>NW_026690912.1:0-676135 GCF_020826845.1 Diceros bicornis minor | reverse complement strand
CCAGTTCGCCATCTCCCTGGAGAGGACACAGGTGCACCAGTCCATCAATGAAGAGGGCTGGTCTGAGGTGAGTGTGGGTGCATAGGCGTCTTCATACCCAGGACTCTGAGATGACCAAGGCACTACTAGAATGCAGACTCAAATCTGAGTCTCCCCTGGAACCCCCCATGGTTTTCTCATTAGAGTGCTCCACAGTCCCACTCCCAAAGGAATCTGGACCTCCACTCCTTCCCACCAGCTACACAGGAGGGTAGAAAGTCACCTCAATCCTTCCGGTGGTTCACCATGATGTCATTGAGTGTATGTACCTCCTCCTCTCCCTCAGTGTGAGGATGAGTCCACCGTGAATTTCCATGAGGCCTGCAGGATGCGGGCCCTCCAGACAGGCATGATGGAGAAGCTGACAGAGTCCATCGCACCAGCTTTCCTGAGGAGGAACATCTCTAGCTTCACCACCTTCATGGTCAACTACTCGGCCTTAGACCCATCCCACCAGGTCCTGGACCAGCTGTTTACTAGGTGAGTGGCCACTCCCTCCTCAGCACAGTGGTGACTCTGCCCCCTGCCAGCTGCGTGTCCTGGGAGTGTCACCAAATCTCTCTGAGCCTCAGTTTGCTCCTCTGAAAAGTAGGTTGGGAGAGGATAAATTTCATGGGGATCTTGTAGGAACTAATGGGATCAGCCATGGCGGGTGCTTACCTGGTGCCTGGCTCTGCATAGACGGCTGTGGACGTGCTGTGGTTGTTCATGGTGTTTATTTCTCTCTTCCCCGTGAAAAGTGCTCTGCCTCACCCATCTCTGAGATGCGGCCTTTCTGAATTTGGAAAAGCACATGGAAACCACCCTGTCAAGGAGTTGGAGAGTCCATCCAGCTGGTCCTGGTCCTTTTCCTTGGGGTAGCCAGTCAAGGATCTCTGGGGCAGCAGAGAGGCCCTAGGCCCACTCAGGTGTCTGGGATGGTTCTGGGTGGACTACATTCATTCAACCATGTAGATTAAGCACCTACTGCATGCAGGACATTTGGAGACAGTAAACTCAGTGAATGAAGGAGACACAATGCGTGGCCTCAATTTCCGTCTGAGAGTCAGACATTGACATTCGACATCATTGGCAGGTCTTGTCATCCACCGTCCATCCCAAGGGATGCCCTCATAGCCTCCTTTACATCTGGAGGCATCTCCTCTTATTCTAGCCAGGAGGGCAGAGCGCAGGACCACCTAAAAAAGTGAGTGGTCTTTGGGTGCAGAAGGATGGCCTCCTGTCTCTAAAGAACAAGCTGTGGGGGGAGAGATGGAGGCTGTGGCTGAGGGGAGCCTATCAGAGCCGCATCTCACGCATCTTTTGATTCCCATGGGAAGGCAGAGGCCCGGTGGCTTCCAGTCCAGGAGGACAGGAGTCAAAGAGCTATGGATGGGTGCCAGGACCCCTGGGAACCAGAGGGGTGGCTGGGCTGAGTTCTCCCCTAGAAACCCATTCCCACCACAGACCCATTTGAATCTGCCTCCCCTTCTCCACATCTACCTCTTCTGACCACCGCCTCCAGGCCCAGAACAGGAGGTGTGTGAGCAACCTGGTCACAAATCTGTCTCAGTGCTCAATCCAGTTGCACAAGTGCATGGAGGGCCGGGGTGGGCTGTGTCCCAGACCTTCAGGAGAAGAGTGTCAGTGGGAAGAGAGTCACAACAGACTCTGTGTCAACCTGCTGGATAAGCAGGCCTGCCACTGCCAGGACAGCCTCACAGGGGTCAGGGAGAGACCCAGGCTCTCACCTGGATGGAGAGGGGCAGGCATAGGGCCCAGTCCCAAGCCCGGGTGCCTTGGGTGAGAAGCGTGGAGGGAAAGCCCAGGCCTCTGACTCTGTTGCCCAATTGCCTCCCCCAGTGCCATCGCTTCTCTGGTGGAAACCTGCCTGGACCCAGGGCAGGATTTCTGGGAGCTCCTGCACTATCCCTGCTTCAGCATGAAGCTGGCCTCTCTGCATCTCAGCTTGCCTGGCTCGGGGCTTCAGGGCCACGCCTACCTTCTCCAGGTCCAGCTGGAGTATCCACGGCCCATTGAGGCAGAGCTGGAAGGTGAGGCGACGGCAGTCTGGGAAGACAAGTTGCAGAGTATTCAGAGGCTTGGTTCACTTCAAGGCAGTGGGGTCTTTCCTGGCTTTGACAGGCACAGGGGAAGTCAGCTACTTGAGTGAAACTGTTTCTTTCTCCTGCTGCAGTACCATCTCCAGAGCTCCCTCCAGCTCCAGAGCCAGAGCAAGGGCCAGCTCCATGGCTAGATCCAGCTCCAGCTCTAGTTCAACCACCTGTGCTAGAGCTGGAGCCAGTGTCACCTCCATCAGTCCCTCCAGGGTCAGAGCCACCACCAACCTCAGCTCCAGCCCCAGTGCCAGCTCCTGAGCTGGAGCCAGCTGGACCACTGGCTCCAGGGAGAATCCTCCCTCCACCTGGAGAGATAACAGCAGAGCCAGATCCAGTCCCAGAGCCCGCCTGCCCCTGGGACGTGACCACCAAGAACCTGCTGAGGGAGGAGAAGCCTGACTTCTTGGAGTTCCCTCCCCGGCTGGTGGCAGAGCAGTTGACACTGATGGATGTGGTGAGCAGCGGGGCTCTCAGGGCAGGTGGGGCCGGCCTTCCCTGTGCCATCAGCTGCCCCAGACCTGCCATTTCCTGATCCAGAATCCCATGATCTCGGTCCAACCTCTTGCTTCCCCACATACCCTCATGTGACCTGAGCAGCCTTCTTAACTCCCAAGCCTTTGATGTCCTCATGTGGACAGTAGGGATGGACTTTGAGAGCAGCTGCCGTGCAGAGTGGCTGTGCAGGTGGATGAGGTGGAGCAGAGAGGAAGTTGGGCAGAGTCTGCGCTTTGGTGGGGGAGCGGAGCACACTGAAGCGCTGTCTCATCCTTGGGTAGTTCACTCATTTGCCCAGGAGGCCTCAACAGCCTCAGCACTAATTAGGCACCTCATGTGTACATGACTACAAGGCAGACAAACAAAGCCCCTGGTTGTTGCTGCCTTGGGGGAATGTGCATCTGAAAGAGGAGTCAGACCCCAGGATGGTCAGAATGGGTGGAAGATGCCCCTAGAGATGGTCAAGCAGGAGCCAAGTTCTGGTGCTTGGAGGAAGTGAGACTGGGCGGCAAGCAAATGCCACTTCCCTGCGCCACAGTATCGGTTCCTGGGTCATCCTGTGCTGGGGGCCCTCAGGGGACACAGGCAAGACCCAGGGACTCCCACAAGCCTCAGGCCGCATTCTCAGCTTCCTGAGCTCCAGCTCTCACCACTGACCCGGCCTGGGACTGGGGGCTGCGGAAGCTGACCTGGGCTGTGACAGGGCTGGGTGACACTCCCTGTCCTCCCCAGGAGCTCTTCAAGACAGTGAGGCCCCACGACTTCCTGGACTCCATCTGGTCCCAGGGTGACAACAGGGGCATTGAGCACCTGGCACCGACCATCCATGCCACCATGACCCACTTTAACAGAGTGGTCAAATGTATCATCACCACCTGCATTGGGGACCCGAGCATGACGGCCCAGGACAGGGCCAGGGTGGTGGAGCTCTGGATCCAGGTGGCCAAGGTAAGATGTGGGAGGCCCTGGGAGCCCCTCTCTGGAGTCAGGGGAACTGCCCCTTCTCCTTTCTCAGCTCTCACATTTGAAGTCCGTGGTCTGAGCCTTTGCAAAAACCTTAGGCCCCTCCTGCCAGGCCTCGATGACCTGACTCCTGGTCCCAGTGGTAGGAAGCTCACCCCTTCCTGGGCTCCTTTCTTGGCTTGAGCTCAAATCCTCCTCCCTGGAAGTATTCCTCATCAGGTTCCAGCTATGCCTTTTCCGGGTTCCCTGAGCCGCTGTCTCATCCAGGACAGGAGACGTCAATGAGGTGACAGAAGCCAGAGGAAGCAGGGCTCCAGCTCCCCCTCACAGCTCATTCTCTTTCCTTCCCCAGGAATGCCAAGGCCTGAGGAACCTTTCCTCTCTCCATACGATCTTCTGGGCTCTGGAGGGCCCCTCCATTCAACGTTTAAAAGAGACGTGGAGACAGGTGTCCAGGTGGGTAGGCCTCTCTCCATGCGAGCACCACCTGGGTGGACCAGACACCCCCCACAGGGCTGGCATTGCCCTTCAGTCAGTTGGGACCTCCTGGGAGGCAGCAAACCCTGGGGATAGGGTCTGACCTGGTTGGCAGGCTTCAAGTCTTTCTGAAAACTTAGGCCAGTGGTTCTGCCTCAGGAATCAGTTTCCCTAAGTGACAGATCATGGCTTGAACCAAATTGAAGATTTTCAAGTGTTTGCAGCAACAGAACTCTCTGTCCATGTGAAATTAAGACTGTTTGAAACACATCTGCTGAGAAAATAAGAGAATGGAGGCCCCAGGTGACAACAGGAGAGCCCCCTCCCCAGTCCCAGACACCTCAGGGCTCAGAGGACACAGTGAAAATGCTCATCCAGGCTGTCTGGATCTTCTGGGTTTTCAAACAAAAGGGATTTACCCTCAAACCACTCCACAGTGTTTCTTTCCTTTTTTCCCTCCTCAGGAAGAACTGTAAAATAGTTAGAAATATCTTCCAAACATGCCAGCGGGAGAGCAGGAAGCTGCTCAAGGAGGTGAGTGGAGGCTGGAGATCTGGAAGGACGGGAGGTGAGGTGGGGAGGGACCAGGCAGGATGTGCTTTGGTAAGTTTTTCACTTAAGGTTCCCCGAGAAATAACGGTCTGTCTTGTCCAGCTGGACAGGAAGCGGGGGGTGTGAGCTGCAGGGGCAGGTGGGGACTGTTTGGGGCAGGAGGCCTTGCGCACGGGATACAGTGGTGTCGCCTGGACTGTTCCAAGAGGTGAGGAGCTGGCAGAATGAGCAGATGTCTGGCTTCCATGCGGACCCATCAGCTGGCCCTCATCATCCTCCAGGCTGGCGGGTGGATGGAGTGGGTGGGGGTTCCTTTCTTCCTAAAGCAGCCCAGTCTGTCCTCAGGAAGCCAGGCCCCTGCTGCTCCTTCTATCTTCACTGCACCTCGCAGGGGAGGGCACTCTGCCTGTCCCAGGGATGGGCACTGTGAGGTCACACAGGCCTTGTGGACATAGGGGCTGCCCAGCCTTGGGCCAAATGGTGGATCTGGGACAGAACTGTGTGCTCTCTGGGACTGTGCAGTCTAGCCCGATAGTGGTCACTGCTGACAAACCAGTGAGTCACCCCCAGTGCCTTGTCGACAAGGATACGCCCCAGATGGCAATGAGAATTATCGGGGAACCTACAGATTCTTAACGGACCTTCCTGACAGATTCTTAATGGCCTCCATCGAGGCCCTGGCAGGAGGGGCCTAAGGATTGTGCAAAGGCTCAGACCACAGACTTCAAACATGAGAGCTGAGAAAGGAGAAGGGACATTAGAAGTTTCCAAGTGAAAAAGGATGCAAACGTACCATTACACAGTGCCGTGGTCAGCCCCTACACTGTCACTCCGATGTGGCACAAGGGGGTCCCCTTCCTGAGTGAATGAAGGAGGAATTCTGTGCAGGAACCATCCTGAGGGGATCCTAGGGAGCTGAGGCCTTTGGCATGGCCTCAGGTCCAGCCTGGTGTCAGAGAATCCCAGGGGGCTGGAAAACACAGAAGCCATTTGCATGGGACCCCGAGACACCTTGTGCCTCTCCATCCATGGCTCAGGTTGACTGAGGGCCTCAACACACCCCGAGAGTCCAGAGGACAGGACCTTGGTCCGAGGTGTGTCTGGAGGAGGAGTGAAGGCCAGGGGCCAGGGCCTCTGGCTGTGAGGGGGAGCGGTCTCCTCTGTGGTCCCCTGAGCAAGTCACTGCCCCTCTGTGGGCCTCGGTCTCCTCATCTGGGAAATGGAGGGAGATGATCTGTGGTGCAGGCCTCACAGAGGTGATGGGTACAAGGGGGAGAGGAATGTGCAGGAGCTTTGTGCTCCTCCTCCTTGAGGGGGAAGGGGACAGCACTGGTGACAGTCAGATGACACTGAGTCCTCAGGGGACCCTGGGAGGCATGGGGAGTCCTCCTCACACTTTCCTGATGAGGAGAGAGGCTTAGGGGCCTGGGCAGGCCTGAGGGCACAGAGGAGGGAGTGTTGGAGCTGGGAGTGATCTAGCATCAGGGCACCCTGGAATGGGAGCAGCCATAGATACCAGCTGTCCAGGGTCCAAGATCAGGGGCCTGGGAGACATGGGGAAGGGAACATAGCCTCCCTGAGCCTGTCCTTGACCCTGCAGGAAGTAACATCTGTGAGGGCCACCCTGGAGATGGACCCCCAGGGAGCCCAGGAGAGACAGCAGCAGCAGGTGAGGTGGCCTAAGGGGGAGGGTCCAGGTGTCAGAGGAGGGGTCACTCTCCTCACGGCTGGAGGCCTCCCTAAGAGAGGGGTCCCTCCTCCTCCAGCCCAGCTCCTGGAGCCCAAGAGCCTGAAATGCCTGCCCTGGAAGTGACCAGGAGGAGGCCTGGAAGGGCTGGGCCCAGGATGTGTTAGGGAGGGGAGGGGCTGGGACCACATACCCTGGGATTTGCCAAAAGCCGCCCCTGGGAGGTGACTGGGGAAGTTCGGTGGTCCTGGAGGGGGCAACTGGGGGGAGGCCGCTGAGGGTCCTAGGCTGTTCTCTGTGGGAGTCTGTGGTGGGCAGGAGGCTGGGGTGAAGGGATTTGGGGGAGGGTCCATGGGGGCACCTGAGAGGTGGGACTCATCTCACCACTCCCACCCTGATTTCACAGGGTGTCGTCCCCTTCCTGGGCATGTTCCTCTATCACCTGAAGCTGCTGGACATTGGGATGGAGGATGATCTGAAAGTGAGTGAGCCCGGAGGTGGGGCCAGAGAGCAGGATCCTGAGGTTTGGGAGGCGAGAGCCCTGCACTGGGACCTGAGCTCTCAGTATCTGGCAAACCTCCTCTCATGAGAGCCCCATGGCCACCCCTGGAGCTGGGGAGTCAGGCCCATCTTAGCAATGCGTGAATAGACGCTCCGCATAAGCCCCCCACCAGTCTACCTGGGCTGGTGAAGCTCATAGCTGCCTGCCTGCAGAGCTGCAGGAGGCTGTGTCTGAGATGGAGTCAGCCTCCCCCTCGGGCCCTGCCCCTGGGGGAGTGCCATCAGCCCCTGCAAGTGAGGAAGCACTTCTGTGTTCCAGCTGTCCCTTCCTCCCTGAGGCCTCAGTCTCCCCGTCTGTCATCAGAGAGGGTGTGCTACATAAGGTCTCTGGCCTCAGCTCCCCTGTCCCTCCTGCTCTGGAGCCCAGAGCCTGGCCCAGTGTCAAGTTCTCTTTGTGGAAGGTCTGCCCTCTGCTGGGCCCTGACATTCCTGCAGCCTGAGAAGGGCTGGGATGGGGGTTGGTTCTGGGCTTAGGGGGCTGTTTCTGATGGACATTGGCTGTCTCCCTTCCAGGGAAATCGGGTCAACTTTCAGAAATGGTGTGACATGAGCAGCTAAGGGGAGGGTGGGGAAGTGGAAATCACAGACTTCCCCTGGCAAGACTTTCTCTGGCCTCATCCCTTGGGTCTTACATTTATTGGGAGAGTCAGATCCACAAAGCTGGGCATCCCATCACGTTGGCGGGTGCGGGAGGGGCTGGCATCAAGGACACCTTCCTGGATGAGGAACTAATTCAAGCCAACTGTGAGGACAGGCAAGTCCTGAATGGAGTGGGAAGGAAGGAGGGTTCCCGAGTGAGCACAGACCCCAGACCAGATCCTCACTCCGCACAAGTCCCTGACAGCGTTCCCCACCCAAGCCCTGTCTGCATCCTGTCCTTCCTCCCAGAAATTCACACTCATCCGGAGGATCCAGCTGCTCCAGCAGGCTGCAAATGCATATGACCTGGAGCCCGACGAGCGATTTGGGGCCTGGTTCCAGGCCATGGAGCCCATCAGCTTCCATGACAGGTGAGGGGGACAGGAGTTGGGTGAGGGCAGGGCAGACTCTCTCTGATGGCCAGCTCCAGAGCCTGTGGCCTGACTCGCTGATCAGCCACAGAACTCGTAGCGTGGTGACCCATGGGGCACCAGGACTCAGCTGCTGGCAGGCTCTGGGAGGGGCACCTGAGGTGTGGCTCCTGGTAGCTCACAGGCCACTCTGTCCTGTAGCTACTGGGTCTCCTGCCAGCTGGAGCCCGCACACCAGAAGGCGAGCAAAATGCGGCTCTTCAGGAGAAAGAGGAACCGGACATCCTCCAGTTCAGGGCCGAGTGAGTGTTGGGACCAGGAGCGACTGAATCCAGGGGCTCAGTACAGCTTCGGGCTAAGCATGGGCCTCGATCCCAGCTCCACTGCTGAGCAGGCCTGGGACAGGCCGCTCCCCTCTGCTCTCTGGGACTCGGTTGCATCCTCTGAAATGGGTGATGCTAAATGATGCCTTGTGCATCAGGGACAAACGAGGTGCTGTTGATGGACTGAGCACTCGGTACAGGGTTTGGATCAGAGTGCAGGGGGACAGGGAGTTGTGCCATGAATCTCAGGAAGGATCCCCAAAATAGTCTGTTTCTTCTCTTCAGCCACCATGCCCTTGGCGATGAGCCATCACACTCTGGAGACCACAAGTGCAGCTCCTCCTGACCAGCAGGGACTCTGGCGCCCTCGGGGTGCACCGGGCCAGCTCTTCCCACCCTGAGTGAACGAGGACATCCTAAGACTTTCCCTGGTGTCCCCTAAATCCCCAGAGGGAGGGCACCACCCCCTCCCTCTCCCTGACATCACGCCAGCCACTGTTAACCCATTGGGGAGGAGTGATATTATTTCTTTAATAGTAAATGGTAGATTTGACTCTTACATTATATCCTGTTTCTTTCACAGCCTGGGTGTTGTGGTGTGGTTCTTTCACTTCTTATGCTCATGTAAATGAGACACAGAATCTCACTTTCCTCCTTGAATTAAGAACTTGTGTATGGTCACAGCTTATTGTATGTGGGAGAAGGGAGGAGGGCCAGCCTCCTCCCTGGCTACTGAATGAAACCCTCAAGTCCCCCTTCCTCAGAGGACAGGTGCATTTCAGTGTGGTTCACCTGGGCCAGGAGCAGAGACAGCCCCTCAGATCTCCCTGGATGTAGAGGTTGGAAGGACTTTCCCAGGCAGAGCAATAACCACTGAAATGTGGGAGTCTTTCAAATAGCACTTACCAGGACCATGTCCTTCCCCAGGACAGCGGCTGTCTTTCTACAGCTTTCCAGGAAGAAGGAATGTTTTTTGCTTCTCTTGTTGAGGTTTCTTGGATCAGATATTGGAACTTGCCGTTTTCTAATCAGTGTCTGGATTCGCATCAACACTAAATGAGGAAAAAATGTAAAAAGGTAAAACTTTGCATGTGGAACAGACAAGGACAGAGGAAGACCAGGTGCAGATGGACTAAGGGCCGACAGGACATCCCCATCAGGCCGCCTCTAGGGCTCCCTGTTCACCCTTCGCCTAGACTGGAATCCTCCTGGGATCCTGGCCCATGCCCTTGGAAGTCCTTTTCCTGCTTGTTTCATGTCACTTTATGATGAAGTGCTGCTGTTCACGCCCAACTCTAAAGCTTTATGGATCAGATAATACCCAGTTCATAACAGTCATCTCAGACTGTCCCATAATTAGGTATTTAGTCCCAACCAGCACCAAGTAGCAAGAAAGGTGCCATTTCTCAAAAGGAAAATGGATATCTGCATGGTTTTGCTTTAAAATCCTAGGTGCATGCATTGTCATTCTCTTGTGGAGGGCTGCCAGAAGATCCCGAAAACAGCCCTAAATGCCAAAGACCTGCTGATTCATATGGCCTAAATGGTAGAATAGCTTATACTGTACCCTGGACCAGCTTCAGAGACTTCTTTTGCTCTGAGCCCCATTTGAAACTCAGTAAATATGCGAAGTAAATCACTCAAATGAGACACATATTGGCTCCAGAACCCAAAGAGGCCTACAAAGCATTGGATCTTTTTTAATGTTCATAGGTGGAAGATACATCAACTTAACTTTCACATTGAAGGAGGGATCTCAGTATGCCCCAGAACCCTAGAGCCCTACAAACCCACCAAGTCTTCATGGGGTTTATCTCCCACTCATATATCTTACTAAAGCTTCCAGGGTATTTGCTACTTCCTGCCCAACAAATCTATTAGCATGATTTCATGGATTATTTAGCCTCGATTATGACAGAGAGGGCTAGAGCTGAAAGCAACAGTGAATGTTTTGTTGACCCGATCATGTGGAAGCAAATTACTTCTTGGTTGATGTAGAGAGAATAAAGCATTTGCCAGAACAATAGTTGCACACCAGTTTTTAGAGACTGTGCTGTTTTGCTCCAGTAAGGAGACTACATCTGTAAAAGCAGCAGCATTTAGGATCACCACCTGATTAAGTGTATGAAAATCTGCTACCACTCTCCAAAACCCCACTACCATGCATACAGGCCAAGTCAACACACTTGCATCTCTCAAGACTTGCATGGTGCCATTACTCTCCACAGACTTCCTCAGGGATGCAATATTGCTTTTGATTTATTATTTTGGTTGAGCAGCGAAATTCCAGTGGTTTCCAGTTGGTCTTTCCTATTATATAAGCCATTGTTCTACAGGCAGGGAGCCAGTGTGAAGAGTCTGCTAGTTTGCAAATGTGTTCTTGAGAACTATAAATTCAGGTAAAATTTAGGTACAAAGAGAATTCCTATTGAGTTGTATGTGTGGACCCACTGGGCCCACTGTGAGAAGGAATCAGACCAAAGAACTATTTATCATCTAATCTCTATCAATCTCCACTCTGACTATTGGACCAAAAAGCATTTGGGATCCCCAGGAATTAACATCAACTCCAATTCTATCTTAGTCATTCCAAAAAAATCTGGCTATTTCCCTCTTCCCATGCACAGATACCTTGGTAAAGGGTCCCAGGTCACTTTCAGAAGGGCAAAGAGGAAGATTTACAGTATACTATGTTGGCAGGGTTATAGCATTCTTCCTCAGAGGGACCCCACTCATATCTCAATTTCGAATATCTATTCCTGCACCAGTACCAAACTGTTTCTATTAATACAGCTTTATAATGTGTCTTGAAAATTGATAAGGCAATTCCTAATATATTCAAAGATTGTTTTGGCATTCTTTTTTTTTTTTTTTTTGGAAGATTGGCCCTGAGCTAACATCTATTGCCAATCTTCCTCTTTTTTCTTGAGGAAGATTGTCCCTGAGCTAACATCTGTGCCAACGTTCCTCTATTTTGTGTATGGGATGCTGCCACGGCATGGCTCGATGAGCAGTGTGTAGGTCTGCGCCCAGGATCCAAATCCTCGAACCCCAGGTCGTTGAAGCAGAGTGCAAGAACTTAACCACTATGCCACTGGGCCGGCCCCATATGTTGGCATTCTTATATATTTGCTAGTCCTAATGAATTTTGGAATCCATTGGGCAAAATCCACACACACAAAAATTCTATTAGCATTTTTATTGAGATTGTTTGGATTTATAAATTAATTCAGGGAACACAGAAATTTTTCATAACATTAAGTTATCCCGTCAGTGAACATGATATATCTACTTATTTGGCCATTTTATATCTTTTATTAAATTCTATAATTTTCCCAGTAGAAGTCAGTACATTTTTGTTAGTTTTAGTCCTAATCGGTCTCACATAAAAAATTTAAAACTTTTATGGACTCACATTCTCATCCAGCTATTTCCCTTTCCACTTTATAGCCAAACATCTTGAAAGAGTTGTCTACACTACATGTTTCCATTTACTCACCTCACTTCCTCTTAAACATAAAGCAATTTGGATTCAATGAGCTCCACTTCATCAAAACTGCTCAGTCACTGATGACACACACAACTTTAAAAATCCACAAGTTTTTTCCTGACCCTTATCTTGCTTGATTTTTAAAAAATTTATATGTTTTCACTTTCAGTTTCCAGTTCTGCTCGTAAGGAGCTTGGAAGTTACCACTCCATCCTGATAACAAGCAAAAAGCTGAACAGACTGAAAAATCAACAAACAACTATTCTTGGATCCATAAGACAGGGGAGGACACAGGGTAAACTGCTGCCCCCAAGAGTGGAGAGATGGACAGGCAAACACAGAGAGCCGCAGCTCACCAGAGCAGAGACTCGCGCAGAAACCACCTCCAGAACCAGCGCCAGGGTAGGAAAACCTGAACTGTAATGGACAGATTGGTGAAGGCTCAGTGTGGACAACTCTGAAAGTGAAGAACTCTGGGGTGATCCAGCCATAGAGGGGCTCCCAGAACATTGTGAGATTACCTCCAGGAGCTTGACTAGGTTCCCACAGTAAGTATCTGAGAAAAATCCCCTTGTGCTCCTGGCAGGAGGAGGGGAAAAGGAACCATTCTGAAATACTCCAGAGCACTCTGTTCTTCTTAACAAGGCCCACCCTCAGGGAAAACTGCCTAACAAGAGCTTAACCTACTGGAGTATTATCAGAGCCTAACTGACCTGGGGGGGGGGAAATACCCAACTCCAGCCCACTCTAGCCATCCTGTCTTACCTAACGGGGCAAAAAAAAAACTGAGAAACAGTCATGAAGTTCACAGTGCAGAGGCAGAGGCTCACTGAAAAACTGAGACCTAATCTTAGGACTATAGAATGCTTCCCCTCCCCAACACCTCACTGCCACATCACTAAAGGCCTATTTACAGCAGTTCCTTTTACCCAGTGCATCACATACAGCTATCAAGAAAATTTACCAGGCATATACCAAAACACAAAAAACATAATTTGAAGAGACAGAGTAAGTATCAAAATCAAACATGGCAAGGATGTTGGAATCATCAGACTGGGAATTTAAAACAACTGTGATTAATATGCTAAGAGCTCTAATGGATAAAGTAAACAGCATGCAAGAACAGATGGGTAATGTAAGCAGAGAGATGGAAACCCTAAGAAAGATTCAGAAAGAAATGCTAGCAATAAAAATCACTGTAACAGAAACGAAGAATGGCTTTGAGGCGCTTATTAGTAGGCCAGACATGGCTGAGGAAAGAATCTCTGAGCTAGAGGATATATCAATAGAATCCTTGAAAACTGTAGAGCAAAAAGAACAAAGACTGAAAAAAAAAAAAGAACAGAATATCCAAGGACTGTGGGACAACTACAAAAGATGTAACACATGTGTAATGGGATTACCAGAAGGAGAAAAAAGAGAGAAAGGAACAGAAGAAATATTTGAAAAGATAATGACCAAGAATTTTCCCAAATTAATGTCAGACACCAAACCGCAGATCCAGGAAGCTCAAAGAATACTGAGCAAGATAAAAGCCCCCAAAAATTACACTTAGGTATATCTTCAAATTATAACCAAAAATAAAGAAAAAATCCTGAAAGTAGCCAGAATATAAAAACATCTTACCTATAGAGGAACAAAGATGAGAATTACATCTAACTTCTCAGAAACCATGCAAGCAAGTAGAAAGTTGAGTAAAATATTTAAAGTGTTCAGAGAAAAAAACCCACCAACCTAGAATTCTATACTCTATGAAATTATTCTTCAAAAGTGAAGGAGAAATAAAGACTTTCTCAGGCAAACAAAAATTGAGGGACTATGTTGCCAATAGACCTGCTCTGCAAGAAATGTTAAAAGAGGTTCTTTAGAGAGAAGGAAAATAATATAGGTCAGAAATTCAGATCTACATAAAGAAAGGATGAGAGTTGAAGAAGGAATAAGTGAAAGTAAACCAAAAACTCTTATTTTTCTTATTCTTAATCTATCTAACAGATAACAGTTTGTTTAAAATAACAATGTATTTGATTACGTACGCTTACGAATATGTATGCTTATGTGTGCTTACATATAAGTGAAATGAATAACAGCAATGATACAAGGGATGGGAGTAAGGAATTAGGATTATTTTGTTATTATAAAATACTTATGCTACCCAGGAAGTAGTATAGTGTTATTTGAAAATGGACTTGGATTAGCTGTAAATATATATTGCACTCTAGGGTAACCACTAAAAAAGTTTTAAAAAACTGTAACTGATATGCTAAGAAAGGAGAGAAAATGGAATCATACAAAATGCTCAATTAAAACCATAAAAGGCAGAAAAAGAGAGGAAGACAAAAACAGGAACAAAAAACAAAAGAAACAGGGGCCGGCCCAGTGGCGCAGCAGTTAATTGTGCGTGCTCTGCTGCGGCAGCTTGGGGTTCGCAGGTTCGGATCCCGGGCGCGCACCAACGCACCGCTTGCTAAGCCATGCTGTGGCGGCGTCCCATATAAAGTAGAAGAGGATGGGCACGGGTGTTAGCCCAGGGCCAGTCTTCCTCAAGAAAAAAGAGGAGAATTGGCATCGGATGTTAGCTCAGGGCTAGTCCTCCTCACAAACAAAAAAAAACAACACACAAGAGAAACAAATAGAAAACAGTAATGAATATAGCAAATATATGTCAGCTATATCAAAAAAGACTTTAAATGTAATGATCTAAATGTACCAATTAAAAAACAGAGAACGTCAGAAGGGATCAAAAAACACGACCTAACTATAGGTTGTCTACCAGAAACCCACTTTCAATACAAAGACACATATAGATTAAAAGTAAATGGGTAGAGAGAAATATACCATGCTAACAATAATCAAAACAAAGCAACAGTAGCTATAGTAATCTCAGACAGAGCAGACTTTAAAGTAAGGAAAGTTATCAGAGATAAATAAAAGCATTATATAATGATAAAGGGGTCAATTCTCAAAGAAAACATAACAATTCTGAACGTGCATGTGCCTAACAACAGAGTGTCAAACAATGTCAGGCAAACACTGATAGAACTATAAGCAGAAATAGACAAATCCACTATAATAGTTGGCGACTTCAACACCCCTCTCTCAGAAATGGACAGATCTAGCAGGCAGAAAATCAGTAAGGACACAGTTGAACTCAACAGCATCATCAATCAACTAGATATAATTGACATCTATAGAGCACTTCATCCAATGATAGCAGATCACACTTTCTTCTCAAGCTTGCATGGAGCATTCACCAAGATAGACCACATCCTGAGACATAAAACACCTCAACAAATTTAAAAAAATAGAAATCATACAATGCCTGCTTTCAGACCACAATGGAATTAAACTAGAAATCAATAATAACACTTTACATGTTTTAAATTTACATAATTCACTCTTTGTGATGTATATTTCTATGGATTTTGACAAATGCATAGAACTGTGTATACCATCACAGTCATGATCCAAAAAGTTTCATCACCCCAAAAATTCCTGCTTGCTGCCTCTTTGTGATCAACCCCTCCCCACACCCCACTCCTGGCAACCTCAGATTTGTCTTCTATCTCAATAGTTTCGCCTTTCCCAGAATGTCATATAAATGGAGTCATACAATATGATGCCTTTGGGTTCTAGCTTCTTTCACTTAACAAAATACCTTTGAGATTCACACATGTTGTTGCATGAATCCATCAGGGTTACTTTCTCCCTTGTGTTGCTAAGTAGTATTCCAGTGTATAGATATACCACAAACTGTTGATTCATTTATTCTCATTGGAGTTGTTTCCAAGTTTTAACAATTAAAAATAAAGCTGAAATAAACATGCGTGTACAGATTTTTGTGTGCACATAAGTTTTTAGTTCTCTTGGGTAAATATTTGGGAGTAAGACTGCTACTCCCATATAAGAATAAGTAAACATATAAGCACTGTATATGTTTAAATTTGTTTGTTAAAAAAACTATTAAACAGTTTTTCAAAGTGGCCATACTGTTTTATAGTCTTATCAGCAAAGCATGAGGATTCCAGTTGTTCCACATCTTTGTCAACACTTGGTAGTGTCAGGATTTTTTTTTTTTACCTTCTAATAGACGTATAATGGTGTTTCATTGTGATTTTACTTTGTGTTTCCATCATGAGTATTGGCATCTTTTCATATGATTATTTACCATCAATATGTCTTTTTGAGTAAAGTGTCAGTTCAAAACTTATGTTTCTGTCTTTTGAGTTATTTCTTGTTGAATTTTGTGAATTCTTTACATTCTGAATAAAAGTCTTATTTTATTGAGGTATAATTGATATATAACATTATATTAGTTTCAGGTGTATAAAATAATGATTTGCTATTTGTATATATTGGGAAATGATCACCACAATAAGTCTAGTTAACATCTGTCACCATGCATAGCTACAAAATTTTTTCTTGTGATGAGAACTTTGAAGATTTACTCTCTTAGCAACTTTCAACTATGCGGTACAGTATTAACTATAGTTATTATGCTGTACATTACATCCCCACTACTTATTTATTTTATAACTGGAAATTTGTACCTTTTGATCTCCTTCACTCACTTTGCCCACCCCCCCACCCCTCAACTTTGGCAACCAGCAATCTGTTCTCTGTAGGCATGAGCTTGTTTTTTTGTTTGTTTGTTTTAGATCCCACACGTAAGTGAAATCCTACAGTATTTGTCTTTCTCTGTCTGACATTTCACTTAGCATAATGCCCTCAAGGTCCATCCATGTTGTCATAAATGGCAAGATTTCATTCCTTTTTATGGCTGAATAATATTTCAGTGTATATATACACCACATTTTCTTTATCCATTCATCCATCAGTGGACACTTAGGTTGTTTCCATGTCTTGGCCACTGCAAATAATGCTGCAATGAACATGCAATGAATATGAAGTCTTTTGTCAGAAATGAGACTTCTAAATATTTTCTCTCAGTCTGTAGGTTTATCTTTTCCTTCTCTTAACAGTGATTGTTTCAGAACAAAAAGTTTTCATGTTTATAATTGCTCATGTTTTGGCAGCATTTGACATTGGCTTTCTCATCCTTCAAGACTCAGTTTCAGGAGGCCTACCTGAATTAGGCTCCTCCAGCTCCTTTACCTTAGCAAATTTCTATCATATCACCCTATACATTTTCTTTATGGCACCTCTCACAAACTGTAATTATTTTATTCATTTATTATGTTTATTATCTGTATTCCCCACTACATTATAAGCTCCGTGAGGAATGGGGGCTGCATCTGCTTTTTCACTAGTACTATCAATGACTAATATAGCGCCTGGCAAATAACTATGGAAAGGAAGGAAACAAGGAGAGAAAGAAGGAAGGCACAAAGGAAGAAAAGGAAAATCTTGAGGGAGAGGTCCAAGATTATTCTGAGAATTCAACTTCAAGAAACTAGCTAATTGTTATGATTTAAATGGAAATAGAAAATACAGGATTGAACAGCAACTCCCCACTTCCAGCCCACCCCCCATCAGCCCTTGGCAACCACCATTTTACTTTTTGTTTCTATGAGTTTGACTACTTTAGATACCTTATATAAGTGGAATCAGGCAGTATTTGTCCTTCTGTGACTGACTTATTTCACTTAGCATAATGTCCTCAAGGTTCATCCATATCGTAGCATATGATAGCATTCTCTTCTTTTTTAAGGCTGAATAATATTCCATTGTATGTATGTACCGCATTCTCTTTATTCATTCATCTGTTAATGAACATGTAAGTTGTTTCCACCTCTTGCCTATTGTAAATAATGCTGCAATGAACATGGGAACGCAAAATATCTTTGAGATTCTGTTTTCAATTCTTTTAAATAAATATCCAAAAGTAGGATGGCTGGATCATATGGTAGTTCTATTTTCAATTTTTTGAGGAACCTCATACTGTTTTCTGTAGTGGCTGCACCATTTTAATTACCATCAACAGTGCACAAGTGTTCCAATTTTTCAACATCCTTACCAACACTTGTTATTTTCTGTTTTTTTGACAATGGACATCCTAACAGGTGTGAGGTCATATCTCATTGTGGTTTTGATTTGCATCTCCCTGATAATTAGTGATGTTGAGCATTTTTCGTATACCTGTTGGCCATTTGTATGTCTTTTTTTTGTGTGAGGAAGATCAGCCCTGATCGGATGGCACCCTAACATCGGATGCCAACCCTCCTCTTTTTGCCGAGGAAGATTGGCCCTGGGATAACATCTGTGTCCATCTTCCTCTACTTTGTATGGGACACCACCACAGCATGGCTTGACAAGCTGTGCGTCGGTGCGCTACCAGGATCCAAACCTGGAAACCCTCGGGCTGCCGAAGCGGAGCACGCACACTTAACCGCTGCGCCACCGGGCAGACCCCTGTATGTCTTCTTTGAAGAAATGTCTATTCAAGTTTTTAGCCCACTTTTTAATTGGTTGTTAGTTTTTCGGCTATTGAGTTTTATGAGTTTCTTATATATTTTAGATATTAACCCTTTATTGGATAACTGGTTTGCAAATATTTTCTCCCATTCTGTAGGTTGCCTCTTCATTCAGTTGATGGTTTCCTTTGCTGCACAGAAACTTTTCAGTTTGATGCAGTCTCACTTATCTATTTTTGCTTTTGTTGCCTGTGCTTCTGGTGATATGTAAGAACAAACCTTTTAGCAAGGTCTTCCCGGCTTTCAAATTCTGACCCCAGCCTGCCTTTCTTCTTTGAGCTTCACCACCACACCACCGCACACCACAGTCCAGGCCACTGGACCACTCCCAGTCCCTGAGAATGCCATGCACATGTATGTATCTCTGCATATTGTCCTTTCTTCTTGGAATATTCACCCTCTGCTGTCTACCCAGCAGGTGCAGTATTACAAAAGTCTCTGGTGGCTTTCCTGATCCTCTTCCTCCCAAGGAAGGATTAGTTGCATTCAGCTTTGTTTGGTACCCTAGTGAAGTACGTACTAGAGTTGTTTACAAAATTGTTTCCTGTTCTAGACTATATCCCAGAAATTAATATCTACCAGATAGTGTATGCTATTTTTTAAATAAATTTGGTCATTTTGTCTCGATTTCTTTATCTATAAAATGACAGTGCTTTTAAATTTGCTTGTCAATAATAACCAGCCGAAACTCATTTTTGAAATATAGATTTGAGGCTCCCTCCCATAGATTTTGATTGCAGGGTTCCAGGAATTCATATTCGAAATGACCTCACTATGTGATTCTTATAATCAGGTATGTTTAAGAGAACTGAGTTAGATTACTCTAGGGCCCTACCCTGCTCTAAATTTTTTCCTTTTTTTGTCTATAATTTCTTACGGCATAGAAGAGAATAAAAGTGAAGGACAAAGGTGAAGGGCATGTTTTAAGATGACTAGCCAGAGTTTTGGTAACTGACACCCATCCCCTCTCCTTCAGTCCTTATTTTCAAGGGCAATTTTGAAATTTTAAGCCTGGTAAACATGTGGAAATGTGATTAGAGTAAAGAGAAAGTAAGAGGAGAAACTGATTCGATGTATATCTAAATTACAAAAATACCTTAGACATTTTTCCATCAATAATCAAAATAACACCTTACACCGGTACAATGCTTACAACTTGCAAAATACTTTCCACTTCCTTTATCTTTTTTACACTTTATAACCACACTGTAAGTTCAGCAGGGAAAAGCAGGACAGCAATCATTATTTCCATTTTATACAAATATTTTTTGAGTGCCTATGTCATATGAGGAAAAAATAGAGTATTTCATATAGAAAAAGGCTATGATCTTCTATGCGTTTAAAAGAGGTAAAGTTCTCAAACTGTATATGCCCAGGTAAAGAGTTATTGGACTGAGTTGGAAAGATATATTATCCAGATATTTCAAGGCCATCGAAATCTTCTTTTCCCACCACCTATGCAGAGTTATTTAGGGAACTGCTATAAATGCCCTCTTGACTTTTCAAATTTGAAATAATTTCAGAATTACAGAAAAGTTGCAAAAATAGTAGTTTCCATATACCTTTCATCCAGCTTCCTCTAATGTTAACATTTTACATACCACAGTACAGTTATCAAAATTAATATTGGTACAATACTAGTGACTAAACTACAGACTTGAAACATTTTTCCACTAAGGTCCATTTTCTGATGCAGGATCTAATCCAGGATCCCACATTGCATTTAGTTGTCAAGTCTCCTTAGTCTCCTTCAATCTGAGATAGTTCCTTGGTCTTTCTCTCTCTTTCGTGACCTTGACACTTTGGCAGAGATACTGGTGGAGTTATTTTGTCGCATATCCCTCGATTTGGGTTTGTCTGATGCTTTCTCATGTTTAGATGAAGGTTATGCATTTTTGGCAAGAACACCACAGAAATGGCATTGTGCCCTTCTCAGAGCATAAAGTCAGGAGACATGGTGGTCTTTGCCAAGTTTCTCCATGTAATTATTCCCCTTCTCTTGTCATTAATAAATATCTTAGGGGAAATACTGAGACTATACAAATATCCTGCTTCTCCTCAAACTTTTACCCACTAATTTTAGCATCCTTCAATATATTTTGCCTCTGATAATTATCACTATGGTGTTTGTCTAATGAAGATTTTCTTTCTTCTTCTTCTTTTTTTTTTTTTTTTTGGATATCTGATCTTATTTGTTACTCTTAGAAAATTTCATTTTTGACTGGACTCAGACTTAGAGGTAGAAGCTCTCGGGACAGCCCCTGTCTCTTGGCAATCTGTTCCTGGTGTTTTTCTTTGGCCTCCTTCACTCTCTTGGCCAAAAGTTCAGCATATTCTGCAGCCTCTTCCTTGTTTTTCTTAGTACACTGTTTCTTCAGAGCAATAGGCCGCCGTTTGTGTTGCAGGACACGTGGAGGAACAAGATGCTGAATCTTGGGTGCTTTGGTCCTAGGTTCTTACCTTTTTTGTCTAGGGGCTTTCTCACAACATTCTAGCGGACATCATCCTCTTTAGAGAGATTGAAAAGTTTGCAGATTCTGCTAGCTCTTTTGAGCCCCACACGACGAGTCACAGTAGTATCAGCGAGTCCAGAAATATCCTTCTCCCCTTTTTTCACAATGAACAAGTTGAGAACACTCAGATTGGCAACCACAATGCAACCCCCAACAGATTTGTGCTTTCTTTCTCCAGTCCTCCTCCGTCTGTAACAGGAATGCCCCTCACTCAATAGCAGGCAGACACGGCCATGGGTCAAGACACCCTGCTTGATGGGGAAACCCTGCTTGTCATTCCCACCACTGATTCGGACCACATAACCCTTCCACTCTTCACCCAGAGCGTCAGCAGCAACTTCTGTGGCCATACGCTTCTCACAAAATGTACAAAGTTGGCATTCATCGTCCACTTCCATGAGTTTCTGGCAGCCAGTGACCGGGAAAGAGATGTTCAGCTTCATCCTGAAGCAGCCGACTACCTCCGAGGCACCACAAAAAAAAGAGGCTAATGAAGACTTTCAATTTTCCTCATTCCTCTATATATATTAGTTGGAATTTTTCTCTAAGGAGAAGCTATCCCTTCTCTCTCAATTATTTATTCATTCATTTGTGCCCTTCATTTTTGCTTGTGTGTTCCCTCTGTTTCCCTTCTTTGCCAGGCCAGTAGGAATTTAGCAAAGCAATAGATAAAAACAAATATCATTTAAAAAGACAACTCCCAAAGTATTTTCAAATTTTTTGCACTATCCTGTCTAACCAGATGGACTAGTCAAACAACAAAAAACTTAGATTAAGATCAGACACACAAACAACATTGATCAAAGCAACATGAATCCATAAGAAACAAACTGACCAAAAAAAAGACAAAAGTCCTTACTCACTGACTGTGTGTGGTATCTTAGGGGCAAAAATTAAATCAATGCATTTTGACAACCAATGTTCATTTTGTTTGTCTCCAACTCTCTAACCGGGTAAAGTTTCTAAATAAAAGAAGAAGCTAATTGCTTTATTTCAAAATGGATAGTGGTTTTTAATGGTTTATTTTGGCTTGGGGCTTTTTCTCTCCAACCAGGACATCTATTCTTCTTCAGAGAACAAAACAGAAAATAAATTATTGGTACCGAAGTAGTATGAATATTGATACCATCAGATGTTTCTACCCTAAGAAAGATTATTTCCACATCTATCATCAACGAAATGTTTTGCAAAACAGGTTGTTTTTCCAACAGATTGGTGTATGGTGAATCAAAAAAGTTTGCATGTGAGGAGAATAAGCATTGATTCTAGAAATGAGCCACAATCTCTTGGGTGGCCTAAGAACAAGTTACCAAACTTGCCTAGACCTGATTTTTCCATCTGTGAAATGATGATAGTTTTTACCTACCTCATTAAGAGATGTCAGACATTAATTAATGTTCATAATGGGCTTGAGATCTGTGATTAAATCTGTTATCCTTATGGAAAACAGAGCCATTCAACCACTGAGGAGCAGTAAACAAATCAGGGGGATGTATAGTCCATGGAAAGAAATACTAAAGAGTGAAAAGTTAGTCAAGAATGAGGAGTGGGGGCTGGGACAAGAACCTCTTTCGGTGTCTAAGTATTCGTGCATTGTTATTGTTCATGGAATTAAGAAATACACCTCTCTGATGTCTCAATATGCGGACTCTTCTTCGCCACACTAAGGTTCTTAACCTTTTGCGTGTCATGGATATTTTTAACACTTCAGTGAAGCCACAGACCTCTTCTCATAATGCTTTTTAAATACATTAAAAAGTATGTAGGATTATGAAAGAAACCAATTTTATTAAGGCACAGTTATCATAATGTTTTTAAAAATTTAGTCAGAATTATATGTATGCTTCTTTATTAAATTAGATGAGATCCAATAGCAGTCTAATAACTACCATAATTTCAAAGTTGTGATGGTTGTAAACAACATTTCAAGATATTTGCAACAACTCTAATGTGATATAAAAATATCCGTGTTTTCTGTTAGTGATAAGGTTAGAGGAACTGCTCTTATTATTGTGGTTTGTTGCCTACATTTATAATTTTAAATTGCTAAGTTTTAGTTGGAAGTTACTGAAAATAAAGATGTATTATTCTTCCCATCCAATTTCACGGACCCTCTAAATTTTATCCATGGGCTTCTTGGGGTATTTGGATCTCAGGTTAAGAAACTCTGTTCTAAACCTATCCTGGAAACCCTCAGATAGCCAAATACTTGATATTATTTCTCCAAGTGCAATCAGGTGATCATAGCTATGGAGTGTTTATTAAAAATGCAAATCTCTTGACCTTTTCCTAGACCTGCCGAATCTGTATTTTTAACAAGCATTCAAGTGACTGATATACACACTAAAGTTTGAGAACTGCTTCAAAAGTGGTTACATCAATACTTATCTTCAATAGAATCACAATTATCAAGCCACAGATTCTTAAATATTAGTTTGAGGTATTACAATATCGTATAATATTATAATATGGTAGGTCTGGAAGGGGCCTAGAAATTTCAATCTTTTAATAGGCCTTTCAAATATTGTGATGAATATGTTCTCAACTCCATTATGAGAAATATTCCTAAACGAAGACACTAAAAGTCAAAGTATAAAATCTGCCCAGGAATGAGAGGAACCCAATCAGGAGCTTTCCATCAGAATCATCATCACAATACTCCACTACCCTTTCCTTTTCTGCACCAGTTAATACTCTTCAAAAGAAAATCTTTAGATAGAAGAATTAAATATGGAATCAATGCATTGTATCACAAAAGATACAAAAGATGAGTGACATTCTCTGTAACTTTTAACATCATGCTTTAAACTGGTAGGCAAAAATTAAATGTCATCAACAACATGAAAAGCAGAAAAACAG
This sequence comes from Diceros bicornis minor, assembly GCF_020826845.1. Lineage (NCBI taxonomy): Eukaryota > Metazoa > Chordata > Mammalia > Perissodactyla > Rhinocerotidae > Diceros > Diceros bicornis. The sequence continues at coordinate 652,636 of NW_026690912.1, read as the reverse complement.
AGAAAAAGAGCTGCAGAAGATCTAAAGATCATCTTGAGTTTCAACTACTTCCCTTTTTCTTCTGCCTCACAAATCTTTATCCCTATCCCAAAAATTCTCTGTAATTTGAGCTTCAGACCAGTAGATCCAATTGTCTACTAAACATTTACCCCTGCATACCACAGACAACTCAGACATGACAACCAAAACTGAACTCATCACATTCCTCTGCAGAATGGCTTTCTCTTTCATATTGTGGGTCTTGGGTATTGGTACCATCTAGCAAGATATTCAGAAATTGTCCTAGACATCTCCCATCTCTCACTAAGTTTTTCTTTGCTAGGGGACGCTTTTGGAGTGATGGTCAGTGTTAAAGCTCCAGCAGTGACCTAGTGTTCTTCATGTCTGCATGTTTGGAGTGCCAGCCTCCAATGTGGCTGATGTCGTAAGATTGACATAGTGATTGGAAGAGTCCTTCTCAGACAGGTCTCATGCCCCAAACTAACTCCAAAAACACAACTGCAGCCCTAGGAAGGCTTAGGAGATGTGGCTTACTCCAGCTCAGATTTCAGACTCTGAAAGAAACGCCTTTTATTTCTATGATTCATTTTTTCCTTGTATTTATGTTTTCTTGCCCTTCACTCCATTCAAGTAGTAAGACTTTGAGTTCTAAGTTTAGGGTGTAGTTCTTGGAGAATGCCCTCTCAGACTGCCTGTGATCTAGGCAAGAGAAATTCTTGGGGGTTCACAGGGTCCTCGCTGAATCATGGAGTTTGGAGGCCAAAGACACCTAATAACACATGATTCAGAATTTGGAATTCTCATCACCAACATCTGGTGTAGGTAAGCTGACCAAAGTGAGTACATAGACAGGTTTAGGAGGTAAGATCACTGAAGAACCTCAAACCTGAAGAGCTGTTGCACTATTTATGGGTAAATCCCCCTAAGAAGAGCAAGGCTACTGCACCAGGACAGGATCTAGTAAGTGGACCATGGTCTTGATGAAGACAAAGATTCACTTCTAAAGTAGTGGGCTGATCTCAAGACAGAGCCTCAGTATGTAAACTTCTGATCCAGTCATATTGCTAGACTGCTCTGTGTTCTTCACTCCAGGATCAATTTTCCTTTTCATCCTATTCCTCAGTCAGGGCAGAAAGAGTAATATGTAACTCCAAAGGAAATAGAGCAAATTTCTGCTGGAGCAGAAAAATAGGTGGCAGAAAAGAATGTCTGCATCACTATGAGAAGGATAATTTTAACCAAGGCTATGTGGTTTCAATGCTGACAAAAGGTGAGATTTGGGGAATGAGACATGGCAGAGATAATCTACTTCTCAACGGGCCCCTGCATGTAGAGGGGTAGGAAGTGCTTACAGTAACAGTAGGAACAAACAAAGCTGGTTCCGCTAGGATTAAAGCAGCTCACAGAGTGGGGTCTATATTACTGAGCATGGGTGACCCTCAATTCAGGATTGTGAGGCCAAAACAATGGGAACCTTATTGGACAACAGGAATAATTCAAAAAAGAGAGAAGAGGAGGATCCCAGGAAAGGCCCACATCATGGAGGTGCAAACCTTGCAGTCACTGGTAGTGGACCCTGAACAACAGACAGGAATGGATTGGTCTCTTGGTGCAGTTGGAACCAAAAAGTCTTTATTTATTATTTTATTTTATTTTATTTTTCATACTGATGCCTTTTCTTTTTTTTAAAGATTGGTCCTAAGCTAACATCTCTTGCCCATCTTCCTCTTTTTTTTAATCTTTTTCTCCCCAAAGCCCCAGTACATAGTTGTATATCCTAGTTGTAGGTCCTTCTAGTTCTTCTATGTGGGACGCCACCCCAGCATGGCTTGTTGAGCTGTGAGCAGGTCTGAGCCCAGGATTCGAACCAGCGTACCCCAGGCCCCTGAAGTGGAGCATGCAAACTTAACCGCTATTCCACTGGGCCAGGCCCCTATTTTTTTTTTTTTTTTTTTAACATTTTTATTGATATTTTAATGGTTTCTAACATTGTGAGATTTTGGGTTGTACATTTTTGTTTGTCCTTCACCCCATATATGACTCCCTTCACCCCTTGTGCCCACCCCCCACCCCCCACCCCCACTTCCCGGGTAACCACAGTCCAGTTTTCTCTGTCCATGTGTTTGTTTATATTCCACATATGAGTGAGATCATACAGTGTTTGTCTTTCTCTTTCTGGCTTATTTCATTTAACATAATACGCTCCAGGCCCATCCATGTTGTTGCAAATGGGACGATTTTGTCTTTTTTTATGGCTGAGTAGTATTCCATTGTATATATATACCACATTTTCTTAATCCAATCGTCAGTCGAGGGACACTTAGGTTGCTTCCACTTCTTGGCTATGGTGAATAATGCTGCAATGAACATAGGGGTGCATAAGCCTCTTTGGATTGTTGATTTCAGGTGCGTTGGATAGATTCCCAGTAGTGGGATGGCTGGATCATAGGGCATCTCTATTTTTAATTCTTTGAGGAATCTCCATACCGTTTTCCATAGAGGCTGCACCAATTTGCATTCCCACCAGCTGTGTATGAGGGTTCCTGTTTCTCCACATCCTCTCCAACATTTGTTGTTTTTTGTCTTGGTGATTATAGCCATTCTAACGGGCGTGAGGTGGTATCTTAGTGTTGTTTTGATTTGCATTTCCCTGATGATTAGTGATGTTGAGCATCTTTTCATGTGCCTATTGGCCATCTGTATATCTTCCTTGGAGAAGTGTCTGTTCATTTCCTCTGCCCATTTTTTGATCGGGTTGTTTGTTTTTTTGTTGTTCAATTGTGTGAGTTCTTTATATATTATGGAGATCAACCCCTTGTCAGATGTATGTTTTGCAAATATTCTCTCCCAGCTGGTTGGTTGTTTGTTCATCTTGATTCTGATTTCATTTGTCTTATAAAAGCTCTTTAGTCTGATAAAGTCCCACTTGTTTATTTTTTCTTTAGTTTCCCTAGTCTGGGTAGGCATGTCATCTGAAAAGATTCCTTTAAACCCAATGTCAAATAGTGTGTTGCCTATATTTTCTTCTATGAGTTTTATAGTTTCAGGTCTCACCTTCAGGTCTTTGATCCATTTTGAGTTAATTTTTGTGTATGGCGATAGCACATGGTCCACTTTCATTCTTTTGCATGTGGATGTCCAGTTTTCCCAACACCATTTATTGAAGAGACTTTCCTTTCTCCATTGCATGTCCTTAGCACCTTTGTCGAAAATTAGCTGTCCGTATATGTGTGGTTTTATTTCTGGGCTTTCAATTCTGTTCCATTGATCTGTGTGTCTGTTTTTGTACCAGTACCATGCTGTTTTGATTACTATTGCTTTGTAGTATGTTTTGAAGTCAGGAATTGTGATGCCTCCTGCTTTGTTCTTTTTCTTTAGGATTTCTTTAGCTATTCGGGGTCTTTTGTTGCCCCATATAAATTTTAGTATTCTTTTTTCTATTTCTGTGAAGAATGTCATTGGGATTCTGATTGGGATTGCATTGAATCTGTAGATTGCTTTAGGTAATATAGACATTTTAACTATGTTTATTCTTCCAATCCACGTGCATGGGATATCTTTCCATTTCTTTATGTCATCGTTGATTTCCCTCAATAATGTCTTGTAGTTCTCATTGTATAGGTCCTTCACCTCCTTGGTAAGATTTATTCCTAGGTATTTTATTCTTTTTGATGCAATTGTAAATGGTATTGTCTTTTTGAGCTCTCTTTCTGTTAGTTCATTATTAGCATATAGAAATGCAACTGATTTTTGTAGATTGATTTTGTACCCTGCAACTTTGCTGTAGTTGTTGATTGTTTCTAACAGTTTTCCAACAGATTCTTTAGGGTTTTCTATATATACAATCATGTCATCTGCAAATAGTGAGAGTTTCACTTCTTCGTTACCTATTTGGATTCCTTTTATTCCTTTTTCTTGCCTAATTGCTCTGGCCAAAACCTCCAGTACTATGTTGAACAGGAGTGGTGAGAGTGGGCAGCCCTGCCTCGTTCCTGTTCTCAGAGGAATGGCTTTCAGTCTTTCCCCGTTGAGTATGATGTTAGCTGTGGGTTTGTCATATATGGCCTTTATTATGTTGAGGTACTTTCCTTCTATTCCCAATTTATTGAGAGTTTTTATCATAAATGGATGTTGTATCTTGTCAAATGCCTTCTCTGCGTCTATTGAGATGATCATGTGGTTTTTATTCTTTGTTTTGTTGATGTGATGTATCACGTTGATTGATTTGCGGATGTTGAACCATCCCTGCGTCTCTGGTATAAATCCCACTTGATCATGGTGTATGATCTTTTTAATATATTGTTGTATTCGGTTTGCCAATATTTTGTTGAGGATTTTTGCATCAATGTTCATCAGCGATATTGGCCTGTAATTTTCTTTCTTTGTATTGTCTTTGTCTGGTTTCGGTATCAGGGTGATGTTGGCCTCGTAGAATGATTCAGGAAGTGTTCCATCTTCCTCTATTTTTTGGAATAGTTTGAGGAGGATGGGTATTAAATCTTCTTTGAATGTTTGGTAAAATTCACTGGAGAAGCCATCTGGTCCTGGACTTTTATTTTTTGGGAGGTTTTTGATTACTATTTCAATCTCTTTACTTGTGATTGGTCTATTCAGATTCTCCATTTCTTCTTGGTTCAATTTTGGGAGGTTGTATAAGTCTAAGAATTTATCCATTTCTTCTAGATTGTCTGATTTGTTGGCATATAATTTCTCATAGTATTCTCTTATAATCCTCTGTATTTCCATGGTATCCGTTGTAATTTCTCCTCTTTCATTTCTAATTTTATTTACTTGAGCCTTTTCTCTTTTTTTCTTAGTTAGCCTGGCTAAGGGTTTGTCTATTTTGTTTATCTTCTCGAAGAACCAACTCTTTGTTTCATTAATCCTTTCTACTGTTTTTTTGGTCTCAATATCATTTATTTCTGCTCTGATTTTTATTATTTCTCTCCTTCTGCTGGCTTTGGGCTTTGTTTGTTCTTCTTTTTCTAGTTCTGTTAGGTGTAATTTAAGGTTGCCTATTAGGGCTTTTTCTTGTTTGTTAAGGTGGGCTTGTATCGCTATGAGTTTCCCTCTCAGGACCGCTTTTGCTGCATCCCATATGGTTTGATATGGCATGTTATCATTTTCGTTTGTTTCCAGATAGTTTTTGATTTCTCCTTTAATTTCATCAATGATCCATTGGTTGTTCAGTAGCATGTTGTTTAATCTCCACATTTTTGTCACTTTCCCAGTTTTTTTTTCCTGGTTCATTTCCAGTTTCATAGCCTTATGGTCTGAAAAGATGCTTGTTATGATTTCAATCCTCTTAAATTTATTGAGGCTTGCTTTGTTTCCCAACATATGGTCTATCCTAGAGAATGTTCCATGCGCGCTTGAGAAGAATGTGTAGTCAGCTGTTTTTGGGTGGAGTGCTCTGTATATGTCTACTAGGTCCATCTCGTCCAGTTTTTCATTTAAGTCTAATATTTCTTTATTAACTTTTTGTCTGGATGATCTATCCATTGCTGTAAGTGGGGTGTTAAGATCCCCTACTATTATTGTGTTGTTGTTGATTTCTCCTTTTAGGTTTGTTAATAGTTGTTTTATGTACATTGGTGCTCCTATGTTGGGTGCATATATATTTATAAGTGATATGTCTTCTTGATGGAGTGTCCCTTTTATCATTATATATTTCCCTTCTTTGTCTTTCTTAACCTGTTTTATCTTGAAGTCTACTTTGTCTGATATGAGTATGGCAACACCTGCTTTCTTTTGTTTGCCATTAGCTTGGAGTATTGTCTTCCATCCTTTCACTCTGAGCCTGTGCTTGTCTTTAGTGCTAAGATGTGTTTCCTGAAGGCAGCATATTGTTGGGTCTTGCTTTTTAATCCATCCTGCCACTCTGTATCTTTTGATTGGAGAGTTCAATCCATTTACATTTAGGGTAATTATTGAAATATGAGGGTTGAATGTTGCTGTTTTGTCACTTATTTTCTGGTTCTTTTGCATTTCCTTTGTTTCTTGTCCCATTTGTTTTGGACTGCCAATTCAGTTTGGTTGTTCTGTCTTATGATTCTTCTAGTTTTCTCTTTGTTTATCATATGTGGTTTTAATTTGATTATTTGTTTAGTGGTTACCTTGAGGTTTGGGCAAAAAATCTTCTGTATGAGATAGTCCATTATCTGATAGCCTCCTATTTCCTTATACTAAGTCAATTCAGTCACTTTCCTCTTCCCCTTCTAAGTTGCTCTTGTTATACCTTATTCTATCTTGTGTTGTGGCTGTGTGTTTACAGTGATGAGGTTAAATTTATTTTTGGTGAATTTCTTCCTTTGATCTTTGAGTTTAGTATTTAAGTGGTTGCTAACCTATTCCGGTAAAGATCTACTATTTCTCTGATTTTGTCTGCCTACTTTTCTCCTTACTCCAAGCTTTGTGTTCCCTTTCTCTTCTTGTTTTCGGGCCTGAGGGCCTTCTTGAGTATTTCTTGTAGTGGCGGTCTCGTGGCCATGAACTCCCTTAGCTTTTGTTTATCTGGGAGAGTTACTATTTCTCCATCATATTTGAAGGATATTTTTGCTGGATAGAGTATTCTTGGCTGAAAGTTTTTGTCTTTTAGTATTTTGAATATATCATTCCAGTCTCTTCTAGCCTGAAAAGTTTCTGTTGAGAAATCCGCTGAGAGCCTGATGGGAGTTCCTTTGTACGTTATTTTTTGTTTTTGTCTAGCTGCCCTTAATATTGTTTCTTTGTCGTTGACCCTGGCTAGCCTTACCACTAGGTGTCGTGGTGAAGGCCTTTGTCTGTTAATATATATAGGAGTCCTGTTGGCTTCGCTTACTGGTATTTCCTGCTCCTTCCCCAGATTTGGGAAATTTTCAGCTATTATTTCCTTGAATAGGCTCTCTGTTCCTCTTTCCCTCTCCTCTCCCTCAGGAATACCTATAATTCTTATGTTACATTTTCTAATAGAGTCCGATATTTCTCGGAGTCTTTCTTCATTTCTTTTTAGTCTTAGTTCTCTCTCTTCTTCCATCTGGAGTATATCTGTATTCCTATCCTCTAAAGTCCTAATTCTTTCCTCCATATTGTCAGCTCTGTTCTTTAAAGATTCCAGATTCTCCTTTATCTCCTCCATTGTGTTCTTCATCTCCATCAGCCCTGATAGGTTTTTCTTTATGATTTCAATCTCTTTTGTGAAGAAACTCCTAATTTCATTGAATTGTTTGTCTGTGTTGTCTCGTATTTCGTTGAGTGTTTTTATGATAGCTATTTTGAAATCTCTGTCATTTAGTTTATGGATTTCTGTGTCTTCGGGGTTGATTTCTGGTTGCTTGTCATTTTGTTTCTGGTCTGGTGATTTCATATATTTTTGCATTGTGGTTCCTGTGTTGGTTTTGGTTTTCCTCATCCTGGAAGTCTCTGGTTGCACTTTCCACCTGCCGCCACTGTGTGGTGGTGAAGGGCTGTGTAGTCTAAGCCCCCTGCGCTCTGCCCCAGTTTTTCTGCTGCGATCCGCAGTTTTGTTTTGTTTTGTTTTGTTTCTTTTCCCCACTGCGATCCTCGGGTCCAGTCCAATTTATTCAGGTCTGCCTCGGACCGCTAGATCTGGTCGAGCTGCAGACTCCGGGTTGTGGGGAGGGGGGAGCTCTCTCTTTTGCCCTCTGGGTCCCTGACGTGGGAGGCTTCTCGTTTGCCCCTCTTTATCCGCTCTCTGGGTTGCTCAGATGTTGATGGTAGCCCTGTGGCTCCTCTGAGCCCTCTGTGCGGGAGTTTCCCACTGGTTGAGAGCGCCCGAAGAGCTGCAGTTTCCCGCCGAGGGCCGCCCCTCCCCCCTCTCTGGGAGCCGCGCGCGGACCGGATCGCTGATCTGATGGGGAGGGAGCGGAGTTCTCCTTACCTCTCCCCACTTCCTCCGGGGGCCCAGCACGTTCCGCTCTCAGATGTGCGGCAGTGTGGATCCCTCCGCTCCAGCTTTTGACTGTCTGGGATTCCGTTGTTTGTCTGTGGCTGTTACTTTTGTTGTATTTTGTGGGGGAAGAATTCACGGGAAAGCTCACTCCGCCATGATGCTGACGTCACCCAGGCCCCTATTTTATTTTATTTTATTTTATTTTTCTGACTACTCCCTCACCCCAGAAAATACCAGTGCTCTTTTGGCATATGGCTGGTAGCAGTAATTGGATCTAGACCTGCTTTCTCAAATCCAGTAGGCACTAACCACATGTAGCTATTGAGCACTTGAAATGTGGTTAGTCTGAATTGAGAGATTCTTTACATATAAAATATCTATCGAATTTCAAAAACTTAGTACAAAAAAATGTAAAATATCTCATTAATTTTTATATTAACTACATGTTGAAAATATACTATTTTGGAGATATTGCTTTAAATAAACATATCACTAAAATTAATTTCATCTGTTTCTTTATTCTTTTTTAATGTAACTGTTAGAAAATTCAAAATTACATATATGGCTTGCATTATTTCTCCATTGGACGGTGCTGATCTAGACCAAGACATACCTTGGTTCCATGGCCATTGTTCTTTTTGTATGTGCTAAGGAACTAGTATTTAACCAATGATTCTAAAACTTAGTGTGTTTAAAAATCATCTGAGGAACATAAGAAAATGTCTTTCTTGCCTCCACCCTCCTAGCAAGATTCTAACTATTGCATTTGGGATGTAGACAATGAATTCGTATTTTCAACCAGTTCCCTAGGAGATTCTGATACAGGAAGTCCTCTGACCGTACCTTGAGAAATATTGGCTTAGGGTGAACATCACTGCACTGATCATGTTTGATTCTAGGATGTTTTTCTCTTTTTCTAAATTTTGTGGGTGGGAGAAGCTGCTGTGATAATCTCATGTTCGTGCTGACTCTCTGAAACTTGGGCTAAGTACATCCAATGATGGTTTTAGGATTGGATTAACCAAACTTTAAAAATGCTAAAACCTTTACCTCAGATTTAGTGGAAGATGGCCCAGGATACAGCTGCAGAGGAGAAATCTCAGGCTGCCTGAATTAGTTCCCTTGTATATGAAAATGTAAGAACTGAAAAGAAAATGTGCATGGGTGCAGGCAAGAAGGAGGGAGGCATGCAAGAGGGCCTGAGACACTGGATCCTATATTGAAGCTTTGACTTCTCTGTAGGAACAAGGGGTTGGCTTGATGCTGGGAAGAGATTTATATTACTAAAATGTATACGGTGTATTCACAAAATGACTAACATTATGTGCTGAAGTCAACAAGGGCTCACTGCATACCATGTGGTTAAGAGATGGATTTTGGAGCTAGACCATCTGAGTTCTAATAGTATCTCCGCCTTGGGCAAGTCTTTTAACCTCTTTGCTTTTCTTTAAAATAGAAAAGATAATTGTACCTACCCATAAATTTGTTGTGAGAATTAAGTGATCTGATACATGTAGAAAATACAGAATTGTGTCCGGCACATAAGAGCTATATGAATGTTAGGTATTATTCTTGCATTACAGGGTGGTGAAATTTGCTGGGCAATATAGAGCTAAAGATACTTTACAATAAGGAAAGGAACAGAAGGAGACCACTTTACCTATTGCAGACAGCAATAGGAAGCAGCAAGTGCAAATGCTTGGAGAGGACAGGGAAGTTGCACAAATACTGATCTTACTCGGCTTACGACGGGGTTACGACTCGATAAACCTATCGTAAGTTGAAAATATCATAAGTCGAAAATGCATTTAATACATCTTACCTACCAAACATCATAGCTTAGCCTAGCCTACCTTAAATGTGCTCAGAACCCTTACATTAGCCTACAGTTGGGCAAAATCATCTAACACAGAGCCGATTTTATAATAAAGTGTTGAATATCTCATGTAGTTTATTGAATACTTACTGAAAGTGAAACAAAATGGTTGTGTGGGTACAGAATGGTTGTGAGTGTGTCAGTTATTCACCCTTGTGGTCGCGTCGTTGACTGGGAGCTGCGGCTCGCCGCTGCTGCCCAGCGTCACAGGCGAGTACCGTTCGGCATATTGCTAGCCCGGGAAAAGATCAAAAGTCAAAATCGAAGGATAGTTTCTACTGAACGCATATCACTTTCACACCATCATATAGTCAAAAAATCACAAGTCCAACCATCATAAGTGGAGAACCGTTTGTATGTGTATAAGGTATACTGGGAGATGAGGAGAGAGGGCAATAAAATAGGAAATAACAGAATCTGAAAGAAGGAGTTGCCTTTTGTAGATTGGAGTAAGCCTATCTAGCCTAATTTAAATATACATTCAAATTCAGTATTTACTTATTAAAAGTGCAAGCCAAATATAAAAAATATCTTTGGGTCAGATTACCCTAAGGGGCTAGCTCCCAGTCCCAGCCACATGTGCGGTTTCTAGAGTTGTCATGCGCCCTCTCAGTTAGAGTATTGTTCCTTCCTATTTCAGGTGTTTCTGGGGGAAACTTCAGGCCTTGAGGAGGGAATGGCCCATCTCTGGATGATGTCGGGGAGCTGTGGTGAGGATTATGTGCAGTTAAGGCATTTCTGATACTCTGCGATCTCCCTCAAATGGAGCAGCAACACCCCAAGTGTTAAGACCATGTGGGTTAAGAGGAGGAGGACAAAATAGCAGCTACTATCCGCTGTGTACTTGAGGGAACTCAAGGTGTTTCTTGCTTCACTTCGCCTCCAAAGGAGGGCAAGGAGAGATAAAAACAAAAGTAGGCAACAACGCTGGGGGCTGGCGTTCCTAATGCGACAAGTGAAAAGGTTAAAGCAGTACTTTCTCAACCTTTTTCAGCTTATGTCACGGCCCGAGGCAGCTGACGTGGAGTCCTAGATGTTGGGCTTCTATCCCCCTACCTGCCCCAAAGGCACACTTCTGAGCCTTTCGCTGGAGAAGGACTCTTTCACGTCCCGGGAATACACGTGGTGTCACATCTGGCTTTTCCTCACTCAGTTTTTCTCTAAGAAACTTGCTTCCTTTATGGATAAAAGGCAGACAGCCCCAGGGCATCTCCTAATTGGGAAGGTGGTTTCCCCTTTGCTTTCCTCTCTTCTTCTCTTCCTAAACCTTCCCTTTTATTAAAGGTCACGCCGGGAAAGAGAGAAAAGAAGATTATTTGAGCTTTCTGTTCTTGGTCTTCAAGAAAAACATTTTTTCTGCTTATGATACACTTTGCTTGGAGTTGTTCTTCCTAAGCTCTTCTTACCATCTATAAGCCCCTCAAGAGCCCAGATCAGTATGTGGACTCAAGAGAAAGTGGCCAAGGGTGACAGGTGGACATTGGAAAGTGTGGAAAGATGTAGACCAAGAGCAAAAGGAAAGCAAAGCTGCCTCAGCAAAACACAAAACTGAGAATCACAGCACTGACCTCCATCTGCCAGGAACCAGAATCATTGTATTTAAAAGTAATTAAATACACTCACATAACTCTGGAAAGTTTAGTTGCCCCAGGTTTCAGATATTCAGAAGTATTAAGCATGGGAATGCGGTGGTTATAGAAAACCTCAATAGTATTCCATAAAATCAGTCACAGTGGTAGCTCTCCTAATTGACATTTACCTAACTCCTCACTCCCACTGGCTGACTGACGCCCCATGGTCCGATGAATCTTACCCTGAGGCTCCTTTCTAGTGCCTCCTAGTATGCTACTCTCCCAGATGAGTTGCGAGATTTCTAAGAGTTATATACGTGTTACCCAACCTATTTAAGCCAACTGTGCTTATTAGTATAATCACTTAATTTAATAAAATATTTATTCTTATTAAATTATAAATGAATATTAATATTTTTAAATTTAATACAATATTTTCCATTTTAAGTTATAAATAAATGCCAAAATATAACAGCAAAATTTAAAACCAAAGAAATACGAATGTGAAAAGAAAGATTTATATCTATAAAAACTAAATTTAATGCCTTGTAAAGCCTCAATAAAGGTGAGTCACTTTTAAAACGTTGCTGTCAAATTAGTGTTCAAGGCAACTGTAAAAATTGGGGGGAAAGTCTTAAAAGTCTAAAAAGGCTGCACCCAAATTGCTTTATAAGTATCATCAACTCCTATTTCACTTTAAAGAAACAGAAACTAGAAATCAGAAATGAGGCAATTTGTGTATTCCATCACGCCATTTTGAGTATTTTTTCATGCCAGAAAGAATATATCAGGAGACTTGTACTCAAGGAAAATTCATGAATAATGGACATTTATATATTTTAAGTAAAGATAAAATGTTTAAGATATGTTTGTACCATTTGTTTTTTATGATTTCCAAATCTTAACTGACTTTTTTGGTGTGAACCAAACAATTTTGGGTCATCTTTAGGTCCCAACTGCATGGTGGAAGATGGTTACTATTGAGTTTTTTTGAAATTTGTAACCGAATGTGTTTATGTAATTGCTTCATGGGATCGCATTGTTTTACTTCCAGGGAAAGAAATGACATCATATTACTGGAGGATATTTTCTAGTACCTACAAAATAATGTACAGGTGGTGAGAGGGGGACAAATAGGTAGGTGATGAGATAGCCTTCTCAGAACACCAATAAACCATAACTTTTGAAACAGCCTTAAATAGCTAAATAGAATTTATTTGGAAGGGTTTTTTTTTGCATTTAACTTTTGTTATTTAATAATTATTTTCTTGTAATAAAATATCTCAATAATACTGCACAACAATTTTTATATCGAACCCTAATTTTAGTAAGTTTCTGTAGGAATTAGTGAAAATAAAGTTATTTATGTAAACTGAAACTTAAGATTTCCAGCACAAATTCACACTATTATTGGGGTTCTTCAGGGTTTCATCAGGGATGCAGCACTCAGGTTCCTTTCCTTCTTTCTATCTGAAATTATATTATTCAGTTGTAAGTTTTTATAAAATGCATAATGAATATGCTAATCTGCAGGTAACTTTCAACAGACTCTAATTTTACTAGGAAAACTGTGTAGCTAAAAAAGTGGTTACCCGGGGCAGCCCCATGGCTTAGCGGTTAAGTGCACGCGCTCCGCTACTGGCAGCCCAGGTTGGGATCCTGAGCGCGCACCTACGCACCACTTCTCCGGCCATGCTGAGGCCGCATCCCACATACAGCAACTAGAAGGATGTGCATCTATGACATACAGCTATCTACTGGTGCTTTGGGGAAAAAAAAGGAGGAGGATTGGCAATAGATGTTAGCTCAGAGCCAGTCTTCCTCAGCAAAAAAAAAGAGGAGGATTAGCATGGATGATAGCTCAGGGCTGATCTTCCTCACAAAAAAAAATAAAGTGGTAACCCATTCATCTCTTTTTTTTTTGCTAAGGAAGATTAACCCTCAGCTAACATCTGCTGCCAATCTTCCTCTTTTTGCTTGAGGAAGATTCACCGCGAGCTAACACCTGAGCCAGTCTTCCTCTATTTTGTATGTGGGTCACTGTCACAGCATGACCACTGATGAGTGGCGTAGGTCCGTGCCTGGGAATCGAACCTGGGCTGCCGAAGTGGAGTGCACCGAACTTAACCACTAGGTCACAGGGCCAGCCCCTCCATTCACCTCTTTTTAATGCCCTAACACATTTTAAAAGTCAAGAGATGAGAAGGAGCAATATTAAATTCAGTATTCAAAATTAAGAATTTTTACATTAATGCTATCAAATAACTTTTACTCATTTAATATGTATAAGCTTGGTTTTTTCATAGATCAATTTTATTATATCAGGCATAACAGGAAAACTTTTCAATCACAATAACAGGTGACTAAGGGAAAACTTTTCTACCTAAGGGAAATTTTGAATTCTACTTATATTTTTGTTTTTTTTTTTTTTTGTGAATAAGATCAGCTCTGAGCTAACATCCACGCCAATCCTCCTCTTTTTGCTGAGGAAGACTGGGCCTGGGCTAACATCCATGCCCATCTTCTTCTACTTTATATAAGACGCCGCCACAGCATGGCCTGACAAGCGGTGCATCGGTGCGCGCCCGGGATCTGAACCTGGGCCGCCAGCTGCGGAGTGAGCGCACTTAACCTCTATGCCACAGGGCCAGCCCCCTGCTTATACTTCATGAAATATAAACAGAAAAAAAGGAAGTCCAAGTAAACTCCTGTCATAACTCACCTGTGTCCCGTTACAAAGAAAATTCTTTATCTGTTTGAATTTATATTGCCAGGAACAGTGGTATATTTAACATTTCAGCAGAATGACTGATCGGCTTTAAATAAAATTCTATAACTCTTCTCATTAGAGCAGTTTCATGTGACAAATTATGCCTCAAAAAATTATAATAAAACTCCTCTCTCTACCTCGAGATCCCAAAAGGATGTAAAACACATTATGAGGTTCTACAATGATAATTAATTATAAAACTTAATCTGCACTCTTAATGGCACGTGTTTTTAAGTTGCATTTTTTTTAACAACAAAGGACATACACTTTTTAAATAATTACATATCCCTATTCATTTATAACGAATATGGCAATGAACCTATTTTGCACTAACCGGATAGAAATCTTTATTTCCTCTTTTAAAAACTATTTATTGAGTGCTAAATATGCCTGGCACTATTCTAGATGCTGGAGATATAGCAGTAAACAAACAACTCTATGGACTTTGTATTATAGCAGAGGGACATAGACAATAATAAAGTTAATAAGTAATTAATGACTAAGCTTTTCAACAAGGGCTATGGAAAAAAATAAAGCAGAGAAGGGAGATAAAGAGTGGAGGGGATATGGGGGATAGAAGGCGGTCTGAAATTTTAAATAGAATGGTCAAGAAAGGCCTCACTAAAAAGATATCGGTAGGGCGGGCTGACCCGGTGGCTTAGCGGTTAAGCACACGCGCTCCGCTACTGGCGGCCCGGGTTCGGATCCTGGGTGCGCACCGACGCACCGATTCTCCGGCCATGCTGAGGCCGTGTCCCACATACAGCAACTAGAAGGATGTGCAACTAAGACATACAACTATCTACTGGGGCTTTGGGGGGTAAAAAAAAAAAGGAGGAGGATTGGCAATACATGTTAGCTCAGAGCCAGTCTTCCTCAGCAGAAAAAGAGGAGGATTAGCACAGATGTTAGCTCAGGGCTGATCTTCCTCACAAAAAAAAAAAAAGAGAGAGAGAAGATATCGGTAGGGCTTGTAGACATTTGTAAAGACTTTGACTTTTATGTTAAGCAAAATGGGAAGCTTTGGAAGTTTGGAAAAGAGAAGTGGCATGATCTGACTTACTCTTCAAAAGGATCCCTAGCTGCTGTGTTGAGCATAGACTGGGGAGGGAGGCAGGGATGCAGAAGATGAGTTAAGAGGCTATTGTAGTAATCCAGATAAAAGATTAAGATGGTTTAAAAGTAGTGAAAAGTTTTTGGATTTGTGATGTCTTTTGAAGGTGAATTCTAAAAGAATTATTAATAGATTGAATGTAGGTATAAAAAAAAGAAAAATCAATGATTACTCCAAATTACAAATTCCTTATTGGAAAGCAGCATTCCAAAATAATTAAATTCAGCACCCACTTGTTAAATAAGAGCATCTTTTGAGATAATAATAACAACAACAATAATAGCTGTATTAGTCAGGAAGGTCTAGGTTATGCTTCTACGAGAAAAAAAGAAAAGAAAGGAAGAAAAGAAAAATCTCAGATAAAAGTCAATTTGTTCTTTTACGCAAAGTTCACTGCAGGTTCAGGAGTGATTCTAGGGCAGCTGTGTTCCACGGATTTTCCAGTGATCCAGTTTACTTTGATGTGTTGGCTCTTTCGTCTCAACTTGAGGCCTCCTCCATGACCAGTAGGTAAAGAAAGATGAAGAGTTATGAATGGGCTTTTCACTATCTCTGCCTGAAAGTGATGTGTATCACTTTTGCTCACATTTCATTCACCAAATCTAGTGGCACAGCTCTACTCAACAGCAAGGAAGCCGAGCAGTAGTATTCCATGTGTCAGGAAGGGGATAAGAATGTATAATACTACAAGCTAGCTTTGTCTACTGCATTAGTTAACATTATCCAGCATTTTCCATATGACAGGCTATGCTACGATCCACAAATAAAGACTTCCAGTGATCTGTTCTCAGTGGTTTCTACTTTGGAGTGGCACTTAGGCATGTCCGCTCTGGGCTCATTATCCTAGATCCTAACAGATCTGGTTTCTAATCCACCGTGACCTGGATTTAACAATGCTCTGGGAAAACTCAACTACTCCCAGAATGTACATGCAATAAGGAAACAGGGATTACGTCTACTGGTTTCCACCTTCATCTGGGGGTCACAGCATACCCTGGGGATAGGATTATCATTCCCAAAGAAACAAGCCACAGTTTAGCAGAGTCCGTGCTTAGGCATAAACGTTCATGAACTCTGTTCGTCCAATGTTTGGATATCAAATTTCTTGTTTTCTGAAGTTGATGCTGTGTCTGAAAAGATTAATTACCAAGGTGTCTAGGAGTTAGCCCTACCCTGGGGCATCCTCCAACTTCATAAATGTTACTCTCGGCCAACGAGCAGTTAACTTTTATACCTAGTAGGATTGAAAGAAACCCAGGGCACCCAACATGGCACCATATGTAATGAGGATTCCTGTAATAAGGACTGAATTGAGGCCCGGTATCTATGTTATGTTGCCTCTCCTTTCCCTCAGGTCACTCATCTCAGACCAAAACACAAGTGTTCATCCCAAATACAAACTTAGAAATTCAAGAGACTGTTAAAACCACTTTTGACACCTTAACATCTTTGAAGGGCATCCCTCTATGTTAACTATCCCAGAGCCATGCTGCAATTCTAAGTGGTGGTGGACAGGTTAATTCTGACCAACAATTTATCTTTTATTCAAGGGCATGCTCAGCCCTAGACATTATAACTCTTTGGTCCTCCTTGGTACGCCAAAACATACTCAGTTCAAGTTCAGTTTTTAGAAAATAGAGACTCAGTGTAAAGATGGAAAAATTTTTATTATCTTAGGAGCACATGTGACAATTCCTTTTATTGAGAGAAAGCTATTTTTATTGGGAAAATACTTTTCTTAAAGCTGAGTATAACAGCTGGGATCCTGAAAGTCTGGGTATTAGCTAGCATGAAATCTTAAGAGGAAGGGAAAAGTAACTCTCTATAATAGAAGCAGAGGAATTTGAGTTTCTGGGGAATATGTGAGAAGGGAAAAGGGAAGTGAGCAAAGTTGATGGATATATATACGAGAGAAGGGCCAGAGAGAGAAAACCCCTCTGGCACAATATCTGAGAAAGAACTTAGGAAATCAACAGTGTCTTACAAGAATATGAGCTGTGGCATGCAAACTGTTCCTCCTTGTCCCCTACAATAGCTCAAATAAAGTCTATATTTCTCACTCATATTTTAGTATGAGTCGATTTTTGTATGGAAGAACTGAGTTCTGCATCTCAGATTAGACAAAGTAAAATAAAGTAAGTATCTGAGAATGCAGTAGGCAAAAGGAAAAGGCATTTCCTGTTGACATCTTCATTACATCTTTTTTTTTTTTTTTTGATGAGGAAGATTGCCCCCAAGCTAACATCTGTGCCAATCTTCCTCTATGTTGTATGTGGGACGCCGCCACAGCATGGCTTGTTGAGCAGTGTGTAGGTCCGTGCCTGGGATCTGAACCAGTGAACCCTGGGCCACCAAAGTGGAGCCTGTGAACTTAACCATTACGCCACCAGGCCGGCCCCCTTCATTACATCTCAAGACCTCTATATGCAGATTCTCCTCACCATTGTCCACCAGATGGACCGTGTGAAACTTGTTTTAGGAGAAATCCTCTAATCTTATTACCAGCCAGTGGTTTTGAGGGGAAATAAAAAACGTTATTTAAGAGAGGAGTTAACAGTGGAGACCAAGAGAAATTCACTAGAGCTTTTTTTAATGAAATTTTCCTACCTGACTGTGGTCATAATCCAATATTCTTTGAAATGGCTGACTATCTCAACAAGTTTGGCAGATACTGTCTAGATGCCCACAAACCCATATCTCTTCCTGAGCACACAGACAGTATTGCCCAGCATCTGTTGCAACTGAACGTGTGATAAGACTGAATTCTAGCCAATAGAATATGGGCATAAAGGACATGCGCCACCTCCAGCCTGACTCATAAAAACTTCCCTCGTAGGGTCTTTAATCTGCTACCTGATTGGAGAGGTCTTGGAGGACCTAGAATAGGGCACAGCCTAGGTCCTTGAAAAAATACTTGGAAGGCCTCCCAACCAGGGCCACCTACATGGGACTGCTGTGAGAGCAAGAAATAAACTTAATACATTAAGCTACTAAAATTTGGTGTTTATCTGTTGGAGCAGCTAGCATTACAACTTAACTAATACAAAGAATCACAGTTTTCACTACAAGGAAAGATTCGTATCTTTTCTCTGACACTTAAAATCATAGAATTTTAGACTTGAGTGAAATAAGAAATCACCTAGTCCAACCTATGTTCTGCATATAGGGAACCCCAAGTTTGTCCGTAATTCTTCATGAACTCTCTTCTAAGTAGGGTTACTAACTACTTGCTTCGTTTCCCGCATCCTTCCACCATTCCCAGGCTGGGTTTGGGTGTACCTTCCCCAAATATGATAATCTTAACTGTTCAGGAATGGTGCTTGTTTTTAGGTTACTCCTAAGTGTCCACGGAAACTCAGAAGCAAACTCCATGAGGTTACAAATAACAACTGTTCAAGGTGCTAATATTGTTCTGGATGAAGTTATACTCCAAACATTTGTGTAAGCATAAAAACAAGGTCCAATACTCTTCTTCCAGATGAGCTATATCCAGGAATTTAATACTTAGGACATTTGTTCATAGTTATTGTGATGTTCCGTGATTTTACCTTGGAAGTTTTTTTTGTTTTTTCTTTCTCCTGAATGCATCTTCCCCATTATGATTACTCTGTTACTTCAAAACAAACTCCCACATATCTGCCACTGATGAAAACTCTCGAATCAGTTTTGATCTTTGGCAAGCCAAGATTCTTCCAAAAGCATTTTTTCAATACTGGCTATTTATCTACTATTGTAAATATGTAATTTATTTTGTATATCACAAACACTTAGTCTCTATTTAGGAATCTTAGTTCAGTGCTTAACATCAGCAGCACTATTATGTGACCTGCTTGATGAAATATTATTTGGGGGTAAATATTCCCAGACCACCTTAGGGCATTCTGCGAATATGTTCTATTCTTCTTTTTCCAAGCAGTTCATATTTCACCTTCAGGGACTCATTTGTTCACTCCCATTGTGCAAAAATGTCTTTATACCTTATATTCCATTGCTACAGTAAAAGTTTAATACAGTAGTTAGTATGCAACAAAGTATATATTAAGCAAATGGTATATTAGATGTTTTATTCAAATGTCAAAGTAAAACTTTGTCATTTAAACAGCTCATAACAATAGCAACAAATTTCATCTTGTGTATATTTTCCAGATTTATGTCCCATTACAGAGTCAGTAATTCCTTCACAAGCCGTGGAGTATCAAAATAGGTCCCTAATAATTGAAACATTTTTAGCCTTCCTGCTTTGTAGTAACAATTGCCATTTGATGTTTTCCAGCATATTTTATTTTCTTCCTTCCAAGATAGATTTCCTTATTCTGACAGGACAGTGACTGAATTCTCATCATCTTTTAAAAATTACAATCAGGATGTTTCATAAAACTCATGTTTAATGTTATTATCTAGAAATCCATTTGATGAATTTTATTTTATTATAGTGTGGGGGTTTGTTTTCTTTTTTGAATGTTTGAAAATCTTTAACCCAGTTGGAAGCACATACCGTTAGCCTGATAAAATATTGGGTCTTTGTTTTCAGAATAAACAAATACTATTTCTAACTGTGTGGCATCAAAATAGCTTCCCATTATATTATCTTTTTACATAGAATATCCATTAGAAAAAATTTTCTAATGCTTCTTCCTTCTTAGTGTCTCATGTATTATTCTGTTTTTCCTCTTTCCATTGACACATCCTCGTGGGCTAGGTACTGATGCCTTTAGATCAGCATGACTACCATAGATTCCTAATTGATCTCTCTCTCTAAAATCTCCAGTCTCTTCTGTACATAATGGCCTTATTATTTTTCCCAAAATTATTCCATTAGATCATTTTCTTATTCAATAACTTGCCATTGTTGGCCAAAGTAGTAATTTCTTTGTCTGCCAATCATATCTAACTCATTTTTGTAACCCTGGCTCTTAAAACCAAGTATGTCTATACTAGATAATTCTTTTTTATGAATGGCTCCAAAATTATTTCACAGAGGTGCCAGAGGAGTGCATAGCAGAAAGCAAGTAATACTGTAAGGGAAAAAGAAAGCCAAGAAAAATAACGTGCAACGAATTCTTATCATATCATCTTACATATTTCCCTCAAACAGCCTGTGAGCTAGACATCATTATTCTCATTTCATAGATGAGAAACTGAGGCTAAATAGTTATGACCAAGGGCATACAGCTTCAAAGTAGCAAGTCAAGAGTCAAAGACGGGTCTGACTACAAAAACTTTCTGCCTCTGTCTCTTGCCTCAGGTGGTGCTATCTATGTTTTGAATCAAGAGTATTAGTTTCTCAGCTGAGAGGGAGGGGGGAATTCTATGACAGGAAGAGGGAACAGTATGAACAGATAGACACTCATATACCTGGGGCATTTGGGAAAATTGAGTTGTCAACTATTAGAGCATAGTTCCACCACCACTTCCGTTGGTGGATCAGGTAGACAGATTAGAGAACCTACCAGTGGTTTGGAGCAGGACTTGTGGTAGAGAGTGGAATTACCAAGCAGTTAGCCATGACAATTTGTATGTTACCAGAGGTGTTCTGGAGCAAGATGGAGCTATCCGCTCTCTTCCTCAAAGGTATCCACTATTCTAACTTCTACAATTTAGTTTCTGATGTTTATATTAGTGGAATCATGCAGCTGTATTATTGGACGTCTGGTTTCTTTCAGTCAATATTATATTTCTGAGATTCATCCCTACTGTGTATGTAGCTATAGATTATGTTCACTTTCACTGCTGAATGGTACTCTATTTCATGAATATGCCACTCATTATTTATTTATTGTTTTAATTATTATTTTACTGTGGTGATAATACTTAACACAAATCTATCTTCTTAACAAACTTTAAATGTACAATACACTATAATTGACTAAAGATACAATGTTATACAGCAGATCTCCAGAGCTTATTCACCTTACTTATCTGAAACTTGATGCCTGTTGATTAATAATTCCCCATTTCCCTCTCCAGCCAGTCTCTGGTAAACCATCATTCCAGTTTTTGACTTGATGCATTTAACTATTTTCGATATGTCATGTAAGTAGAATCATGTAATACTTGTCTTTCTGTATCTGGTTTATTTCACTTAGCATAATGTCCCCAAGTTCCATCCATGTTGTCACATATTGCAAGATTTCCTTCTTTATTAAGGCTGAATAGTGTTCCACCATATGTATATACCCCATTTTCTTTTTATTTATCCATTCTATATCTATCTGGGTTGTTTCCAGTTTGTAGCCGTAATAAACAATACTGTTATGAATTTCCAGTGCAGTTTTGATGTGCATGTCTGTATTTCTGTTGGGTGTATACCTGAGACTGAAATTGCTGTTCACTGAGTGTGTATATGATTTAGTAGATAATATCATTTTTCCAAAGTTGTTGTATCAATTATACTCCTACCAAATGCATATGAGAGTTGCAGATCAACATCAACAGTTAGTATCCAAATACACATCAACTTTTGATATTGATATTTTTAACTTAAACCATCCTGATCACTGGGTAACGTTTAATCACTGTAGTTTAACTTTCTTTTATTCATTTATTTTTTTTTGTGAGGAAGATGGGCCCTGAGCTAACATCTGCCAATCCTCCTCTTTTTGCTGTGGAAGACTGGCCGTGAGCTAACATCCATGCCCATCTTCCTCCACTTTATATGGGACGCCGCCACAGCATGGGTTGCCAAGCGGTGCATCGGTGCGCACCCAAGATCTGAACCGCCGAACCCCAGGCTGCCGCAGCGGAGCGCGCGCACTTAACCACTTGCACCACCAGGCCGGCCCCCGTTGTTTAACTTTCATTTCTCTGTTGACTAATGATGTTGAGTATCTTTTAATATATTTATCTATCATTTGTATATCGTATTTTATGATATACCTATTCGTTTCTTATCCATTCTTCTATTGTTATCTGTCATTAATTTGTAGGGTTTCTTTGTTATACACATTGCAAACGTCTTTTCCTGTCGGTTGCTTGCCTTTTCACTGTCTTAATGGTATCTTGCAATGAACAGAAGTTCTTAATTTTAATATTGTCCACTATGTCAATATTTGCCAATATTTTCCTTTCTAGTTAGTGTAATACTAGTGTTTTTTGTAATACTAATTAAGAAATATTAGCCTATAGATGTGGGATGATAAATAAGAGGTGTCTCTAACAATCGGGAATCAATTAAGGACAGGATCAAAGCAGGCACAGAAAGGGAACAAGCGAGCAGAGACAGATCATGAACCGTTAGGTTCACGGTATGTGGGTGTGTTGGGATGACTTAAGGCTACGGAATTGAGACGGACACTACCTCTTACTCAGGTCTTCCCTGCCAAACAGGACTCAGTCTAAGTTTCTTTGGAATGACCTAAGAAACAGCTGGCATGCATTTAGGGGCTTGCTATGAGAGGCTGGGTTGCAGCACACCAGATTGCCAGGGCACTGCTTTCACTATGTACTCTGTTTCCCCACCTGAAGACGTAGGGCCTGGACGAAGAGCAGTGTGTATGTCAGCCAGGCTTGGCACGAAGGAATAAAAGACAGCGGAAACGAGCAGCGGTAAATACAGACAGGAGCACCAAATTCAATGAATGAATAATACCAATTCAATGACTGATCTTGAAGAACTTTATGAACTGTTCTCAAACAGGTACAAGTGCTAATGCCTATAATATAGGACGAGCCATCCGGTGTTTCCCATGTGGTCTGTCTGCCTTGACGTTTGGTATATAGATTTCTACACACTTTATATTGTTTCTCGCATATTAGAGTATATTATTCAGTTTTTCCTGTTTTAAGAGTCAAATCTGCTTCTGAAAAAAGACAGGAAGGGGAGAGAAATTTGTTTGGTTAATTGAAAAAAATCAAGAAGTTCATGATTTCAGGCATGACTAGATCCAGGGAATCAAAGACAAATCATTGGGTCTCAGTCTCTCTCTCTCTCTCTCAATCTTTCTCTCTGTCTCTGAAGTCTGTGTATATTAGCAAAAGCACATATTGAGGCAGTGTACAATAGTGGTAATGAACACAGGTTCTAGATCCAGACCGCATAGTTTCAACTCTCAGCTTTAACATTAACTTTGAAACTTTGGGCAAGACATTTAGCCTTATTTACCTCATCTTTAGATTGGGGATGATAAATGTCAACCCTGCCTCTAAGGGTTATTGTAGGACTAAATGATTAATTGTGTGGTTAATTAACACATAGTAAGCTCAATTAATATTATCTAGCCATATCTTGATTCTATTTTCCTCTGCATTAACTTCAGTCTCAGGATCTCCTTAGACAGGATCTCCACATATGGTAGCAAAACTGCTACCAGCAGCTCAAGATTTTTTTTTTTTATAATTTTATTTATTTATTTATTTTTCCCCAAAAGCCCCAGTAGATAGTTGTATGTCATAGTTGCACATCCTTCTAGTTGCTGTATGTGGGACGCAGCCTCAGCATGGCCGGAGAAGCGGTGCGTTGGTGCGCGCCCGGGATCCGAACCCGAGCCACCAGCAGCGGAGCGCGCGCACCCAACCACTAAGCCACGGGCCGGCCCTCAAGATTTTTACTATTAAGTTTAAATCTGTTGTAAAGAGAGATTTCCTATCCCCAATCATTCCAACATATAGCTCAGAAATGAGTTTTGTGCCTTTGATATTCCTGTCTTCTATTGTGTAGTTATCCATGACCCAAGCACTGTGGCGAGGCTAATGTGGTTCTCTGACTGGATCAAATAATCACTCCTGGATCCAAGCTGGTGGGATCAGTCCCAATATAGCAACGTGGCTTGACAATGGAAGAGGGGCAATGCCCTAAAAAAAGCTAACACCTTTACCTTAAGAAAAAAGAACGTACTGGCTAAGCTAAAACCCCAAGTGTACAAGAACAGAGGGCATCATGTAGGTTTTCTTGGGCAGCTCCTCCAGCTATCAATCAGAGGTTTGTTCTTAGAGGGGCAGGAAACAGGACAGCAAGGATGGAAGCTGTGATGGCAATGAATGCTGTGATGAGCTCAATGGGTAGAGCTATACACTCCTGGAAAATTCCACTGTGATGGATTATGACTTGCATCTCTATACTATGTAACAATGGAAATGATCTTCTAGAACATGGTTGGTGCAGTAATTGGTCTAAGATGGTGGGTGATGGACAAGTGGATATGGAGATGGATAACTCTGAGCAGTGACTGCTGGAAGGCATGAGGAAAAAAGGGCTCAATGGTAGGATATCAGTGTTAGGTAGTTTTTCTTATTAAATCATATGACAATGACCAAGGGAATTGGAGATTCAGTCAAGAGAACGAAGTCTGCCATTTTGGCGAGTGCATCTACCAAGACTGTGATATAATCTTTGGAAAGATGCAAATATCTTATGAAATCTAGGGTGATAGTTTCTCAGAGGGGCTGGGAGTCAGGGTGAATGAAGCAAGTCTTCCAGGATTTTCTGATCCCAAAGAAGTAAGTAACTAGGTGGTGCTATAGCGTAGGGCATTGTGTTGGAAGAGGGAGTACGTGAAATTTCTAAGAGCAACATGAGTATGAGGGCACAATGAAGACTCATGTTTGTATTTCCTCATTTGAATCATGGGGCAGGGTATTTTTGTCTAGTTTAGGACCTGACTGGGGCTCTGCCTGGCTCACTACCAGACACTAAAAGGCATAATCTCCACTTGTTGTTTCTGCCTAATTGTCTCAGTTATTGCCAATTATGGCCAACTAGTGGACTCGCAGTCTGGGCCAGCTTCCCAGTCAGTGCTCTCTTGAGCTCCTCTTGGTTTAAGCCATAAATGTGGGCTAGTTTCAGCCCAGTTGCTGCTAGAAGAACCAAAATTCTACATCTACACTCTCCAAAACAGAAGTGCTAAATTATTTTGTTAGGGTAGGTTGGACACTTCAGACATAGCCTAGAAGATGGCCAGAAACCCCCACATAATTCCTCAATGGGGACTGCCAGGTTATCTAAATAAAATTCACCATTTATCTATGCATAGTTAGCAAGAAACTAAAAATGTCACTTTTTTAGATTCCATATTCATGCATTCAAAAAATATTTATTGAACACCTATTACGTGCCAGGAACCTTTTTAGGTGCTGGGAATGTTACTGTGAGTGCAGCAGATAGAAATCACTGCCCTCATCTATCTCACATTCTAGTAGGGTAAGGCAGACATTAAACAAAATAAGGAAAACACACAGCAAGGAAGAAATGTCATAATGTCTGAGACTTTCTTTAAAATACACCAGAAAAAAAAGTAATGGGGGTATAGATTAAATAAGATTGGTAAAATATTGATAATTATTGAAGCTTAGTGATGGGAACATGGGGATTCATTATACCATTCATACACACACACACATACGCACTTATTCATTTGTAAGAAAAGCTATATAGAAAATGAAAGCAGAATAGGAGAATAAGGAGTGGTTGGGGTACAATTATAAGCAGAGTGGTCAGGATAGGCCTGCTGAAAGGTAACATCTGAGCAAAGATCATATGGATAGGGTTACTCACTCTTCTCAGATATATAATGACAATGAGGTCTTTTCATTTTCTACAACCTATCTGATCTTCCTTGTGAGCCCCTACCCTTTTGGGAAGTAAGGAAGAAAAAAACCTACATTTCATCCAACCCAGGAAAACCTCAGCCTAATCTACTTGTCACCTCAAAGATGTAGGATCGGACAAACTGACACGGCGGTGTGGAGACACAAACCTCTATCACCTATAGTGAACACAACCTTGTCAGTTATCTATAACAGGTCTAAGGTACCCAAGTATCTTCGAAGTCTGCAAGTCTGTACATTTTTATGCCTAACCCAAGTTTATCATTTTTATGTTCTCATCTTTCTTGCACAAGATCCCTCTCCCTAACTGCTCCCCAGTTTTTCCTCAAGGTGACACTAACTAGATCACAGGTTGCTCTACCACTGTTTAACAGTTACTTCATTTTCTTATTAAAATAGCATTATGATAAGGAGGGATTCCAATGCTCAAGCCATCAGGCGTGAGGCCTGTACAGTGTAATGTCAGCGATAGCCTGTCCTTTGGTCAAACTCCACTGTGGCTTTAGCTCATCCTATGCTTATCGGCTTAAGAATGTAAACATTCTGCAGTTGCCTCATCTGTATTTCTCACAATGTCTTGGTGACCTTATACTTTCCCCTGAATTCAGTGACTTCATACAGTCTGCTTTTTATAACCTACATTAATACAATCCCATTCTCCAATAAAAGATATTTTGCCTCTGATCAATTCTACTCAACACCAAGAATTTGAAGACTGATCCTTCAGATCCTCTCCCTAAGCACTGCCCCCGACCCCCGCCCACCCCCTTGAGAAGCCGACTTAACCTCTCTCCTTTTTCTGTCTCATTCAATCCTCCCTTTTGAAAACCCTAGGCTAGTAATTTTTTTAAAACTTAGATCACAGTTTAGTGTGTTGTGAATAGAGTATTAAAAAGAAATGCAATTGTAGCGGATAGAGCATATCAAAATGCATTGCAAGTAATACGAGTAAATTTTTTGTGTTTGCTTCAGGTATAAAATACATATGCTGAATATTATCCATACATGTGAACTGGGTCACCACACAATGTTTCCTACTGTGGTTAGTGGTGCTTTGAAAGCCGGGAAGCTATCAGGGCTCACTTTTGCTATGTTAAATGCAAGTAAAAGGAGTTTAGGAAAAGCTTTTCACTCTCCATGTTTGCAGGACAATTACCTTCCTAGAGAGGTCAGGAAAGTCAGCTTTGGAGTCTAAAGCTCATCAAAGTCCTTTTTGGTGTAGCTTCTTTCGTGTAATAGCCTCTGGCTCCCTTGTGTAATGAGCCTCAAGACCAGGGCAAGGAAGGCTGCAAAGAAGCTCTAAGTTGTATCAGTGTAATATTGTAAATATCACCCTATTAAACATGCCAATCATAAGTCTTGGGCTTCCATATAGATTTGCAGTTGCTTAAGCAACAAAGGCAATTTTTCTTATTGACCCCAAGACATGTTTGAGGAGATAAAGCAATGATGGCTTGCAGATCCCTGAAACAGCTGTGGCAGGAGATGCTGGTACCTGCAGGACAAGCAGTTTCTCTCTTTAACAAACGAGTTCTGCCAGGTAGGTAAGCATAAATATTGTGGTCAGCAGTCCCCTCCCTTATCTCTGGCCTTTAACAGATGCACTTATCCCATTAGAAAGTAAGGATTTTTGTTGACAGCTATGTCATTAGTAGCCAGAACAACATCTAGCATATAAGGTACACTCAAAAAATATTTGTTGAAAAAACTGCTGTTTGAAGTGTATTTTTGCATATATCTTTAAGAAAAGTATGTTCCTAGAATGAACAGTTGCAGCAAAATGTCCATTGTCCCCACATAGGGATTGGGTGTTAGGCTGCCTGGGCTGCAGACCATTGGGCATTAGAATGGCTACGGTGACCGCATTACCAGCAGAGGTCCAGAATAGAGAAAGCCAGGTCAGAATCCCAAGATTCAAGATTTAAGAGCCAGAACTTACATATAAAAGTCAAGTTTTTAGTAATCTGAAGAGATGGAATGAGGACTCAGGGTATGTATAAGAAATGGACAGAAACAGAGAAGTGGGGACCAGACCGGTTTCTGCAAACACCAGTGGGTGGTTTCTTTTATAGGCCAACAGGTAAGTGACACAGGGTGAGTTAGATGATGAAGAGGTGCCATGTTGAAAGAGAAAATGGGAAGATGGTTAGAGAAATAAAACTGGATATGTAGGTGGGCTTTTGCGCGAAAAAAGGAAAAAAGTGAGGGCCTGAATAAAGCAGAGGAAAAAATAGATTTTAGACACATTTCTGATTAGAACTTTCAAGACTTAGTGATCAACTGTTAGTATGATATGAAGGAAGAAAAACAATGACTAAGGTCATTTATTTGGGGGAACTGGGAATACAGTGACTGTATTAAAAAGAGATAGAGACTCTATGGGGAGTGGTGTTGTTCCCCCATAAACTCATTACCTTTATGAGTTTAGTTTTGGACACAATAAATTTGAAGTTTCTGCAGAAAAGTCAAGTTGAGAGGTCAAAAAGACGTTTGGAAATTCTCATCTAGATCTCAGAAAAGAGGTTAGAGATGGAGCTAAAGATTCAGGAATCCATTTGTGTATAAGTGCTAATTAATTTCATAGGACTAACTTGAATGCAAAGATTGCTTATGGACTCATATAGAGAAAAGAGAGTAAATGATGAGGTAGTCTAAAATTTAGGGGTAAATGGAAGAAGTGAGAGGAAAACAGATAAAATAGGATTGGTGGTATTTTCCAAGAAGATGAATTTGACATTTAAGCCTTGTTTTCTTGTACTTTCTCCATGATTATGCCACATGTGATAGCCAAAATTAATGAGCTCTTTCAAATTTCTTCCTTTCTCTCCCCTATTTCCATATACACATATAAGCTGGGATCCAGCAGACACTCTGAGATTCTGAGATCCGCATGTAGGAGGTTTGTTAGGGGGCAGGAGGATACTCTTTGGAACAAATTGTGTGAGAGTTAAGAGAAGTAGGATTGGATAGAGGGAGAAGTTGAACTGTGGTGTAGTCGGAACAGAGGCCTCAGTGACCCATGGGAGCTCTGAAGCCCCTTCAGAGAAGCTCTGAATTAAGGCAAGGGTACCAAACCTTTGTATCCCAACATGGACACAAGGGGTGTAAATTTGAAGGTGGTAGCTTCTTTAAGTCAAGATAATTTCCAGAGAAGAATGTAGCTATGAGCAGTCAGCAGCCCACACTCTAGGCAGATGTGGGCACAAATGTCTCAGTCCTTAAGAGGCTGGAATCTGGGTGTCACTGCACAGCATCCCCTACAGATTCTCATTTATATCTTTATATGGGGGTGTGTATGTGTGTGTGTGTGTGTGTATTTGGTGATTCTCTGGTTTTTCAGTAGCCTATTATAAAAAAATGATTACTGATGACAGAGGTATTCTGGTGATAGAACAAATATATTGGTAAACTTACTGACTGCACCTGCTGTTGTTGCTGAAGCTGCTAGTAAGAACAATTTTCCAACTCATATCCTAGAGGCAGAGAGCATAAACTTGGGTGGGAAAAACAAGGTTGAGGGAGCTCGTCTCTTCCCTGAGAGAAACAGTCAATAAAAATGTGTCTCCTATGCTTCTGATCTTTACAGTTTCCTCATATTGCAGCACTAGAACAGGAACTACACCATATTATTTAGAGCTAAATAATAACAAATACAATTTTTGCCAGAAATTTTAAAAGCGTATCAAAGTTCTTGCTAAGAATAATTTTAACAGACATATAGATGTCTCTATAATGTGCTGTAAGTAATATTTTTTTTTTTGTGAGGAAGATCAGCCCTGAGCTAACATCCATGCCAATCCTCCTCTTTTTTTTTTGCTGAGGAAGACTGGCCTTGGGCTAACATCCGTGCCCATCTCCCTCCACCTTATATGGGACGCCACCACAGCATGGCCTGACAAGCTGTGCGTCAGTGCGCGCCCGGGATCCGAACCTGGGCCGCCAGCAGCAGAGCACACGCACTTAACTGCTATGCCACGGGGCCGGCCCCCGTAAGTAATTATTTTTATAGGTCATCCAAACTTAATACTATCGTACAAGGCAAACCTAAGAGTTTTATGCTTATATATTTCTGGGTTGTCTCAAGTCCTCTTTGTAAAGAATTCAGATGTATATAAATATTAACATATTAATAGAAAAATAGTTAATTAAAACTAGGTAATGGAATCAGGAGAATGTATCATATTTATCTGTGAATAAATGTAAATTAATGATTTTTGAATTGTTTTTGTATTAAGTAATTCTGAGGGGGTAAACCTGACCTTATTCAAGCCTAAATTTCTTCAGATCTCTTCTGAATCCACTACGAAGTTTATAACGTGTCCATTTCACAGATATATTAAAGAAATGGTTGGTTGGGGTGGAGTGGCGGGGCTAAGGACAAAATTAAACAGACTCTGCCATCAAGTGGCTAGGTAATCTTGGATACATCATGTAAGCTCTTCAGGTTTTCATTTTCTTATCTGTAAAATGAGGAGGTTAGACAATTACTAAGGACCCTTCATGCTCTAAGGGACATATCAGAGGGATAAATGGTTCGTCAGCAATGAGTTCAAACAGCATGTAGCACATGTTACTGAAGGAAGTGTTTTTAAAGTAGAATTACAGGATTTTGCCTCTGAAATATATATAAGCTATAGAATTCCTGAAAGTAGTCTATGACTGCCCTCTCCTGTTAATTATATGGTGAGGAGAAGAAATAAACCAAATACAAAGGGTTTTTATTTTAAACTAACTGATAAGATTCCTACCACCCTGTCCAACAAATATCCATTTACTCAGAAAGGAGGAAATATGTTAAAATAATACATTCATGTGAGTTTGATCAAACATTGCACATTTTTACAGTTATGAGAAAGCCCATGGCTATCACTGCATTAAGAAATTGACCCAAGGAAATAATATGCAACATATGAGGCATCATCAATTCATGTCATTAAACGTAAGTGTGGTGCTTAAAAGAATAAAAACATTTTTAAATGCCATAAAGCAGCAGAGCTAATCTAGTTATTATTTTGCCTCCAAAAAAGCAGCAAGAAAATTTCTATTATATGCTTGCCCAAATCTCAAAGTTCAATGACGTATCCCAAATATCTTTAATGTCTCTTGACAACTAATGGTGCTATTAGGTATTTGATTTAAATTTCCTTTGTTTTTATTCTATATCTTTGGTTGTTGTTGTTGTTTTATTCTGAGCATCAGAAAACAGCATTTTAAAATTGCAACATGAATTCCCATACTTCTACACTCAAAATACAACTATTTCATTCATTCAACAACTTTTTTTTAATTGAGATATAACTCACTTACCATAAACTTCACTCTTTTAAAGTATATAATTCAGTGTTTTTTATCATAGTCACAAGGGACAACTATTTATTGAACGCCTACTATGTGCCAGGTTTCTGTTCAATTTGATTTTCATGTAGTAGAAGTCAGAGTTTTCAAATTATAACGTGAACATTCCTTACTTTTGCCAGAAAAACCAGGTACTGTTGGAATAATTCTTGGTTCCTGACCAGAGACAAATTTAGACAATGAGGAAAATGGAATATGCTGAGAAAGCAGGAAGTGAGATAGGGTTTGGAGAACTAGATCAGAACTGTCCCACTGTCAATGAACCTCATCACGTGTGGCATTTGGGGCATGGATAGTCCCTGGTAGAATGTGGGGGCCCGGTTACTAAAACTTTCACCAATTGTGACTTGGGAGATTATTCTGATGCAGAGGAATGCCCTATGTGGGGCAAAATACAGGCAGTTCAAAAGTGTGTGTACGTGTATGAACAATGGATACAAGCTATGATTGGCTGGCCATTAGGTTAGACGGTTAAACCTGAGAGCAGTTAACAAACAAGTGGAAACTCTCTACTTCACTAGCTGTGAAGCTACTAAAGCAGGCCAGACGGCTTGCTGAGCAGCTGCCATAGACGCCCTTAACTCCTGTCCTGGGAAACTGAAAAAGCTTGACTACCAGACTCAGAACTTCATTATCAAGAAGCTTCAAAAACAATTGCAGCCAGGCCGGCCTGGTGGCTTAGTGGTTAAGTGTGCGCGCTCCGCTACGGGCGGCCCGGGTTCGGATCCAGGGCGCGCACCCATGCACCGCTTCTCCGGCCATGCTGAGGCCGCGTCCCACATACAGCAACTAGAAGGATGTGCAACTATGACATACAACTATCTACTGGGGCTTTGAGGAAGGGAAAAAAAGGAGGAGGATTGGCAATAGATGTTAGCTCAGAGCTGGTCTTCCCCAGCAAAAACGAGGATTAGCACGGATGTTAGCTCAGGGCCGATCTCCCTCACAAAAAAAAAAAAAAAATTGAAGCCAAAGATAGGTAACTTGTTGGAAAACTTGGGACACCGACGCATGGGATGGGGACAGCTGGATGGATGCCCGCAAAGATTCTGGCTCCTGAGACCCCTCTGAACACTGAGAGCCTACAAAGGTTGCCCACCTTTCTTACTAAAAGCTAACACTCCTCCCACACAGAAAGCCACTGCAGCGAGTGCTTCTGAATAAAGCAACAGAGAGCCCTCTCAGAAACTTATCCCACCTCCTCTCATGGCAGTCACGCCAATAACTAGGGTTAAGTCACAGCATAATCTACATGGGAATGTGCTAGGCCTGATCTATACCCCAAAGAAGCTGCCAGAATGAGTCAGCATATATTGGCAGGAAAAAGGGAAGTTTTTAGGACTGGATTTTGAGGGTGCCTCGTCAAGAGACCTAGCATATAAGATTGGATAATGGTGAGCTTATTGACTTGGAGGCACTCTTGAGATATGGGATGTAACACCATGGCAGGCCCCAGGCGCAAACTCCCCGTTAGGATGGTTCCTAGAAGTCTGGAGAAAGTAATAGCCTGTGCTGAGAGATCTTGAAATGCTTAAATTGCCATGGCAGTCAGTGGAGGGCGGGATTAAAAACCTCAAGGGGAGTGGGCAGGCTGGAGTGCATATATTATGTGAGGCCAGAAGCCCTTAGGGAAGATTATGGGAGGGGCCAGAGGATACATCATTCACCAAGGCCCTCAGTAAGAGAGACATCCTGGTAAAAGAGACACCACCCTCACCACGAAGTTCAGTGACAGTTCACCTCTGAGGGCCAGGGCTCACAGTAGGAGATGCTATCACAGAGCTTGGCTTATTAATAGCAATGGGAATGATGGGGCCCAGAAGCATAGTAGATCCAGGAGGCAGAACTTAATGCCAGAAGTCAGAGTAGTCACAACTATCAGAATGACTGGCAAAATCAGAGTGATAGCCAAGGGAGCTTGACCTAGAAAGAGTTGTGGAGATGTTTTATAGAACCCAGTTCTCCTAGGGGAAAAATAAATGGGCAGGGAATAAAGGTACTACCTAATATACGTAATCAAAGAAAGCAAGAGTGGATGAGGGTGGTCACTACAATAAAAAGTGTCACGATCTCTTGTCCAGTTTCCAGATCTGAGTCAATTTTCAGACCCAGAACCTACTGACTATAAAGGTGGCCAAGTCCTGGAGGAAAGGACCCCACAACTCTATGGCAAGTATATACTGTAATAATTCTTCTAGTCCTTCCTCAAAGGGACCTACACCATTTTCTCAGGTGACTGCACACTGAGAAAGGGGGAATATCTAGCTATTTCAGGAAAAATTAGACACAGGATCTGAGTTGACATTGATACTTAGAGACCCAGATTATCATCTTGGTCTCCTCATTAAGAGTAGGAACATACAGAAGCCAGGCAATAAATGGCCAAATCCTGGCTCAGAGTAGGTACACTGGGTCCATGGAAACACCTAGTGGTCATTTCCTCAGTCCCTGAAGGTTACAACTGTGAGTAACATACTTGGCAGTTGGAGTAATCCCCACTTTGGGTTTTAGCTCCTGAAGTAAGAGCTGTTACAGTGGGGAAGGCCAAGTAGAAGTCTTGGAAATTGATACCCAGCCTGCTTCAGACAAAATAAACCAAAAACAATGTATCATATTTTGGGTGTGCATGGCAGAGATTAGCGCCACTCTTAAGGATCACAAGAATGCCTGGGTGGAGGTCTGTGATGGTTAATTTTCTGTGTCAACTTGACTGGGCCACAGGGTGCCTGGACATTTGGTTAAACACTTTGGGTGTGTCTGTGAGAGAGTTTCTGGATGAGATTAATATTTGAATTGGTAGACTGAGCAGACTGTCCTCCCCAAGGTGGGTGGGCCTCATCCACTCTGTTGAAGGCCTGAATAGAACAAAAAGGCTGAGTAAGGGAGAATTTGCTTTCTCCTCTTGTCTTCAAGCGGGGACGTCAGTCTTCTGCCTTTGGACTCTGACGTGGACCGGAACTTATACCATCAGCTCTCCTGGTTCTCAAGTCTTTAGACTGGGACTGAAACTATACCATAGGCTCTCCTGGGTCTCCAGCTTACTGACCATAGATCTTTGGACTTCTCAGTCTCTATAACTGCAGGAGCCAGTTCCTTGTAATAAATTTCTTTTTATATATACCCTATTGGTTCTGTTTCTCTGGAGAACCCTAATACATGGTCCCTATCATATCTCCATTTAATTCACCTCTCTGCCCCCTGCAAAAACTGGATGAATTCTGGAGAATGACCCTAGACTACTGCAAGCCCAACCAAGTAATAGCCCTGATTGCAGGTGTCAGACTCAACCTGTCTCTTTAGTAGAGCATATTACTATGGCTTCAGTCTCACAATTTGGGGTAAAGCAAACTGAGCACAGAACCTTCTGGATGTTTATGCTATTTTCTTTCTTTCTTTTCTTTCTTTTTTTTTTTTTTGCTGGGAAAGATTCATCCTGAGCTAACATCTGTCGCCAATCCTCTTTTTTTTTCCCCCTCTCCCAAAGCCCCAGTACATAGTTGTATACTGTAGTGGTAAGTCCTTCTAGTTTTTCTGTGTAAGCCACCACCACAGCGTGGCTACTGACAGACAAGTGGTCTGATTCCACCCCCGGGAACTGAACCCAGGCTGTCGAAGGGGAGCGCACTGAACTTTAACCACTAGACCATCAGGGCTGGCTCTCCTTCTTTCTTTCTTTGTTTTTTTCTTTCTTTTTTTTTTTTTTTTTTACAGTTGTCTCATCCACACCTCATTTATCTGAATATTTTTAGCTAGTTATCTTTCAGTTTTTCAAAAGCATTCCACAAAATTTTCACAGAAAAAACTGTTTACCTTCTTAGTTCATCAATTTACATAATTTTTTTCAATTACATAATTGCAATAACAAGTACAACTAGAATTAACAGGCTTAAGAACAAACACATAATCTCTTAAAATACACAATTCAACTCACAGGAGCAAAAATGTATGTTGCACTAGAGTAGCTTGCCAGCTGTAAGCTGTTAGAGATTCCGCATACCAACAACAGCAGTGTGTTGTAGAGATGGAATGGGGAGGGTCGGTCATTCATTCTAAGGAGTTATAGTGGATTTAAGATTAAATGGAGCTCAGTTGTAAGTGTTTACACTCAGAAAGGACAAGATTCTCCTCTCCTTCTCCCCAGCCCTGTGTGTTTGTATGTGTCTACTGGGGCGGGGGGGCGGCGATGGTAGAGAAATGTACTTTTGCTCTTTTGTTCTCGTCAACGTTAAACAGATCTGATCTTATCATTTCCCTGCTCCCAAACCACCATCAGTCCCCACTGCCTTCAAGACAAATAAAAACTCCTTAAAAGTGGTGTATAAGGCCCTTCACCACCTCAGACTCCCTATCTTTTCAGTCATATATCTACCTCGTGCCATTTCCCCCACCAACCCTCCTGTCATGCCGAACCAGAGGAGATCATGCTCTTTCACTTACCCATGACCTTGCCACTCAGACTAGAATGAATTTTTCCTTCTTTTTAGGGTGACTACATAATTTGCTGTCCAAACTGGTACACATTTGAGAATGAAAGGGGACACTAACCAGATGGGACAATGGGAAAACAGATACAAACTGGGGTAGTTCTGTGTAAACAGGCCTATGGTCACCGTGCTCATTGTAGGCCCATTGATTTCCTCATTTCTGTGATCTCAGTGCCTAACACTCAGTGGGTGCTCCAAAAATCTTAGTTGAAATTGATCACATATTCTACGACCTTCCCCTATTGTTGTTGTTATTTTCCTCTCCAACCTTGGTCACCACTAATACATATAGAAACTTTGTGTGAATTACAATATGTGCCCTTTCTTCCTAGCAGACTACACAGCGAGTGGACACAAGCTGGGTTTCAGCCACCACTTTCCCTCACATGGGCATTTTTGTATAGTGAGAAAAGTACTCAATGTGTCTCCAACTATTTATCCTGTATAAAAATTAAGTGGTTGTGGAAGATACTGAAGCACTCTACTAAAATATATGTCAGATGACATTTGAAATCTGGATGAGAAAAGATGCCAAATGAAATCTGTAGTAAGAAGAGCAAAGTATCAAACATTTATCTGGAATTTTATGCAGAGTGAACATAAGAGGACTGTGAAAATCTATTCGGGAGTAATAAATTTGCTTCACATTGAAACAGGGAAATATTTTACAAGTGGAACACAGGGCCATAATATTATTCAGAGAAAGCGTACTATCAATATCAATCTAAGAAAAAGAAAAAAATGATATTCTTATCACTTGGAAATGGGCTATGATAACCTTATGTATAAAAGGTCTATTTTATTTTAAGAAACCTATCTTAAAAAACAAGCATCCAGTACTTTTTTGGTTGTTCAATACTTTCATAGTACCTACATTTAAAGATACTAGCCATTAGTCACTTAAAACAACAAAAACTTAACTTCAAACGTCTTGTCCTTTAAGAACCTGCCTTTCCTTTTAAATCTATCTATGTATCCCACTCCTCTATTACCATTCTTTACATCTAGAACACCACATGTTTTAATTTTTAAGTTGCTTGTATTAAAACAGTAATTAAAGAAATAATTTTTTAAAATGGACTCAATTTAAAATTCTAATCTCCATTAGGTTCGTTTTGAAAAAGTCTAAATAATTAAAGTTCATTAAGAAATCAAATAGTTTTGAAAGGCTAACAGTTAAAAAGTCCTGTGCCTTGTCTCTCTTCTCTCCATCTCTCTTCTCTCCATCTCTGGTCCCTGTTTCCCAGAGGCAAACACTTTTCAGCTATGAAAGCTGTTTCTTCTGTCAGCAAGCTCCATCTTTATTTGAGGCTCTTTTGTTGCTGGTTACAAGCAAGGCTTAGTTTTAGGCTAAGTTGTTACATAGAATAGATCCTCCTCATTCATTAGCACCCTTACGAAACCACAACCCCCACCCACTGAGATTTCACTAAAAGATACTACCTAGTTTGCCATCCTTTATAGCCAGGTTTCTCAACAATGGCATTATTGTCATTTTGGGCCAGATAATTCTCTGTTGTGGGGGGCTGTCCAGTGCATTGTAGGATCTTTAGCAGTATCCCCGGCCTCTGCCCAATACATGTCAGTAGCAGCCCCCACCCAATTCATTGTGACAACCACAAATGTTTCCAGATTCTTGCCAAATATCCCCTGAGGTGCAAAATCTCCACCCACCACTGCCCTGTTAATAACCACTATTTTCTAAATAAATATTCTGGCCTCTCCACACTTCATCTAAACCAAATGTCATGAGTGAATGCAGTGTTAATACAATGATGTCCATAGTTTTTCAATACTAATGGCACATTAGAATCATCTTTTTAAAAGGGGAGCTTTGAAAGAACGCATATGCCAAGGCCCCACCTTAGAACAATGGAATGAAATCTCTTAAGGTAAGTCTTGAGCATTTTTCTTTTTCTTTTTTTTGGTGAAGAAGATTAGCTCTGAGCTAACATCTGCTGCCAATCTTCCTCTTTTTGCTAAGGAAGATTAGCCGTGAGGTAACAGCTGCGCCCATCTTCCCCTATTTTTGTACACAGTTTGCCACCACAGCATGACTTGATGAGCAGTGCATAGGTCCGCAGCCAGGACCTGAACCTGCGAACCCCAGGCCGCCAAGGCAGACTGCGCGAACTTAACCATTACACCACCAGGCCGGCCCCTTGAGCATTTTTATTTTAAAGCTCCTTAGGTAATTCTAAACTTCGGCACAGCTGAGAACTACCTTCTTAACATATTACTCTTCCCAGGAATATATGCTTTCAAATAGATTTCTACCAAGACTTTTCAAACATTAGTAGAGCATGAGGCATGTATCTGGGGAGTAAAAGACTCACAGAAATTCTCAAGCTACACCAATTAAGTGTCTATAGCCCATAATTATAAACAGTGATATCTAGTGTTCAGTTCCCGATTGGAAAAAAAGGTATATGTGTTAATTCTTACAGCTAACTCTAATATATTCAACCTCTCTTTCAAAGGGATATTTCCCAGTCTTTGAAACACCTTAAATCTGTCACCTAAACAAACAAAAATCCACAAGCCCCCCCAAAAAACAAACAGAACAATTCATATTCACTCTCAAGTCAAAGTCAAACTGTCTGAGAGAGAAATTTAGACTCACTGATTCCATTTCTTCATTTATCACATCCCACTCCAATCTGGCTTCTGGTCCTATTATTCCAACAAAATAGTTCTTGCTAAGGTAAATGACCCTTATGTTACTAAATCTAATGGATATTATTCAGGCCTTATTTCACATGACTTCTCAACAGCATTGGACACTACTCACCACTCCTTCCTTGAATCATTTATGCCTTTGTCTTCCATTGCACAACACCCATCTGATATCTGCAACTCCTTAGCCAGCTCATCTTCCTCTACCTAGGCAAAAATTAATTTAAACTCTTCATTGCACACTCCTAGGTTGTCTGCTAAGTCTATTTCATGTATACTCAAGACTTTAATTTCTCCCTACATACTTAACAGTTAGTTTTCAGTCTAGATCTTACTTCTCAGCTCTAGACTTCTATCCAAAAGCCTCTTGGATGACTCAAAGGCATCAGAAACTCAGTAAGTCCTACACCAATGATCTCCACACCTACTCATCTCCAAACATATTACCTTTCAAATGGATGTCATCAATCAGCTCCATCCCATTCCATTGTATGCACAGCTTCCCTCCTCCACCTGACCTTGAATCCAATTGCATCAACAAATCCCTCCTCGCGCCCAGTGGGGAAGGGGAGCGAGCAGGGAGCTTACATCGCGCGGGCGGCGGCGGCGGCTGCGCTTGCTCTCTCGGCGTTCTGGCGGCTGCCAGGAGCCGATAAGCGGCGGGAGCGGGAGCGCGCACGTGGCTGCGGCGACGACGACGGCTCGTCCTTTCTCGTCTTAGCTGCCCTCGCCGTTGGTGCTTCAATCCTGAATAGATTGTTGGAACCGCTCCGCAGGGGGTCGCGCGTGGGAGCCGCGGGCCGGGGCTTCCCCTCCCCCTCCCCCTCACGGACTCCTGCTTCCCCCCAGACGCCCGGAGCCCGAGGACTCACCCGGCGGCGGAGACCTGACTGGGCTCCCTCCGCCCCCGCGAAGCCTGCACGGCCGCCGGTAAGACAGGGGGCGGCGGGCGGGTCAGGATGTGGCGGGGAGGCCGGGCGGGGGGCGGGGGCGCCGGGCGAAGGCCGGGGCGGCTCTGCGAGGGCGGCGGCGGCAGCGGCCGGGCTGGGCGCGCGGGGGGCGCGTGAGTGGCGCGCGCAGGCGGCTCCGCGGAGCGCGTCCTAGCGCCGGCGGGCGGCGGAGCCCGGCCCTCCTCGGCGTGGGCGCGGCGGGGCCGCGAGGGCAGAGCCGCGGAGCGCGAGCGGCGAGCGCTTGGCCGGCGCGTCGCCCCCGCCGCGACCCGGCCTCCCGGCACGTGGGGGGCGGCGGCGAGGGGGAGGGGCGGCGGCCCAGGCGAGCCCGGGAGGGCGCGGAGCGGGGCGGCGGGAAGTGTGAGGCGGGAAGAGAGACTCGGGGACCGGGAGGGAGGCCCTGGGAGGGAGGGGGGTGGGAGTGTGCGTCCGGCCGGGAGACTGACTGGAGCGAAGCTGCGATGGACGGAGGCGGGAGGAGGAAGGCTTCCAGCCTCCTTTCGAGCCCCGCTTCGGAAACTCAGCAGGAGCAGAGCAGCTGTTGAAGGACCGGGCACAGGGGAGGAGGGTTGGGGAGGTTTGACTTCATTGTTGAGACGCGGGAAAGGCTGGAGAGAGCTGCGTGCGCCTGGAGCTGCAGAACTCAGGGCTGTGAGCAGGGCCTCAGAAAGAGGACTGACTCGGGGAAGGCAGATGAGGGGGAAAAGGAAGTTAGAATGTCCAGAGAAAGCCGTTTTGAGGAGCGAAAGGAAGGTGGAAAGGAAAGAACGAACAGAGGAGTGAACTTTCTCAACGCAGAGAGACTTTCGGGAAAGAGGCGGTTTGTTAGAGTCCCTAGATTTTTAAGACTTGTTGAACAGTAAAGCTCTTTGACGGGTTGGAATTAATCTTTAACATGAGGAATAAATGTTGCGTGGAAGAGTTACTTTTTGGA
Source organism: Diceros bicornis minor (assembly GCF_020826845.1). Classification (NCBI taxonomy): domain Eukaryota; kingdom Metazoa; phylum Chordata; class Mammalia; order Perissodactyla; family Rhinocerotidae; genus Diceros; species Diceros bicornis. Next base: position 612,473 of record NW_026690912.1, on the reverse strand, counting down.
TAACCAGTTCTTGCAAAGAGTCTACTGGACCTTAGTCTCTGGAGAATTAAAATCTCGATCTAGATGTAGAGTTTGCTGTGATTAAGTTGGCAACAGCCTGTTTTCCTCCTCTTTTTTGTGGAATGGAGATCATCTTGGGACTGAATTCTCTTTGCTGAGGTCAGAGGATCTGACGTCTCCTTCCCCCGCTTCTTCCTCTCCCTCCCCTGCCAGAGATCTCCTTTGTTTATTCGTGGATGGCTTGTAGGTGACTCTCCAGTGTTGTGCTGAAATCTTAAAAGGTGGGAATGCTGTGTCTTGGTCCGTGATTTCTGCCCCAAACCCGTTACTTAAAAAATCATAGTGTATATTCCATTACCTTTTTTTTTTTTTTAATGGAATCTCGGCAAGTCCAACCTGGATAAATATTATTTAAATTTTATCATTCCACTGTCGGCTTTCCTGTGAAAGTACACATTTATTTTGACCTGTACAGTTTTTGCGAAGATTGTATGATACTCTTTTATTCTTCTGTTCTTATGTGAGTATTTTCAAAACTTTGTCTCATTCAAGTGTATGAAGTTCTTGGTGATATGAATTAGTGTTTGATTAAAGGTAACCTTTTCCCCCCTTACTTGGTTTGACAAAGTATCTAATAAGACTCCGTTTTCTATTCTTGGAAGGTATATATATGTTATATATTACCATTTTTCTTTAGTTAGCTAGTTATCCGTAATGTGTATATATGTATCGCTACACAGCTGCAGTTAGTCTAAAAGTTTTATCACTCAGCAGATATTCTGATTTCTTCTGTCAAAAATAAGCACTGGTGTGCTGTAAATTCTAGTAAGTAGTCAGGAATGTAGTTAATGGAAGCCTAGGTATTTCTGATTGGCCTAGGTAGATTTGTATAAGTTCTAAATAGACTTATCTTTTTCTCTACAGGAAGTTTTCTTATTTTCTTAATATGTTTTCTTTAGGTGAATCAAAAAGGGTCCCAGGAAACCTGTGAATGTTGAAGAAAATTCGTCTGTGAATTTTTGGTATTCAAGGAGGAGTCAGTATTTATATTCATCTTTTAAACTGGGAAGATTTATATTTTATTTTAAAACTTGATATTTACAATGAATGGACACAGTGGTGAAGAAAGTGTTAGAAACAGTAGTGGAGAATCAAGGTAAGCACTTTATTATCAAGTATTTATTATGAAGAGAATGGAAAACTTGTGTGACTCTTTTTAGTTTTCTTAGTAGATGGCAGTTTTCAGGTTCAAATTCTTCCTCTTAGGTATCCAAACAGTAAAAAGTTTCTACTATAAGGAGCTTTGTTGATAATACAGGTTTTAGTTATTTTTTTCCTTTGAGATACACAAAAAAGAATTTAAGTATAGAAGTTTGGGTTACTTAAATCTCCTTGGAGGTATATATTGTTTGGGTTAATAACTGAAGCTAGAACAAGTAGGAAAAGAGATTTAAATTGATTTGACTGTTAGTGCACTCTCTAAATAAAGGCAATAAGAATTTCTTTCCTCATCTTTTTCTGGCATTTTATCTTCTACCTGTGCTGTCCAATATAGTAGCCACTAGCCACATGTGGCTGTTTAAATGTAAATTAATTAAAATTACACAATATTCAAAATTCAGTTACTCAGTCACACTAGACACATTTCAAATGCTGAATAGTCACATGTGGCTAGTGGCTACCATGATGGACGGTGCAGATAGAAAACATTACTATCACTACAAAAAGTTCTTTTGGACAATGCTGATCTGGATATTTGTTAAAGTATTGTTGCAACTCTTTTTTCCTCCTATTTTCTTTAATTTGAGTTTTAATTATATATGAGTGAGTTAAGAGTTCTTACTTGAGCCATGTCTTTTGAAGGAAGATATAGTTTATGGGAATAAGCCATATTAAGCTATTTTAATGTGAAAGAAGCCTCTTCAAATACAAAGACTCTTTAAATTCTTCTGTAGCCCCCAAATTTTGAGTTATCTGCATATTAATAATAAAGTCCATGTAGTTATATATACTTATCGTATGTAGAGATCAGGAATATGGACATTGGAGTGAGACTGCCTGGTTACTTATCCCCGTTCTACTTCTGGTTAGCTCTGTGAATTAGGACAAATTATTTAACCTCTGGGGCCAGCCCAATGACCTAGTGGTTAAGTTTGGTGTGGTCTGCTTCAGTGGCCCGGGTTCAGTTCCTGGGCACCGACCTACATCACTCATTGGTGACCATGCTGTGGCGGCGACCCACATACAAAATAGAGGAAGACTGGCACAGATGTTAGCTCAGGGTGAATCTTCCTCAAGCCAAAAGAGGAAGATTGGCAACACATCTTAGCTCAGGGCCAATCTTCCTCAGCAAAAGAGAGAGAGAAAAAGAAAAAATTAACTTCTGAGGCTTTGATTTTTGCAGTTTTGAAATGGGGATTACGGTATTAGTTATCTTATTTGAAGTTGAGGATTAAGTGAGATGCTACATCTAAATGTCTTAATATAGTTCCTGATATAATGAGCGCTCAATATTTGCTTATTATGATTAGCATTATGTTTTATGTAACATAGGGTACTAGATAACTAAAACATTAATTATAGTGATAGAGAAATGTGATGGACAAGAAACAGGAAAGTTTTGGCAGTTAGGAGGGTTTCAGAAAAAATGTTGGGGTAGAAAATGAAGCAGTGGTATATGTATTTGACCTGAGACTTGGGATTTTCTGGTCATTCTAGGAATACTTGAGTTTTTCAGCTTTCACAGGTGCACTGTTTGGATAACAAGAACATCATAGAGAAGAAGGCGTAGTTACAGAAAGCAGCATGATTTAGCAGAACAAGTGTTGGTCTGGAGTTACAAAACCTGAGTTGACACCATCTAACTAGTTCTCTGAATGATTTCTCAACTGTAAAGTAATTAAGAGTTGAACTAAATGATTTTGAAGTTTCATCCTATCACTTTTACAATGTGTAATAAAATTTTAGATAACAGAGTTTCTGGTGATTCTAGTCAAACTCTGTCATCTAAAACTTTATGAATCACCAGAGTTCAGAGGTAAATTAGAAGACTTTTGAATCTCAGTTTTGATTCAGATCTCTACAGGTATATTGACTATAGTAAGTGAATAGGAGAGTCACGTTGTCCCGCATTGTCTTATTCATTAGTGAGCAATGAAATGGTTGATAGGTAGAAATACCTAGAGGAGACACAGGAACAAAACTACCTGGAAAATAGGAAGTAAGCCTCTTGAGAGTAAATCCTCTTGTTGAGTATGCGGAGAGATCGCGTGCTGTTATATTCTGACCGCTTACCTGTTCGAGTAATCTTTTATATATTTTACTGCCGTATCTAAAGCAAAGGTGAGTAGTAAGTCAAATTAGATGGTATAGTTGAAAAAAGTTAAACCCTGTGAAAGCGGATTTACTTACAGGAGTCTTTTATAATGCATACTTATTTAAAATAATTGCAAAGCATATTCTGTAATTATTCTGAGTCACCATTTCTACCATACAAGGTATGTGCTTCTGAGAAGTATGATTGTCGAGTTATCTAATTCTTTCAACTGCCTTGGTGTTTGTTTATCAGGAGGAGGAAGACCTGCTTCTATTTTGCTTTCATTTTCTTCCTTACTGCTGTTATGCTATCCTTTTCCTTTGCTCTACTGTCATTGTTACTAACCCTGAGACCCCCTCCCCAAAGCTTTTATAACAAGGCAGTACAGAGAAGGGAGATTGTGCCTAGTTAGTTAAAAGAGTGAGGAGGTGAACTTTACAGACATAGGGATTTTCTTTCAAACAACAAAAGTTTCAATAACTATGAATGTTAATATAGAGTGATGAGAATAGAAATATGCTCTCCTTTTAAAATTAATATACACTGTAAATAGTTTTTAAAGTAAAATTTGATTTTTATTGGCTAGAATTTTTAAATGTATTTTTGCTTTAGCGTTTCTTTTTTCCTTTATGAAAATGAAGTTTATGAAATGAAATAGACTTAAGAAGTCATTTAGCATTTTTGGTTGGTATAATTAGCTTTCTACTAAAAAAATGGTTTTTTGATTCTTTCCGTGTAGAAAGCTCTCTATAACCATTGACTGAAGGGAAGAAGAATACATAGGAAAATGTCTCTTGGGCTGTGCTATAACGGACAGTTTTGAAACTTATTTACTAAGAAATCTGGGTCAGGATGCACCTGTACATCAGTTTCAGCTCAGCACAAAGTTTATTATGTAACTGAAGTTAAGCTTTCTGAAGATACTATGGGAAGATTTCAGAGCGTCAGTTCCTCACTGTGTGGATGTGTTGTTATTTGCAACCAAATTTTTCAAATCCTGGGTAGATATTTTTTATTTTAAAATTATCTTGAATGATGATTTACTCCAGGACTAGATTTATGGGTAAAGACCAGAAATATATTATCATATTTTGCTCATTTTTGGATGATTGATACATGCTTAATACTCAGAAGAATTTCTCTGCTTGCCTGTAGATTAAATTTTTAATAAAATGTTTGTCCATGTAAATTTGAGAATTTATTTGAATCACTTTAATTAGTCTCTGTCTATTATGCTCTTGAAAAATTCTTACAGGGTGAGGCAGGTGGTTAGTGATGTGCTGTAATGGTCTCAACCATTTAGAATTAGTCTCTAGCTGGCAATGGAGCTTTGTTGACTGTAACCCTTCAATTTCCTTGGCTTATAGAAAATATTTTAATTATCATTTTATGGTTCAAGAATCTTTGGATCTCAGCTTGTAAAGTGTTGTGGGTAGGCAGTGAATAGGGACTATGATCACTGGAAATGTTCTCAATGAAAACCTCCTTTTTAGAAATTCAGAGTTTAAAAGGCTTTTTAGAGGCTTTGAGAAGCCCTGGAGCCTCAATGACCTGTGACATTTAAGGAAAACCGATTCAGAGTTAATTTGAACACAGGGCACAGTCTGCACCATGGATCTGTTAGTGTCCTGTTGAATTCTACTATGGTATACTGTGTTTGGAAACATTGTGTTTATGTATACACATACCAGAAAGATTTCTTGCCATCAAAATCAGTTAGTTTCTTTCACTAAATAAATTTGAACAATTTTTAAAGTCAATACCAGTTAAAATGGTGTTTGCTGAGCTTATTTTGCAGTTATCTCAGAGTTTTAAAAAAAATGTCATTTTTTAAATTTCCAAAGTTTGTGTTAAGAAACATTTTAAGGAGGATGGGAAAGTGTGAAATCACAAAGCCAGAATAGCTAGAAATCATTGAGTTAAGGAAACTAGTTTTTAAAATTTTCTGTGATGTCATTAATTGCAGGAAAGTATGACTCTTTTACATCTCATTTTTTGTTATTCCCTATTTCTCGGTTCAGTATGTGCTTTCTTCATCGTTTCCTGTTTTTTCTCTCAAATATCCTGTGTATGCTACTAAATCTAAGATCATCTAAGATCGCTTCTTATCCTTTGAAAACTCAATAAATCGTTAAGCAGGAGCCTTAGTAATAGGATACTCTGTTTCCAAATAGAATTTACCAAATTAAAATTGTCACACAATTTCCTAGGATTGTGGTTAATCTAGGTTACTGTAAAGTATTTAGGCTTTTTTAACTGATAAGGCTAAGAGAATTGTATATGACTTGACTTTGCAAGACATTACTTTTATCTACATAGGTATGAGATCATGTGGGGGCAAACATTAATGTGTAGTTACCACTTTTTTGTACAGTAGCCTCCCCTTATCCACGAGGGATGTGTTACAAGACCCCAAGTGGATGCCTGAAACTGCGGATAATACAGAACCCTGTATATACTATATTCTTTCCTATGCATTCATACCTGTGATAAAGTCTAATTTATAAATTAGGCACAGTAAGAGATTAACAACAACAATAATAAAATAGAACCGTTATAACCGTATACTGTAAAAATAGTTCTGTGAATGTGGTCTCTCTCTCTCTCAAGATACCTTATTGTACTGTACTCACCCTTCCTCTTGTGAGGATGTGAGATGATACAATGCCTACATGTTGAGATGAAGTGAGGTGAATGATCTAGGCATTGTGATGTAGCGCTAGGTTAATATTGACCTTCTGACAATACATGAGGAGGATCATTGAGCCATGATGATGTTGATGGTTGGATGTCATAAGCAGATGATGTCCATGGTTGTTAGAACACAAGCACTGTGATACTGTGATAGTCAATCTGATAACTGAGATAGCTACTAAGTGACTAATGGGCAGGTAGCTTATGCAGCGTGGATACGCTGGACAAAGGGATGATTCACGTCCCAGGTGGGATGGAGCGAGATTTCATCATGCTACTCAGAACAGCACGAAATTTAAAACTTACGAAGTTGGGAATTTTCTATTTAATATTTTCAGACCACAGTTGACTGCAGGTAACTGAAACTGTGGAAGGCAAAACTGCGTATAAGCGGGGAAGACTGTACTGTTGAAATAGTTGCTTATTTAAGATCTTGACGACTGGTGGGTTACATATGATATAGTTGGGTTTAAAAATAAGAGTATTTTTTGTGGTGAAGAGATAAAGAATAGATGGAGAAAACTTTTTTGTATTTTTTTAAGGAAAATTTAAAAACATGCAGAAATAGAAAAGTTGCAGCCCAAATTTCAGTCCTTGGACCAGCAGCATTGGCGTCACTTGGGAGCTTGTTCAAAATGTAAAACCTTGGCCCCTACCCCAGACCTTCTGAATCAGAATCTTCATTTTAACAAGATTCTCCAGTAATTCGTATTCATATGAAATTCATACGCATATATATGAAGCGGTTCATTCAGCACCTTGCCGCTTTTTTTGTTACTGATGTTGTTATACATCGTTTTTATTTTCTGGGAACTCCCAAAGAACGGTGTCATAGGCCCTGCCATCAAGAGGCTGGGTACATTTCATTGCTCTAGAAACAATAATGCAACCAATAATCATTGAGCTCTTAACTCTGACTGAGCCAGGCATGGTGCACAGTACATGGTGCATTATGTGAATTTATCACAGTTCATCCTCACAAAACTCCTGTGATGTTCACAGTATTATGAGTCCCATTCTCTAGAAGGAGAAACCAGATTTATAACCATTAAAAAAAATAAAAAAAAAAAAGCTATTGGGGCCAGCCTGGTGGTGTAGTGGTTAAGTTCACGTGCTCTCCTTCCGCGGCCCAGGGTTCGCAGGTTCGGATCCTGGGCGCAGACGTATGCACCACTTATCAAGCCGTGCTGTGGCAAGTGTCCCACAGAAAATGGAGGAAGATGGGCACAGATGTTAGCCCAGGGCCAGTCTTCTTCAGCAAAAAGAGGAGGATTGGCAGCAGATGTTAGCTCAGGGCTAATCTTTCTCACCAAAAAAAAAAAATAAATTTCAAACTTCACTTGGATTTCATTGACTTTTCCATTAATGCTCTCTTTCTATTCCAGGATTCAACCCAGGGTACCATGTTATGTTTAATTGTCAGCTCTCTCCAGTGTCCTCTGTTCTGTGAGAGGTTCTTAGCCTTTGTTTGATTTCCTTAACAGTCATCAGAAGTACTGGCTAGGTGTCCTGTAGAATGTCCCCCAGTTTGGATTAGTCTGATATTTTTGTTAGGATCAACTAGGGTTATCAGTTTTTAGCACGAATATCACAGAGATGAAGTGTTCTTCCAGTCACATCGTATGGGGAGCATAATATCCACGTGACATTACTGTTGATGATAACGTCCATCACTTGGCCAAGGTAGTATTTGCCAGGTTTCTCCACTGTAAAGTTACTGTTTGTTTTTCCCTTTCCGTGCTGTATTCTTTGGAAGCAAGTGACTGTGTCTGGCTCACTCTCAAGGGGGTCGAGGGAGTGGGAATTAAGTTCCATCTCCTGCTGGGAGGGAGTATCTACATATATTATAATGGAATTCTTCTGTAGAGAAGTCATTTCTCCCCCGTTTAGTCACTCATTCATTTATATAAGCATGGACTTATGTATATGTATTTTATACTTTGGGCTATAATCCAATAAATTTATTTTGTTGCTCAAATTGTTCTAGCTTTGCCCCTTGTGAGCTTTCTTTCGAGTTGGCTTCTGTGTCCTTTTTACACATTCCCATTCTTTTGCCCTCGAGTCACTCATTTCTCCAAAGAGCTCTGGTTCCTTTTATTGGAGAAAAGGGTATTAGAAAGCAGATTTGGGTGCGGGGTATGCTCATTGCTACTCAGGTGTCACTACTTCTAGGCCCTCTCAGCAGACAAAGCAGACAGAGCTAGTAACATATGTATATATAGTAAAGCACGTCTATGGGCATATCTACAGTTCTTTCTGTATCTGTCCATCTGTATACATATTAAGGTAAACTTGAGTTTGTACTGATGTCTCCAGCTATAATCCTGAACTACAGGATTCATCCTAACCTTCCTTTCTTGCTCCTTTATAATTTCTATCTCCAACAGAGAAACCTGGTTCCCACCATCCTCTACCTACCATCCATACTCTTCACCCTCAGCATATGGGTAAAGCAGGTGCAGAATTGCTAGGCTATTCTCACAGAAGAAACAAATTTACCAACTAGAATACAGTGTTTACGTACAGTGTACAGTTCCTATTATATTTAGCCTTACAGTTTCTAGTCAAAACACCCGTTTTCCAAAGTTACTCAAGTTAGCTTCTGCCCCCCAACCCCCTTCAGTATGATGATATCATAAATTTATAATAATGTTAGATTCATTTGTCACAGTTTGCATTCCATCCTGGGATACTCAGTCACATGGGTTGATTTTTTTTAAACTTGCACGTATTACATACACTCTGTGCTACACGGTTTTGTGGGCTTTGACAAATGCATAGAATCATTTATTCTCCGCCACAGTACTGTCAGAATGATTCCTGGCTACCACTGATTTGTTGTCCTTGCCTACAGTTTTGCCTTTTCCAGAATGTCATACGATGGAAGCATGCAACATATGGCTTTCTGTCTCTTTCGCTTAGCAAAATGAGTTTGATGCAAATTAAGGTATAATTTACATGCAGTTTAACGTACAGATCTTAAGTGTACAGTTTAATGCATTTTGATAAATGCATACACCTGTGTAACCTATTCCTCTATCAAGATATAGAACATTTTTCTCACCCCATAAAGTTCCTTCTTGTCCCTTCCCAGTCAAGCCCAGCTACTGCCTCACCTCCCTTACCTCACACTTTGATGCAACCACTGTTCTGATTTTTTCCCCCAACAGAGATTATTTTCTGCCTGTTCTAGAAACCTATATAAATAGAATCATATAGTATTTACTCCTTTCTGTCTGGCTTCTTTTGCTTGGCATATTCCTACAAAAAATTTTAATTAATTCACAATAGAAGATGAAATACATATACAGTCTTTCCTATATACCAGGAAGTTTCATAAGTGCTTTACATATATCAACCAATTGAATCCTTAATACAAGTCTACGAAGTAGGCACTCTCATGTTCCCATTTTACAGATGAAGAAACTGGAGCACAAAACATGTTACTTGCCTGAGGTGAGCAGGTTATTAAGTGGTAGAGTCTAGACTTGAACGCAAATGGTCTCTCTCCAGAGTCCATACTCTTAAACTCTATGCTACAGAGCACTGCCTGAGTACCGGGTATGATTTGTGGCACAAGATCTACAGTAATGGATCACACACACAGTCGTTGCCATCATGGTGCTTACAACCTAGTGGGGGTTGGGATGGAATAAATATTAGTCAAATAAATAAGTATATATAGAGTTAATTGGATGGTGATATGTGCTATTGAGACGAATATCTCCCAATAATGATAAGAAATGTGGGAATTGGAGACTTGCTCATTTATCTGGAGTGAGAATGAAAGCCTCTCTGTTCAGGGGACACTTGAGCAGAGACCTAAGTGAACTGAGAGTGAGCCATGTGGCTACATTGGGGGATATCAGTCTAGGCAGTACAGAGACCCTGACATTGAATTGTGCTGGGGTGAGGGAGCTACAGCAAGACCAGTATGGCTACAGTGGATGGAGCAAATAGGGGAGTGGTGGAAGGTGAGGTCAGTGATGTGATGAATCCTGATTATTTGGGGGCCCTGTAGGAAATGGTACAGACTTTCCATTATGCTCTCCATGCACTGATGTGTCACTAGGCCAGAATGATTCATGTTAACAGGACTAGGGTGTAGGGAAACCAAAGAGGGATACTGCATATTCAGTCACTGGAAGAGCAAGGAAGAAAAGGTGAGGGGAGGGGGGTGAGTCTGGGGTCATAGTGGGCAGAGGGGAGACAGCTGTACCACAGGGGCTGAGAAGAGCTCAAGGGTAACATCTGGACCCCAGTTCTCCTGCAGGGATATAGTCACGGCATGGACTCACTCTCCTCCATCCCTCTGATCTCCTATCTGGGCTCCCCGCTGACCAACCCAAACAGAAGCCTAAAGCAAATGAGCTCTTTGATATAGACCATCAACCTCCCCAAGCACAGAGCAGCGTAGACTAGAGGGGAGAGTGCCAGTGTTTGCCATTCCTTATATACAGAGTGTTCCTCTGCAGTGTATTTCTCATGTGTGTCTTTAAGGATGAGGGTCCTCTGAAGGGTTTTCCATTTTGATGATATTCATAGAGTTTTCCCTTAGTGTAAATTGTGACGTGACTCCCGAAGGCTATCACTGAAGGCTTTCCTATAGCTATTGCATTCTTTAGGTTTCTCCCCAGTAGGTCATCTTCTGGCACACAGTAGAGTCAGAGTTTGTGTTGAAGGTTTTACCACATAGAGTGCACTTAGAAGGCTTCTCTCCAGAGTGAGTTAACGTGTGGGTTATTGAATGCTACTCCATATTGTCAGATTAGAAGGATGAGGGTGTGCTGAAGGCTTTTCTTCACTGAAGGCCAGACTCCAAGAGGATTCCCAGTGATCTCTGTCTCCTGGTATTCATATCCTGTGTAGTTCCCTCCCACTGTGTGGCAGGATCAGTCTGGGTGACCAACACAATCCAGATGAAGAGAGAATATGGCCTTCTGAGGCTAGGTCATAAAAGACTTATGGCTTCTGCATGGGCTCTTTTGGATCACCTCCTTTGGAGGGAACCTGCTTCCATATTGTGATGATACTCAGCACCATGGAGAGACCTACATAAGGAGAAACTGAAGGACTCCTGCCAACAACTGGCACTAATTTGCAAGGGATATGAGTAAGCTACCTTGGAAGTGGACCCTTCAGTCCCAAAGACTTTAGATGACTGCAGTTCTGGTTGACATCTTGTTTCTCATGAGAGATCCTGAGCTAGAACTACATAGTTAATCCATTCCTGAACTCCTGACCTACAGAAATTGAGAGATAATAAATGCTTGTTATTTTGAACCACTAAATTTTAGGGATAATTTATTACACGACAAATAATTTATACATGCAATGTGAGTCCCGAAGATGCCCGAGGGATGGAAGATCAATGAATGCTTTCCCACAGTTATTATATTCATATCTACCTATTATGAATTCTCTTATGCACAGAAAGGTAAGAGTTAGTGGTGAAAGATTTCCCACAGTGATTGCATTCCTATGGTTTTTCTCCAGTGTGAGTTCTCACAAGTTTCTTAACAGATGAGAGATTATTAAAAGCTTTCCCACAGTCACTGCCCTCGTAGGCTTTCTCTCCGTTATGTATTCTCTTGTGCACAGTAAGAGAAAAGCTACTGCTGCAGGATATCCCACGCTCATTACACTCATAGGGTTTTTCTCCAGTATGAGTTCTCACATGCTGTGTCAGATGTGAGCTCTTCCTAAAGGCTCTACAACAATCATGACATTCATAAGGTTTCTCCCTGTATGCATTCTATTGTGGACAGTAAGGGAGGAGCTCGTGCTGAAGCCTTTCCACAGTGATTACATTTGTAACGATTCTCCCCAGTATGAACTCTCCTGTGCCTTTTGAGGATACATCTAGTGCGGAAGATGTGAAAACACTGGTTACATTCATAGGGCTTTTCTCCAGTGTGAATTCTCACATGAAGTCTAAGGGATGAGGGATTACTGAAGGCTTTCGCACAGTCACTGCATTCATAGGGTTTCTCCCCATTATGTATTCTCTTATGAACAGTGAGGTAAGAACTGCTGCTGAAGGATTTGCCACATTGATTGCAATCATAGGGTTTTTCTCCAGTATGAATTCTCTTGTGCTGAGTAAGATTAGATTTTGTGCTGAAGACTTTAAAACACTGATTACACTTGTTGAGTTTCACTCCAAGATGACTTCTCTCCTGTTGATTAAGAAATGAATGCTAACTATAATTTATAATATTTTTAATATTCAATGCTATCATAGGAATTTTTCTTCCAGGAATTCTGCTATGTATAACATCATTATAATTGGTGTTTTTGCCACTTTGAGTGCCTGTATATGATTTCTGCTGGTTTGAGTTCTCAGAAGTTAAAAAAGATGGATGCTTTGCCATAAGTCCTTATCAGATTCACAGAGCATCTTCTGATAAGTTTAAGACAAATTTATGTTTGAAACACTCAATATCTGAGTCACATTTATGGAAACATTTACTTGTGTGAACACTCAGGGAAGAAAACATTTTGGAGATAACTTATGCTTCTCTCCAAATTCACAAGAGTTTCAGGGTATCTCTCCAGAGGGACAACTTTTTCTTGGGAAAATGAATCCCTTGGTAACTTTGTGGCTTTTCTAATTTATGGTATTTTCCTACTGTGGAAAATCAGAAATCTTACCATTTTTAAACCTTTAGATTGTTCTTCTCTAAAAACATGCTGCTTAGAAGTTAACCCTTGGACTTTAAGTAGAGTCTCCAAATCCGAAACAAATTGAAAAGAAATTTAAGTTGATGAAGTAAAGAAAAGGTAAAATGCACACATTAGTGAAGGTAGACCCGAAGGAGTTAGAGATTTTCAGGAGGTTTACAATGAAAGGGACACGAGTGTGAAAATTTTAGGTTTGTATTAAAGACTCTAGAAAGATTGAGATTGATGCTGATGGAAAGAAGGAATTGTCAGGAATGTAAAGTGAGAAGGAACTAGACAAAGAGCTCATATGAGACTTAAATTTAAGAAGGAAGAGAGAGATCTTTTTCCCCCCTCTGAGGCCAAAGTAAAGTATGAGATAATGAACAGAAAGTTAGAGAAAAAGAAAAGGAGGTCCACGAGGAGGCTCATACTAAACGTTTTTGGCCTTCTTGTCGGAAAAAAGGGCATTTTACAAATGTCTCTGATGGACATTTCCTAATGTAATACTCCAAACTGTCAAGCCACAGGCCAGAGAGGTTCCTGACAAAGACTCATATATACCTAGTGCTCACCTGGACAGGTGCCTGGGAGAATTCCTCTTTCCTCTGTCCTCGCTTTATCTTCTTGCTCCAATTCGGAAAGCAGACTAGGTTTATCAACTTGATTTCCTATACATGGAGAAAAGACATATGATGTAGGGGACTCTGCATGGGACAAGAAGCCTCACCATGGAACTGAGGCCCACACTTCTATAGATGAGCAGGTGTGACTTTAGGAGCAGCAGTACAATTATCCTTAAATTCTAACAAATATAGTAAAACTATCTTTCACCAAGAAAAAAAAATGCAAGCATCCTCAGTCAATATCCAGGGTGACGGGGGATAACTGGTCCCAGAAGTTCATGCCCAGTTTCAAATACAGACTTAAAAGCCCCAAAGCTTTTATCCATGGAGAACATGAAGTCAGGCCAAGGAGTAGATCTTCAGTTGATAGGGAAGGCATTAGACCACAAGCTCCAGGATGGTAGGGACCTAATTCCCTAATTCCTAATTCCTAGCACAGACCTCATTCACCACCATATTCCTAATTCCTAGCACAGACCCAGGAACATAAAGGTGCTTAAGAAAGACTTGTGAGAAGTGATGTCAGTTATTTCCCTTCTTCTACTGATTTGGGGCTTTGTTCTTCTTTTTCCAGTTCCTTTAGGTGCACTCTTAGATTGTTTGTTTGAGATTTTTTTTGTTTGTTGAGATAGGCCTGTATTGCTATAAACTTCCCTCTTAGAACCGCTTTTTCTGTATCCCATAAATTCTGGCATGTCGTATTTTCATTTTCATTTGTCTCCAGGTATTTTTTGATTTCCCCTTTGATTTCTTCGTTGACCCATTCGTTGTTCAGTAGCATTTTGTTTAATCTCCACCTATTTGTGGCTTTTCTGAATTTCTTCCTACAGCTGATTTCTAGTTTCATACCATTGTGGTCAAAAGATGCTTGGTATTATTTCAATCTTCTTAAATTTATGGAGACTTGTTTTGTGGTCTAATATGTGATCAATCCTGGAGAATGTTCCATGCGCATTTGAAAAGAATGTGTATTCTTTGGTTTTTGGATGGAATGTTCTGTATATATCTACTAGGTCCATCTGTTCTAGTGTGTCCTAAGGCCAATATTTCCTTATTGATCTTCTATTTGGATGATCTGTCCATTGGTGTAAGTGGAGTGTTAAAGTCCCCTATTATTATTGTGTTACTGTCTATTTCTCTTTTTATGTCTGTTAATAATTGCTTTATATATTTAGGTGCTCCTACGTTTGGTGCATAGATATTTACAAGTGTTATATCCTCTTGTTTGATTGTTCCCTTGATCATTATGTAACGCCCTTCTTTGTCTCTTTTTACAGTTTTTGTTTTAAAGTCTATTTTGTCTGATATGATTATTGCTACCCCAGCTTTGTTTTCATTGCCATTTGCGTGGAGTATCTTTTTCCATCCCTTCACTTTCAGTTTGTGAGTGTCTTTAGGTCTGAAGTGTGTCTCTTGTATGCAGCATATATATGGGTCTTGTTGTTTTATCCAGTCAGCCACCCTATGCCTTTTAATTGGAGCATTTAGTCCATTGATGTTTAAAGTAGCTATTGATAAGTATGTACTTACCGCCATTTTTTAACTTTTTTCTTTGTTTTAGTAGTCCTTCTCTGTTCCTTTCTTCTTCTCTTGCTCTCTTCCTTTGTGGTTTGATGGCTTTCTTTAGTGTTATGTTTGGGTTCCTTTCTCATAGTTTTTTGTGTATTTATTATAGGTTTCTGGTTTGTGATTACCATGGGGTCCATATACGGTAACTTTGGGGCTGCTCCCCGGCGGCCATGAAGTGCTGCAGCTTGTGAAGGTGGCGTTTTTTCTCTCCAGAATGGAATTTCTACCTCTTCCACCTCAGTCAGGATTGTGGTTTGTTGCAGGAGTTCCTCTTATCTAATTTTCAGTTCTCTCTCAGGGGTAATTTTTCTGCAAGTAGTTGTAAATTGGCTGTGTCCGTGGGAGGAGGTGGTTTCAGAGTCTGCTCATGCCACCATCTTGACTTCTCTCTCTCTGTGTAGGTTTACTCTTAGTGTTGTACATTCTATGGGTTTTGACAAATGTATAATAACATGTGTCCATCATTATAGTATCACAGAGAATAGTTTCACTGCCCTAAAAATCCTCTGCTCCGCCTACTCATCCCTCTTTCCCCTCTAACCCTTGGCAACTGATCTTTTTACTGTCTCCATAGTTTTGTCTTTTCCAGAATGTCATATAGTTGTGATCATACAGTATGTAGCCTTTCTAGACTAGCTTATTTCACTTAATGATATGAACAGTCACATTTTTTACCACAGCTCTGTGCTTGATATACTACTGTTTACTTAATGATTTTCTTTCACAGTCAAGTCTGAGGACACCTGTGTACCTGAGTGTGGACACTTTGAAGAGGGGAAGAGGGATGTGCTCCTTAATGTAGCATCTCAAGAGGGCCCTATGTGGGGGGAGGTGCCCAGCCCATCAGCTGTCACTGTTCAAAACTTTCTGGCCTTGCCCAGGGAGTTACAAGGTGGCCAGGAGTGCAAATCCACAGAACCTTATCCAGTCCCCCCCCACCACCACCAATGCTGTACCATTGTGTCTAAAAGCAGCTATAGCTGGGATATACTAAGTAATAAAAAGGAACAACCTACTGATACACGCAACACTTTGGATGGATCTTAAGGACATTACATTGAGTGAAAAAAAGCCAGTTTCAAAATGAAATTACACTGTATGATTTCCCTTACATAACATTCTCAAAATAACAAAATTATAGAGATGGAGAATAGATAAGTGGTTGCCAGGCTTGGGGAAGGGGAGGGAGGGATGACAATAACGGGGCAACAGGCAGGTGATGGAACAGTGTCTTGATTGTTGCGGTGCTTGTGCACATCTACAATTGGAATAAGTTGCCTGCGGCTGCACATGCGCACACAACACAAATGACTGCATGTAGAAACTGGTGAGAGAATCAGGCCTGTAATCTAGGAACAGTATTGTCCCAGTGTCAGTCTCTGGCTTTTCATTGTACTGTAGTTGTGATGTCACCACTGGACAAGCTGCTTGAAGGGCACTCAAGAGTCTGTACTATTTTTGCAACTTCCTATGAGTTAACACTTATTTCAAAATAAAAAATACCTTTTAAAAAAGCAGCTTAAGTTTACAATTATTTCAAAATGAAAAGTTTAATTTAAAAAAGCAGTGATCAGCTGAGTTGCAGTTCATTGTATATGACAACTAAAATAAGGAAATGTTAAACAGTTTCAGAGATTCAACTAGTGTTAGCCCACATCAAATAATAATTTAAAAAATCCCTTTAGCTTCAAACATCAGAACAAATAACTTCAGCTTATCTAAACTGCAGGATGCCATCCTGTGCCATTCAAAGTAAATGAGGATTAAAGTCGTGAACAAGAAACTGTCAAAGATAAACAAAGCTGGACACTAGTTAAGATGGTAAAGACAGATTTTATTTATTATGTCTTTTAAATGGTAAATATAGATTTTATTCAGGAACTATTGCAATACAGGAAAAGAGACCTCAGTTTAGCACTGGGCTCCATTCCAAATAAAAGATAGGCAAATGGGGATTTATAGCCAAGGAGCAGGGTCGGGACACTGGAAGGAAATTACTAAGAGGAAACATCAGGGATAAGGGGTTCTGGTTAAAGAGACCCAACAGGATTCCTGCTGGAGGCAGACCAGGGTGATCAGATACCAAGGATTGGGATGAGGAGTTTGATCAGATATCAAGGGTGTGGGGTTCTCTCTAAACTGATTTGGCAAGATTCTTGCTACAACTGGACAATTCAGGCCGGACACTGACAGATGCCAAGGTTGAGGCCTCGAGGGCTTAGAGGAGCCTGACTAGAGTTTAGTCAAGTAGAGAGTCTCTGTCAATGGTATTGTGAAGCCAGTAAAATTGTGGTATCATTTTGACACTGCTCAGAGTTTAAAGAAAAATGAATTGAATTATTTTAAGTGCATGCATTAGGAGCTCTTTTAAAGCCAGAAATTACTGTAGATTTTCAAACTTGAAATGAAAAGGCTAATGAAGCATCCCACAGGTTATAATTTCTAATAAGGTAAATATTAATCTCTACAACCCACATAAACAACAAGCTCTTTAGGGGTCCCTTTATGTTTTTAAAAAAGAGATCTTGAGACAAAAAGTGAGAAAACCACTGCTAATAATGCCTAGTCATGATAGGTCCATTTCTTGTTCTGAGCTCATAAAGACCCATTGTGAGGGAATCCCAAGCCCGTATGTAAGTCCCTGGCTAGGCCTACATTTTTGGTTCTTTTAGCCCAGGACAGTGGTTTTTGGTGACCTCAGGGACTTTGATCATAGTTGGCTTATTTCCTCTGTTCTTTTTTTTTCATTTGTTTATTTTTCTTTATTCTTTTTCTCTTTTTTTATATAGTTTGTTAGTATTGTTAGTTAATATTGTGAGTAGTGCTAGCAGTAGGTCACCATGCTGCAAGGCCTCAAGGCCATCTCTGCTGATAAGGAGACCCATATGGACAGTTACTGGTGCCTCAAGACATTGGCCAGTGCAGCTTTGCTAAAGTGAAGTTGGCCCAGCACATACATCCTGACTGAGACAGAGGTGGCCATGAAGGTTATCAACTAGAGTTAGTAGAGCTCTTTCAGCCTCCAGAGACTGTTCTGTGAATCACCTCAACATGGCAAAACTATGCGAAGTGATTGATTCAGTGGAATCGCTATACCTGGTCATGGAGTACATTAGCAAAGGAGAGGTGTTCCATCATCTATTGGACCACGATGACATGAAAGAGAAAGAGGCCTGAGGCAAATTCTGGCAGATAATGTCTTCTGTGCAGTACTACCACCAGAAGG
Organism: Diceros bicornis minor; assembly: GCF_020826845.1. Lineage (NCBI taxonomy): Eukaryota > Metazoa > Chordata > Mammalia > Perissodactyla > Rhinocerotidae > Diceros > Diceros bicornis. The sequence continues at coordinate 594,379 of NW_026690912.1, read as the reverse complement.
GCATTGCCCACAGGGACCTAATGGCAGAGAACCTGCTTTTCGATGCTGACCTGATCATAAAAATGCCAGACCTTGGCTTAAGCAATGAGTTTACCTTTGGAACAAACTGGATTCCTTCTGTGGCAGTCCCCCTCGTGCTGCCCTAGAATGATGGATGTGTGAAGTCCGCAGTCATCTTCTTACACGTTCACTGGGTCCCTACCTTTCAATGGACAGAACTTCAGGGAGCTGCACTAATGGGTACTGAACAGAATATACCATATTTGTTTCTTCATATTCATGGAATGTGAAAATCTGCTCAAGAAATTCCTGATCCTCAACCCTAGTGAGAGAGGCACTTTAGCAGAAATTGCAAAGGACCCGCAGATGAATAGGGACCATGAAGAGGAACTGAAGCCTCATATCAAGCCACCTCCTGACTATAGGGACCCCTGGCTGAGTTGATGGCATTGACCTTATCCAAAGAGGCAGCCAGTTATGTCTCCAGCAAAAATGAGTTTATTCGCAATCAGCAAAGAATTACAATTTGAGGTCTGCAACCATGGCAAGCCATGTTCAAGACTCCAGCAGCAAAGGGAGGAGAAACTTGTATACAGGGGAAGAAGAAGTTGGGAGGTCTATTGTAAACAAAGAGTCCATTGGAGGAGACTGGGAGTGTGAAGTGTAGTGGCTGAGTTGTGACAGTCTCACTGGCTGAGCTTCTTGCCAGTCAAGAAAGGAAGTTTCTTTTCTTCCTATTGGGCTCTGCTATCAACATAGGGTGTGAGAGCTCCCCCTTTTGACCTCCTGACTCCATTGTAATGAGGTTTCCATTAATTAATTTCCACAATGGTGTCTATGGGCTACACATGAGATGAGATCCAGGACTCATTGATGGGCCAGAAGTATGATGAAGTGATGGCCACTTATCTGCTCCTGAGCTACAAAAGACTAGAGCTGGAGGGCTACACCATCACCATAAAACCCCTGCCATCAGCTGGGCCAGCCAACAGCTGCAGTCCTTCCCATCCTGCAAGCCACAGCATAGGGTGTCTGCAAATCCAAAGCAGAGAGTTTAAGCCATTTCCACCTTTAATTCCTACTATAAGAGTTTGTTAGTGATGTTGAATGGATTCCGACTCCTAGTAACCCTGTGTACAGCAGAGCAGAACCCTGCCTGGTCTTTTTACACCCTACTCTTGCCTTCTGGAGCTATATCAGTCAATGCTCCACTGCTGTTCATAGGGTTTTCATGGCCAATTTTTTCAGAGGTGGGTGGCCAGGCCCTTCTTCCTAGTTTCTCTTCATCTAGAAGCTTTGCTGAAGCCTGTCCATCATGCGTGACCCTGTTGATATTTGAAATACTGGTGGCATAGCTTTCAGGATTGCAGCAACACCCAGCCACCACAGTATGACAATTGACAGATGGGTGCTGGGTTCCCTGACTGGGAAACAAACATGAGCCATGGTGGTGCACCAAATCTTAACCACTAGCCCACCAGGGCTGGCTACTATAAGAGAAGCAACACAGAAAATCAACAGCCTGGGGAGGGCCAGGAGTCAGGGCTGAAGTTCATCAGCATCACTTTTCAGAAAATCAGTGGCCTTCATAGGAAGACATCTGTGTTTCAGGTCAGCCGGAAAGACCAGGCAGGAAGCTCAAAGAGAGTGAAGCTATCAAACATCCAGTGGTGGTCAGCTAAGACAAGAAACAGTGTGGGGAATTCAAGCCATGCTTCCTGTACTTTGTGGAGCATGAATATCATAAGCTCCATGGAGCCCAACAACATGGTGCAGGAAGTCGACCAGGTGTGGGACACAAATAGTGTGGGTAGAAGCAGTGCAAGAAATATATGCTGCTGTTTGTGCATGGCAAGCCCAGCTGAGAGGACTTTGTACAGTGGAGGATGGAGGTGTACAAATACTGTGACATTCTCTCCATGGTTTTCAGACTAAGATGCTATCTGGCACCTCTATGGCCTTCAAAAGCATTGTGTCCAAAATAACTGCTGAGCTTAAAGGATGGCCAGGATCCACCTGGAAGATAAGAGGAGAGGTCCATTGGACCTAGGTGCAGGCCAGTCCCTCCACCCTCACCTGGGCAAAACTTCAGAGACTAAGTTGTTTTTCCTTCTCCCTTCTACTCTTGTCCCTCTTTTCTTCCGTGTTTATGGGTGAGAGGAGATGGTTCAGGGTTTCCTGCTAGGCAACTGAGAGGACACAGTGGAATGACCCCATAGGGGAAGGACTCATTACTCCTCGGCCTTAGGGAAGAGCTGGAAGGGAGTTAGCGTCACCAAGGACTTTCAACAGCTGACTCTGGTTCTGCATTCACAGCAGCTCCATGTGCAGGAGCAGGTTTCTGCTGTGTTCAGCCTCCAAGCTTCAAGAGTCCAAAAGAGCGTTTGGTTGCTGAAGAGTAGGAGTCACAAGCATTTCTGGTAGTCTATCATAGGGTACAGTAATCTTCCTACAGCTCAAAAAAGAGGTTTCAGGAGAATTCAAGGGCATGGGTGGATCATCTATTCTTCTTGAGAGCCATTTTTCCCATTTCAGCTGCTGGTGCCAGTTTCCACTCTGCTATCTGAGGACAGTTTTGATCTTGTAGCCGACACTGATGGATTTGTGGGAGCTGCCTAGAACTCTAAATAGCTTTGTTTCTTCCAAATCTTATAGTAAAATTGATGCTCCAGAAAGATGTACTACAGATATTATGCTCTTTTGAATCCTCTGTGCACAGAATTGGGGATGTGCCTGTGTGGCTGAGTTTCCTGTCTGTATAATGTAGGAGTTGGGCCTTCCACTGTGATGTTTTCTCCTTTTGATAACAGTGGCATGGAGCATTGGCTCTAAGAGGCCTGCAAAGGTATGGGTTATTCAGCTAGTCTGAGGGTCCAAGGAGCACTCTGAGGTAAGCCGGATGTCCTGGGGGTCCAGAGGGAGGATTTATGATAAGAGACGGCAGCGTGGCTAGACTGAGGGGATAGAGGGAAAGGCGGCTTTGAAAGGGCAAGTTCTAGGTTCTCAGGTAGTGGGTATTTTCATTTTAGGCCATGAATTGATGGTTTCAGATGCCCATCAGGGAGCTTCTGCATGGGTTCATAAGAAGCCCAAGCAACCAAGACAGATTTTATTCAGTAATAACTATTGCAGTATGGAAGTGTGGAAATTAATAGTAGAAATCTTAACACAATTGGTGTTAAGGCCTGTAGGGGGAGCTCTCACACCCTATCACACATCCTCAATTAAACCAAACAGGAAGAGATGTTTGCATATTGGACAGCAAGTAAAACTACTTTACTATTGGAGGAACATTTCTCTCCCCACCTGGCAACAGCCCAGCCAATGAGAAATGCCACAGCTCAGCCAATGAGAAGCCATTGCTGCCTTGAACTGTTACTCTCCCCTAATGGACTTTCCTTTACAATAGCCCCTCCCTACTGCCCCCATTTTCTCTATAAAAGGAGCTCGCCTTTTGTGTTTTCTGGATTTGCCTACGGTTTGCCATAGCATGCAGATTCCAAATTGCAATTCTTTTGGCTATTCCCAAATAAATTCATTTTGAGATAAAATAACAGGCAAATTTCCTTTTTAAGTTGACAGAAGAGAGTCTAGTGTAAGTTCAGCCCAAATTCAACTAGTGCAGAGGTAACTACATGTTTTAAAGGGAGGATGAGGGAGTGGGGAGAGAAAGCAGGGAAGTGGAAATTTACAAAAAGCAGGAAGGAGGATTGGTCCATATGACTAGGCTATCTGGGTTTGCTAACTGCTTGTGGACACTGGCTCCCACTCTCCTAGAGAGACTGGGAGACAGGGACCCTATCGTCAAGTGTTGGCTGACACAGATGGTAAATTCCTTTGTGAGCTCTGAGTTTTCCCAGGTAGGAACTTCAAAGGAGAATGGGTCATCCCAGGGACACAGCCTTGAGTTGTTAGAAATGATGCCAGAGTTTGTTCAAGTCTCTTAGGCAGGGTGGTAAAAGAAATCATTTGTGCTGGGAAACTGCAGTCTTTATAGGCCAAGGTTGATGGTAGTGAAGAAGAGGGCTCAAAGGCACCTGATTTTTGTCAAGGAATCTTTGTCAAAACTTCATATGAATAGGTGAAAAAGTTAACATCAATGCAACATGGTAGTCAGATTAGAAAAATGGGTGCTAATGTGCACCTCCCTCCAAAAATCCCAACCACCACATGCTTTTCATAATAAAAATGAATAAAACAAAACCAGCAGCCCTGGCAAGGACAGCAGGCCCCAGGGGCTATTACTGGAGCCCAGGATGGTGTCGGTGTCCAGCCACCGCAGACCTCGGCTGCTGGAGGCTCAGGAGACCTCGCCTTCTGCGGCAGTCTTAAGCTTTCCCGCCTCAGGACAGTGGTGGGGAGCAGCGCTGGAGGTCCTGAGTCAGCAGCGAGGCCCACCGACTGTGCCTGGGGAGGAGGCATGTCTCCTGAGGAGCCTTAAGGAGAGGACACAGACTGGGTTGCAGAAGATGGACGGAGTCCAGGGGGTCTCAGAGCACTGGGTGAGTGGCACATGTGAGGGCTGGTTCCCTGTGTGTCCTGAAGGGAGTAAGAAATATGAAGCCAAGAACTGGCAGAGGACCGTCATGAGGGATACGTGGTGGGCTGGGTCAAGGGGTTGTTATCTAGAAACAAAGTGGTCAGCCCAGAGGACACTGTGGAAGGAGATATCAGAAATTTACCTCCTGGTACGAAAGGAGAGAGAGAGCCAGCGAGGGGCTGGGACAACCAGGGAGGGCCTGGCTGCACACATGCACATAGCCACTCACCCACACATAGAGGGGTGTGTGTGTGTGTGTGTGTGTGTGTGTGTGTGTGTGTGTGTGACCTTCTTTAAGAAAAAGAGGCAGTTCCAAGGCTTGTTTGTGTGTATGGTAGGAATGAACAATAGAGTGAAAATAGATTGATGTTGCCAGGAGCCGGGGTGTTCCTGTGGAAGATGGAGAAGGAAACTGGAATGGGGGGAAAAGGGAGAAACCTGATTGGATTGGATTAGAGGTATCAGTTAATTTGTATATTTTTTGTATATATTTTCTAGCTCTACAAACATCTAGAAGCAATGTCACTTCTTAAGCAGTGAGTTCATCTAGGGCTCAGATCCTAGTCTTAAATGTCAGTCCCCACTAAAATGAACTTGGAGAAAGCTGATCCCGGGGCTGGGGCAGAGAAAGCACGGTGTGCATCTGGAGCATCTTGTGCCAGAAAGTACAGATGTGCTCATAACTGATGGGGTCTAGCAAGAGGACAGAGAGGCTGGGCTGAAGAGGCTCCAACTCATCAATTGTGGGGCAATCTGAACATTAAAGTAAAGAATGACAAGAATTGCTCAACAAGCAAATGAGAAAATTCACCAAGCGTGCTGAGAGTCAAGTTTCTCTGTCAGAGAAAGGAAATTACAAAAAATACAGACAGGGGAAAGGAGAGAATGAAAGAAGAACTCTGTGACCTTGTGGTTTTTACTTTGTATAGATAGATGGAACACACGCATGATAGATAGCTAGATGATTGATGGATAGGTAGATAGATGGTGCATGATAGATAAATAGATAGATAGGGAGTTGGATATGTGTGCATACAGATGATTCCTAGCTCTAGCTGCTTTGAGAGCTTAAGAAACAATACTCCTGTACCAATGAGCACTCCTAGCACCCAGAACTTGGTTTTTAGTATTATTTTCCACTGAAAGGAACCAAGGCTCCTTACAGAAATGAAGGACTCCAGGGCTGGGTCAGAGAAAAGATGGGTGTGATATTCTCATTTATAATAAGAAATATATATTTAATCTTCAACCTAAGTTCTGGAACAGAGCTCCCAAAACCCTTGGAATTTCCTATGTGATAAGGGTGTCTTTTCATATTCATAACAAGCCCCTTTCAACCACACCCGAGTTTAAATTATGCCATAACTTCTGAAAAGTCCCTAAGGATGGGGCTGGTTGCCAGGGGAAGCAACTATGTGATTAGAGGGTTGTAATTTAGCCCCACTCCCCTCCCCTGGAGGGGTGAGGGGCTGGAGATGGAGTTCAATCTCTGATAGCCAATGATTTAATCAATCATGCCTATGTAATAAGGCCTCCGTAAAACCCAAAAGGAGTGGGTTAGAGGAGCTTCCAGGTTGGTGACCACTTGGAGATGCAGGGAGAGTGGCATTTGGAGAGAGTAGGGAAGCTCTGCACCCCATCCCACATGCCTAGCCCTATGCATCTCTTCCATCTGGCTGTTCCTGAGTTATATCCTTTTATAATAAACCAGTACTCTAGTAAGTAATCTGTTTTTATGAGTTCTGTGAGCTGCTCTAGCAAATTAATTGAACCCAAGGAGTGGATTGTGGAAACCTCTGATTTATCGTGCATTGGTCAAAAGCACAGGTAACAACCTGGACTTGCAGTTGGTGTGTGAAGTGGGGGCAATCTTGTAGGACTGAGCCCTTCACCTGTCAGATCTGACACTATCTCTAGGTAGATGGTGTCAGAATTGAGTTAATAGCTTGGTGGTGTTGAAAAGAACATACCGGAATGAGTCTCCAACATCCTCTACCAGAAAGTAAGGAAATGTTCAAGGAATGATGGGGAGATGCCAATTGTACAGAAAAGTCAGCTTTAAAGGACTCCCACTGGCCAAATTTGAACATCAAATAATTAATGGTGGTTACAGATTAAGGAAAATAGGAATCCAAGAGTATCTATATCTACACTGATATACATAAATAAATGAATGAATAAATGAAGGAGAAGAGAAAGCTCTACCCTACAATAGAGGTCTGAAATATTTCCCCACAAAATACTAATTACTTACTTATTAATTTAGAAGTACAAAACACTTATCAATCAACTTTATAGTGGAGGAGTCTGGCAGACACCATATTAACCAAGTGACGAAAGTTAACATTACCAGATATGACATAAATTTACACTATGTGCCTCCTGATACAATGCGGTGAAAAAAACACAGCAGCATCACTTTTGAGGTGTTCCTGCCCCCAACATTCATAAATCATGAGGAAACATCAGACAAACTGACTGATACTCTTCAAAAATGTCAAGGTCATAGAAAATAAAGGCAAGGTTAAGGAATTATTTCAGATTGAAGGAGACGAAAGAGTAAACACAACAGGTGATGGTAAACACAACAGGTGACCCTGGGTGGGACCCTAGACCTATAGAAGACATTATTTGGAGAAAAAGAGACATTTTAAAAAATGGCTGTGGATCAGATAGTAATATTGGACAAATGTTAACTTCCTGATTTTGATGTATGAGAATGCCCTTGTTTTAAGAAATACACTCTTCAGGAGTAATGGGCTGGCCCGGTGGTGCAATGGTTAAGTGCGCACGCTCCGCTTCGGTGGCCCGAGGTTTGCAGGTTAGGATCCTGGGCGCGCACTGGCGCACTGCTTGTCAAGCCATGCTGTGTTGGCGTCCCATATAAAGTGGAGGAGGATGGGCACAGATGTTAGCCCGGGGCAATCTTCCTCAGCAAAAACAGGAGGATTGGCAACAGATGTTATCTCAGGACTGATCTTCCTCACACACACACAAAAAAAGTATTAAGGAGTAATGGGACCTGATGTTTGTAACTTATTCTCAAATGGTTCATTCCAAAATATAGTAATATATAAAGAGAATGATAAAGGAATGCAGTGGTGTCTGGAAAATGTTTAATAACTGGCTGTCTGGGGAAAAAAGTCTGTAGCATTTGCTGATTTCCATAGTGTAAGTAGTCCCACCGTGGCTGACCTCTGGCTGCCAATGTGACATTGCTAGTGGAGTTGGAAGGAGATGCACATGGTTGGCTCTCGGAAGACACCAGCTCCCGCACAGGACTCGTTTTATACAATTCCAAACAGGGCATTGGGCCATCTATTGTGATTTGTTTCTCTAACAAATCAAATAAATGCATTTTTGAACTTAGGAAAGTATGCTTGGCCACCTGTTATGATAAAATTATAGCCTTATTAACATATTGTGTATGATATTCAGAAAAATGAAGTTTCATTTTCTGTAATGATTTGCATTAGTTTGCAAATATTTTGGGATCCTACTCACAAATGTTTTTGTGATAACATTAAAGATATGTTCCTTGACTGTATGCGACCATTATCTATTCCTTTGAGATCATTTTTGTGCATTAAATAAGAAAAGCAGGGGCTGGCCCCGGGGCTTAGCAGTTAAGTGCGCGTGCTCCGCTACTGGCGGCCCCGGTTCGGATCCCGGGCGCACACCGACTCACCGCTTGTCCGGCCATGCTGAGGTGGCGTCCCACATACAACAACTAGCAGGATGTACAACTACGACATACAACTATCTACTGGAGCTTTGCGGTGGGGGGAAGGAGGAGGATTGGCAATAGATGTTAGCTCAGAACCGGTCTTCCTCAGCAAAAAGAGGAGGATTGGCATGGATGTTAGCTCAGGGCTGATCTTCCTCACAAAAAAAAAAGAAGAAGAAAGAAAGGAAAAGAAAAAGAGAAAAGAAAACATATAGCTGATACAAAAGGCAACATTAAATCATTTTTAAATGACCAGTAGCTCCATCAGCACATTTTAAATGATGGGAAGCCTGGCCTTAAATTGGAAGGGATCTTAGACATTCAGCTACATGTTTTGTGAGCCACAAAGACTGTGCTGGAGGCCATTCAGGTGGCCAGAACATTCAGAGTAGACACCCATCTCCTTCCAGCCCATGTCCCATGACCCTTTTGCAAGTTTCTAAAAACAGGGCATGATATATTTAGTCCTCCCTACTGTTCACATTTTCCATGCCGTTATCCCTCAAGACTGGGAACCAGTGAACCCAGCACTTATGGGTGGATCCCAGTCCAGTGAACAAACACACTTGTGAGGAGTCTGCTTGTGAGGCTTCTCCTGCTTGAGGCAGCCTGGGGACACTAACTCACAAAGGCTGAGAGAGGACCTCAACCTCCACTGCAGGTGCAAGTCAAGTCATCATTGGCCACACAGGAATCTTACATGAGAAGACAAACATTCCCATGAATTAGGCACTCCCACACATTTTTGCCAGGCTTCTAAATTGGTGCAGCCATATTGAGGTCAATTTTGGTACTGTCAACCAATTTATAAATGTGAACATTCCTGACCCAACAGTTCCACATCCCGGAATCTGTTCTACAGAAATATTCACACCAGTACCTAAAGTTACTGAGGCTGCTCACTGCAGCAGTGTGAGGTTGGAAACCACCTACATGCTACTAGGAAACCAGATAAATAAAGTATGGGGTACTGTGGCACTGTAAATTTTTGTGGTGTACATAAATTTTTACAGGGATCATGTATTGCTTTTGTAATTAAAAATGTAAGTCAGTGCTTCTTTTCTTTCTGCCTCATGTCGATGGGAAACAATCACAAAAAAATCTTTTTAAAATGTACAGTTGAAACCTTCTGATTTAACAGTCTTCCTACGAAGTAGTGACATGACATGTTTTTATGTCTTTTAGCGTTTTCACATCACTACCTTTGCTTGCCTCTGTGGCATCCTTCTTTCTTGTCCCTCAGTAGCATCTTGGGCAGGGCCCACAGTGTTCATATAAATTTAATTGTTAAATGATCTGTCCAGTTTGCAAACACTGAACTCACATCCAGTTCTGACCCCTGACAGGTTGGGGGCCTGCAATGGGGAGGGATTGTTCTGCCTCCAGAAACCTCTCCTTCCTCCCTCTGACAGGCTCTTGCTGTTCCCTCAGCACCAGAGGCAAGAGAGAGAGATGAGGGAAACATCGTGCAGCCACAGCCTCCTCTGGGTCCTCCCCATTCCTCAGTTCCTGCAGGTTTGGCTGAACCCCTAACCTCTGCTCTGCCTTTTCATTCCAGGACACCCCAATGCTCCTGTGATGCTGGACCTGTCACCGAGCAGACAGCGTGCTTAGAAAGGATGCAGCAGGGCCGGCTCAGTGGCTTAGCGGTTAAGTGCGCGCGCTCTGATGCTGGCGGCCCGGGTTCGGATCCCGGGCACGCCCCAAGGCACCACTTCTCCGTCCAACCCGAGGCCGAGTCCCACGTACAACAACTAGAAGGATGTGAACCTATGACATACAACTATCTACTGGGGCTTTGGGGGGAAAAAATGAATAAATAAAATCTTAAAAAAAAAAAAAAGAAAGGATGCAGCAAAATGGCTCAATATGGCCAGCTTTCCAGATGTTCTTTGACCCACAGGAAACTCACACCTTGTTGTGTGTGCCTTGTTGGGGGGCTGGGCAGATTCTCTCCAAGGGCTAAACCCCCAGTTTTCCTTTGGGCAGATCAACAGTCTTATCAAATAAGATGCCAAGCTCTTCTTGCAGGTATCCCCCAAAGTTACCTAATGTTCTTTTAGGGTTGGCTTAAGGGAGTGGCAGTACCCCCCTTCTCTCCGTGGAGGGCAGGAACTTGCCTCTCATGAGCATTACATTCCCAAGGCTGGGAGACCCTCACATCCACCCCATCTACAGTTTTCTTCCCACCCCGCCCCCATTCATCAAAGGAAATCCGCTCCTCTTTTAGCCACTTATTTCACACATTTATTTCTTTTATTTATAGCTTATGGTCAATGCAAATTAATTCTATAAAATGAGAAAGCATGAAGAATCAAAACATAATTATGCAAATTAAAAATAGATATTCAACACAAAAAATACAAGTATAAAAGGTTCTTTCATGCACACACAGCAGCGCGAGATTCACCAGCTGTTTCAAAGGACAGCAATGCTTGCTTTTTGTCTTGAAGACCATGGCCTACCAGTTTCTAACGTCAAAAAACTGACTGATACATAGTGTTCCAAATGTAGCCATTTTGATTCTTAAAGGTTAAAGTATTTTCAAAAATTATGTAAAAGAATTATTGCAAACTTAATGATGCTGGTGTTCTCCCAGCATTCCTCCACCATGGGCATCTCTGGTTTGGCATCTGTGGCCCTGGGCCCAGCCTTCGCCCTACTCCCAACACTCCACTTGCTTCCTTCCTGGGCTCTTCCACTAGCAGCTCTGGACTGACTTCAGGCCATGTCGTGTCTGGTGGTGATGCCTACTTCCAAAGTCCTGGCCTGGAACTCAGTCCTGGAACCCCCCCCACGCTGATAAGACTTGGGGGACTCTTCTTCCAGCCACCGGACCCCTGTGTACTGGCTGCCACAGTCCACATGAGGCCAAGGAACTCTTACAGTCTTCCTCTTTCCTAGCAACAATTTGGAGAAGACTTTGCAGACCAAGGTCCAAAACCATGTCATTTCTGGGGCTCTGTGTATCTCTCACTGCTGCTGCCTCCCTGGGATGCTCTCCAAACCTCCCTTGGAGGGTGGATTTATAGAAGAACAGTCAGCGAGAGCCCTAGGACTGGGAAACAGAGAAGCAGCAGGTGACCTGGGCAGGATGGGGGCGCTGGGCGGAGTCTTTGCTCAGCCTGGAGCTGGTTTTGGCAAGATAAGCCCCACGCAAGCTGGGGCCCAGCTGTCATCTGCCTTCTAGTAACCTGGAAGCTTACAACCTCATTGTGGGGCCAGGTACTGACCACGATTTCAACTGTCACCTTCTTGCTGGACAAGTTGCTTTCAGTAGGTCAAAGAAGCAAGAGAAGAGACCAATAGCATGAAAAAAATCAAGTCAATGCAAGGAAATGGGTCATTTAAGTGGAATTAGGTCTCTTTGTTGGCAGCATGAGAGAGAACCTCAGGCACAGTAGAAAGGTAACCTAGACTTCAGGTTTCTGCTCTGCAACATGAAAAGCTTAGACGCATCACTCCCATCCTTACAACAGAAAACAACCGAATAAACTAAAAAACAATATCTCCTCTTAGATCTGTCAGAGAATTGAGGTCACAGGGCAGACAACTACCCTGAACACTGGAGAGAGGTGGATACAGAGAATCACAGGTTACCAGGAGCAGAGCCCAAGTGGAGAAGTCCGCTGGTGGACCCAGTACCAGCAGGAACACAAACTGTAGTTTTTCAACTGCTGGAGGCAGATTGTGGACTAGCTGGAGAGTTCCAAACTCCAGGGGACCCCTACACTTTCTTGAGTTTTACCTTCAGGAGCCTCACTGAGTTCTCACTGTGAAGACTGGAGGAAAATCCCCTCCTGCTATGAGCAGGGACAGAGGAAACGCCACCATTTTGAAATATGTTGGAGCACCCTGTTCTTCCTCCAGTTCTCTGTAACAAAGACCAGCACTCAAGGGAAACTATTTCCTCTGACCTGAGGAAGAACGATTAGCCAACTCCAGCTGCCTCTAGCCTTCCTGTCATAGGTAAGGCAGGAAAAAAGCTGAGAATCATTTGTGAAGGTCATATCTCAGGGGCACTGGCCCATAAGAAGACTGAGACCTAATCATAGAACCATAGGCCACTCCCCCTCCCAACACCTCACCACACAGCAACAGGACCCCTGCACAATAACAGCAGATTGCAGTTGAAAAGACTGCAAGGCTCAAACTCTATTTATGAAGGACTTTCTGGGGTAGATAAAAACAAGGACACGAGAGGAACCTGAGCTCTCAGAGAGCTACAGCCACAGCAAACACAGTGTAACTCCTAGCCAGGTCAACATAAATCATCACACTTAATCACAGCCAGTTTACCTTGGTTCCTAATACCTAATGCGTTATGTCCAGTTTTCAACCAAAATTACAAGGCACGCTAAAAGGCAAGGAAAAACAGTGTGAAGGGAAAAAGAAAGCAGCAGAACCAAATTCAAATATGGCAATGATTTTGGAATGATTAGACAGGGAATTTAAAATAACTATGATTAATAGGCTAAGGGTTCTAAAGGAAAAAGTGGACAACATTGCAATACCAATGGATAATGTAAGAGAGAGATTGAAACTCTAAGAAAGAATCAAAAAGAAATACTAGGAAACAAAAAGAAATACTAGAAATCAAAAACACTTTAACAGAAATGCAGAATGCCTTTGCTAGGCTGACCAGTAGACTGGATATGGCTGAGGAAAAAATCTCTGAGCTTCAGGATATGTCAATAGAAACTTCCCAAACTGAAATACAAAGAGAAAAAAGTGAAAACAAAACAAAACAGAATAGAACATTCAAGAACTGTAGGACAATTACAAAAGATACAATATATACATAATAAGAATACCAAAAGGAAGAGAAAGAGAGAAAGGAACAGAAAAAATATTTAAAGTAATAATGACTAAGAATTTCCCCACATTAATAACAGAGAGCAAACCATAAATCCAGGAAGCTTAGAGAACACTAAGCAAGATAAAAAACTAAAAATCTACACCTAGGCATACCATATTCAAATTGCAGAAAACAAAGACAAAAAGAAAAATCTTGAAAGAAGGCAGAGGATAAAAACACCTTACCTATAGAAGAACAATGATAAGAATTTCATCAGAATTCCGTGCAAGCAAGAATTGAATGAAGTGAAATATTTAAAGTGTTGAAAGAAAAAAAATCGTCAACCTAAAATTCTGTATCCAGTGCAATTATCTAGTACAAGATAAGAAAAAAGAAATAAAAGGCATACAGAGGGCCGGCCCCATGGCTTAGCGGTTAAGTTCGCGCGCTCCGCTGCTGGCGGCCCGGGTTCGGATCCCGGGTGTGTAATGACTCACTGCTTCTCCGGCCATGCTGAGGCCGTGTCCCACATACAGCAACTAGAAGGACATGCAGCTATGACATACAACTATCTACTGTGGCTTTGGGGGAAAAATAAATAAAATTATTTTAAAAAAGGCATACAGATTGAGAAGGAAGACATAAAAATGTTCGTGTTCACAGATGACATGTTTATCTGTGTAGAAAATCCCAAAGAATTGACAAAAACTCCTGGAACTAAGAAGTGATTATAGTAAGGTTACAGGATACAAGGTGAACATACACAAGCCTATTGCTTTCCTATATACCAGCAATGAACAATTGGGATTTGAAACTAAAAACAACACAGTACCATTTACATTAGCGCCGCACAAAATGAAGTACTTAGGAATAAATCTAACAAAATAGGTACAAGATCTATATGAAGAAATCTGAAGAAAGAAATCAAAGAAATTCTCAATAAATGGAGAGATATTCCATGTCCATGGATAGGAAGACTCAATATTGTTAAAATGTCAGTTCTTCCTACTTTGATCTATAAATTCAATGCAATCCCAATCAAAATCCCACCAAGTTATTTTTGCGAATATCAACAAAACTAATTCTAAGTTTACCTGGAAAAGAGGCAAAAGAATCAGAATAGCCAACACAGTATTGAAGAAGAACAAAGTTGGAGGACTGACACTTCCTGACTTCAAGACTTACTATAAAGCTACAGTAATCAAGACAGCATGGTATTGGCAAAGAAATAGACAAATAGATCAATGGTAAAAAATACAGAGGCTAGGAGAGTGACGTCAGCATCATGGCGGAGTGAGTTTTCCCATGAACTCTTCCCCCGATAAGATACAACAAAAGGAACAGTCACAGACCAACAACGGAATCCAAGACAGTGAAAAGCTAGATCAGAAAGATCCACACTACAGCACATCTGAGAGTGGAACGTGCTGGGCCCCTGGAGGAAGTGGGGAGAGAGGACTCAAAAGAGTCACAGGGCTACCATCAACATCTGAGCACCCCAGAGAGCGGATAATGAGGGGCAAAAGAGAAGCTCCCCACACCAGGGACCCAGAGGGCAAAAGAGAGAGCCACCCCCTCCCCGCAAACTGGAACCTGCAGCTCAGCTGACCAGACCAGACCAAGCGATCAGCGGCAGACTAGACCAAGCAATCTGACCCGTGGATCTCAGCAGAAAAACCAAGGCAGAGTGCAGGAGGCTTAGATTACACAGCCTTTTACCACCACACAGTGGTGGCAGGTGGAAATTGCAACCAGAGATTTCCAGGATGAGGAAAAACAAAGCCAACACAGGACCCACAGTGCAAAGATATATGAAATCACCAGACCAGAAGGAAAATGACAAACACCCAGAAACCAACCCTGAAGACATAGAAATCCATAATCTAAACGACAGAGATTTCAAAATAGCTATCATAAAAACACTCAACGAAATACGAGACAACACAGACAAACAATTCAGTGAGATTAGGAGTTTCTTCACAAAAGAGATTGAAATCATAAAGAAAAACCAATCACTGCTGATGGAGATGAAGAACACAATGGAGTAGATAAAGGAGAATCTGGAATCTTTAAAGAACAGAGCTGACAATATGGAGGAAAGAATTAGCATTTTAGAGGATAGGAATACAGATATGGTCCAGATGGAAGAGGAGAGAGAACTAAGACTAAAAAGAAATGAAGAAAGTCTCCGAGAAATATCTGACTCTATTAGGAAATGTAACATAAGAATTATAGGTATTTCTGAGGGAGAAGAGAGGGAAAGAGGAACAGAGAGCCTATTCAAGGAAATAATAGCTGAGAATATCCCAAATCTGGGGAAGGAGCAGGAAATACCAGTAAGCGAAGCCAACAGGTCACCTAAATATATTAACAGACAAAGGCCCTCTCCACAACACCTAGTGGTAAGCCTAGCCAGAGTCAATGACAAAGAAACAATATTAAGGGCAGCTAGACAAAAACAAAAAATAACGTACAAAGAAACTCTTATCGGGCTCTCAGTGGATTTCTCAACAAAAACTTTACAGGCTAGGAGAGACTGGAATGATATATTCAAAATACTGAAAGACAAAAACTTTCAGCCAAGAATACTCTATCCAGAAAAAATATCCTTCAAATATGATGGAGAAATAGTAACTCTCCCAGATAAACAAAAGCTAAGGGAGTTCATGGCCACGAGACCCCCACTACAAGAAATACTCAAAAAGACCCTCAGGCCTTAACAAAAGAAGAGAAAGGGAATACAAAGCTTGGAGCAAGGAGAAAAATAGGTAAACAAACTCAGAAAAATAGTAGATCTTTACCGGAATAGGTTAGCAACTATTTAAATACTAAAATCAAGGTCAAAGGAAGGAATTCACCAAAAATAAATTTAACCTCATCACTGTAAACACACAGCCACAACACAAGATGAAATAAGGTATAACAAGAACGACTTAGAAGGAGAAGAGGAAAGTGATTGAATTGACTTAGTATAAGGAAATAGGAGGCCATCAGATAATGGAATATCTGATACACAAGATTTTTTACACAAACCTCAAGGTAACCACTAAACAAATAATCAAAACAAAATCACAAATGATAAACAAAGAGAAAACTAGAAGAGTCATAAGACAGAACAACCAAACTGAATTGGCAGTCCAAAACAAATGGGACAAGAAACAAAGGAAACACAAAAGAACCAGAAAATAAGTGACAAAACAGCAACATTAAGCCTTCATATATCAATAATTACCCTAAATGTAAATGGATTGAACTCTCCAATCAAAAGATACAGAGTGGCAGGATGGATTAAAAAGCAAGACCCAACAATATGCTGCCTCCAGAAAACACATCTCAGAACTAAAGCCAAGCACAGGCTCAGAGTGAAAGGACGGAAGACGATATTTGAAGCTAATGGCAAACAAAAGAAAGCAGGTGTTGCCATACTCATATCAGACAAAGTAGACTTCAAGATAAAACAGGTTAAGAGAGACAAAGAAGGGAAATGTATAATAATAAAAGGGGCACTCCACCAAGAAGACATATCACTTATAAATATATATGCACCCAACATAGGAGCACCAATATACATAAAGTAACTATTAACAAACCTAAAAGGAGACATTAACAACAACACAATAATAGTAGGGGATCTTAATACCCCACTTACATCAATGGATAGATCATCCAGACAAAAAGTCAATAAAGAAATAGTAGACTTAAATGAAAAACTGGATGAGATGGACCTAGTAGACATATACAGAGCACTCCATCCAAAAACAGCTGACTACACGTTCTTCTCAAGCGTGCATGGAACATTCTCAAGGATAGACCATATGTTGGGAAACAAAGCAAGCCTCAATGAATTTAAGAAGATTGAAATCATAACAAGCATCTTTTCAGACCATAATGCTATGAAACTGGAAATGAACCATGAAAAAAAACTGGGAACGTGACAAAAATGTGGAGATTAAACAAGACGCTACTGAAAAACCAATGGATCATTGATGAAATTAAAGGAGAAATCAAAAACTATCGGGAAACAATCAAAAATGAAAATATGCCATACCAAACCATATGGGATGCAGCAAAAGCGGTCCTGAGAGGGAAACTCATAGTGATACAAGCCCACCTTAACAAACAAGAAAAATCCCAAATAGGCAACCTTAAATTACACCTAACAGAACTAGAAAAAGAAGAACAAACAAAGCCCAAAGTCAGCAGAAGAAGAGAAATAATAAAAATCAGAGCAGAAATAAATGAAATTGAGACCAAGAAAACAGTAGAAAGGATTAATGAAACAAATAGTTGGTTCTTTGAGAAGATAAACAAAATCAACAAACCCTTAGGCAGGCTTACTAAGAAAAAAAGAGAAAAGGCTCAAGTAAATAAAATTAGAAATGAAAGAGGAGAAATTACAATGGATACCACGGAAATACAGAGGATTGTAAGAGAATACTATGAGAAATTATATGCCAACAAATTGGACAATCTAGAAGAAATGGATAAATTCTTAGACTCATACAACCCCCCAAAACTGAACCAAGAAGAAATGGAGAATCTGAATAGACAAATCACAAGTAAAAAGATTGAAATAGTAATCAAAAACCTCCCAAAAAATAAAAGTCCAGGACCAGATGGCTTCTCTGGTGAATTTTGTCAAACATTCAAAGAAGATTTGATACCCATCCTTCTCAAACTATTCCAAAAAATAGAGGAAGATGGAACACTTCCTAAATCATTCTATGAGGCCAACATCACCCTGATACCAAAGCCAAACAAAGACAATACAAAGAAAGAAAATTACAGGCCAATATCACTGTTGAACATAGATGCAAAAATACTCAACAAAATATCGGCAAACCGAATACAGCAATACATTAGAAAGATCATACACCACGATCAAGTGGGATTTATACCAGGGACACAGGGATGGTTCAACATCTGCAAATCAATCAACGTGATACATCACATCAACAGAAAAAAGAATAAAAACCACACGGTCATCTCTATAGACACAGAGAAGGCATTTGACAAGATACAACATCCTTTTATGATAAAAACTCTCAACCAAATGGGTATAGAAGGAAAGTACCTCAACATAATAAAGGATATTTATGACAAACCCACAGCCAACATCATACTCAATGTGGAAAGACTGAAAGCCATTCCTCTGAGAACAGGAATGAGGCAGGGCTGCCCACTCTCACCACTCCTGTTCAACATAGTACTGGAGGTTTTGGCCAGAGCAGTTAGGCAAGAAAAAGGAATAAAAGGAATCCAAATAGGCAACGAAGAAGTGAAACTCTCACTATTTGCAGATGACTTGATTTTATATATAGAAAACCCTAAATAATCCGTTGGAAAACTACTAGAAATAATCAACAACTACAGCAAAGTCACAGGGTATGAAATCAATCTACAAAAATCAGTTACATTTCTGTATGCTAATAATGAACTAACAGAAGGAGAGCTCAAAAAGATAATACCATTTACAATTGCATCACAAAGAATAAAATACCTAGGAATAAATCTTACCAAGGAGGTGAAGGACCTATACAATGAGAACTACAAGACATTACTGAAAGAAATCTATGATGACATAAAGAAATGGAAAGATATCCCATGCACATGGATTGGAAGAATAAACATAGTTAAAATGTCTATATTACCTAAAGCAATCTACAGATTCAGTGCAATCCCAATCAGAATCCCAATGACATTCTTCACAGAAATAGAAAAAGAAATAATAAAATTTATATGGGGCAACAAAAGACCCCGAATAGCTAAAGAAATCCTAAGAAAAAAGAACAAAGCAGGAGGCATCACAATCCCTGACTTCAAAACATACTACAAAGCAATAGTAATCAAAACAACATGGTACTGGTACAAAAACAGACACACAGATCAATGGAACAGAATTGAAAGCCCAGAAATAAAACCACACATATATGGACAGCTAATTTTCGACAAAGGTGCTAAGAAAATGCAATGGAGAAAGGAAAATCTCTTCAATAAATGGTGTTAGGAAAACTGGACAGCCACATGCAAAAGAATGAAAGTGGACCATCTGCTATCATCATTCACAAAAATTAACTCAAAATGGATCAAAGACCTGAAGGTGAGACCTGAAACAATAAAACTCATAGAAGAAAATATAGGCAACACACTATTTGACATTGGTCCTAAAGGAATCTTTTCTGATGAAATGCCTACCCAGACTAGGGAAACTAAAGAAAAAATAAGCAAGTGGGACTTTATCAGATTAAAGAGCTTCTACAAGACAAACGAAACCAGAATCAAGATGAACAGACAACCCACCAGCTGGGAGAGAATATTTGCAAAACATACATCTGACAAGGGGTTGATCTCCACAATATATAAAGAACGCACACAACTGAACAACAAAAAGCAAACAACCCAATCAAAAAATGGGCAGAGGAAATGAACAGACACTTCTCCAAAGAAGATATACAGATGACCAATAGGCACATGAAAAGATGTTCAACATCACTAATCATCAGGGAAATGCAAATCAAAGCAACACTAAGATATCACCTCATGCCTGTTAGAATGGCTATAATCACCAAGACAAAAAACAACAAGTGCTGTAGAGGATGTGGAGAAACAGGAACCCTCATACACAGCTGGTGGGAATGCCAACTGGTGCAGCCTCTATGGAAAACGGTATGGAGATTCCTCAAAGAATTAAAAATAGAGATGCCCTATGACCCAGCCATCCCATTACTGGGAATCTATCCAACGAACCTGAAATCAACAATCCAAAGAGGCTTATGCAATAAAATGAAGAGTAAAAATCACACGATCATCTCACTAGATGCAGAGAAAGCATTTGACAAGATACAGCACCCATTTATGATAAAAACTCTGAATAAAATGGGTATAGAAGGAAAGTACCTCAACATAATAAAGACCATATATGAGAAACCCACAGCTAATATCATCCTCAATGGTGAAAAACTGAAAGCTATTCCTCTAAGAACAGGAACCAGACAAGGATGCCCACTGTCACCACTCTTATTTAACATAGTACTGGAAGTCCTAGCCAGAGCAATCAGGCAAGAGAAAGAAATAAAAAGGATCCAAATTGGAAAGGAAGAAGTGAAACTGTCACTATTTGCAGATGACATGATTTTATATATAGAAAACCCTAAAGAATCCACCAGAAAACTTTTAGAAGTAATAAACAAATATGGTAAATTTGCAGGATACAAAATCAATGTACAAAAATCAGTTGCATTTCTATACACTAGTAACGAAGTAGAAGAAAGAGAAATTAAGAATACCATCCCATTTACAATTGCAACAAAAAGAATAAAATACCTAAGAATAAACTTAACCAAAGAGGTGAAAGAGCTGTACACGGAAAACTATAAAACATTGCTGAAAGAAATTGAAGAAGACACAAAGAAATGGAAAGATATTCCGTGTTCTTGAATTGGAAGAATTAACATAGTTAAGATGTCCATACTTCCTAAAGCCATCTATAGATTCAATGCAATCCCTATCAAAGTTCCAACAACATTTTTCACAGAAATAGAACAAAGAATCCTAAAATTTATTTGGAACAAAAAAAGACCCCAAATAAGTAAAGGAATCCTGTGAAAAAAGAACAAAGCTGGAGGTATCACACTCCCTGATTTCAAAATATACTACAAAGCTATAGCAACCAAAACAGCATGGTACTGGCACAAAAACAGACACACAGATTAACGGAATAGAATCCAAAGCCCAGAAATAAACCCACACATCTATGGACAGCTAATCTTGGACAAAGGAGCCAAGAACATACAATGGAGAAAAGAAAGTGTCTTCAACAAATGGTGTTGGAAAAACTGGACAGCCACATGCAAAAAAATGAAAGTAGACCCTTACCTTACACCATACACAAAAATTAAGTCAAAATGGATTAAAGACTTGAATGTAAGACCTGAAACTATGAAACTTCTAGAAGAAAACATAGGCAGTACGCTTTTCGACATTGGTCTTAGCAACATATTTTCAAGCACCATGTCTGACCGGGCAAGAGAAACAATAGAAAAAGTAAACAAATGGGACTACATCAAACTAAAAAGCTTCTGCACAGCAAAGGAAGCCATCAACAAAACGAAAAGACAACCTAACAATTGGGAGAAGATATTTGCAAACCATTTATCTGATAAGGGCTTAATCTCCAAAATATACAAAGAACTGATGCATCTCAACAACAAAAAAACTAACAACCCGATTAAAAAATGGGCAAAAGACCTGAACAGACATTTCTCCAAAGAAGATATACAGATGGCCAACAGGCACATGAAAAGATGTTCAAAATCATTAACTATCAGGGAAATGCAAATCAAAACTACAATGAGATATCACCTCATGCCCGTCAGAATGGCTATAATTAACAAGACAGGAATCAACATGTGTTGGAGAGGATGTGGAGAGAAGGGAACTGTCATACTGGTGGGAGTGCAAACTGGTGCAGCCACTATGGAAACCAGTATGGAGATTCCTCAAAAAATCAAGGATAGAACTACCATATGATCCAGCTATTCCACTGCTGGGTATTTATCCAAAGAACTTGAAAACACCAATACGTAAAGATACATGCACCCTTGTGTTCATTGCAGCATTATTCACAATAGCAAGACTTGGAAGCAACTTAAGTGCCCATCTACCGATGAATGGATAAAGAAGATGTGGTATATATACACAATGGAATACTAAAGTCATAAAAAAAGTCATAAAAAAAGACAAAATCGTGCCTTTTGTGGCAACATGGATGGACCTTGAGGGTATTATGCTAGGCAAAATAAGTCAGACAGAGAAAGACAAATACCATATAATTTCACTCATACGTGGAAGATAGTCAATCACATAGATAAGGAGAACATATTCATGGTTACCAGAGGAGAAGGGGGTGGGGTGAGGGTGAAAGAGGTAAAGGGGCACATATGTATGGTGACGAATTAAGAACTAGACTCTTGGTGGTAAGCACAATGCAGTCTACCCAGAAACTGAAATATAATGATGATGTACACTTGAAATTTACACAATGTTATAACCAATATGACCTCAATAAAATAATACTAAAAAAGAAAAACTATGAAGGACGAGTAGACTTATCAGATATTAAAATATACATAAAGTGTCTTTAAGTAAAAAAAAAACCAAATAGGTAGGGAAGGAGATTCTATAGTGGTCCTAGCTAAAAGTAAAGCTGTTTCTTGGTTGTATGCAATCAAGTTTTACCCGATCAGAGGACTAGAGGACTTTGGAGGAGGATATGCCACGTGAATGGAACAGCATGAGCAAACCAAAAAGGTCAAACAAAAGCTGTATTTGGCAGCTGCAGGTGTCAGATCATTTGGAATATAGGGCTTGTTTAGAGGGAGTTGGGGATGAAAAGCTGAAAAGGGAGAGCGGGACCACATGGGAACTTCAATCCGTTAGAGGTGGACGTGGGCTCAAAGTCTGACCTGTGAAGGGACCCACAGAGTGGCTCTCAGTACACACTGCAGTACACTGCAGTACGCAAGGAGAGGCACAGTCAGGGCCATTACATGCATGCTGGCAACGGTGATGCTCTGAACATAGCGGTGACACCAAGGATGAAAACAGAGGGCTGGTTGTAAGAAGCAAGAGTCTGTGTTAAGACAAACCAACAGGACCAGGAGAGTGTTTGATTTGGGGTACATGGGGTAGCCAGCATGGATCTTATTGAGCTTGAATGGGGCAATAGGTATCATTTTAAAGAAATAAGATGGGAATAGGAAATATTGTTTTTCTGGGACATGCAGGTAAGAATTAAAGCTTAAATTGTTTTCTGTTTGAGGTGTCAGCAAGAAATGTGATTGCATATATTCAGGCAGGCAATTGGAAGTTGGAGTTGGGGCTGAGGCTTGGGAGGGGTGTCTGGGATCCAATGGGGATTTTGGTCTCATTTGGAGAGACAGGAGGACAGAAAGATTCTCTGACTCCTCCACCTCAGCCTCATGGTCATCACCCTGAGATCTTTCCCTGAGTTTCACAGGGCCAGAAATGTAATTGTGATTTTCATCTATGATTACGAATTCCACTTCTACTAACCAACACAAAAGACAGAAACTTAACCATAAATGATCATGTATTCATCTGTGATGTTAAAAGATACACTGAGGCACATTAAAAATTTTAAGAGTTTATTTGAGCAAAAAGCAATTCCAATTGTGCAGCATCAAACTGGAAGTGCTTAGGAGTGCTCCACTGACAGGAACCAAGGGAAAGACTTTTATAGAGAAAAGGCAGAAGAAAAGCAAGGAAGTTATCTGATTGGCTATACTTAAGCATTTGACTTATTGGAAATCCTAGTTGGCTATTTTTGGTTGATTGTCCTTAGGTTTTGATATCTTTGTCTTGAGACATTTACAGGCTTAGGTTTGGGTTTGCTTGGTAGGATGGTAAGGCATTAAAGCCACTCAGCCTATTGGCCTCCTTGTTTAATTAATTTAACAGTGATGAGAGTTATATCCGAAAGGAAACCAGTACTGCCCTTCAGTAAAAGGATCTCTAATGTTTAAGAGTACAGATTATGGATCAGAAGCCTGCTGAGAGAGCTAAGAATTACAGAAAGGGAACTGTAATTTCCTATCTGAGAATTTCTCCAAGATAAGGTAGCTTGCCCTTCTAAAGATATTTTTCCCTCAAACAGCCAGGTATAAAGTATCTGGAACTTATATTCCAAAGGCCCCTTCTCAAGTTTTGGGAAGGGGCCCATACTTACTCACCATGTAACCTTGGACAATCCAGCCAGCTCCTCAGAGCCTCAACTTCCTCATTTGTAAAAGAGGGGCTAATTTAATAATCACTGTACCTTCATTGCAGGATCACTATGAGGTCAAATGAGGAATAGGTATGAGCACTGTGCGATGCAAAAGTCAAACATTATTTTTACTGATTGTGTATTGCCTGTCACTAGACCAGGCAGATGAGAAACAGACTGACAAACTCAAAATCTTTGATTCTTTGTTTTCTAGGCAACTTGCATGGCACCACCTTTCTTACATGACAAGATCACTTGTTAAAATTATCTGAGTCCCATTTATTTATATCAGCAATCAGGGTATGAGACTAGAACATGAAAGGCTGTGCAGACAGCCTCTAAGATGGTCCCATTGGTCCCCATTTCCTGGTATTCATGCCCTCGTGGGCTCCCTTCCCAGTGAGCATGGGCTGGATTTAGTGACTCACTTCTAAAGACTAGAACTCAGCAGAGCTCACAGAGTGTCACTTCCAATTCCAGGTTATAAGACCACAGCTTCTGTGTGGGGTGCTTTTGCTCTCCCTCTCTCTTCCATCACTCACCCTGGGAGAAGTCAACTGCCATGCTGTGAGGGGCCTTTGAAGAGGGCCTGAGTCTGCCAACAGCCGCACGAGTGATCTTGGAGTGGAGCCTCCTCCAGTCCAGCCCTGAGAGGACTATCATCTGGCCAACAGCTGACGGTAACCTCCTGAGAGACATAACACCAGAGGCAAACAACTAAGCTGCACCCACATTCCTGATGCACAGAAACTGTGAGATAACAAATGTTCCCTGTTTTATTCCAAGCTGCTAAATTTTGGAGCTATTTGTTCCACAGCAGTAGATAGCTCATACAAACTTAAGGAAAAAATATTCACTGCTGTGCTACCTTCA
Source organism: Diceros bicornis minor (assembly GCF_020826845.1). Classification (NCBI taxonomy): domain Eukaryota; kingdom Metazoa; phylum Chordata; class Mammalia; order Perissodactyla; family Rhinocerotidae; genus Diceros; species Diceros bicornis. The sequence continues at coordinate 569,655 of NW_026690912.1, read as the reverse complement.
GAACCATGAAAATGCCTGATAGTTCAGCCCTGGATGGATCATGAGACAAGTGAAATTAGAAGGAGGCTGATGAGAGAGAAGAGAGAGAATCCTATAAAAACCGTAAAGGCCTTAGACAGTGAAAACAAGGTTCACTGGGTGAGTGTGAGGACAACAATAAAAGAGTTGTGCCTAAATAATGGCAGTGTTTTCCACTCAGTTGTTTATAATTATTTATTCTGTTATTTGCCTTGGGTTCAGATACTGCAACTATCATATCATCAAGGGAGTTTTATCTTTTTAAATATGCATGACTTTTATTCCTCGATTTAGCTTTGTCCGTCTAAAATCAGGCCATGCCTCCTGTTTCATTCCATAGTAACATATTTAGAAAAAATTCTTGACCAAAGATCAAGGAAAATCCCTTTTCAGTGACACGCTCCAAATAAATTGATTGAAACTTTTATAAGGCAGTGAGTAAAAGGTTCAGAAAGCCAGGTGCAAGTTTTCAGTCAGAAGGTTTTTATAAAGAAGGCTCTTTGATTTCTACTAAAAGTAACTTTGTAAGTAGGTATTAACTGTACTTGATTCCAGCCCACTTATACTGAAGCCTTGATCCTGGAGTTATTTAAAAGTCTCAGCACAATTAAAGACCTCACTGTTCTTAAGAGGTTTGGGAACCAAGTCACTGTTGCTCCCCATTGGATTGTGACTTTTTGTCAACCCAATATTGACAACAATGGCATCCAACTGCAGCTCTTCCTTCTCATATGGGGCACTAGAGAGCACTTCCATAATTGATATTACAAACATAACAGAGTGGCCAGCATGATAAACTCTCAGCACATACAGAAAGATATACAGACTAAAGAGAAAATTATGCTTGATTCCCTTCCCTTTCTGTAACACATAAATTATCTCATGGGAGTGAAATGGCCTAAGCCCTCTTAGAGATAGTTTACCAAGTCCATGTGGTCTCAGACAGTAGACTCTGTATCATACAGTAAAGCCAAGACTTTGCCTGCTAAAGGGGATTCTCCAAAGGTCCCATGACACATAAAATAACTCAGTTTCTACTCATCTAGATAAGGATACACACCAGTCCAGATATGTGGTCCAATTCCATGAGCTGGGAGAACTCCTATTGCTGTGTCATAGAGATATGAAGGAGTGTCCTCTTCTATGTCCCAAAGCTTTTGTTGCTGAGGCCTCATGAGTTACAAACAAAACAGCTAGCTGAAGATGTGGAATGCAGAGGTTAAAGAAATGTCAGTCCAACCAATATTTTTTGTCCATGTTCACAGGTTACCGGAAACATCAACTGAGCCACGGAGACGTGGTTGAACCAATCATCCACAGATGACTTTGTCCCATTGGGCATCTTTTCCCACAGTCCAACTGACCTTGTACTTTTCTCAGCAATCATGATAGTCTTCACAGTGGCCCTCTGTGGGAATGTCCTCCTCATCTTCCTTATCTACACAGATGCTTGACTTCATACACCCATGTACTTCTTCCTCAGTTCTTCCTCATGGACCTCATGTTGGTCTGTACCAATGCGCCAAAGATGGCAGTCAACTTCCTGTCTGGCAGGAAGTCCATCTCCTTTGTGGGTTGTGGTATACAAATTGGCTTCTTTGTCTGTCTCGTGGGATCGGAGGGGCTCTTGCTGGGACTCGTGGCTTATGATCGCTGTGTGGCCATTAGCCACCCACTTCACTATCCCATCCTCATGAGTCAGAGAATCTGTTTGGGATTGCTGGGAGCTCCTGGGCCTTTGGGATAATAGACAGTTTGATCCAGACGGTAGTAGTAATGACCTTTCCCTACTGTGGTTTGAGGGAGGTGGACCACTTCTTTTGTGAGATGCTATCTTTGTTGAAGCTGGCCTGTATAGACACATCCCTTTTTGAGAATGTGATATTTTCTTGCTGTGTCTTCATGCTGTTCCTTCCCTTCTCCATCATCTTGGCCTCCTATGCTCGCATCCTGAGGGCTGTTTTCCAGATGCACTCTGCTCAGGATGGTGAAAAGGCTCTGGCCACCTGTACCTCCCACCTGACAGCTGTCTCCCTCTTCTATGGGGCAGCCATGTTCATCTACCTGCGGCCTAGGCGCTACCGGGCCCCCTGCCATGACAAGGTGGTCTCTATCCTCTACACGGACCTTACTCCTATGCTCAATCCTCTCATTTATAGCTTGAGGAACCGGGAGGTGATGGGGACCCCGAGGAAGAGGCTGGACCATTGCAGGGTTGGCAGGCAGGCCTGAAGGTCCAGAGCATCCTGTGCCTGGTGCTGCCACCTCCTGGCTATGTGATGTTGGGTAAGTAATCTACTTTATGTGAGTTTCAGTTTCCTCATTAATAATCAGGATTATGACACCCAAGACTTGCAGAGGTCTTTTTAAACCCTAAAGCAGTACTCTATAGCTCTGATGAAAAACCAGCTTTTTCCCCTCAGTCTTTTTTGGACTATTTCTTTTGTAAAATACATTAAAATGGAATACAGCACTTTGTGAACTCAAGATCTGTGCAGAAGTAACGCATTGGGATTGCTATTACTTATTATTCAAAATTGGAACTACATCTGCTATCAGAGGATGCCCTGAGCTTAACTTCTTAATTCTTATTGCTAACGTCAATTCCTACATGCTTGGAGATTAATAAATACATTTGTAAACAACCCATGATTAATGAGTAAACTACGATGGAAATTAGAATGTATTTCCAATTAAAAATACTATTCATCAAATCTTTTGGGGTGGAATTAAAACTATCCTTAGAGAGAAATGTATAATCCTAGATTATATATATTTATATATTATTGTGTATAATATAGAAAAGTTGAATTTCTAAGTTCTAAGCATTCATCACAAGCTAGAAAAAGAGCAGAAAATTAAACACAAAGAAAATAGACGACACAAAATGATAAATATTAGAGGAAGGCTTCACAAACTAAAAGACAAACATCGAAAGGATAAATAAAACTAAATTAGATTCTAATAAATGACAAATATACTCAATAAAATCCTAGTAATAATGTTCAAAAAAAGAGAAAAATTGCAACAAATGAATACCAAGGCTTAAAAGGGAATGAATTAGGGTCACTCTTTGTGTTGTACATTCTATGGGTTTTGACAAATACATAGTAATATGTATCCGCCATTACAGATTCATATAGAACTATGGTTTCACTGCCCTAAAATCCCCTTTGCTCCAGGGCCATAGAGGTGTGTGTGACCTTTGTCAAAGTCATAGATGTTTGGGGTGATGGTGAATACAAAGATTCCTTCCAGCTAGTATCCTCTGCTTTAGGGTGAGGAAAGGGAGGAATTTCTCACAACGGCATTAATAATGGAGGAAACCAATGTTGAGGGTGCAGAAGTGGATCATCACAACATATTGATCCCGGAATGAGCATGGTTAAAAGAACTGAGGAAAAGGAAAGGAGGTCAATTTTTAGAAAATCAAAAATGCAACTTTATTTCTGCATTGATCTTGAGTTACTGATTTGGAATCTTATAAATTCAGCATGACTTTTGCTTCCCCAGGCAGGGCCTCATGGGCTTGTGGTGTTTCTGCACTCATGATTGGTGTGCAGCCCTGCATGGGTCACACATAGAATGTCCTGTGGCTGCCCTGGGCCCTGGGTGTGTGAGGCTGTCCCTCCTTATCTTGCACTTTGGAGGCTGTGATGCTGGAATGTTCTTGTCTGAGCCCTTAGTGACATGGGCCCTTTCTGACACTTGCACCTTACACCTGACATTGCCTCCTCTGATGCAGTTCATTTGCATCACTGCAAATGTTGTTCATGCAAATGACTTGACTCAGGATTGGGACCCAATCTGGCCAAGAGCAGATGGTCCCTGGAACCTTGTTATCATTGGACACGGATGAAATCATAGTGCTTAGGGCTGCCAAATAAAGGAAATGTGCATACCTCACTAAGACTCTATACACTCGTCCTTGGAGATTACATCCTGTGAGAGATGCATAAACACAGTCTCCTCCTTTCTTCCTTTTCAGGCACCTGAGAATGGCATCAAAGTAGACATGGTTTCATGTCTCCCCATCCCACACAGCCTTACCTGTGGAAATTTGTACAGTTCCAGCAGTGTTCCAATCTGGGCAGAAATTGCACATGTTGTTCCAGTAAGGGCTGCTAGAGACTTGCTCTCTCTCCTACAGGTGTAATTTGGGTTGTCTTTGCGCAGCCCTGAGACCCAAATGAGGGAACTCTCCAGTGCCTTCTGTTCATTGTGCAGGACATTATAGAGATCAACTCCCAGAGATATGTTGGGTAAAAGATGGGAGTTTCTGTTGATTTCCTCAATGGCAAAAACCAAGGCCAGAACATACTGCTAGTTCTTGTACTGAAACCTGCTGAGAGGGATGGGGCTCCTTAGGGAACAGACTCAAACCACAATTATCTTCAAATCCAATGCAATCACTTAATTAAGGAAGAATGCCCAGCCAACTCACTCCATCTGTGGCAACAGCTCTCCTGAAGCCTTAGAATTTATAGCTAAATCAAGTAACATCACCGGGGCTCTGGAACATCCTTAGTGAATTCCACACACATGGAGAAAAGTGATTAAGTTTATGAGAAAAGTTTAATGAATGGAAAAGCAGATCACATTCAGAGTGCGTTTTGTAAATGGTTCTTTGGTTCAGGATCCAAAATGCTTGTTCATTTGAACACATCATCAAATGCTTCAGAGAACAGCAATAATATCAACATGAGATTGGAGGTAGCGCTGGGGAGGAAGAGTAATTACAACTGAAGGCTCTGGGACAAGCAGAGAAGCATGGCGTCTGTGGGTTGAGAATGGTGCAGCAGAAGGCAGGCAATCAAACTGCCTAACCTTCGGCCCCATCAAACCTGTGTATCTGCCACCATCAACAACCAGGCAGCTAGGATGAGCTTCAGAGCTCCCATGAAGGAGGAATCACCGTAAGGCAGGCACATCCGGGAGAAGTATGAAGGAGTTAAAACTGAAAACACTTAGGAGTCTAAGAGACAGCCTTGTATGGTGTAAAAATTGAAAATGTGATTACAAAAACTGACTAAAATATAACATAAAGAGAAAATATTATACAAAAGTGGCCATGTGGTTTCAAGAGGACATCTGAGAAAAAAATTCCAAATATCCACCAGGCCTGGAAGAATTTACATGGGGTGTTGCATGCACGCCAACTTGCCCAGGAACAAGGTTTCCTGAGCTGGTGTGAATGGAGAGCAGAAGGCGAGAAGAAAAGCATTCAGCCTCTCGTCCTGCAATGAGAACAAGCTCTCCCTCCAGCATCCAGGTGCCTGAAGCTTCGGGGACACATGAGCTGAGCTTGACATCTGCCCCCAGGAGAGTCACCCCAGACCTTCCCTGACAACACACGTGTCATCATAAATAACATGTCAATTCATTTGAAAATTAGATGAAATTCACAAATTGCCAGGAAAATGAAAGTTACCAAAACTGTCTCAAGAAGAAATGAGAAATCTGAATAGTCCCATATCTAAAGAAGAAACTGAATCCATAGTTTAAAACATTCCCACATTTCATCGTGGCCAACACCTCTGCTGGCAAATTCCACCAAACATTCAGGAGAGAAATAATACACATTGAGTCTAGCTCTTCCACAGAACAGGAAAAGTGGGAAAAACTTTTTGATTCATTTTATGAGAATAGCTTAACGTTGCTACAAAAATCTTACAAGGTCATTACAGGAAAGGAAATTTACAAGCCTCTTTTTTTCTGGAACTAAACTCATGTATTCCTAAAAAAAATTAACCTTCCAAATCCAGCTATATTTTTGAAGGAGGCCACATCATGACCAAATTTCCTTTATGCATTGCCATTCAGTGTGCTACTTCCTGAAAAAGGAGAAATAATAATCTGGGTAACTGTGATTATTATCTATTATATACATCATGTATAATCTACTGTAAATAGAACTGGTCATGTTCTGTTTGTTGGCCTGGGTGTTGTTAACACATGTGTACACTTTTTGATAACTTATCAATCTTTACACTTGGATTTGTGCTCTATTCTGATTGTATGTCATATTCCAACAAATATGTTTATTAAAAAGAGAAAATGAAAGCACAACAACGAATGAAAACCATAACAGTTATCCAATTGAGAAGTGCCCAGAGGACTAACCAGAAAGTTTGGGGAAAACAAACCGAAACAGACCTAACAAGTTAAAAAGCAGAGATATTTAGAGTCAATACAAACCGGAAATTTACCTTATTGAAGGTGAAATTGTAGAGATACACACATGTGCATGTGAGTATTCTATCATGTATACATAGATGTATATGATATACATAGGTACATGCATTATATATATGTATGAGTGTTTGTGGACACACATGCACATATGCGTCTCTCTATATATATAACTTATAGGGGGTATATATATGTGTGTGTGTGTGTGTGTGTGTGTGTATCTATACATATACATACAGCTGCTCTGGCGAGGGAGGGAGGGACAGATGTTTACTGACCACCTACAAGGTTTCTCAAACTTAATTTTTCCAACATTTGAAATGTCAATTTTTAAACTTAATGTATGTTTCAATAATACATTTGCATTTTAATGTGCTATACCAGTATAATCTCAGCATTTTTAATTTGTTCATTAATGGCAGAATTCTCCAGCTTGTATGCATTCTCTTGATGCTGTGATGTAATAGGCTGGGCGCTGACAGCCTCCCTTTTGTATTCCAGAGGTTGTGTGAAACCTCAAGTTTGTGGTCTCTCTCTGGCCTGCGGATTTGGACTAAGTTTCTGCACGTGCTCACTAGCTGTCCTCCAAAATTCACTCTAACCACCACTGTTGGGAGCATACACAGGGAAGAAGCCCTAGGGTGGAGGTGTGTGTATGTGAGGCACGCAGAGCACTGGGGGTGCCTAAAGGCCAGCTGGGGAGATCCATGGGTGAGGCATACTCCACAAGTCATGGGAGACTTCTTGATGGAGTGCTCAGTGCAGTTAACAGGATCCACATCCTTTAAAGCCCTCTAAGTGTACCTAGCTGCCAATGCCCCCAAACTCTTCAACCCATCCACACTCATATTTTTGTGCTCCAACAGAGGGCTGGAACTTCTCTTCTTGAAACCTGGACTTCCACAAAGGCCCTCTCCTCTGTGTGTCATGATCTAAGACAGTGTTTTCAGGGGTTTCCATGCAGCAGCTGAAAGGAGCTTGAGCTGGTTTACAGGCCACTGCAGGGTCCAGAGCTGGGACCGAGGTCTGTCTGCCTATTACCAGATGCATGGGTGGGTGAGACTCCTTCTGGGTCCCTTGGCATATGGTGCTGGATCCCACTTCTCCCACAAAGGCACTTTTGTCTATGGATGGATGCCAAAGCATTGTTAGTGCAGGAGTAGAAAAACAGAAGGTGTCTTATTCCACCATGATGCTGATGTCACTCTCCTTCTTCGAATTACAGAGATTCAAATTTGACTCAGTTTTTCAGGAGCCTGCTACTTGCCTACAATTCTCTACAACCTCAGACCCTCCCAGACCCACTCTATGAAGGACATAGAAAGAATGTTCTCAGATCTACTTACAAGGGCCAGGCAAATAAAAGCCAACAAATTGGTTCTGGTTACTCTGCTGGGAACAGAGGGCAGTGGACGTCTCATACATTCTGGTTTGGAAGCAAGACTACTTGTTCTCTGTGGATGAATAAACAACAAGAAAAGAGAGCCTGTGGTAGGTAAATACATGATTGATTTATCTGAAAAGCTCATCTCCTCCCCTTCAACTTGAAGGTTAGTGTAGGGCGAGAGCACGGGTAGTTTCCACTGTTCACCTTCTCCCTTAATATTCAGAACAGAGAATCAGTTTTATTTTGGGTGGCAATTCAATAAGCTAAAAGATAAAATTCCTAACCCCTCTTGCAGATAAGAGTGACCAGACCAAATTCAGGCCAATGATGTGTGACAAGAAGTATGGAGTGGGGGTTTGTGGAGGCTGCACAGATGGAACTGACATAGATGGGAGGTTCAGCATTAGATACATGTGACACCAATCCACAGGTGTCGTAGGTATTATCTCATATACACCTGACGATGTTCCTAGAAAGCTGTTTTTAGCACCATCTCCATTGTGCAGGTTGGGAGACTGGGGAGATCTTGAGAGGCACAGTGGCTTTTCCAGGACACAGAACTGGTAGGATAAAAGAGGTGTGACTTCAGCTCTGTCTCCTCAAAGCTGGCCACTGGTTCCACTCCCAAGGAGCTGTGGGGAGGGTGGTGATGGATATTTGTGTACAGTGATGGAGATGACATGGGCAAGGAGGGAGAGCAGCCAACAGCCTAGCGGGGGCTTTGGGTGGGTCTGATTGAAGGAAGGGGCCAAGTAATAGAACCTTGAAGAAGTGACCTCACTTCCTTGGTGACAGCCCCCAACAGAACTTAGAACTCTGGTTACCAGGCACCCACATTGTAACCACAGCCTCCTGTCCGGTTCATTTGAGTGGAGACACTCGACACAGCAGGATGTTCTCGTGTTGTCCCGTGACTTTCCGAGGCTCTGGCTCCCGGAAAGCCAAGAATGAGAGCATGTTAAGTCGCTTTAGACATTGGCTCAGCCCTCACCTCGAATGTCTGTGGCCTTTTGGCAGGAGGAACCATCAGGTAACAGCGTAGCCCAGGGCAGGCCACTCTAGATCAGGCCACAACTGTGATCCCACATGGACAGCCCCACACTCCTTGACCCTCAGTGTGTGTGTGTGTGTGTGTGTGTATGTGGGAGGCGGAGTTAGAGAAGGTAGTATGAGGAGGAACCACCCTGAGCAGGAGCAGGTAGCTAAATGGTGGAGATCTGGTGGTGTGTCATGTTCATACTGAAGATCTCGGCTGCAGGAGAGGATGGTGAGTGCTGGGGACCAAGCTCTTCTACCCACATGTGAATCCCAGGCCGTCGAGGTGTCATCACATTCCTTCCCTGATGGAGACTATGCAGATGCCCCTCTGTGCCTGAACTGTGGTGGGGTTTCCCTCTGTGGCAAAGTCCAGGCAGGCCTCTGATGCCTCCTGGCCTGACTTCTGGGCACTGTCACTGCAGAGCTGCACCCAAGTGATGGTTGAGGAGCTGGTAGATGGTTTCCAGTTCGCCATCTCCCTGGAGAGGACACAGGTGCACCAGTCCATCAATGAAGAGGGCTGGTTTGAGGTGAGTGTGGGTGCAGAGGGGTCTTCATACCCAGGACTCTGAGATGACCAAGGCACTACTAGAATGCAGACTCAAATCTGAGTCTCCGCTGGAACCCCCCAGGGTTTTCTCATTAGAGTGCTCCACAGTCCCACTCCCAAAGGAATCTGGACCTCCACTCCTTCCCACCAGCTACACAGGAGGGTAGAAAGTCACCTCAATCCTCCTGCTGGTTCACCATGATGTCATTGAGTGTATGTACCTCCTCCTCTCCCTCAGTGTGAGGATGAGTCCACCGTGAATTTCAATGAGGCCTGCAGGATGCGGGCCCTCCATACAGGCATGATGGAGAAGCTGACAGAGTCCATCGCACCAGCTTTCCTGAGGAGGAACATCTCTAGCTTCACCACCTTCATGGTCAACTACTCGGCCTTAGACACATCCCACCAGGTCCTGGACCAGCTGTTTACTAGGTGAGTGCCCACTCCCTCCTCAACACAGTGGTGACTGTGCCCCCTGCCAGCTGTATGTCCTGGGAGTGTCACCAAATCTCTCTGAGCCTCAGTTTGCTCCTCTGAAAAGTGGGGTGGGAGAGGATAAATTTCATGGTGATCTTGCAGGAACTAATGGGATCAGCCATGGTGGGTGCTTACCTGGTGCCTGGCTCTGCAGAGAGGGCTGTGGACGTGCTGTGGTTGTTCATGGTGTTTATTTCTCTCTTCCCCGTGAAAAGTAGTCTGCCTCACCCATGTCTGAGATGCGGCCTTTCTGAGTTTGGAAAAGCACATGGAAACCACCCTGTCAAGGAGTTGGAGATTCCATCCAGCTGGTCCTGGTCCTGGTCCTTTTCCTTGGGGTAGCCAGTCAAGGATCTCTGGGGCAGCAGAGAGGCCCTAGGCCCACTCAGGTGTCTGGGATGGTTCTGGGTGGATTACATTCATTCAACCATGTAGATTAAGCACCTACTGCATGCAGGACATTTGGAGACAGTAAACCCAGTGAATGAAGGAGACACAATGTGTGGCCTCAATTTCCATCTGAGAGTCAGACATTGACATTCGACATCATTCGCAGGTCTTGTCATCCACCGTCCATCCCAAGGGATGCCCTCATAGCCTCCTTTACCTCTGAAGGCATCTCCCCTTATTCCAGCCAGGAGGGCAGAGCGCAGGACCACCTAAAAAAGTGAGTGGTCTTTGGGTGCAGAAGGACGGCCTCCTGTCTCTAAAGAACAAGCTGTCGGGGGAGAGATGGAGGCTGTGGCTGAGGGGAGCCTGTCAGAAGCCGCATCTCACGCATCTTTTGATTCCCATGGGAAGGCAGAGGCCCGGTGGCTTCCACTCCAGGAGGACAGGAGTCAAAGAGCTATGGATGGGTGTCAGGACCCCTGGGAAACAGAGGGGTGGCTGGGCTGAGTTCTCCCCTAGAAACCCATTCCCACCACAGACCCATTTGAATCTGCCTCCCCTTCTCCACATCTACCTCTTCTGACCACCGCCTCCAGGCCCAGAACAGGAGGTGTGTGAGCAACCTGGTCACACATCTGTCTCAGTGCTCAGTCCAGTTGCACAAGTGCATGGAGGGCTGGGGTGGGCTGTGTCCCAGACCTTCAGGAGAAGAGTGTCAGTGGGAAGAGAGTCACAACAGACTCTGTGTCAACCTGCTGGATAAGCAGGCCTGCCACTGCCAGGACAGCCTCACAGGGGTCAGGGCTGCCATGTGGCTCTCACCTGGATGGAGAGGGGCAGGCATAGGGTCCAGTCACAAGCCAGGGTGCCTTGGGTGAGAAGCGTGGAGGGAAAGACCAGGCCTCTGACTCTGTTGCCCAATTGCCTCCCCCAGTGCCATCTCTTCTCTGGTGGGAACCTGCCCGGACCCAGGGGAGGATTTCTGCGAGCTCCTGCACTATCTCTGCTTCAGCATGAAGCTGGCCTCTCTGCATCTCAGCTTGCCTGGCTCGGGGCTGCAGGGCCACGCCTACCTTCTCCAGGTCCAGCTGGAGCATCCACGGCCCATTGAGGCAGAGCTGGAAGGTGAGGCGACTGCAGTCTCGGATGACAATTTGTAGAATGTTCAGAGGCTTGGTTCACTTCAAGGCAGTGGGGTCTTTCCTGGCTTTGACAGGCACAGGGGAAGTCAGCTACTTGAGTGACACTGTTTCTTTCTCCTCCTGCAGTACCATCTCCAGAGCTCCCTCCAGCTCCAGCACCAGAGCAAGGGCCAGCTCCACGGCTAGATCCAGCTCCAGCTCTAGTTCCACTACCTGTGCTAGAGCTGGAGCCAGTGTCACCTCCATTAGTCCCTCCAGGGCCAGAGCCACCAACACCATCAGCTCCTGCCCCAGTGCCAGCTCCTGAGCTGGAGCCAGCTGCACCATTGGCTCCAGGGAGAATCCTCCCTCCACCTGGAGAGATAACAGCAGAGCCAGATCCAGTCCCAGAGCCCGCCTGCCCCTGGGACGTGACCACCAAGAAGCTGCTGAGGGAGGAGAAGCCTGACTTCTTGGAGTTCCCTCCCTGGCTGGTGGCAGAGCAGTTGACACTGATGGATGTGGTGAGCAGCGGGGCTCTCAGGGCAGGTGGGGCAGGCCTTCCCTGTGCCATCAGCTGCCCCAGACCTGCCATTTCCTGATCCAGAATCCCATGATCTCGGTCCAACCTCTTGCTTCCCCACATACCCTCATGTGACCTGAGCAGCCCTCTTAACTCTCGAGCCTTTGCTGTCCTCATGTGGACAGGAGAGATTGACACTGAGAGCAGCTGCCATGCAGAGTGGCTGTGCAGATGGATGAGGTGGAGCAGAGAGGAAGTTGGGCAGAGTCTGCGCTTTGGTGGGGGAGAGGAGCACACTGAAGTGCTGTCTTGTCCTTGGGTACTTCACTCATTTGCCCAGGAGGCCTCAACAGCCTCAACACTACTTAGGCATTTAATGTGTACATGACTACAAGGCAGACAAACAAAGCCCCTGGTTGTTGCTGCCTTGGGGGAATGTGCATCTGAAAGAGGAGTCAGACCCTAGGATGGTCAGAATGGGTGGAAGATGCCCCTAGAGATGGTCATGCAGGAGCCGAGTTCTGGTGTTTGGAGGAAGTGAGACTGGGCTGGGAGCAAATGTCACTATCCCGCGCCACAGTATCGGTTCCTGGGTCATCCCGTGCTGGGTGCCCTCAGGGAACACAGGCAACACCCAGGGACTCCCACAAGCCTCAGGCCACATTCTCAGCTTCCTGAGCTCCAGCTCTCACCACTGACCCAGCCTGGGACTGGGGGCTGTGGACACTGAGCTGGGCTGTGGCAGGGCTGGGTGACACTCCCTGTCCTCCCCAGGAGCTGTTCAAGACAGTGAGGCCCCATGAATTCCTGGACTCCATCTGGTCTCAGGGTGACAACAGGGACATTCAGCACCTGGCACCGACCATCCATGCCACCATGACCCACTTTAACAGAGTGGTCGAATGTATCATCACCACCTGCATTGGGGACCCGAGCATGACGGCCCAGGACAGGGCCAGGGTGGTGGAGCTCTGGATCCAGGTGGCCAAGGTAAGATGTGGGAGCCCTGGGAGCCCCTCTCTGGAGTTGGGGGAACTGCCCCTTCTCCTTTCTCAGCTCTCATGTTTGAAGTCTGTGGTCTGAGCCTTTGCACAAACCTTAGGCCCCTCCTGCCAGGCCTCGATGACCTGACTCCTGGTCCCAGTGGTAGGAAGCTCACCCCTTCCTGGGCTCCTTTCTTGGCTTGAGCTCAAATCCTCCTCCCTGGAAGTATTCCTCATCAGGTTCCAGCTGTGCCTTTTCCGGGTTCCCTGAGCCGCTGTCTCATCCAGGACAGGAGACGTCAATGAGGGGACAGAAGCCAGAAGAAGCAGGGCTCCAGCTCCCCCTCACAGCTCATTCTCTTCCCTTCCCCAGGAATGCCATGGACTGAGGAACCTTTCCTCTCTCCATGCAATCTTCTGGGCTCTGGAGGGCCCCTCCATTCAATGTTTAAAAGAGTCGTGGAGACAGGTGTCCAGGTGGGTAGGCCTCTCTCCATGCGAGCACCACCTGGGTGGACCAGACACCCCCCACAGGGCTGGCATTGCCCTTCAGTCAGTTGGGACCTCCTGGGAGACAGCAAACCCTGGGGTTAGGGTCTGACCTGGTTGGCAGGCTTCAAGTCTTTCTGAAAACTTAGGCCAGTGGTTCTGCTTCAGGAATCAGTTTCCCTAAGTGACAGATCATGGCTTGAACCAAATTGAAGATTTTCAAGTGTTTGCAGCAACAGTACTCTCTGTCCACGTGAAATTAAGACTGTTTAAAACACATCTGCTGAGAAAATAAGAGAATGGAGGCCCCAGGTGACAATAGGAGAGCCCCTCCCCAGTCCCAGACACCTCAGGGCTCAGAGGACACAGTGAAAATGCTCATCCAGGCTTTCTGGGTCTTCTGGGTTTTCAAATAAAAGGGATTTACCCTAAAACCACTCCACAGTGTTTCTTTCGTTTTTTCCCTCCTCAGGAAGAACTGTAAGATAGTTGAAAAGATCTTCCAAACATGCCACCGGGAGAGCAGGAAGCTTCTCAAGGAGGTGAGTGGAGGCTGGAAATCTGGAAGGACGGGAGGTGAGGTGGGGAGGGACCAGGCAGGATGTGCTTTGGTAAGTTTTTCACTTAAGGTTCCCCGAGAAATAACGGTCTGTCTTGTCCAGCTGGACAGGAAGCGGGGGTGTGAGCTGCAGGGGCAGGTGGGGACTGTTTGGGGCAGGAGGCCTTGGTCACGGGATACAGTGGTGTCGCCTGGACTGTTCCAAGAGGTGAGGAGCTGGCAGAATGAGCAGATGTCTGGCTTCCATGCGGACCCATCAGCTGGCCCTCATCATCCTCCAGGCTGGCGGGTGGATGGAATGGGTGGGGGTTCCTTTCTTCCTAAAGCAGCCCAGTCTGTCCTCAGGAAGCCAGGCCCCTGCTGCTCCTTCTGTCTTCACTGCACCTCACAGGGGAGGGCACTCTGCCTGTCCCAGGGATGGGCACTGTGAGGTCACACATGCCTTGTGAACATAGGGGCTGCACAGCCTTGGGCCAAATGGTGGATCTGAGACAGAACTGTGTGCTCTCTGGGACTGTGCACTCTAGCCCGATAGTGGTCACTGCTGACAAACCAGTGAGTCTCCCCCAGGGCGTTGTCGTCAAGGATACGCCCCAGATGGCAATGAGAATTATCAGGGAACCTACAGATTCTTAATGGACCTTCCTGACAGATTCTTAATGGCCTCCATCGAGGCCCTGGCAGGAGGGGCCTAAGGATTGTACAAAGGCTCAGACCACAGACTTCAAACATGAGAGCTGAGAAAGGAGAAGGGACATTAGAAGTTTCCAAGTGAAAAAGGATGCAAATGTCACCATTACACAGTGCCGTGGTCACCCCCTACACTGTCACTCAGATGTGGCACAATGGGGTCCCCTTCCTGAGTGAATGAAGGAGGAGTTCTGTGCAGGGACCATCCTGAGGGGATTCTAGGGAGCTGAGGCCTTTGGCATGGCCTCAGGTCCAGCCTGGTGTCAGAAAATCCCAGGGGGCTGGAAAACACAGAAGCCACTTGCATGGGACACCGAGAAACCTTGTGCCTCTCCATCCATGGCTCAGGTTGACTGAGGGCCTCAACACACCCCGAGAGTCCAGAGGACAGGACATTGGTCAGAGGTGTGTCTGGAGGAGGAGTGAAGGCCAGGGGCCAGGGCCTCTGGCTGCGAGGGGCAGCGGTCTCCTCTGTGGGCCCCTTAGCAATTCACTGCCCCTCTGTGGGCCTCGGTCTCCTCATCTGGGAAATGGAGGGAGATGATCTGTGGTGCAGGCCTCACAGGGGTGATGAGGTACAAGGGGGAGAGGAATGTGCAGCAGCTTTGTGCTCCTCCTCCTCGAGGGGGGAGGGGACAGCACTGGTGACAGTCAGATGACACTGAGTCCTCAGGGGACCCTGGGAGGCATGGGGAGTCCTTGTCACACTTTCCTGATGAGGAGAGAGGCTTAGGGGTCTGGGCAGGCCTAAGGGCACAGAGGAGGGAGTGTTGGAGCTGGGACTGATCTAGCATCAGGGCACCCTGGAATAGGAGCAGCCATAGACACCAGATGGCCAGGGTCCAAGATCAGGGCCCTGGGAGACACGGGGAAGGGAACATGGCCTCCCTGAGCCTGTCCTTGACCCTGCAGGAGGTGTCATCTGTGAGGGCCACCCATGAGATGGATCCGCAGGGAGCCCAGGAGAGGCAGCAGGTGAAGTGGCCTGAGGGGGAGGGACCAAGTGTCAGAGGAGGGGTCACTCTCCTCACGGCTGGAGGCCTCCCTAAGAGAGGGGTCCCTCCTCCTCCAGCCCAGCTCCAGGAGCCCAAGAGCCTGAAATGCCTGCCCTAGAAGTGACCAGGAGGAGGCCTGGAAGGGCTGGGCCCAGGATGGGTTAGGGAGGGGAGGGGCAGGGACCACATACCCTGGGATTTGCCAAAAGCCGCCCCTGGGAGGTGACTGGGGAAGTTGGGTGGTCCTGGAGGGGGCAACTGGGGGGAGGCCGCTGAGGGTCCTAGGCTGTTCTCTGTGGGAGTCTGTGGTGGGCAGGAGGCTGGGGTGAAGGGATTTGGGGGAGGGTCCATGGGGGCACCTGAGAGGTGGGACTCATCTCACCACTCCCACCCTGATTTCACAGGGTGTCGTCCCCTTCCTGGGCACGTTCCTCAATCACCTGAAGCTGCTGGACATTGGGATGGAGGATGATCTGGAAGTGAGTGAGCCTGGAGGTGGGGCCAGGGAGCAGGATCCTGAGGTTTGGGTGGCGAGAGCCCTGCACTGGGACCTGAGCTCTCAGTATCTGGCAAACCTCCTCTCATGAGAGCCCCATGGCCACCCCTGGGAGCTGGGGAGTCAGGCCCATCTTAGCAATGCGTGAATAGACGCTCCGCATAAGCCCCCCACCAGTCTACCTGGGCTGGTGAAGCTCACAGCTGCCTGCCTGCAGAGCTGCAGGAGGCTGTGTCTGAGATGGATTCAGCCTCCCCCTCGGGCCCTGCCCCTGGGGAAGTGCCATCAGCCCCTGCAAGTGAGGAAGCACTTCTGTGTTCCAGCTGTCCCTTCCTCCCTGAGGCCTCAGTCTCCCCGTCTGTCTTCAGAGAGGGTGTGCTACATAAGGTCTCTGGCCTCAGCTCCCCTGTCCCTCCTGCCCTGGAGCCCAGAGCCTGGCCCAGTGTCAAGTTCTCTTTGTGGAAGGTCTGCCCTCTGCTGGGCCCTGACATTCCTGCAGCCTGAGAAGGGGTGGGATGGGGGTTGGTTATGGGCTTAGGGGGCTGTTTCTGATGGACATTGGCTGTCTCCCTTCCAGGGAAATTGGGTCAACTTCCAGAAATGGTGTGACGTGAGCAGCTATGGGGAGGGTGGGGATGTGGAAATCAGAGACCTCCCCTGGCAAGACTTTCTCTGGCCTCATCCCTTGGGTCTTACATTTATTGGGAGAGTCAGATCCACAAAGCTGGGAATCCCGTCACGTTGGCGGGTGCGGGAGGGGCTGGCATCAAGGACACCTTCCTGGATGAGGAACTAATTCAAGCCAACTGTGAGGACAGGCAAGTCCTGAATGGAGTGGGAAGGAAGGAGGGTTCCCGAGTGAGCACAGACCCCAGACCAGATCCCCACTCCGCACAAGTTCCTGGCAGCGTTCCCCACCCAAGCCCTGTCTGCATCCTGTCCTTCCTCCCAGAAATTTAAAGTCATCCATAGGATCCAGCTGCTCCAGCAGGCTGCAAATTCATATGACCTGGAGCCCGATGAGCGATTTGGGGCCTGGTTCCAGGCCATGGAGCCCATCAGTGTCCATGAGAGGTGAGGGGGACAGGAGTTGGGTGAGGGCAGGCCAGACTCTCTCTGATGACCAGCTCCAGAGCCTGTGGCCTGGATCGCTGATCAGCCTCAGAACTCGTAGCGTGGTGACCCATGGGGCACCAGGACTCAGCTGCTGGCAGGCTCTGGGAGGGGCACCTGAGGTGTGGCTCCTGGTAGCTCACAGGCCACTCTGTCCTGTAGCTACTGGGTCTCCTGCCGGCTGGAGCCCGCACACCAGAAGGCGAGCAAAATGCGGCTCTTCAGGAGAAAGAGGAACCGGACATCCTCCAGTTTAGGGCCGAGTGAGTGTCAGGAGCAGCAGCGACTGAATCCAGGGGCTCAGTACAGCTTCGGGCTAAGCATGGGCCTGGATCCCAGCTCCAGTGCTGAGCAGGCCTGGGACAGGCCGCTCCCCTCTCCTCTCTGGGACTCGGTTGCCTCCTCTTAAATGGGTGATGCTAAATGATGCCTCCTGCATCAGGGACAAACAGGGTGCTGTTGATGGACTGAGCACTCGGCACAGGGTTTGGATAAGAGTGAAGGGGGGCAGGGAGGTGTGCCGTGAATCTCAGAGAGGCACCCCAAAATAGTCTGTTTCTTCTCTTCAGCCACCGTGCCCTTGGCGATGAGCCATAACCCTCTGGAGACCACAAGTTCAGCTCCTCCTGAGCAGCAGGGCCACTGGGACCCTCGGGGTGCACCGGGTCAGCTCTTCCCCCCCCATCCCAAGTAAAGGAGGACATCTGACGACTTTCCCTGGTTTCCACTAAAGCCCCAGATGGAGGGCACGACCCCCCTCCAAATCCCTGACATCTCCACCCCAGGGACTGTTTATCCATTGAGGAAGAGCATTAGTATTTGTTTAAGAGTAAATATCAGATTTGAATGTTGCAGTAAGTTTTGTTTCTGTCACAGCCTGGGTGTTGTGGTGTGGTTCTTTCACTTCTCATGCTCATGTAAATGAGACACAGAATCTCACATTCTGCCTTGAGTTAAGAACTCATGTATGGTCAGAGCTTATGGTATGTGGGAGAAGGGAGGACGGCCAGTCCCCTCCCTGGCTACTGAATGACACTCTCAAGTCCCCCTTCCTCACAGGACAGGTGCATTTCAGTGTGGTTCACCTGGGCCAGGAGCAGAGACAGCCCCTCAGATCTCCCTGGATGTAGAGGTTGGAGGGACTTTCCCAGGCAGAGCAACAACCACTGAAATGTGGGTGTCTTTCAAATACCACTTGCCAGGACCATGTCCATCCCCAGGACAGCGGCTGTCTTTCTACAGCTTTCCAGGAAGAAGGAATGTTTTCTGCTTCTCCCATTGAGGTTTCTTTTGATCAAATATTGGAAGTTACCGTTTTCTAATCAGTCTCTGGATTTGCATCAACACTAAATGAGGAAAAAATGTAAAAAGATAAAAGTTTGCATGTGGAAAGGACAAGGTCAGAGGAAGACCATGTGCTGATGGAATAAGGGCCGACAGGATATCCCCATCAGGACACCTCTAGGGCTCCCTGTTCACCCTTCGCCTAGACTGGAATCCTCCTGGGATCCTGGCCCATGCCATGGAAGTCCTTTTCCCACTTGTTTCATATCCAGAGGAAAAGATTCATGATGCAGCTTTTAAACCTACAACAGGACTTTCTTCCATAAACCTCACCACTCCCCGTGAACTAGGATTTCCAGCATCCCCGCACTTCCTTATATGATTCTTTTTGGGCAGAAATTCCCTAGAAGGCCCCCAGCCTCTCTGTCAGGTACATCGTGGCCATTCCTCCCTGGCTGGGCCTGATGGATCAGGGGTGAGCTCTGGTTTGCCAAGATAACAGACCTTAATCCTGGCCACTGAATGACCCACACTGTCCATTGCTGCCTAGGGTGACATCTGGGACCCTGGTGTTCTGACGTCCATGGTCTCAGACAATCACTAGTTTACACACTCAGTCGTGTTGTTACTGACTTGTCCCAAAGGGGCAGCTGGGCCTGAGCGCATAGAGCACGTAGCCCCTGGGATGACTGTGTTCTTTTCCCCAGTCTGTGCTGTGGTTATGTGGATGTGTGTTACAGGGCTGTGAATCTCGCCTGTTGGGTGTTTTTAAAGATGAGGCACGAGAGCGGCAGGTATAGGAGTGGGTCCAGCAGGGGAATGCAACCCATCTTAGACAACACAGACACAACAGACACAAACTTACCAATTAAAATACTGAAACGCTTCCCACATGGGTGGTAAACAGACACTACTCTGAGCTCACCCCCAGAACCCACCCTACGACTAGGAGCTAAAGGGTTACCACCCGGCATTTTGAACATCATGCCCTGGAAACACCCTGTAAGACAAGGGCCATTGTCTTGAATTCCTTGGTACTTCTTCCCTCTCCTTTCTGAAGGCTGCAAGTGTCACCCAGGGAGGCCTTTTCAGTTCAGCCAGATGCAGAGTAGAAATCCTGGTTCCCACAGCCCAGGCCCTTCCTGCCAGGGCACTGCCATCCAGGAAAGAAAGAATTCACACCTCGGTGTAGACATGTAAAGACACACAGGCATATCCCACCCAAACATCAAGATGCATGAACTAGTAAGAGAGTAAAAGGCGCTTCAGAAACACATCAACCAATTGCAAAAAAAGGGTTTTTTAAAGATCCTGACTCAAATAAAATGCAAAACCAGGAAATCACCTTGAGAAAACTGGGGGACTTTGGATACTGACCAGATAGTTGATTATAGGAATGACACTTTTATTTTTGTGTGTGATAACATTAGTGTGTTTGTGTTCAAAAAATCCCTCATCTGTAAGAGAAACTGAAAATATTTACAGCTGAAATGATGTGCTCTCAGCCATCTCAGCTGGTTACCTCTAGCGGGGTGGGTGTGAGGATAAACAAAGCCAGATGGTATACGAGTTGACAATTTTTGAAGCAAGTGACAGGTTCACAGAGGTTGATTTTTCTCTACTCTGAGATTTAGAGATTTTTGAAAACTTTCAGAACACAATTTTGATACAAATAGTATACTCGGTGTTCACGTTACAATGTTACAAATTAAAACATTGATTGAAAATATAAAGGAATGATTCTCCTTCCTGACCTAAGGAAGCTCTCTCTCAGTCTCGTTCTGTGAATGACCTGATGATGCCACCAACTGTTCACTTACCACATGTTTGTGGAGTAATTCCTATGTGCTCTGTGCTGTGTGCAAGGCGAACACATTTCCACGACTCTGGATCTCGTGTGGGAAGGAAGGCAATGAGTCTGCTGCCAAGGTTCTCTACGGGGAAAATAATGCCCCCAGGGGGTGTGCTCATTTTTAAGATTCCAAAATCAAAGCTACACAGGTTTGCCAGGTAACAAACAAGAGATACTTAATTCATGATACAGAAATGACCTATGTCTGAATTAACATGTGACAAAGAAGAGAAAGATTGATGGATTTTATGTTAAAATTAGATGCAAAATCATAGTTCTGGCCCCTGGCCTAGTGGTTAAGTTTGGCAAGCTCTGCTTTGGCAGCCCACGTTCTGTTCACAGGTGTGGACCTACAACACTGAGCAGCTATGCTGTGGCGGTGACCCACATACTAAGTAGAGGAAGATTGGCAACAAATGTTAGCTCAGGGTGAATCTCCCTCAGCTAAAAAAAAATAAAATTACATGCAAAATGAGAATAATTTATGGAATCAGATTTAATATATATTAAAAGATAAATCTCATTCAAGTAGGTATCATCTCTTCATTGAGTTAACACTTAATGAAAAAACAGATATAAGTTCAAAACACTAATTCCTCAGCATCAATTATCCTATCAATTTTAATATAAAAAGGAAGAAAAATCATGGTAAATAAAAATTGATGTTATCATGAAAGGTTAAGATCACGACGGACATTACAAAGAGATGCTGTGAAAGTCAAGCCTGTCTCATGGGGAATTTCTCAACCACATCACTCTCTTTTTCTTCAGCACCGTTGTTGCTTTCCTCACTGTGTTTTCAGGATGCCTTTCTTGGCTCCTTGCTCTCTCTGCCTCCTGGGCAATCTCGTCTGTCCTCGAGGCCACAGTCACTCCCTCCCATGCTTTTCTTCACTTTCTGTGTCTGTCTCCTGATATCTCCAAAAGATGCTCGTTGCCTGCAGAGGGGCTATGAGAGACCCACACCCAAACCAGGACTCATCTCTGCCCAATATGGACACTGGCCAGGGGTGGGCTCAGGGCTGGTGTGCAGACCCCTCAGCTCCAGCCACAGCCCAGGGATTCACCTGGACCCCCCAGTGCAACTGTTTTTAAGGTATTTGTGAATCCAAAGGACTTAAGAGTTCTCCTTCACTGCTGCAGGCCTGGAGTCCCTGCAGACCCCTGTATCCACAGACTTGCTGGGGATTCTCCAAGGTCTCCTCCCATTGACTGCACATGACCTCACTGCCAGGATGGGAAGTGATTCTAGTAACTGACATCTGGAATATACAGCTGCTCAGCCTTCAGACTGTATAGAACTTCAGTTTTCTACTTGGTTTTAGTTTCATGGTCTCATTGTTTCTACTATGAAGTTAGGACATATTTTTTGAGCTTTCTCTTTAAAAACAGAATAAAATGCAAAATTGGAACAAAGAGGAGCATGAAGACTACCATCCATGGAGAATGTTCGCAGCTCATTTGGATATTGCACCCTCTTTCTCTCCCTGGAGAAACGTGTCTCAAATCATACTGTCCATTACAATCATTGCAGAGTTTTTATAACTCAGATTGCTGGAACTCAACCCAAGTAGGTCTGGGGAGGCAACGGAGAATTTTCATTTCTAAGACGTTCCCAGCTGATGTTGATGCTGCTGATATAGGCATCACACGTTGAGAACGGGATTCTGGGACACTATCAAGCTGATGTGTCACTATCAGTGCAAATCCAGACCAATTTGCCTCCTCCATCTTGCTTAAGGGTGTTATTCTCTTCCCTTCTCTATCATTGTCAACTATACACATGCTGGTACCCTGTAACTTACGTTATTGGGACACAGAGATCCAAGGACTCCATAACTCCTTTGAGTGTCCCATCTCTAATGAAATCACGCACTCTTCCACCCTTAGATACTCACTTCCACACCCAGAGCCTGTTTTCAACCAAAATTCTCCTGCTTGCAAATCAGTAACTCAGAAACACCACATTCCCACCACACATTTCCACATTTCTAGTTTTTACACAAAGAACTCTACTGTATATAACCATTCTTTAAGAAAATAGATTACTCCAGTTCGAGTATCTTAACAAGGCTCTCTTCCTTCTCTCTTCCTACTCCTCCCTATTAATCTTGGATTCTGTGGTCCATCATTTCAATAACCCACTGACAATGCTCCCTAATTCTTTACTCTCATCATATCTGCCCTGCAAGCCTCTGACTTTGGATGATTCCAAATACCTGCCATGCCATGTTGACACCTGCACTGAGGATCACCACTGAAGAGAGAGCACACGAGGAGCCTGGGGGTCCCAACAGAGAATCAACAGCAACCAATGGGCCTCCATGCATTCTCTAACGCTTCCTGAATGCTCTGTTAATTTCTTTCCATTTCCTGAGTTCCATACAACTATTTTCTCTTGACCTACTTCATATCTCACAGACAAATTGTTAACCACCACACAAGAACTATTTCACACTCTAGTCATCAGATCTAGAAATTTTCCGTATAAGCAATTCATTTATCACAGCATTTCTGTTGTTTTATACAGATATATTTCTTTCTTAGCTAAAACCATTCTGATTTTCATCTTATCTTTCCATTTCAATGACCTTATGCTTTCAATATTCGCAGTACTTTCAATCACCTCCCTACTGGGATCATGCCTCATGTTTCAAATATGCACAAATCTCTACCATCTACAAACCAATCCCTCATCCATTGTTCCTAATGCCCCTCACCCTCGATGTCCTCCCTCTCCTCCTCCTGCCAGGGACTCATTGTGAAAAGTTCACTTACATCCCAATGCCTCTGTTTCCACACTGGCAACTGATCCCATGTCCCCATTCTGTGGATGCTTCTCTTGCTAAGCTCACAGGTCAGGGGTCTTACTATTCCAATGTGGCCTTTTCATTATTTGTCTGACATGTCCTGCAGTAGCATGTGACTTTGTGGCCTTCAAGTTCCTTTAGAAAGCTCATTTGTCCTTGGGATCCACCAGTGCTACACTGTCCTTCTCCTGCTGCAAACTTCCTGAGTCACTTCTTGGCTTCTCTTTATAACCAACCCACAATGCCTGATGCTTCCCAGAAGTCAGCCCTGCTCTGACATCTGCTGTCCACCTGCACCCTCCTACTAGGCAATCATATCCATTTCCCTGGCTTCAAATACCACTAATGAGCTAAAAATGTTCAAAGAATCAGCACAGATCTGACTCTGCCCCCCAGACCCAAATATCTACCTGCCCACTCAGCCCATCAGTGATGACTCGACTCACAGTGTCCAGGTTCCAAATTGAAAAAAACACATTCCCAAATAATTCACTTCTCTCTCAGTGTTCCCAAATTCACTTGTTTGTGCTAATATCCTGTCTGTCCCTGAGTGTCATTCTGGACGCTCTGCCACCCCACATTCATATCAATGACCCATCCATCCACCCTCCTGAATCCTCCTACAGATTCTTCACTTTTGGATTATTTCTAATCACCTTTCAGAAATGACACAAAATACCATTCCCACACAGTGAACTCTCCTGCTCTAGCAACCTAAATTACAAAACTCCATTTTTCCTCTTTGTTGATATTTTTTTCCACTTTACTTATATGTGCATCATCTCTTTCTTTCAATATTCAGTTCTCACTAAATGGGATACTCCATATAGACATGACTAATGTAGATTTTCTAGATGTTTCCCTCAACAGTGTTCTCATATGGCTTTTCACACAAAAAGAGTTCATATATTATATCCATCTATCTATCTACCTACCTACCTACCTATCTAATTCAAATACTAAAAGTTCACTTCCTGAAATATTTTAAACCCATCCACTTAACTACATTTATGCAAAGATATCAAGTTTTTTTGGTATACTGCAATAAATTGGCAATTACAGCTTAAGATTTCCAAATCCTCTCTCCCTGTAATCAGCCAACGAGATTCTAGTTACAGTGATCTGTTTAAAATGTAAAACTGATCAGTTCACCTTACCTTTTAAATCCTCAATTTCTGTCTTCAGCAGATATTTTTCCTGTTGTCCTATCATAATTATTAATACTACCCTTTTCATTCCTCAATATGTTCCAGTTTGGAGAGAAAACTATTTGGTCATTCTATTTATAGAGCACCTACCACATGCAAAACTCTGGTGTAAAACCTGTGATCTACAAAAAAGCTAAACAGACTCACCGCCCCTGTTTGACCTAGTCTTAACGTGAGGAAAGACATAATAAACTGCAAAGAATTTATAACATGCCATGTGGAAATAACCATTGTGATGAACAATAGGGCAGAGAGAGAGAGTTTGAGCTTGAGTACATTTTCAAGGCTAGCTGTGTTTGTGTGTGTGTGTGTGTGTGCGCGCGTGCATGTGCTGATGCATGCTGCCAGGATAGGATGAGTTGCTTTCTCCTGTGGGGTGGGGGAGCCTCCTTTGCTTTGGGAAAGTTCCTCTCCGTGCACCTACTATGGACTTTGTCATCCACATGTATTAGTCACGGTTGTCTAGAGAAATAGAAATAGAATATATATAAACATAGAGATGTGGAGATGTATTACAGGAATTGGTTCACGAGGTTATGGAGGCAGAGAAGTCCCACAATCTGGCATCTGCAAGCTGGAGAACCAGAAAAGCTGGTGGTATAACTCAGCTGAAGTCTGAAGGCCTGAGAACCAGCACCTCTAATGTCCAAGGGCAGGAAACAATGGGCGTCCCAGGTCAGGAGGAGAGAGTGGACTCACCCTTTCTTTTCCTTTGTGTTTAAACTAATTCTTGCTCATGTAACAGTATTTTTGATGTTTCATATAGGAATCTAGCTTCCTTTCACATTCCTCAACTTATTTACCAGTTGTAAACTTTATAAGTTATGTCCCACTCAAATAATAGATTTTCTCTTCTTCTCTAATATTACTTACCTCTTACTTTTTGATTCTCATTTTTTCATGACTGTGCTCTCCAGTGCCACACTGAATCACAATAATGTTTGCCAGGAGCATTTTCCTCTTCTTAAGTGTAGCGTAAACACCAGATAAATTCCTTGTCAGGGCAGAGCAGGCATCTAAGAGAGAGAAAGTAAAAACGTGCAGGGGAATCACTTCTACCTGGAAATCAACAGACTTGCTTCTCTTGGCTGTTTGGAGCTGGAGATGCTATGACAATGTAGCCAGCTGAGAATCAGAGCATCTCTCTCTAGTCCCAGGAATTAGTCCTGGTCAAATCTCTCAACTTCTTTAGACCTCGTTTTCTTCACCTGTAACATGAAGAGTTGGATGAGTCTTTTTGAGGTCTGAAATCCAGTGATTCCAAGATATCCTTCACCCAGATACACTTAACAAAGATCAGAGAGAATTTTTAGTTGTCTTCTTCTGCATCAACATTATTATCCATATCACCACTTAAAGACATATCAAATGTCTACTTTTGCATGACACTGATAAAACAGGTTCCATACCAAATCGCTGTTCATTGGGATAACAAATCTATAGTTAATTGTTTAGAGGTAAGTATAGAGATGGGCCCTGCTGGAACCAGCAATCAATGCTTTAAAGCAATGTCTTGCTTTTTTTTACAGCAAGGCTGTGGAAACATTCCCCAATACACCAGAATTCTTCCGTACTTTGAAAGTATGAAATAAATGGGAGCCTTGAATCCATGGTTACGAGTTAATAAAGATATGATTTTTAAAATTTTACTAATGATGCCATTTGCCTAGTATGGGGCTGTTCTCTGGTGAGTCAAGAGCAGATGTATTCAAGGCCACTTTCATTCCTTTAATAAATATTTACTCAGCGCCTACCACTTGCTGCAAGATATCAGTGATCTACCCTAAGAGCATTTATATTCTAGTAGGGTGACACAGACCATAAACAAAAAGAGAATCCTGAGGTGATCAATAAAGTTATATATATGTCAAACATTTTTCATTCTGGACTATTTTTCACTCTTTCCCTTCTTTTACTCTTTCCCAGAACTCTAAGTATGGACTTGAAAACCCAGAAAGCATGGGTCCCATGTTTCTTCTCGCAACACCCCTGTTTCAAAGACATAGTGTTGATAATCTGAGAGTATGTCTCCTTAAGACTAAGTTCCTATGAATCTGCATTATTTCATCACTTTCTTGAGAGGACGGATGATATTACGAAAGGAAAACAAAATATCATATGGGATTTATACTCGAAATGATGTTTCCACTCTAATTGTGTTATTTAATGTGGTGTGATTTGGGGCAAGTCAGTTACTCCTTCACAGACAGTGGTAATAATACCCTGAAAAGCATTCTATAGAGATTAAATGAAACAAAGTATGAGAAACTGCTTTGTAAATTGCAAAGCCATCTATTTCAGCTTATTTTTTCTAATAATATTTTCATTTATCCAATCCTTTTGGACTCTACACAACCTGCCTAGACTGAGTTTTATCATTTATTCAACCATAATAATGGGTCAAAATGGGTGAATATTAGAAATTTCATATGGTTCAACTTAATTAATAGGCCATCACAATATTTAATTTGGTTATAATTACAGTGAAATTTTTCATGTTGCCTTACCATGTGCCAGGCACATTCTAGGCATCTGACATGTATTCACTCATTTAATCCTCACAACAATGCTATGGAGACAATACTATTAACCCCTATTGTATGGATGAGGAATATTAGAGGTTATATAATTGTCCAACGTCACACAGCTGGTACCCAGGCAGCCTACCTCCAAAGTCTCTTTTAGGGATCCATTAGAGGTCGTGGCGCTTACATTGTAAAAGGATCACCCTGGTTTCTGGTTGGCGAATGGACCAGAGGGGACTAAGCAAGAAAGCACATGACTACTGAAATGATCCGGGCAAGCAATTCTGAATACAGGATTTCTTTCCTTTTTAAGGCTGAATAATATTCCATTGTACAGATGCCCCAGATTTTCTTCATCATTTCACCCACAGATGCACAATTAGGTAGTTTGCATCTCTTGGCTATTG
The DNA here is from genome assembly GCF_020826845.1 of Diceros bicornis minor. Classification (NCBI taxonomy): domain Eukaryota; kingdom Metazoa; phylum Chordata; class Mammalia; order Perissodactyla; family Rhinocerotidae; genus Diceros; species Diceros bicornis. The sequence continues at coordinate 542,548 of NW_026690912.1, read as the reverse complement.
TGAATAATATTGCAGTGCATTTTGTCAAACGTTTTCCTGGCACTTAGTGAGTTTGAAAAAATTCTCCTTCTACACATTAGTTACTGTAATGAACTACTTTCTAAATGTCTAAAGTTTAAATATTTGTCATTCTACAGAAATACCTTGCCTAATCATGATTTGTGTTGTTATCAGTTCATGAATGATCTTAGATTTTTGTACAAAAAGTTGTTATAATGGCTTTTTTTGCATGTATTCAGGAACCTTGCATAATATGGGTATTCCCTGATACTTGATTTTTAGTAGAGTTTTCTAGTAAGCCTTTAGGATAGGAAGTATCTTCCTAGATGTGAGGCAGAGAGCAGAAAAATAATAAAGTGATTGTCATATTTAATTACATCAAAAGAAAACTGTCGTTTTGCTAAATTGTTTTTACACACCCTTTGCTTATTTGTAAGAATGGCATATATCGTTTTATTAATGAAAAGAAAATTCAATAAACAATTTTAACATAAAACAACATCTATTGAGAAATTATATGAAAATTTTAGCAATATGCTGTCATCAGTTTCCTCATCTGCAAAATGGAGATAGATAATACCATCTTCCTATGGGTTGCTGTGAAAATACTTAAGAGTAATGTATGTCAAATGCCTATCACCATGTCAGTTGGAAAGTGATGCCCCACTCATTTTTCTACCGGGATGATGAGAGCTTTTTTTATGCTTGAAGTTGGTAGTTTTCAAAATATGTTCTACTGTTGTAAAGTGATTCCTTTTTACAAATTATTTGTAGAGTTAGATGATCACTTTGGAATACAAATTCAGGCTTCCGTGTGTGTGTGTGTGTGTGTGTGTGTGTGTGTGTGTGTCTATACGCACATCTCTCAAATAATACTTCAAGCCTTATAATGAAATCTACCTTCCCCACTCTTGACTCTGGTTCCAAAAACAACTTTAATTTTCTGGTTGAAAATCTATATTTCTATATTAGCTACTCATACACTTTTTCATTTTTCATCTTTTGACTATTTATAGTTTCTTTCTTCTCTGAAACAATCAGCATGAAGAGTTCTTACATACATTAAAAACATAATTCCCCTTGCCCAATATAACTATTTAATGAATTAGGATAAATCAAAATTCAATGTCTACTGTTTTATGACATAAGTGTTTACCATTTTATAGCATACGAATCTTATCCAGAGATGTGCTACATCAGATATTATGAACACATTTTCTTTCTCACTTTGTCCTTTGACCTTTTAAATGGTAAAATTCTCTTATTTCTTTGTTGTCTTCCTATGGATTCATCACTGGTTCATCTCCTTCCACCAGAAATTTAAATCTCTTTTCAGTAACTTCTGACGCATGAGACAATTCATGGGCTTCAGGTTTTGCTTGGGGACATCCCTCTTGGGCTTGAACATATACACAGGCCCACATATACACAGTATGTCTGGAAGGATAGAGGAGAAAAGGATGTTTATCTCTGTGCAAAAGGACTGGGAGACAGTGGTAGAGTGAGAATATTTTACTGACTTTGCACCACTATTTGAAGTTTTCCTATACGTGTATCTACGACGTAGTGGCCTCCCTCCCCCCAGATTTTTAAAATTAAAATAGCGTTATATCCTTATGTACTGGCTTGGGACAGCAAGTTGTAGAGAAATGTGAATATATGATCCAATTTTTTAACGAAATTAAGAACAGCAAACACGCACAAAAAATTTGTAATTCTAAATATGGGCACATCATTCTATGAGGTTGTATAAACTTGAGGAAAGGAATGAAGAACAGCTGTTCAACATCCAGCTACCTGTACAGTCTAGGGGTGCACGGAAAGCATCGCCTCCAGCCCCGCCCCTGGAGCTGATTTCCTCCCACTGTGAAGTCGGCCAGACTTATTCCAGCCCCACCCCCGCCTCTTCCCGCCCCTGGAACTGGTCTCCGCACACAACGCTCGGGCCTGGCTCCGCCCACAGCCTGGTCCCGCCCTTGCCCCGCCCGGGCCCTTGTCCCCACCCACAGCCCCGCCTCTAGAGCTGGTTTCCACCCACAGCCCCGCCCCTAGACCTGGTCCCTGTCCCTGGTGCTGACCCAGCCCGAGGCGCGGCCTCACATTAACTCTAGAAACTAGACACCTCCCCCGAGGCTGGGGTGCGCGGCCCCGCCCTGCCCCGCCCCCCACGCCGCCTCAACCCGGAGCCCCCAAACGTCCGTCCTCCCAGAACGCCCGCCCGAGACCGGAAGCGGAAGCGCGGGCGGCGCCCTGGATGGAGCGGGAGGTCTGCGCGGTGTGTCCAGTCTTCTCGGCGCGGACGGGATTCCCGTGGACCTTCGCCGAAGGGGCGAGGCGCGGTGAGCAGCGGGCGGTCCCGGCTCCGGTCGCGGTCCAGGGAGGGGCCTGGGCCGCGGGCAGCCCCGTCACGGCCCGGCGTCCCTCCGTCCCCCCAGAGTCCCGTTTCCCCCGGGCTGTTCGCTCAGGGCGCCCGAGGCTGCTGTTCCTCCCGGCTCCGGGCGCCGCCGGCCCCTCCTCAGAGTCCCCGTCACCGTCCTCCGTGTGATTTTGTCCCCAGGGGGCTTATCCGCGTCTGGAGGCGGTGTTTGGGTTGTTACTAATGGGGGCGCTCCTGGCATCTAGAGGGGGAGGCAGGGAAGCTGCTCAGCGTCCTCCAGGGCCCAGGACGGCCCGACAGAGAATCATCCGGCCCCAAATGTCAGTGGTGCCGAGGTTGGGAAAGCTGCTCCAGGGCCTGAAAATCTCCCGGGCCCTGAATGAAGTGTGAAAATTGTTTACAAGTCAGCGAGTCACTTACAGGGTCCCTAAAGGACAAGCTTGTTTAAAGGGTCCAGAGTCACCAAAAAGTCTCTGTCCAGCCAAGTGAGTTGAGCGACACAAGTGCACACAGCACGAAGCTACTTCCTCCCATCTTGGGGAGCAGGTGACTGGATAGGAATCGGGAAAATCCAGTCTCAGCCAACAGTTACAGTTAAATCAGTAAATACAAAAAAGAAAAGTGAATTGGGTGACCTTTCCATCCAACACCCTATAAAAGGCTTCAAAAGCTTGTTTGCGCTTTTTTTCCCCCCTCAGACACGAGAAGCATCTGTGGAGCTCAAGTTTGAGGTGAAAGCAGGCTCAGAGTCCACCTGTGCTCGCTGATCCATGGATTTCTGTGTGACCAGGTGAGTACCCTGTGGACCTGGTACCAACAGGTTCCGGCAGCCTCCGCTGTGCAGAAGACCTGCTAGTGGGCTTTCCTGGGCTCAGGTTGTCACCACATGGACACTGAGAGTGAGGGTATCTTGAGAAAAATTATTGATGTTGGATGGATTATATTCAAGGGAAAGATGGTAAGCTGTGTGTGGTTGTGTGTGGTAAATATTTCAGTAAGTACAGTTATATGCAAATAAGAACACATAAAACAAATGTAAATAACTGCAAATGTGTATTATAGTAGAAAATATAGATTTACTTGCATTGCATAATACTCAATAGTCAGGATTTATATATAATATAAATACAGAAATGTTTTGCGTGTGTATGTAGTATTAGAACACATCCCATGAAATATTAGCAGGGATACTCAGCAACATTCCTTAGACCCATTCAACTTGACTTCTAAAGTCCTATAAATCCTCCACAAAAATTTGAAATATAGGAGCATTCAGGGAAAAAGATGATTGAAACTTCTTTGTATTAATAACAAATTTAACATTGAGTTTGCCAGTAGCCAGATTTATTTTGAACATTTTTTTCTTTATGACATTTCAAATCATTTGGAGGAGTACTAAGCAACGCTGTAGATTGAAGGGCAGGGCACTAGTCTCTAAAAAGACTGTCCTCATCACCTTGCCTTCTAAAGGGAATTAACTTTGTTTCTTGAAACTTTTCTGAAATAACGGTCTGGTGATTCAAGTTGCAGAGAATCTTGTTAAGTAATTTTGTATTTAGTTGTTGGCCTCTACTAATTGTGTGTGTATGTGTGTGTGCCTTTTTCATTCTAGCTTTCCTGTGAGGTTCTTGAGGGGAATGTGTGCTTGTCATGCAATAGATAGTCTTTGAGTGTATAATTTATGGTGACCCTCCATCCTTGTTTACTCAGGACAGAGGGGTTTTCCAGGACACAGGACGTTTAGTGTTCAAACCAGGGCAGTCCTAGACAAACCGGGATGGTTCCTCATCTGATGAGCCAGGCCCTGGGCCACATGCATGGGGACCTGGAGAACCAGAGAGACCTTGTCCCACCTCCGTGGAATTTATATTGTATTTGGGAATTTGGATTTTAGACAGTTAATGATGAGAGTGATGTGGGAGGTTGGCACAAGGGGTCTCAACCTGAGGGGGCAGGGAAGCGCTCTTGAGAAGGACTGATATTTAGCTTGAGAGCTAGAGTTGGGACTGGATTTAGCTAGTTGGAGGGTTAGACTGGAGTGAGGGTGTGGGAGTGTGTTCAAGAGAGCGTTTCAGACAGAGGGACCCGCATGAGGACACCCCTGAAGCAGAGAGCCTGGTGTGTCCATGAACTGAGAAGAGGGATGGCTGAGCTGAGTCAACACAGGGGGAGGGGTGTGAGCCACGCCGGCGATCGGGGACAGGCAGGACCAGATCAGGAGTGACTTGGGATTCTGTTCTAAGACCAGTGGGAAGACTCTGGAGAGATGCAAGTAGAAGGATGATGTGATTAGCGTTTGGTCTAAGCACCTTGGTTGAAATGGACTTCATGTTTAAGAATGTAGACTTAAGAGGCAAGATGCAAGGTACTGGGAATAAGATTAGGAATAAGATGATTGTTCCCTAGGCCTGGGTGATGGCTGTGGAGTAGGAAAGAAGTAGAAAGAAAAGACCTTGGAGTGTAGAACCGAGAGAACGTAACGGTACTTTCTTGCCTGCATGTGTCAGATGGCACAGGGCAGTGACTGTGCTCCTTGCTGCTGTCCGTGCAGACCTGCAGGCACCCCCTCACCCAGGTCTGTGTGTTCACCCCTCTTTGTCACTCACAGGCCCCGCTCCACATCCTACAGGAAGTCAGGCCTTACTTGTGAGGGGGTTGTCTCACATGGGAGACACCGAGGAGAGCCTCTCCAGACATCAGAGCAGCCCCTTCAGCCTCTCCCTCAGACTCCTCCCTTCCACTCTCTCGCTTTCCACACCCAGAAGGACCCCTGCTCAGTATTCCATGTCCCCAGGTTCTCCCTCCCCCAGGCTTGAGAAGGGTGGGGCAGCCACTGGGGTGGACATCATCTGCACCTTCCACTTCAGAGAGGCAACGAGATGGAAGGTGGCTGGTCCAGGGCTGGACAGAGAGTGACTCTACTGGGAGCCGAGCCATGAGACCCAGGGCGTCACCCACCTGGGCTCCCTCACCCTGGACGGGGACAGCCTCTACATCAGTGGTGAGGGGCTGTGCTACAGCCACACTCTCTCTCCCAGTCAGAGTTCTGTGTTGCCTGCGTTGCTCTAAAGTGAGCTATGATCCATCTCTCTATGCTCCTGGTCTGGGATCAGTCTTCTCATCACTGTGTGATCACTGGGTCCAGCCACCTTCCATCTCGTTGCCTCCCCCCCTGAACACCACTCCCCTCTTCCCCTCTGCTTTCCCCACCAAGCTCCCTACATCCTCCCTCTCCCTTAATCCTTTATGTTCACCCCAACTCTTGCTCAGCTCCTCTCGCCTTCTCTCCACAGATTACACCTATGGAGCTGCAGCCCCGACTACCACCAGTGAGTATTCCTGGCCCTGACATCCTGGGTCCCGTCCGCATTTGGGGCTGGGGAGCACTTGTTCTCCTTCACCCGCTGTCCTTGGTGAGGGAAGCACCTGGAAGGGCCCTAATTCATCCCTTCTCTCCCTCCCGGGTTCTGGTGGAGAGTCCCAGCCCAGTGTGAGAAAGCCTTAGACACAGACGTGTTCTCCACCACATTCTGACCCCACGTGGTTTTCACTTTAATTCTCCTGAAGCCCCGCCCTTGGTCCTCCTTTTCCAGGTGTCCCATCCGTCTGTCCAGTTTTCTGCCCGTCCATCTGTCTCTCCTCTGTGTTCAGTCTCTCTTGTTCACCTATCTCTCTCTCTCTTGGGCTCCTCTCATCCACAGGCTTGCTCATCCCTCTACTCACACAGTCACCCCTCCCCTCACTCTCATGTATGCTTCACCTGTGAATGGTGGTCCTGGCACAGCCACTGCTGGAGCCCGGGTGAGCCTGGGGGCTCCTCCCACTCTGTCCCTCCCTGATGACAGCCCTCGCCACAGCTGCCGAGCCAGCCACCACGTCCCTGCATACTTCATCATCACCTGTGCCACCAGAAGCCACCACAGGTATCTGGGGGCCCCTTTTCCTTCCCAAGAGAAGCTCTCCGGCCCCACTCCTCCACCAGCCAGTTGTGATCCAGGAGCTGGGAAGCCAGGGTGTGAAATTCTGGTTTTAGGGCAATCATGCTGATCACAAATTATAGATTATAGATTATACCAACGATTCAGTCTAAGGTCAGCCCTCAGAGAGCCCCTAGTCTTATGAAATTAACACACCATTATAGTACAATGTGGGAGGTTTCGGGGAGAGGCACCTGGCATCATTTGGAGGGGAAGAGCTTGCTAGAGAAAGTTTCACCTGAATGGAGTCTTTAAGAATGACTAGGAGGGACCCTGGCAAATAGAGGATGAAGAGTTTTCCTGGCAGAGAGGATTCCATGAGCAAAGGCTCCAGCCAGAAACAATATGCCATATGGGGAGAATTGAAACGAATTTGGGTTGCGTGAAGCATGAAGTTTAACCCGCGGTACATGGATAAAATGAGACTGAAAGGTCAGCAGGAGCCAGATTGAGTAGAGCCTTGAGTGCCAGGTCAAGAAGGTTGAACTAACACTGAAGGCCATAGGGAGCCACGGGTGGTACTAGAGCAGTGGTGGCCCTAGTGAGGTATTCATTTCAGAAAGATCCTTCTAGTGGTCCATGTAGAACATCCTTTAGACAGAGCATCCAGTGAGCCTGCTGGGGTGTTGGTCCGGGTGAAGGAAGTTAAGTCCCCTGAGCTGGGACAGGGATGGAGAGAGGGAGTGTGTGTGAGGACCAGTGTGCAACTGGAATTGGTGTTACTGGGAAGGAGGAGGAGCTGAGCAGATGTGCTGGTTCTGACTTGGGTGACCACACGGGTGGGTGGTGGTGCCCCTGAGAGAGAAGACGATAGATGATAATGAGTGCAGGACTCTGGTGTGGTCTCAGGCCAGCTCTCAGTGATGGCCATCGCTCTCCCTCTCGTCTTGCAGCTTTGGGACACAACCTGAAGACCCTCACAGTCACCTTCCCCATCTCCACCCTCCAGTATTCATCAGACAGGAGCAACGGCTCAGCCACGTTCCACTCCACTGAGAGGGTCCTGCAGAGCCTGGGGAGACCCTGGTCCCAGCAGCTCCTTTTGGGTTAAATCCCAACCAGCCCCTCCCCCAACCCCTGTCCGTCCTGCTCATCCTCCTCCTCCTTCCTCCCCAGCTGGATCCTTGTTCAAGAAGAGCAGCCTGGGCCTCTTCTCCTTGAGTTGCAGACTGTTCTCCCTCAGGTAAGACCCTCCCCTGAGCATTTGCCCCTAATGACCACTTTTGTGACCACCCCTCTCTGTCTCTCCCCTGTCCTCCCACTTCCTCCTTCCTGTTCTGGCCCCCACCCCAGAGGTTTCAGGACCTCTCTCTAGAGTCCCCACGTCCCTCTCTCCCCAGACCTGAGAAGGATGGGGAAGCCACCGGTGTGGACGTTGTCTGCACCCACCGCCCTGACCCCGTGGGCCTCCATGCCTCTGTGCTGGGAGCTGAGAGTCTCCACGTGTCTGCTCTTCCTCTCGGTGGCTCCAGGCTCTGCACCCTGGAATTTATGCATGCAGAGAGAACACCAGCTGCATTTCCGCAGCATCAGCTGGAACCTCAGCAACCCGGAGCCCACATCCTCGGAGTACGCCGCCCTGCTGAGGGACACCCAGGACCAGGTGGGGTCTCCCCTGTCCCGTCTCTCCTTGCCCTGAAGGCACCCTCATTCCTCCGCCTGACTTACGTCTGTTACCTGGTTGTTTCAATCCTTCACTTTCCCTGCGTGTCTGGGTTCTCTCAGTTTCCAGAGGTGATGTCCTAGCTGCCTTCCCCATTTCTCACATGGGTAAACTGAAGCTCAGAAAGGGGAGTATTGTGCCTAAGATCACACAATGTGTTAGGGGCAGAGCCAGGATTTGAAGTCAGGTCTCCCTTGCCCCAAGATCTGTGATCTTTCACTGGCTCCAGTGGCCCCCTGCATCCCCAGGAGACCTCTCACCCACTCTCCCTCGCGTTTGTTCTAGGTCACCAAGCTCTACAGATGCAGCCAGCTGTGAGACATATTCCACTCCTGCCTGGTCACCGACTTGGTGTAGGTTGAGGAGATTGGAAGCATTGGCTGAGTTGGTGGCTGATGGCTCTGAGCTCCCGTAACATATCCTTGATCTGGAAGTCACTGACATGGTGCCCAGTCTCCCCCACATCCCTGTCAGCTAATCCTACCATCTCCTTCCATAGGTTTTCGGGAGTTGAGAAAAGCATTAACATTTGGGGCCACCAACCTCCAGCATCCTCCTCCTCCTCCTCTTCTGGAGACTTTCAACAAATATCAGCAGTCTAACTGTGCTCTCCAATAGTGGAGCCACTAACCACATGGGGCAATTTAAATTATTTATACACCTCTTGGGATACGATTCACATATTGTGTGTGTGTCGGGGGGTGTATTTTTTAGGTTTTTCTATATACAATATCTTCTCCTGTGCAAAACAAATAGTTTTACCTCTTCCCTTCCAATCTGGGTTTCTTTTATTCCTTTTTCTTGCCTAATTGCCCTCATCAGAACCTCTAGTACCTGTGATTAACATATCAGATGAGGGAAGACATCAATGTCTTGTCCCTGGTCTTAGGGGGAAATTTTCAGTCTTTCACCATTGAATATGGTGTTAACCGTGGGTTTTTCATCGATGCTATTTATAGGTTGAGAAAGTTTCTTTCTATTCCTAATTTGTTGAGTGTTTTGTTTTTTAGGCATGAAGGGTGTTGTATTTTGTGAAATTCTTTTCTATGTATATGGCCGAGATTACGTGGTATTGGCGGTTATTCTATTAATATGGTGTATTACATAATCAGTTTTCAGATATTAAGCCACCCCTCCAACTAGAGGTGAGAGATTCAGACGTTCTCAAGTCTGTCCTGGGCGTGCCACATCCCTGAGCCCTTGTGGCCTTCTAGAGGCCCACAAATACACTGGAGATTTTCAAAGCCCCCTGTGGACATCTCATTCCCCCAATTTTTCTTCTAAGTTGTTGGCTCACCTCTTGCCTGCCTCTCCTGGTATCACTCCCTCAGGCAACTACAATAGAAAACAATTAGCCCTGATTGTTTTTAGCAAGTGCCTTGGGGACAGACTTTCCATCCTGGGCAAGCTCTGACTCAAGTAACGACAAGCCCTGAACATGGGGCGTTTTTGGGGAGCTGCCAGGCAGGTCAGCTAGTTGCAGTTGGGTGGGGAGGGGTCTTTTCAGAGCTCCACACCCACTATGGCTGCTGTGCTGCGGGTTGTCTCAGCCACCATGGTTCTGAGACTGACGGTTTTCACAGTCATGGAGGATGTTGTGAGAGCAGGATGGGAATAGTGCAAGTTATAGTGCCACAGAGTTTGCTCCCTGTATCAAGATTCCACCGTGTGTCTTCACTAAACCCTCCTCAGATTCTTACAAGCCTTTGATTAATTTCTAGACTTCTGAAAAGATGATTTCGACCATTTTTACCAGTGTTCTCATTGTTTTTATGCATTTGCAGAAGTCCTTACTCCAAAGTTTCAAAAATGTTCTCCCTGTAGTTATTTATTTATAAATTAATTACTTGAAATGAAATTACATGAGAAATTCAGTTCCTCACTCACACACACTAGCCACATTTTAAGTGCTCGATAACAACATGAGGCTAATAATGAGTGTATTTGGTAGTGCAGACAAATGTTTACATTATTGCAGAAAGTTCTCTTGGACAGGACCCAGAAGCAGGGAATCTAGATTCAGGGTAGAATTCCAGACACCCTTGATTATCCTTTGTGCCCTTCCAGGTCTGTCCCCCACAGTAACCACACTGGAGTGGACTCCCTGTGTACCTTGCCGCCTTGGCACAGAGACTGGACAGAGTTGCCATCTATGAGGAATTCCTGTGGCTGACCCAGAATGGTACCCAGCTGCAGAACTTGACCCTGGACAGGAAGAGTGTCCTTGGGGATGGTAAGGCTCCCTGGTCATTGGGAAAGGAAGTGAGGCCTTTCTGGGGACTCTGGAGGCCTGGGGCTGAGAGAACATTGAACTTGCTCAGGCTGGCAGGAGGTGGCATAGTCCCCCAGTCTTTAGCCACCATTGAGAGAGAGAAAAGGACACCAGTGTAGTATGGGAGGCCCTCACCTTCTCCTAGACAGCTCTGTGACCTCAAACTAGTCACCTCCTCTTTCTGGACTTTTGTTTCCTCATCTCTGCACTGAGAGCCACTGGCCGGATGGTCAGTGAGGGCCTCCAGCTGTGTGTGAAGCAGACTTACAGGTTTGGGGGTGGATGTGGGTTCTGGTCCACAGGCTATAGTTTGCCAAGTCCCGCTCTAGATGAGCAGCAATGCGCTAGAACTTTCTGCAGTGGTGGAATGTTCTATCTGTGCTGTCCAGTGCATAGCTGCATGTGGCTGTTGAGTGCTTGAAGGATGGTATTGTGACTGGTCTTTATTGTTACTGATTTTTAATGTTACTGAGGTACTAGAATTTTTCTTTTATTTAACTAAAATTAATTTTAATTCAAAAAGAGACTTGTTGCTGCTCCATATCAGACAGCACTCCTCTAAGAGGTTGTCTGGGTAGAGGTACAAGTAGGGGGACCTGCACCCCTCCTCCTATGCCCATTGGGTGCTGCGTGTCCTACCCTCCTGGAGTTTATGTTGTAGCTGGCAATAACAAGAATAGAAAATTGAAAATTATCAATTATTTGATGTGAACAAACTCATACTTGCAGGTGGAAATCAGAGAAGACTTCCTGCAGGATATTACATTGTAGGTTAATCCTAGAAAATGAATATTAAGCAGATAGATAAAGGAGAAGGGGATGAATGTGTTTCTAGGCACGGAAGAACAATTTTGAGTGGGAATTTACAAATTTAGAGAGATCCCATAGGCTTGCCAACTGTGATGACCCATTCTCCCCCCGGCCGTCATAAGATAGTCCACCCCAAATTCAGTCCTCTGTGCCCAGAGGTATGAATTTGGTTTAATTTATTAAACTTTTGTTCTGTGATAATGGTCTTGGATTTTGTAGCAAAGTGTGCTCACTTTTTAGAGATGGAAAGTAAAATGGGGTGAAACATGATGATGTTTACTTGACTTTAATATTTCATTGAAAACATGGGATGAATCAAGGGTGGCAAGTGTTAATAATTTATACATTGATGAAATATTGTTTTAATTAGATGGAATATACATGGTTAAATTAGATGATGGATGTTTGTGAGACTCTCCCTTTATTTTTCTGTGTCTAAAAAGTTTTATTAAAAAGAGTGAAACACATTCACATGCATTCTCCATTTCATTCACTTCCAGAATATTCTGCCAACAGAGATGACACCTCGACTGAGAAGCCTAGTAAACCTGCAGGAAGCCCCAGCCCATGGTAGGGGGCGAGTATCTTGATGCTGTGCCTCATCGAAGAGAACCATGCGCACAGGGTTTTGGATGATGAGGAAAGTTGGCCAACCCTTGTCAAGGATGGTTGAGGCACAGTGGGGTGAGCAGGAGCCCTGGGGCGATGACAGGAGGTGGCTCACCCCAGCACTTGTCTCCCCAGACCACCCCGTCTGGGCCCTCATCCTCATCTGCTTGGCGGGAATCCTGGTGCTCATCACAGGCCTGATCTGCTGTCTGCTGGTAAGCCATGACGTGTTGCTTGTCTTCTTACTATTGGGTTATAAGAGCTCTTTATATATTATAAATACACGTCCTTTTCTAGGGATATGTTTTGCAGATGTTTTCTCCCAGTCTGTGTGTGGCTTGCCTTCTCCTTCACAACATGAGTCATTGGGGAAATGTAAGTGACAGTCATCATGAGATTCCACCATACTTGAGAATGGCTAAAATTAAAAAGACTGACTATAGCAAGTGTTGTTGAAGATGTCAATTCACTGAAACTCTCATCGAGTGCTGGTGAAAAATAGCTTGGATGCGTCTTTAATAATTACGTACGTCTACCCAGCCATTCCTCCCCTAGGAATCCATCCAAGGGAAATAAACCCGTATGTCTATACACAGACTTGTACACACATGTTGATAACAACCAATTTATAGTAGACAAAAACTGAAAACAACCCAAATGTCCATCTACTGGTGAACGGATACACAAATTGTGGTATATCCCCACAATTGAATACTATTCAACCATAAAAAAGAATGAATTATTTTTTTTCATTATTTTATTGAAATTATAAAGGGTGTTAACATTGTGTAATTTCAGGTGTTCATTATTATTTGTGAATTTCTGTATAGACTGCATCGTGCTCACCACAAGTAGTCTGACTTTTATCCATCACCATGCATATGTGCCCCTTTAACTCTTTCACTCAACCCCCAGCCCCCATCCCCTCTGGTAACCACTAATCTGTTCTCTTTATCCCTGTGTATGTTTATCTTCTGCATATGAGTGAAATCATGCATATTTGTCTTTGTCTGGCTTATTTCATTTAACATCATACCCTCAAGGTCCATCCAGGTTGTTGCAAACAGGATGATCTTGTCTTTTGTTTTTTTCTGGCTAAGTAGTATTCCATTGTATATAATACATACCACATCTTCTTTACCCATTCATCTGTAGCAGGGCACTTGGGTTGCTTCCATGTCTTGGCTATTGTGAATAATGCCACAGTGAACACAGGGGTGCATAAATCTCTTTGAATTGTTGATTTCAATTTCTCTGGATAAATACCCAGTAGTTGGATAGCTGAAAGGTATGGTATTTCTATTTTTAATTATTTCAGAAATCTCCATACTATTTTCCCTGGTGGCTGCACCAGTTTGCATTCCCACCAGCAGTGTGTGAGGGTGCCCTTTTCTCCTTATCCTCTCCAACATTTGTTATTTTTTGTCTTGGGAATTATAGCCATTCTGACAGGTGTAAGGTGATCTGTCATTGTAGTTTTGATTTGAATATCCCTAATAATTAGTGATGTTATACATCTTTTCATGTGTCTGTTGGCCTTCTGTATATCTTCTTTGGAAAAATGTCTGTTCATATCCTCTGCCCATTTTTAGATTGGATTATCTGTTTTTTTTGTTGTTGGGTTGTTTGAGTTGTTTATATATTTTGGAGATTAACCCCTTGTCAGCTATATGATTTGCAAATATTTTCTCCCAGTTGGTGGGTTGTCTTTTCATTTTTTTTTGTTTTTGTGAGGAAGATCAGCCCTGAGCTAACATCCGTGCTAATCCTCCTCTTTTTTTCTGAGGAAGACCGGCTCTGAACTAACATCTGTTGCCAATTCTCCTCCTTTTTCTTTTCCCCAAAGTCCCAGTTGATGGTCGTATGTCATAGTTGCAGATCCTTCTAGTTGCTGTATGTGGGACGCAGCCTCAGCATGGCCGGACAAGAGGTGCGTCTATGTGCGTCTGGGAACCGAACCTGGGCCGCCAGTAGCAGAGAGCGCGCACTTAACCACTAAGCCACGGGGCCGGCCCTATCTTTTTGTTTTATTCATCGTTTCCTTTGCCTTGCAGAATCCTTTTAGTCTCATGTAGTCCCATTTGTATATTTTTTCTTTTCTTTCCCTTGCCTGAGTAGACACGGTATTGGAAAAGATGCTGCTAAGACCAATGTCAAATCCTGTACTGCGTATGTTTTCTTCTAGGAGTTTTATGTTTCAAGTGTTAGATTCAAGTCTTTTATCCAATTCGTTTTAATTTTGGTGTATGGTGGAAGATAATGATCTACTTTCATTCTTTTGCATGTGGCTGTCCAGTTTTCCCCACAGCATTTATTGAAGAGACTTTCCTTTCTCCATTGTATGATCTTGGCTCCTTCGTCAGAGATTAACTGACCACAGATGTGTGGTTTTCTTTCTGGGCTTTCAGTTCTGTTCCATTGATCTATGAGTCTGCTTGTGTGCCAGTACCATGCCATTTTGATTACTATAGCTATGTAATATATTTTCAAGTTAGGATTGTGATGCCTCCAGCTTTGTTCTTTCTTCTCAGGATTGCTTTGGCTATTCGAGGTCTTTTGTTATTCCACGCATATTTTAGGATTCTGTGTTCTATTACTATGAAGAATGTCATTGGGATTCTGATTGGGATTGCATTGAATCTGTAGATTACTTTAGGTAATATGGACATTTTAACTGTGTTTATTCTTCCAATCCATGTGCATGGAATATCTTCCCATTACTTCAGGTCATCATTGATTTCTTTTAATAATGTCTTATAGTTTTCATTGTATAGGTCTTTTACCTCTTTGGTTAAATTTATCCCTAGACACTTTTTTCTTTTTGTTGCAGTTGTAAATGGGACTGTATTCTTGAGTTCTCTATCTGTTAGTTCATTATTAGAGTATAGACTTGCAACTGATTGGGGTGAGTTGATTTTGTACGCTGCAACTTTGCTGTAGTTGTTGATTATTTCTCATAGTTTTCTGATGGATTCTTTAGGGTTTTCTATATTTACAATCATGTCATCTGCAAACAGCAAGAGTTTCATTTCTTCCTTTCCAATTTGGATTCCTTTTATTTCTTTTTCCAGCCTAATTGCTCTGGCCAAAACCTCCAGTACTATGTTGAATGCGAGTGGCGAGAGTGGGCACCTTTGTCTTCTTCCTGTTCTCAGAGGAATGGCTTTAAATTTTTCACCATTAAGTATGATGTTGGCTGTGGGTTTGTAATATATGGCCTTTACTGTGTTGAGGTACGTTCCTTCTATACCCATTTTATTGAGAGTTTTTATCATAAATGGATGTTGGATCTTGTCAAATCCTTTCTCTGCATCTGTGGAGAGGATCATGTGATTTTTATTCCTCATTTTCTTAATGTGGTGTGTCACATTGATTGATTTGTGGATGTTGAACCATCCCGGTATCCCTGGTATAATTTCCACTTGATCATGGTATATGATCCTTTTAATATATTGCTGTGTTCGATTTGCTGATATTTAGTTGAGGATTTTTGCATCTGTGTTCATCAGTGATTTTGGCCTGTAATATTCCTTCTTTGTGCTGTCCTTGCCTGCTTTTGCTGTCAGGGTGATGTTGGCCTCATAGAATGAATTAGGAAGTGTTCCATCTTCTTCAACTGTTTGGAATAGTTTGAGAAGCATAGGTATTAAATCTTGTTTGAATATTTGGTAGAATTCTCCAGAGAAGCCATCTGGTCCTGGACTTTTGTTTTTTGGGAGGTTTTTGATGACCATTTTGATCTCTTTACTTGTGATTGGTCTGTTCATTTTCTCTATTTCTTCTTGATTCAGTTTTGGGAGGTTGTATGAATCGAAGAATTTATCTATTTCTTTTAGGTTATTGAAATTGGTGGCATGTAAGTTGTTCAGTGTATTCTTTGCTTGTCCTTTGGATTTCTGTGGTATCTGTTGTAATTTCTCCTCTTTCATTTCTAATTTTATGTCTTTGACCCTTCTCTCTTTTTTTCTTAGTGAGTCTGGCTAAGGGTCTGTCAGTTTTGTTTCAATCTTCTCAAAGAACCAGCTCTTTGTTTCATTGATCCTTTCTACTGTTTTTTTTAGTCTCTATTTCATTTATTTCTGCTCTAATTTTTATTATTTCCCTCATTCTGCTGACTTTGGTCTTCATTTGTTCTTCATTTTCTGGTTCTATTAGGTGTAGTTTAAGGTTACTTATTTGGTATTTTTCTTGTTTGTTGAGGTGCGCTTGTATTGCTATGAATTTCCTTCTTAGAACTGCTTTTGCTGCATCCCATAAGAGTTGTTTTGTTGTCTTTTCATTTTCATTTGTCTTCAGGTATTTTTTGATTTCTCCTTTGATTTGTTCATTGATCCAATGGTTCTTCAGTCGTGTGTTCTTTAGTCTCCACATATTTGTGACTTCCCCATCTTTTTTCTTGTAGTTGATTTCTAGTGTCATAGCATTGTGGTCAGAAAAGAAGCTTGATATGATTTCCATCTTAAATTTATTCAGGCTTGCCTTGTTTCACAACATATGGTCTATCTTTGAGAATGTTCCATGTGCACTGAAGAAGAATGTGTATTCTGCTGTTTTGGGAGGGTATGCTTTATATATATCGATTAAGTTCATCTGATCATATGTTTCACTTAATTCCACTATTTACTTGTTGTCTTTCTCTGCATGATTTATCCATGGATGTAAGTGGGTTGTTCAGGTCCCCTGCTATTATTGTGTTGCTGTTAATTTCTCCCTTTAGATCTATTAATAGTTGCTATATATTCTTTTGTGCTGCTGTGTTAGGTGCATATATCTTTATAAGTGTTATGTCCTCTTGGTGGAAAGTCCCCTTTATCATTATATATCGCCCCTCTTTGTATCTCATAGACTTTTTTATCTTGAAGTCAGCTTTGTCTGGTATAAGTATGGCAACACATACTTTCTTTTATTTGCCATTTGCTTGGAGTATTGTCTCTCATCCCTTCATTCTGAGCCTGTTTGTTTTTAGAGCTGAGATGTGTTTCCTGGAGGCAGCATATTGTTGGGTCTTGTTTTCTAATCCACCCCACAACTCTGTGTCTGTTGATTGGAGAATTCAATCGATTTACATTTAGAGTGATTATTGATACATGAGGACTTAATCCCACCTAATCTATATTTCCATTGTTTCTCTTCCTTTGTGTTTCTGACTGCCATTTCATTTTGGGGGTTGTCTGTGGAGGTTTTCTCTTTTTTTATGATGTATGGCTCTGCTCTGATTTTTTGTTTGATGGTTACTGTGAGGTTTGTATGAAGATCTCATAGATGAGATAGTCCATCTTCTGATAGCCTCTTGTCTCCATTAGTCTAAGCAGGTTCCATCCCTTTCCTCTTCTCCTTCTGAGTTATTGTTGTCACAAGTTATTCATTTTTGTGTTGTGCGTTTGTGACTAAGCTGAAGTGTTTATAGTTACTTTTGATGCTTCCCTTCCCTTCTTCTTTTAAGTTATAATTAAGTATTTGCTACCCTATTGTGAAACAGAGCTGTAGCTTTCTGATTTTGTCTGTCTATTTATCTCTTTGCTCAAAGCTTTGTAGACATTTGCCTTCTTTTTGTTTCAGGTATGAGGGCGTTCTTGATCATTGCTCGTAGAGGAGATCTAGTGGCGATGAACTCCCTCAGACTTTGTTTATCCGGGAAAACTTTTATTTCTCCATTGTATCATAAGGATCGTTTCACTGGATAGAGTATTCTAGGCTGAAAGTTTCTGTCTTTCACTATTTTTAATATATCATTCCATTCTTTCCTTGCCTGTAAAGTTTCTGCCAAGAAATATACTGAAAGCCTGATAGGGGTTCCTTTGTAGGTTATTTTCTTCTGTCTCGCTTCCCTTAATATTTTTTCTTTGTCATTGGCTTTTGCCAATTTTACTATTATATGCCTTGGAGAAGGTCTTTTAGCATTGATGTAATTAGGCATTCTGTTGGCTTCATGTATTTATAACTCCGGTTCTTGCCCAGGTTTGGGAAGTTCTCAGCTATTATTTCTTTGAACAAGCTCTCTGCTCCTTTCTCCTTCTTTTCTCCCTCCAGAATACGTATAATTCTTATGTTGCTTTTATAATTGAGTCATATATTTCTCCAAGAATTCCTTCATTTTTAAAAAATCTGACTTCTCTCTCCTTGTCCACTGGAAGCATTTCTATATTTCTATCCTCTAAATCACTAATTCTTTCATCCATAATATCAGATCTATTTTTTAAGGATTCTAGATTCTTTTTTATCTCACTAATTATGTTCTTCATATCCAGAATTTCTGCTTGTTTTTTTTTAATAGTTTTAGTCTCTTTGATGAAGTATTCCTTTTCCTCATTAATTTTATTTCTGAGTTCATCGAACTGTCTGAACATTCCTGTAACTTGGTGAGTTTCTTTATGACAGTTATTTTGAATTCTCTGTCATTTAGATTGTAAATTTCTGTGACTTCAAGGTTGGTTTCTGGAGATTTGTCATTTCCTTCTGCTCTGAATTGTTACTGTAGTTTCTTATGGTGTTTGATGAACTAATCTTTTGCCTGAGTATTTGTGGTAGTATCAGGTCGCAGATTCCACCTGCTACTGCTGTGGGGGAAGCATGAGCTGTGTTTCTGATCCCCCCCATATGCTGGAAGTTGTGTGGGTACAGTGGGTGTTCCAGCCAGCTGGGAAAGCATTCACACTGGGCTCAGAGTTGCCGCCACACGGAGGCAAGTACCCAGTTGTGAGAGCGCAGCACTGCTATGGGTGTGTGTGCATCTGGGAAAGCATCTGCATGTGCGCGTGTATCTGCTGCTGCCTTTTCTTATGCTCATGGCAGCCTCTGTGCTTGGTGGGTGGGGCTTCTTCACGGGTCTGAGCATTGGCCGATCATTGGGACTCCAGTGGCACGGTGGGCTTTCCAGCCATCCAGGAAAGCATTCATGTGTGGGTCCAGGGCTGCCGCCAACCCCTCCCAGAGTTGCACCAAGGTGCATTCCCACTTTTGGGGATGCAGCAGTACTATTGGATCTCACGCCAACCTGGAAAGTGCTCGGGCTTGTGTACAGTGCTGCCAGGGAAGGGTTGGGGATAGGAATGAATTCATAGTACATGCAATGACAAGCATGAATCTCAGAAAAATTATGCTGAGTGAATGAAGCCGGTAAAAAATGAGTACATAGTATATGATCCCATTTATAAAAATTCTTGGAAAATACAGGAAAATCTATAGGGACATATACCGGATCACTGGTTGCCTGGGAATGAGAATGTGTTTGCAAACGGCAGGGAAGGAGGAATTAAAATGAGCATGAGGAAATTTGGGGAGGATGGGTGTTCCTTTTCTTTATTGTGGTGATGGTTCAATAAGTTATAATCAAAATGTATCAAATTGTTCACTTTAAATATATGCAGTTTACTGTATGTCGTTAATACCTCAATTAAGCTAGAACATGTAGGGGAAAGAGAGGGAGAGAGAGCCGAAAGAGGGAAAAGGGAAGGAAAAGAAGGACGGAGGGTGAAAATTAAGTGGACAAAAGGAAGAGAGAGACACAGGAGGCTTCGGGTCTCTGTGGCTTTGGCATCTCCTTCCCCTGGAGTCTCCCATACTGGGCAGCTGACTGGACCATTCTGATGCGCCCTCATCACCTCACAAGTCACTTGTCTGCCGGCAGAAGAAGGAGGGCAACTATGAGGTCCAGTGACGACGCCTGGGCTATTACCTGCCTCGTGGCGACCTACGGAAGCTGCGATGACTAGATCTGACTAGATCTGAGGTCCCATTTCCCAGATGGGGTCCGGAGCAGCTTGACTGGAACAGAACGAAACCACATTGGACGGACACAGGCTCCGAGCCTTTCTAGACTTGGGCCCTGACTGGCTCACAGGGGACTAAGCTGAAAGGTTTCAACTTCCTTAAGTCCTGAAAGTGACCGTAACTTCTGTCCTGTGGTGTCACACCAGTTCATCCCTCAGGGACACCAGAATTGGTGAAACCAGCACAGACATTGCCATCATGTAAAATCGAACCCCCACTTCAGTGCAAGTTTTCCCTATTAGGAAACTTTGGAACATCCCTCCCCTTGACTCTGTGCAGCCATCACACCCCTCTCGGTTCCTCCATATTCCTCCCCTACTGAAGCACTGGCAGTCTCACGTTCCCCTTTTCTGCTTCATTCTCTGAAGCTCAGATTCACCAGGACTTCCAGATCAATCTCCCTCGATGGCTCCTCTCCCCACTCATGGGTCCTCCATGACGGGAAACAGGCCAAGATGAGAGGAATGGGTGAGACATGACTCTGCAGTCACCTTGGGCCTTGGGAGCTGAAATGACTAGGTGTCTGGAGACCCTGAATCCCAGAGTAACACCAAGGCTCTGGGAAGAGAGTATCTGCTCTGGATGTAAAAGTGAATAAAACTCGGGGGGGGGGGGAGGAAATCTGAGGGAAAAGAGTCTTTTTTTATCTTTCTCTGTACAGAGTCCAACTAGCCTCACAGCATTGGCCCCGACAACAAGCAGCCCAGAGCATCCAGGCATGAGGCAGGCTGCGCTGTTCTGCCGTGGGTCTGTGGGAACAGATTACATTATCTGTGCACACTGTGTAGACGACCACAGCTGAACATACCCAAGGGCTGAGAATTAAATTCACAGTCATGCCACTCTCTCAGACTTTTTGTGTGTGAGCTTCACATTCTCAGTCTTAAGCAGTGATTCTCTGAGAATGCACACTCTGAAGATTATCATGATTAATAATATTAATATATTATTATTATACATTGCATACATTATACGTTATACACTGTACATTATAGTTATAAATTAATGTATAATAATAATTATACATTAAATATATTATTATGATATATTACATTATTATAATAATATCATTCTAATGATTAATAATAGTTACCGTTATTGACTATTTAATTTCTGCTAAGCAACATGACTGGCAAGCTCTGCGTGTATTATCTCAGTTACAGTCACCATTTTTAGGGTTTTATTCCCATTTTAAGCTAAAGATATGGAGGCTCAGAAATATTAAATAACTTGACAAAGAAGGAAAAAAATTACTCCAAAGCTAAATTAAACACCTATTCAAACTATGTGTCAAAGAAAGAAAGACGTTATCTGACCTACAAACAGACTCAAAGTTGACCTCCCACAGGCCTGCAGTGAAAGAACCGGTAAAGAATGTGCATCAGGAAGAAGAAATGTGAACCCAGGGAAACAAAACAGGAGTCACGAGGAAAGGAAAAAACAGTCTGTCTAATTTAGTATTAGTTTTAAAACAAGACATTAAAAACACATTCGAACCAAAATTCCAGATGATTACCCATGGAAGAATAGAGGAGAGAAGATTTACCTAAAAAATAACTCATTTTTAGGGAAGATATAAATACTAAGATACTCTATTATTGTTTAACACATTGCTCTCAGAAACTGATAAATCTGTGGGGTAAAAGTAAGTAATGATAAAGAGGATTTGAAGAGTGCAACATGCTCGATCAGGCAAATAGACAAATCCCAACACACTGGCTTATTGTGAGACTTGTGATGCTGAAAACAGTCGTTCTCCTGACAGCATGATACCGCAATGGGACATCAATTTTCATGAATCAAATTTCCAATGCATATAAATCTAAAAACAGGGAAAATCCAGTATTTCATTATATGGAACTGTGATTCAACATGCAACAAATACCAGAAAAATAGAGACCCAGAAGTAGGTGTCTTTTTTGAGAAGACAGATATAACAGCTCTTTAGTGAAATACTATGTTGGAATCTGTTGCAATATTACGCAAAAAGGACAGTCCATTTGGACTAGGTATGTTTTCTCTGTGACTGTGAGGGCAAAACTCTAAAGAATCCCCTGACTGTGATAACTCTCTGTTGATCTTAAAATACAAGTACATGACACTCAGGAAAGGAAAATGAGAGAACAAAGTGAGAAGGAAAGATCTCCTTTCTCTCTTCACTGAAACCCAATCTCTCACCTCCGAAGGATCACTGTCTGTATCTTCTCTGTCATGCAAAGGAATCAAAGAAAAGAAAACTATTGGTATATATTAAAGTTTCAAGAGCTTAAAGCAAGAAGACATCAGGACCCCTGCAGAGGCATTAATGTAGTGTGAGCTGCATGTCATCTGCGCCGTCTTCTCTTTTCTTCATCGTGTTTGTCCGGACGTCCTTCTTGGCCCCTCACTCTCCCTACCTCGCTAGCGAGTCTGTCTGCATTAGTGCTACCGCCAGTGTCTCTCTTGCCATCTTCACTTTCCCTTCCTGTTTCCTGATATCCTCCTCAGTCACCAGAAGTTGTTTGCAAAGGAGCTGTGGGATGTACAGACCAGCTCCTGGGATCATCTCTGCCGAATCTGAAGACTAGGCAGGGGTGGGCATGGGACTGGAGTTCAGACCACCTGTGAGCACACCTGGCAGGGATGCACCTGTGCAACTAGGTGCAAGTTTCGGCAGGGCTTTGGCAAGGTCCAAAGGACTTAACAGTTCTCCTGTACTCTGCAGGCCTGGAGACCTTGCAGTCTCTTCTGCCAGCAGAGTTGTTGGGGCTGCTCCAAGGTTTCCTCCCATTGATGGCATCTGATCTCATTGGCAGGATAGGATGTGATTCTAGTAACTGGCCTCTTGAATATGTAACTGGACATCCTCAAAGGGGTGGAGATGCTCAAACCAGGCTTTGGTTTGGATTGGTTTCCACAATCATGTCACTTCCTCTGTGATGATTTGACCATCATACTTCTTTTCCTCTTACCCTATAAAAATAAATTGTGAAAGTGGATCAGAGTTATAGTCTGGCAGGGAAACCTGCCTTCCCAGGACAATTATGTCAGATGCCTTGTGCTTCTACACTCCCTCTCTCCCTGTGGGGATTAATCTGACCTGTGTCCTGGGACATCATCAAAGAGATTTGGGTCCAGAACAGAAAGCTCGAGGTCAAAACTCAGGACTACGGCAGGTCATTTCTTCTCCCCTATGTTGTCAGACACTTATGAGTATGACTTTATTCTCTTCTTGTCCTTGTCACTCTCAACAACAAAATCCCTGGTGCCCCCTGTCAGGACACACGGTCCACAGTCTTTTTCTAAATCCCAAATCATACCAGTCTTCTGTACTATATGACTATTCATTTGATTAACCCATTGACCAGTTGGTGTTCATAGCTCCATTAGAGCTTAAATCAGTAGTGAAATTATCATCCACCCCACTCCTAGTGACGCTTATTTGACAACTGTGAACATTAAATCTCAGTACAGAGAACGTATGTCTGAAAAAACTCAACTTACAAATGGAGATTGTGCTGTAAGTGGGAAGTACACACTGGATTTATGAAACCCAGGAAAAAAATGTAAACTCTCTCATTATTAGTTTTGTATAGACTGCACCCACATTGATGATATCTTGGTTATAGTGGGTTAAAATATACCATTAAAATTAGTTTCACCTGTTCGCTTTCCTTTTTTAAAATGTGGCTACTAAA
Source organism: Diceros bicornis minor (assembly GCF_020826845.1). NCBI lineage: Eukaryota > Metazoa > Chordata > Mammalia > Perissodactyla > Rhinocerotidae > Diceros > Diceros bicornis. The sequence continues at coordinate 519,393 of NW_026690912.1, read as the reverse complement.
AAAAATATTTAAATTCTATAATAGAGTGTGCTTAATGTTGCTATTGGACAGTGCCGATGAAGCCATCAGTGAAAATAAAGTCCAGAGAAAGTGGTTCGGGAAATTTTTTCCCTAGAAATGGAGTCTACACTGGCCCGCACTGCAAGATGCAGCAAAAACTGTCATACACACACACACACACACACACACACACACACACTGATAGAATGAAACAAACCTCTTCCTAGAGTCCCACCACTTCTCACATGGCATGAGGTTGCACTCCTACTTAGTCCTTAGTGGACTAATCTCAAGAAAGAAGGCAGAAGTCAAGGTAATTTACCAGTTAGGAAGATCTAAAACCAGAGACTAAAGCTCAAGATATGTGGTGAATTTCCTGTCGTGGCTTCTGTTATTAATTCAATATGTTAGGGAGACTTTTCCAAGGAGGGTTGTTTTAAAACTCACTTTTTCTTTACTATGTAAAAATAGACAGGCTATGTAAAGAATAATTACTCTAGCCAATCAATGAAAAGGAGATGATAGAACACAAATACCCTTATTATAAGTCACTACTGGATTAGAGAGTCAGGGAACAGCTGACATTGTGTTAATTTCCCCTAAATTAGGCTGATTCTGATTTCATGACCGTCATATTGATTGTATTATGCTAGAACCTACGAAACTTCCCAGCCCGCCCTACTATTTAACCACCGAGGCCCACCACCCTGACCAGTCCTTGCTGACACATCCCCTGCCTCCATCCCTGCTGACAACACCTGGAGGATTTTCCCCAAATCCCACTCTGTCCCTGCGCTCTTCTACCTACCCCAGGGTCAGGGAAACATTTTCTCCAAGGCTCAGGCTCTGCGTGTGCCCAGCTCTGGGGATGGCACTTCTCCCTCGAGTGAAGACAAGGATCAGAGTGCAGACCCTGTGAGCTGCAGCAATTGGACAAAGACTGGACTTTGCTGACAGAAAAGAACCTTTAGTGGGCATGGTTACCAGGGTCCAAGAAGCCCCAGTGATTCCTCCAGGGAATGTGATGCAGGACAGAGCAGGAATGTCTGCGTGTGGTTCGGCTTGGGAATGCCTGTAGGGTGACATAGGTGACATTGGTAATGCATTTGCCAATGTTGTTCACTCATTTATTCATCGTATGTCATGGAGTGCTTTCTACATACATCCAGGCAACAGTCTCACCCTCTGGGGCTCACAGGCAGTGTCAGAAGAATTTCTAAATTTTATTTCTAATATATAGGTACAGCACTGGGAATACACTAGGTGTTCCAAGCATTTTTCAAACATTAACTCCTTTAATACTCTCCATAAACCTACAAAGTAGGTATGCTGATCATTATTGCCAACTGAGAGATGAAGAAACTGAGGCACCAATAAGGCAAATAACTCTGTCAATACAAATATCTAGTAAGGGATTGAGCTGGAATTTGGACGTGAAGAGTTAGCTCCATAGTCTGTGCTCCTAAGCATGACATTTACTCTCTAAAGACTTCACATCATGAAAAAATGTGATCAGTTATCCATTTTCTTGGTGCATTGAGTAGCCACACTATTTTATCTGTGTCTGAAAAGTAGAATACCTGCGTAGAAACTACTGCACATACACACTCAAATTACATCTACCAATGTCCCCAGTCCCTGAACATTAATACAGAGAACATTTCAGAATGTTTCTTGCCCAAGTTGGGAGGACTCTGAGGAAATCTCAGTGTTACTGTAAGAAGCTGAGGACAGGCTGGGAGTGGGTCTCAGGGGAAAGGTGTCCTCAGGAGTCACCATTGAATGACAACATTGATGGGAGTGTCTCAGCAGTGACTGAATTCAGGATCTGGTGGTGTTTTAACCTGGTGCTTATCTTCTGGCTGTGGGTTTATGGTGATGCAGCACAGGGAGAGGGGATGGTTCACTGTGTTCTTGGGGAAACCAGACCCATGAAAGAGAGGGAATGTTGGTTTACTTAAACAATGGACTCGTGGTGGGAAAAATTCGGCCTGGAAGAGACAGTCATGTTCCTGGTATAACCAGAAGGAGTTGCCTCTGCTTCAGCCAAAGCAGACAGCCCTTCCTCATGTACTCATTTTATCTCAATGGGAGGAAGGAGGAGGAAAAAAATTCAATGGGGTGTGGCTGCCTCTCAAATTTTAACAAGTTTATAACAATTCACTTTGGGCAACTGAGAAAGAATCTGCTCTCCATCCCTCTCTACTCTGCTCTGTGCACTGGTAGGTTGTCCTGTATGGATTGTATTATCAGCCCACTCTTGTGCTCTTTCTTCCAAATGAGTTTGAAAATGGTAGCTGTGGAAGGAGAGAAGAGGGCTAGAGAAGAGAGAGATGAAGAAACTCCCCCTTCCCTGCAGAGACTGCACATTTGGGCAGTGGTTCAATTCTTCTGTCACAGGCTAAGCCCCTTTCCAGGTTCCTGTAACTGCTCCATCCCCTTGGATCAAAGGGTATCTCCTTTAATCCAAGGAATGATAAGCGATCCCTCATATTGCTACTCCCAGGGTGTCCCACCATCCTCTGTTGGTTTCTCTTAGCCCTGCTGTGATGTTGTGATTTATAATAAAAAATATATATTTGGTCTTCATCCTGTTTCTGGCACAAAGATCCTAAGACCCTTGGAATTTCCTGAGCAATAGGAGCCATGGGAGCATCTTTTGTTGTATTTGGTCTCTCCTCCTCAGTTCCTGAGCCATAAAGGTGAAATGGGTGACCTGTTATTCATAACAAGCCCCATTCCAGCATAAGTGGGTTTATGCTAATGAGGTGACTTTTGGAGAGCACCTAAGGGGGGCTGGTTGCCAGTGGAGCCAGCCAAGAGATTAGAGATTTGGAATTTTCAGTCCCACCCCCTGATATCCAGGGAGGGGAGAGGGGATGGAGATTGAGTTCAATCACCAATGGCAAATAATTTAATCAATCCAATCAATCAATGCTTATGCAATGAAGCCTCTAGAAAAATACAAAAAGGTGGGTTCGGAGAGCTTCCAGGTTGATGAAGACCTGGAAATTTGGGAAGTGGCACACCTGGAGAGGGCATGGAAGCTCCAAGCCCCGTCTCCGTACCTTGCCCTATGCATCTCTTCCATCTGGCTGTTCCTGAGTTACATCCTTTCATAACAAACCAGTAATCTAGTAAGTAAAATGTTTCTCTGAGTTCCATGAGCCACCCTAGCAAATTAATGGGACTTGAGGAGGGGGTCATGGGAACCTCCAATCTATAGCCGGTCAGTCAGAAGCACAAGTGACAATCTAGGCTTTCGACTGGCTTCTGAAGTAGGAGGGGAGGCAGTCTTGTGGGACTGAGCCATTAACCTATGGGATCTGACGCTATCTCTGGGTAGATAGTGTCACAATTGAGATGCATTGTAGAACACACAGATGGTGTCAGAGAATTGCTTGAATGTGTGGGGAAACCCCCCCACCTCATGCTGTGGCATTGGATTCAGAACCTATTCTACCTGCGCACACTTATATAAATTGTATCTTCTTTAAACCCTCTTCATTTAATCCGTTTGGCTGGGCAGGCGCTTCTCGACAAGTTGCCAGCTAACGTACACCCTGGCACTATAGGGGCTCTACTCATTCTAACCAGAAGCCAAATCTTTCTTATTCACTGTCACAGAAGAGGAAGCCACATTTCAAGAAAAGAAGGAAACATCACCCTTTGCCAATATATGAGTTTGAAGCACAAAACACAAAAGCCACTTCCTCCTTTGCCTATCGTTTGAACACAATTGTTTCTCAGCAAACTTCCCACGCCTTGAAGCAGTGATATTTGGTTAGGAGGATTGGCTGGAAATAAGGTGAAGGTGTTCTGCCCTGCAAAGAACAGGACACAAGTATCAAGTAGAGCCCAGTATTTCTGCCCCATCAGAACGGCAGCCTAGACTTGATGCCAACGTGGTCCTGGTTAGTGGCTCATACAAACGTTCTTTCTCACCCGGCTCACTGGAAATCAACTGAATCTTGCCCTTAGAATATACTGTCACTTTTGTTTCAAAGAAACCTCTCATGCCAAGTGTGCTTGGTACCTGAGATGCTTTAAAACATGGCCCCACAGGGTGATGGTTGCACAACATTTTGTGTGTTCTAAAAGCCACTGGATATTAATTTAAAATGGCTAAAATGGTGAATTTTATGTTATGTGACTTTTATTAAAAAATAACAAATAAATTACTGGTCCCATACGGGTTTAAACAGGGAACCTAGTTGATCAGTTTGGGTTTTGGCAAAATCATATCCGTTACCCAGGGATTTTGATGAACATTATTTTTCATAAAATCCAGACAACATTGGCTTTTTTTTTTTTTTTATCTCTGTGGCGATCATGCAAAATGCTGGTGGGGAGGGCACAACATGATGTAATTCATACAAAAAGTATGGATGTTAATTCTGCAAATGTCCTAACTGAAGCTTTCTAAGTTTTCTTTTTATTCTATGTGGAAATAAAATCACAGGATAGGCTGAAGATGTTTAGGAACTGCATGTAATGCTATTAAGACAGTATCAGAATGGACAAGGATAAGAAATTGTAATTGATAAGATTTGGTGCACCACATCTTGGAGCTGTGGTCTTCATTCAAGGGACAGACAGCTCATGGTGACTCACAGGGAAGGAGCTAAGAGAATAAATACTCTGACCTCTCTCTCCTCCATTTTTCTGATATCCTATTGGTGTTTCCCACTGGCCAAAACCAACTGAAAGGCAGAGGTCAAGAAAGTCCATTGTCATACTCCAAAGATGTTAGCATTCCAGGCAGACAACTGGATGGATTTGGAGGGGTCAATGGAAGACATCCAGCTCACTTTAATATCTATTTACTTGTTTATTGAGTCTCCCCCCACCATTAGAATGTAAGTTCCATGAAAGGAAAGACAATGTATGTCTTGTTTAGTATCATAGCCCCAGTTTCTAGACAATAGATACTTCATAAATATTCAGAGGATGAATAAATGACATCGTGACAATTCCTTAACATCTCCAAGCCTCCTGGGTTTTCTCAGCTGTCTGTCACAGGGTGTTTGGGCTGGACCAGAGGTAGAATTTAGATGCTTCTGGAAGTGATTGAGATACACCCTTATAACGCCTCCAAAACACCTACCTGCATGAGTCGATATGCATGGAGGTTTTGAGAAGATTCCACTGGAAGGAAAAGAGAGAGAAGACAGAAGGGTGGAGAATGTCCATGTGTCCAGCAGACCTAAGTGGTTATTTGGTGGCCCCTCAAGTGAAGGGATAGAATGAGAGATGGTGCCATGGTGTTTATGAGTCAAAAGTGATTCCATGCCCAAGGGCAGCTGCTTTCAAGCTCGGGAGACAATGGCAGCCCCAAGCTGGGGAGAGAACCTGCTTCTTCCGGCACAGGTCAGGATGACTCTCGGCACTCTGTGGGCTTGACCTGGCCACAAGCAAATATCACTGTGCTGAGCTGAGCAGAAACTTGGGGAAGGCATATGAGGGACTTTGACAAGGAGGTCAGAGTAGAGGAAGATGGGGAGCAGAGACCAGATGCTACTTCAGCAAAACCCACAAACTCCCAAAGAGGGATTTTTATGAGAAATAGGGAAGAGGAAGGAAGACAGTCTGAGATCCCATGGTCAAAAGCTAGCCAGGCAAATTGAGCCAGCCGATATCTGTAACACTGGCAGACGCAGCTTGAGAGTTTCAAATTGCACATACAGTGGATACTTTTATTAAAGCTGGGAATTACCCATGAAGTAGGGTCACAGAAGTGGGACATGACAAAGATTAAATATCGATAATAAAGCGATATAATGTTCAGGGAGTAATGGCAAGTACTATTGGGTGTTGTACATTATAGGATTTCAAATAGAAAGTATGCCCCCTCCCAAGATAAGAATTAGAAATGTCTCTTTCTGACACTTTTCATATTTTTTAAAGATGGAAGTACTTTATTAGAGGTATATTTGGAAATATAAAAACCATTGCATTCTAGACTCAATAAAGCCAAATGGTAACAGTAAATAATCTTTAAGATCTTTAGTAAGAGGAAGGTTTTACTGGAAGGCCTAAGAAGTTTGCAGCATCACTTGAAACAAGTTGTTTTAATGCAGTTCGAAATCTCATTACAATGAGCTTCAAGCAAGTATCTGAATTATTGATACAACTGACTTTTTCATATTTGGTGGTCACGAGGATGGGGCGAAATAGTCAATATTGTTGGTGGCTCTCCCTAGTCCCCTTTTTGGGCCAGCTGTCCCCTTCTCCAGAAAATTGGCCTCAGCCAAAGGGAAGCTGTTATACATCTTCCCACCACCATGGGGGCAGCACGCAGCCAATAATTAACTGACACAGGGACAAAACAGGCTGGTCCCTGTGCCTCAAAATGGGACCAACGCTGAGGTACAATTCATGCTCCAGAGCTCACAGTGAGGTCAGGCTGCAAGTAGGTTCCAGCTGAGACCACAGCCTTGCTCCGCTCCTTCTTCTTCCCATACTTTCTCTCTTCTCAGAGCACTCCCTCAAAGATCATGGGCACCAAAATCCCTGTCTCAGGCTCTGCTTTTAGGGAAGCTGACCTAAGTTGCTTATTGTCGTTTTAGAAATAGCAGTGTTCATAATGGAATTAGCACAGACATATTGTTATTGTAAACTTAAACAAAAGGGTCTTGGGCCGGCCCTGTGGCTTAGTGGTTAAGTGCTCGTGCTCCGCTGCTGGCGGCCCGGGTTCGGACCCCGGGCGTGCACCGCTTCTCCGGCCATGCTGAGGCCACGCCCCACATACAGCAACTAGAAGGATGTGCAGCTATGACATACAACTATCTACTGGGGCTGTGGGGGAAAAATAAATAAATAGATAAAATTAAGGCATATTAAAAAAAGGGTCTTTGGGTGACTCTGCAAGAGCATGACATTATCTGTAAAATCGGGTGTCCTTCAGGAGGCAGAATAGAGAACAGTGTCCTGTTGCTGTGTGGTAGATTGACACACTCTTTCCTTGATGCATTCATTAAACAAACATTATTGATCCAATCCGTGAACCTAATCTTCTGTTGGGTCATAAGCGTGCAGAGATAAATGACAAGGAACTCATAGGATAGAGGGGCACAAAAACACATGAGCATCTGATTATAATCCAACATGCTGAGTATCACAAATAAAAGATTGATAACTTTAGGCACAACAGAACAGAAATGTTAAGGCAGGGAGGCAACCAGATGACTTAGAACTGAGGATGGAAAGATTTTCTATGAGTAGAGCTTAAGTAAACTTCAAATTACTATATTTCTAATGATTTACTTTTGGACAGTTTGTGAAAGTTTGATAGATTTGTGCAGTTACTAATGTTTTTCTTCAACCAGACATTAAGGAAGACATATAAGCTTCCTCTCACTGATAACCTACCACTAATTTTAAAAGCATTTAACTAGAAGAGTGCTCAAAATTTAGCTCAAAGATGTTTATTACAGTATAGTTTATAGTACTAAAAAGTTGGAAATGATGCAAACACAGGCTAAATACATTATGACGCATGTATACCGTGCAGCTCTCGAGAAAAAAAATGAAGTTCTAAGAGGTTCAATGAGTTGAAAAGATGTTCACAATATGACAAGTGGGAAAAATAAAGGTTTTAAAATAACATGGGCATACTTGTTCTATGTCACCCTGAGGATAACTTTCTGTGTAGCCATGAGACATCTGGCACTATGTTATGGTTTTCTCTTTCCATGTAGACAGGTGTGACTAATACAGCATTATTAATACTCAAGTGTTTTTAAGCAAGGGGTGCCAAGGATGTTGTCCCACTTCCTGAAAAACCAGTATGAATCTGCCCCCCAAAAATCATGACCAGGGCCCGCCCCAGTGGCCTAGTGGTTAAGTTCCGCATGCTCTGTTTCGGTGGCCTTGGTTCGGTTCCTGGGTACAGACCTACACCACTCGTCTGTCAGTGGTCATGCTGTGGTGGCAGCTCACATACTAAACAAGGAAGATTGGCAGCAGTTGCTAGCTCAGGGAGAATCTTCCTCAGTAAAACAAAAGATCACGATCAGGGCCAGCACTGGGGTGAGGGGAGGGAAGCACTCGTCTCAGGCACAAAATTTAAGTGTGCATCAAAAAAACTAAGTAATCAAGATAAATACCATGTAAATGCAATTTTTAAAAATATCAAAATCAATGCAAGAAAAATCCATGATAAGCAAAATATCCAAATCCAAGATCTGACAGTGCTATGCTGGGGTCATAATGGAACCTGATACAAAAGGAAAAATGTGAGCCCCTACATATACTTTTTCAATGTACTTTTAATGGTTAATTTTTTTCTAGAAATTGATTTTGAAAAATTATTGATGAATTTTCTTCCATTAAAATCAAGAAAGTCAAATTTTAATAAATTCTGGTTTGGGGAAAATAAAATATTTAAATTTAAAATAATATTTTATGTTCTAATATCCTTGCTTTTCAATTTTTTAATTTTTTTCAATGATGTTTAATGGTTTAGGAAGGAAAAGTACATTTTAGGTGGTCAATAAATATTTCTTGAATGAATGGATTCTGTCTTTTTTTGGACACCATAAATTATTTGGATTATAAGAGGACAGAGTTATTTCACTTTATATTTATGGGATTTGAGAACCATGCAGTTTTTATTCTAAGTGTCTTTTCTGTCTCTAGGGGAGGCATATGAGGCCATGGGGGTAAAGGAACGTACCAAGCATAGCTTGATGTTTATAGTAAGAAAGATCCTTATTGTGGAGGTTACAGCTTTCACTTACCTTAGAAACATAGAGTTCCTTAACACGATTGCATTTTAAACCAACATGTAACACTGTAATAGAGATAGACAATGCCTTGTGCAAGTCTTCTGTCAGAAAGAACTTTATTCAAGCATTATAGATTTATAGACCTTGATAGCTAAGAGGAAATATAGATGCAAATCCTCCTCTTTGTATATTCCAAATTGTTGCAATCAAATGCAAAATGTTGACAATCCATTGGCTGCTGTATCAGTTAGCAATTGCCACAAATAACACTTCATAACAAACCACTCCTGAAACTCAGTGCCCTAAAATAATGATACCTGATTGTTGCTCCTGAGTTGATGGGTTGGGTGGGCAGGTCTGCTGATCTTGACTTGGCTCACTGATGCGACTGCAGTCAGCTACAAGTTGGTTAGGTGGCTGATTAAGGACAGCCTCAGCTGGTGTAACGGGATGACTTAACTCTCCTCCATATGTTTCTCACATCCCTCCAGCAGGTTAGACTGGGCACGTTCTTATGGCGGAGGCAGGGGTGCAAGAGCGAGCAAGACAAATCATGCAAAGGGCAAGAAGGGATGCACACCCAATTTTGAAACCTCTGAGTCATGCTTGCTAACATTCCGTTGGCCAAATAAACTCTCAAGGCCAAGCCAGAGTCAGAGAAGGAAGGGTTACAAAGTTACAGGGAAGGGGTGTGGAGGCATGGAAACCATTCTTGAAGGCATTGATGCAATTAACCTGCCACAATTGGCAATGAGTAAAAATCATGCCTTCTCTTGCTTCAATATCCCTTAGAATTGTCACCTCTATATTGAACCCTCTGGACAAGCCAGGCATTGAAGACCAACCTATCATAAATGAACTCTTGTTTGTAAACAGGTGTCAGCCCCCCTCCCAAATTGTGGCTGCCACAAATAACAAAGACTGAGCCTCCATCAATCAAGTTTAATGTTGTGATCAAATTGTTCAACACAGGATCATTACCGAGCGAACTGAATCCTAAATGATAAGTTGACTCAAAGTAAATAGTCTTTTCTCTGTATTCCCAAACTAAGAATTCCTAGGGTCAAAGAAAGAGAAGGAGAAGGACTAGTGGCCTGGAAGAGGAGCTCTCTGGTCAAGAGTTCAAAGCCCAGCTCAGCCCGCTACAGCTGTGTAATGATGGGAAAGTTACTTAACCTCTCTGAGCCTCAGTTTCCTCATCTTCAAAATGGAGAGTAACCATTCATTCACGCTTTCATTCAAAACATTTATGAAGAATCCACTGACTATACTTCCCTGCACTTATGGAGCTCAGAATCTAATTGGAGACACTCAAGAAGAAAAGAAATTATAATACAGAGCTAGAAAGCATGAAGCCTTAGAGGACACGCAGAGGTGACATCCAATCCCACTTGAAGAGATCTAAAGAGTGCTTCCTGGTGGAAGTGACGACTAAGCTGAGACTCAAAGAGAGGGTAGAAATTAGTCCAATCTTGAGGAAAGGTGTTCTAGGAAGAGAGAATGGCAGATGCAAAGTCCTAAAGCCAAGAATATGTTTTCCTTTCTAGTTTTAAAAACAAGCTCTGCTATCAGCATGGAAAACAGAAGAATATTCTAGAGCATTCACTCATGCACAACAAAAACCCCCCGGGGATCTCATTAAACCACAGGTTCTGGTTCAGCAGAACTGGAGTGGGGCCTGAGATCCTGTTTATCCAACAAAGGGATGCTGATGCTTCTGGTCCACGGACCACACTTTGAGGAGGCAGGCTGGAGAGTGGCCATGGAAGGGAGGACATGTACATTTTAAATTTTCCTTCTTCTCTCCTTGGCACTCAACACTTTATGGGGGACGAAGAGCAAGGCAGGATGGTGATAACTTTGCGAGCAGTGCGAATCCTAGCCAAGTCACAAAACAGTTCCAGGAAGGAAGGGAGATGTTGGTTCCCTGAAAGGTTGCAGGAAACCAAAATATTTCCCAAGGCTTTGTCATCAAGTCCTTCAACTCTCTGTGAAACGCTGGAATTCTGCTCCATTGACACTCCTGCTTACCAACATAACTCTTTTAAGTGTTTGTGCCAAAGTAGCGTACATGTCAGTGAGCTTTGTTTATCCCCTGGGGCTCTCGTTACAGTTTTACTGGCCATTTCTTTAAAGCCAGGAGGAGTCTTTGTTAAAGGGTAAGCCAGTCGGTCAGAAGACAAGCCATTTCCTGAAGCCGTTTCCATACTCTGTGACAGGTGCTGGAGAGGCAGGCTTGCAGCCACACGCCAAAGAACTTAGGAGAAAAGAAAATGGTAGCCAGATGTTCTTGGTCATGCCATTGCACTAGGATCTGTTATTTCCTCAAAACTCTGGAAAGTCAAAGGGCTGCAGAACATAGAAGATAAAATCTTAATCTGGAACAGAAAGTCTTGTTTCTCACCAGCGCATGGAACGTGGGAAGAGCGCCCCACCCATCAGTGCTCTGAATCACCCAGAGAGTCCTGGGGCTGGTGAGATCTGCAATTCCACATTAAGCCATGAAGAGAAGATTTCAGCGTCAGCTCCTGCCGGCACCTGCTGTCCTCAAATGTTGCTTCATAGCGTATTTGAAAGCAAGAAAGAGCTTTAACCCTGTGAGGGAGAAATCAGAACTGGAATCAGTACCAAGATTAGTACAAACATGATCCCAGGGGTCATATCTATAGGGGCATGGGTCTTATAAATACAGAGAGAGAGAAATATGGCAACACAGACTAGAAGGATAAACCTTAAAATGTTAACAGTGATTATCTCTAGCATGGCAGGCACTGCAGGCAAACTCCAAAGCCATTCTTAACCTCTTCACCACTGATAGCTCTCGCTCTAGAAGCTAGAAAGCCAAATACTTGTTTTGTCAAATTCTTTTGTAACTAGGAGTGGTCATGTGACACAGTTCTGACCAAATAGGTGAGAGGGAAATCTGCTGAGGGGTTTCTGGGAAAAGCTTCTGTTTCCTGTTAAAGGGAGAGGCATGAAAGGAGAGGCTGCTGTTTCTGCCCCATCCCTCTTCCTTCTGCCTTGAACATGGTCGTGATGTCTGAAGCTATGGCACCCACCTTGCAACCATAAAAAACATTTTGATGAAAAGCCAACATGCTGCTAGCAGATTGGAAAACCGGGAAGAGCCTAAATCCTTTACAATACCACTGAGCAATAGAACCAATACCAGCAACACCTAACTCTGGGCTTCTATTCTTGCAAAAAAAATAATTCCCTATTTAATTAAGCCACTGGATCTTAGTTAATTGAGTTTGGAATATGTCAGTGAAAAAATAAGACATTCTAGTGTGAGATGGAAGACCATAAATAAATAAGGAAGTTATAGCATGTTAGGAAGTGGTAAGCGCTATGAAAAGAAAATCAGGATTAGGGGCAGGAGAAGCATGAATGTCAGGGTAGGAGAAAAGGAGGCAGTACGAAATCGAGTTGCCAGAGGAAATACTATTGATAACAAATGATTGGAACAAAGATTTGAAGGAGGTGAGGGAGTTGGCCATGTGGGTATCAGGACAAGAACATTCAAGGCAGAGTGAGCATCCAGGTCAAGATTCCTAAAGAGGAAGTGAGCTTGGCGTGTCTGAAGATTCCTGAGCAGGCCAGCATGGGTGGAGCAGAGGGAAGTGAGATTAACAGAAGATGAGGTCAAGGAGGAAAAGAGGGTCAGATCGTACAGGGCCTTGTGGGCCATCAGGTGACTTTGGCTTTTACTGAGTAAGGTGGGAGCCATAGAGGTTTGTAGGCAGAGAAGGCATGTGACCCGACTCAGGAGTTCACAGGCGCCCTCTGGCTGCTGCAAGGAGAACAGACCAAAGGTGGGGCAGGGAAAAGGCAAGAGGGGAAGCAGAAAGACCCTTTATGAGGCTATTTCCATAATCCTGGCTACAGACAATAGGACTTGGAACAGAATAGAAGCAACAAAGGAACAGACAGGCGATCAGATTCTGGATACATTCTGAGGAAGTGTCAACAGGATTTGCTGACAGATCGGAGATGAAGGGTAAGAAGAAAGGCAGAGTCAAGGATAACTCCACGGCCTTGTGCTGAGCAATAGAAGGATAGGGGACCCTCCATGGAAATGAGAGGCGGGGGGATCAGAAGCTCAGTTTGGAACACGTTACATTTGTGACATCTATTAGACATCTCAGTGGGGGCACTAGGTAGGTGGTTGGTTATATGAGTCTAGAATTCAGGAAGGGGGCTGGACTGCACATTGTTTAGTATTTTGGGGTCATTGCTAATAAATGGTGTTTATGGCTGTGAGACTGGATGAGATCTATGGTGTAGAGAAAAATGAGTACTTCCATGGAAAACGATGTATTGTCAGAGCACACATCTCCAGGTTACCCAGTTCTGATCTATGTGGGAGATATTTTACAATTCAGTAAATTTTAAATAAATGACAGAGATGCAGAATAATTCCATGGAAAAAACAGTTTTGTGTCCATTTGCACGTTCATTTCAATATTCCTGAAATTATATATATGTATTATAATTCATAGGTATTATAATGCATATATATGTAATACATCTATAACATATAGGTATATGAAATTTTATATGTATTTTATAATATTAATAATTATATGTATAATTATACAATATATAAACATTATATTATATATACCTTGGGTTAACACAGCTAGGAAGTGACAGAGATGGACTTGAAACTCGGCTGGTCTTGCTCTGGATCCAGGTCTCTCAAGTCCTAAGCCCCATACTCCTCTAACTAGCAGTTAGGGCCTCCCTGGCAGAGAATTCACCTCAGATCTTGCATGAGAGGTAAGGAAACTCACCACAGCACTAATGAGGATGTCTTTCCTCTCTCCCAAATCTGCCTGCTCACCAAGGCTCACTTTGTTCTTCATTTCTTCCCTGATCTGTCACCAGATCTCACTGAAACACCTCTGAATTCCTACAGCGCAACCTCTTGCACCATTTGTATGGTTCAGTGGAAAGAGACTTCTGGAGCCAGACTGTCCTGGAATAGAATCCCACCTTCCAATTACTAGAAGGCTACTGAGCCTCAGTCTCTTATCCTGTGCAATGGGTCTAAAAACACTTAAAATAAAGGGTCCAGAACAAGATAAGTGCTCAGTAAATGGGATCTGTGATTTTTACTGTGCCTGCACCTGTTTAGGGTCATTCCTCATCTGACATATGAGGGTCATGGCTTCCCAACAAGACCATGAATTCTCCAAGGGCAGAGGTATGGCACACACCCCTTCTGTGTCCCCATGACTCCTCCCACAACACACAAGGCCATGAGAGGCACACCATGCATGTTTAGTCAATATTTTCCCATTGGATTTGGGGAGCAAGAAACAGAGCATCAGTACTGACCGTGAGCTCCCCAGAAGCCATGATGATGGCCAGGTTCGCCATTCGATTACAGCTGCAGACAGTATGCGTCTCGGAAGCTTCAAGGATCATGCAGCCAGATGGCGTCCACCTGCCACCCTTTGCATCCATTCTCCAGGAAACGCAGTTGGGGCTCTCAGACTTCTGCTTTGGCTGAAAAAATCAAAGTCCCTGGTCACCTGAGAATCCTTCTTGAATGGATGCAGTGTGGCCAACCTGAAGTCATCTGGGGCAAGAAGATGCAGGTATGCTCTATAGGGGATGGAGGAAAACGCTGCCATTTCATTGTGCAGTCATGAGAAGAAATGTCTTGGATGTCAGATCTGTCTCTCCCACTGACTTGGTCATAGCTAATGTAACTAAAGTCTCTGTAAATATTCCTGCATCAGTGTTACTTAACCTAACCTAAATCTTGCCTGCTGATGAATGGAAGAACGCCACATAGAAATAGGAAAGTTTACTCCTCTAGAGGTGGGTTTTGAGGATTGGCTTAAGTTGCTAGAAATTGTGGAAGCTTGCCACCTTAATGGGTCCCCATTAAAAATGAGAGTTAAGCTATTCCACTGCCAGGTATTTATCCAAAGTACGTGAAAACATGAATGTGTAAAGATACTTGCACCCCTATGTTCATTGCAGCATTATTAACAATAGCCAAGACTTGGAAACAACCTAAGTGCCCATCAATGGACAAATGGATAAAGGAGATGTGGTATATATACACAATGGAATACTACTCAGCCATAAAAAAGATGAAATCTTTCCATTTGCAACAACATGGATGGTCCTTGAGGGTATTATGCTAAAAGAAATGTCAGAGAGAGAAAGTCAAATACCGTATGATCTCCCTCATAAATAGAAGATAAAGACAACAACAACAACAATAAACAAACACATAGATACAGAGATTAGACTAGTGGTTACCAGAGTGGAAAGGGGGAGGGAGGAGGGCAGAAGGGGTGACAGGGTACCTGTGTGTGGTGATGGACAGTAATTAGTCTTTGGGTAGTGAACATGACATAGTCTACACAGAAATCAAAATATAATGATGTACACCTGAAATTTATATAATATTATAAACCAACGTTACCTCAATAAACAAAAATAAGAGTTAAGCCCACTAGGGGATGGGGAGTTCTCAACGGGTAGATGGGGGCTCAGTGGAGACCTCTTCACAAACCTTGATGTTCTCCAGAGTGTAGATGATTGGGTCGGAGAAGCCATCTTTCTTCTTCCCGGTCATGATGCCCCCAGCGATGCGAGAATTCATCTTCAGCTTCCTCTTGGAGTTGCCCAAGAAGGTCCGAGGGTCTTGGAAGAAGCTCTCATCCAAAACAGACTCCATACCCGCAAAGGAGACAAATGCCACCCCAGTGGTCCCTGCGATTTGCCACAAATGCAAAAAAAAAAAAAAAAAGGGAATCATTTGCTCAGTATTTATTAGTATATGCACTGTAATATCCCATGCATTCCTGCACCTTCACTGGCCTGCTCTGAGGATTAAAACATGGGTGGGCTTCTGGTTGGTGACCCTCATAGAACCATAGAAAAAAATCCTGAGGTGCTATCACCTGGAGAAATCTTGGCTATACTTAAAAACAAATTTGAATTTGTGTTTTTAAAGGACGATTCAACTCAGCAGTGGAAAATAAGTTCCCCTCCCACATTTGTGGTCATTCTTGTTTAATCTCTTTGGTGGGCTTCCCCTTTCAACGTTGGGGGTCTCCCAGGATGTGTCCTAGGTCTGTGCCCTCCAGAGAGCATGTAGATCGGGGTGGTGGACAATGTACAGGCTTATCTGGCCATTGCCTGTGTTTTGTAAATAAAAGTTCTGTTGCAACGCAGCCACACCCGTTCATTTACATATTGCCTGTGAATGCTTTTGCCCCACAGCAGTAGAGTCACATGGTTGCAACACAAATTGTATTGCCCTCAATGCCTAAAATATTTACTAACCTGCCCTCTACAGGAAAAGTTTGCCAACCCTTGATACAGATTAGCGCCGTCTGCTAGAAACATAGTATGAGCCACATATGCAATTTTAAATTTTCTAGTAGCCACATTTCAGAAAAGTAGAAAACGGGTAAAATTCATTTTAATAATATATTAACTCAATACATGCAAAATATTATCATTTCAACACATGATCAGTAGCAAAAATTATTATTATATTTTTGTGTGTGAGGAAGATCAGCCCTGTGCTAACATCTGCCAATCCTCCTCTTATTTTTGCTGAGGAAGTCTGGCCCTGGGCTAATATCCGTGCCCATCTTCCTCCACTTTATGTGGGACGCCGCCGCAGCGTGGCTTCCCAAGCGGTGCGTCAGTGCGCGCCTGGGATCCGAACCGGCGAACCCTGGGCCGCCGCAGCGGAGCACGTGCACTTAACCATTTGCGCCATCGGGCCGGCCCCTAGAAAAATTATTAATGAGATGTTTTACATCCTCTGTTTTTTGTACCAAGCCTTTGAAATTTGGTATGTATTCTATGCTCACAATCTAGCCACATTTCAAGCGCTCAATAACAAAGTGTGGCCAGTGGCTGCTGTATTGGACAGGGAAGGTTTCAGTACTCCGGTATTGTGAGATTATTTATTTAATGTCTGCCTTCCCTAGCAGATGGAAAACTCCCCAAGGGCATGGGCTATTTCTGCCTCTGCCATCAGAGATTCCCTCACCACCTGGCACAGGACTTGGGACCTAGAAGTTGATGGATAAATATTTGCTGATTGAATATACCACAACCACCCTCCTTGATTCTCAGGAGCGGGTCTGTACCTGTGGATTCAGATTCTTCAATTGTGGAGCACCAAATCTTCATCTCATCGCCTTTGGCTTTGAAGTTAAAGACGGTGTTCTCCTCAGCGCATTCTTTGTTGATAACTTGGGTCTTAATATCTAGAAGGAGAAAGGGAGAGTTTGCATGAGGTCACCCAGAGAGTGGGTCCTGAATTCAGTTTCTGTCCAAGAAGGGTACGCATCCATAGTCGCAAGCAAAGGAGAGAACAGAAAGGCCAATTCATCACGGGAAACCTCTTGAGCCCCTGATTATTGGTAGGAGGATGGTAGCACCAAACATATGAGAAACTCGGGTGGAGCCATAGGCGTGAGCCCTCACATCATAGGGGGTGCATGAGGAAAAGATGGGATTGAAGTCGACAGTGATGGAAGGCGACAGAGTTGTGACTCTGGCTACTCCAAATTTAGGCAAGTTTTCCAAAGCCAAAGGAATAGAAAGGGACCGGGGCAAGCCCAGTATGGTGGATGAGGGCTTGGGTTCTGCAGTCAGATGGAGTCCAGCCCTGCCACTCACCAGCTGTGCAAATTTGAGCAACGACTTAACCTCTCTGAGCCTCAGATTTCCCACCTGCAGCATGGCAATGATTAGAGGACTCTTATTGAAAACAAAATAGATAATTCTACCAGAGGTACCCTCGAAAAATATCAGCCAGATAATGCCATGCATTTTCTCAAACTCTCCAATCCCACCCCCCATCTTACCTCAAATAAAATCCTGAGTCCCTACCTTCGTCTACAAAATCTGCACTCCCTTTCTGTTCTGACCCCTTCTGCTGCAGCTTTCACCGGCCTGCTCATTGTTCCTTGAACTCACCAAGTGTTCCAAGGAACACACTTGCTCTGTCTCCCAATATTTACACGGCTCCCTTCCCTCAGGTCTCTGCCCCAGTGAGACTTCCCCTAACCGCACTATATACAATAGCAACGCTCCCACTAATCTTGACCCTCTCGAGCCTCCTTAGCGTGCTGTATTTTTCTCAGTAGCACTAGCTCTATCTGGTATGCCATAGGTCTATCACTAAAATATAAAATTCACGAGGCTAGTTTTGTTCAATTCTGGTGGCAGTTCACCAAACACTCTATTTCCACCTCTTGGCCTCCTGGGCACCCATGAGGATGGAACTACCCGGGATTATGTGACTGATACTGGAGCTACACCAGGAGTGGGGTGCTGCCGTTAAGGCATACAGTACCCGAAATTCCCATGCAGTCACCCACCAAGCACGTTCAGGGTGGTAAATCCATAGCTGTATCAGTCAGGAGAGGATTGGGCATGCAGCAGTAACACACAACCCCAAATCTTAGTGGGTTATAAATAATTATTGATTTCTCATTCATGCTTTGTGTCCATCGTGAATTGACTTGGGGCTGTGCTCTGTGTTCTCCTTGCCCTGGGACCCACACAGATGGAGACATTGTGATCTGAAACACTGCCTGTCCCTAGAGTAGAGGGAAAGAAGGCTCTGGAAGGTCTCACACCAGCAACTATTCCATTCACAATTCACTGGCTTAAACTCATCACAAAATTCCACCTAACCCCAAGCCAGGGAGTACAATCCTAACGTGGGCCCAGAAGAAAGAGCTCGAAATATTTGAACACAGCAAATGACTATCATATCTTAACACCTGGCACACAGTAGGCAGTCAACGAGTATTTGTTGAATGAATTAACGACGGCCTCCAAACAGTGCCTGGCCACAAACTCTTAACACAATGCCTGATGCTCAATAAATGAGAGATGTCATTACTATAATAGGCTTGCTTTGTGTGAGTTCAGAGGTTAGAAACAGTCAGGGAAACGGTATATGGAAAAGACATGGAGAATCACATTGCTGAAGTCACCCCTCAAAATCAGCGCCCAGGTGTGAGCTTGCCGTGGAGGATATAGCCTACCTAGGCGTTCCGTCTGAATAGACTGACTGACATTCTCTGAGGATTTCAGGAATGCTGCCAACGTGGTGCTCTCCACGGTCTCCAGTAAGACTATGGCCAGGGTGGACGTTTCTTCTTTGGTGAAGGTGGATCACGTGGACGTTTGCTTAAGCACAGAGGTAACACTCTCAGGCGTATTCTGCAAAGAAAGGTGTATTTGCGCTCTGTCTCTCATCAATGAAATAGCAGCTGTCCTCTCTCATCAAGAGAATGGGTTGCAGTCAAGGGAAGGATGAGGTGTGTCTGCTTAACGGGTAGGGAATTTCCTTTTGGGGTGATGAAAATGTTCTGGAACTAGATAGTGGTGATGGTTAGACAACATTGTAAATGTACTAAATATCATTAATGGTTACCAGAAAAAAAGGAATGGGACTATTGATAAACACAACATTGATGAATCTCGAAGGCATTATGCTGAGTGAAAGAAGCCAGACTCAAAAGGCCATGTGATTCCATTTATATCACATTCTTGAAAAGACAAAGCTATAATGACAGAGAACAGATCAGGGATTTACAGGGGCTAGTGGTGGAGGGAGTATCTGATTGTAAAGAGAAAACCCAAGAGAGTTCTTGGGGGAGATGGAACTGTTCTGTATTCTGATTGTGGTGGTGGTTACACAAATCTACTCAGGTGATAAAACTCATAGGATTGTAAAGAAAAGGGCAATTTTACTGCGTGTTAATTTTTAAAAACTTACAACTGTAATAAATTAAATATTAACTCACAGTCGATTAATTATAAAGAGGACTTTCTGCTCCCAAAGTGTCCCACAAGATGCTCGAAACTGGAAACACAATTACAAAGACTTCCTCGTTACCTTCAGAGAAACGACGGTGGCTTTGTTCTCACAGGCATTGTCCAGGATGCTGAAGATGGTGTTCATTAGTGCACAAAAAGAAACCTGTGCCCCCGAGGGAAAAGCATTCGTGAGCATTGATCAGTCTATCCCCCAAGCATGTAAGGTACAAATTGGGCCATCAAGCCCACCATACAGGGTGGTCCCAAATTCCTGAGGTCTCGTGAGTCTCTCGAATTCTCGGAGAAATAAAAACTCACTATTTGATCAGAATTGGAACCACAGCTCCTTTCTCTTCCATGAACAACAAAAGAAACATAGACAGCAAAACCATTTAGTGGGGTAAAAAGATGGGGAAATGTGTGAAAAAACAGTGGTCCAAATGAAATAGTACTCAGCCGTAAAAAGGAATGAAGCATTGACACATGCTGCAACATGGATGAACCTTGAAAACATGTTGCTCAGTGAAAGGAGCCAGACACAAAAGACCACATAGCGTATGATTCCATTTATATGAAATGTCCAGAATAGACACATCTGTGGAGACAGAAAGTAGACGAGTGTTTACCAGGGGTTGGGGTGGGGGGAATGGGCAGTGACTGCTAGTGGGTACAGGGTTTCCTTTGGGGGTGATGAAAATGTTTTGGAGATAGATAGAGGTGGTGGTTACACACCATTGTGAGTACTAAATAACACTGAATTGTATAATTTACAATGGTGATTTTTTAGGTGTATTTCACCACAATGAAAAAAAGACATGACAATGGTCCAAAGTGCATGGCAATTCCAAAGCTAGTTTATAAGCTGATATTTAAAATAGTTACACCAATTCCTGAAGATGCTCATGGAGCCTTTACTCACTGGAGTGACTCCATTAGAGAATCAGATGTCCAGATTCCTCTTTGCCTGGCCTGGGGGCTATGTATCACACATGCATCCCATATCACACAGATGCAGCACCAACAGCTTCACTAGTAATGAGACTCCAACATCCTTTCTTCTTTTAGTAAGAGAATTCCCAAGTTTTAGATGAGCAAATGTCCTCCCTTCCCAGCTTTCCTTGTAGCTAGGTGTGACCACATGACTAATTTCTGGCCAATGAGGTATAAGCAGAAGTGATACTGGGTCATACTCTTGAAGGGAAGGACAGTGCCTGTCACCTCCCCTTCTCCCTTGCCCACAAGCTGAAATGCAGATGTGATGGCAGGGGCTGGAGCAGCCATGTTCGACCACAACAAGGGAGTCTTGTGTTCATGATGACAGAGCATTATGGAGCCATCACATCAGCTCTCAGCAGCTTACACTCAGACTGTTACAAAGAGAGAAATAAACTGTTATCTGGTTTAGGCCATTGTATATTTTTGTCTTCGTTAAAACTGCAAAACAACATCCTACCTAAGTGGCTTCTAGGACAACTTCAAGAGCTAGGAACCTTCAAAAATACTTACATATTCAGTCTCCACCGCTGCTCCCTCTTGGCATAGCTGGACCTGCTCATTGTTGGGTAACATATCTTCTTTACACTTGAAGGGAACCACTAGGACGAAAACAAAAGCAAGCAAATCAAATGTCAACCACAGAAAGATATTATTATTTACACAATCATACCCCATGCTGTAAATGCATCCATTGCCATGTTATACAACAGTGGAAATGAACAAGCTACAGCTACACGCTACAACATCAGGGGCTTTGGGAAGTGTGATTATTGAGTGAAAAAGAGCAACTCTGGAAAATATCATATGATCTCACTTATATGTGGAATATTAAAAAAAAAAAAAAAAGCCAAGCTCATAGATAAGAGAACAGATTGGTGGTTGCCAGAGGTGGGGGTGGAGGGTGGGCAAAATGGATGACGGTCGTCAGGAGGAACAAACTTCCAGTTATAAAATAAATAAGTCCTGGGGATGTAATATACAGCATGGGGACAATAGTGAATAATACTGTATTGCATATTTGAAAGTTGCTAAGAGAGTAGATCTTAAAAGTTCTCATCACAAGCAAAAGAAATTTTGTAACTATGTAGGGTGACGAATGTTAACTAGACTTATTGTGATTATTTTGCAATATATCCAAATATCAATCATTATGTTGTACACCTGAAACTAATAGAATGTTATATGTCAATTATATCTCAATAAAAAAAGATCATATGTGGTATGATACCATTTTTGTAAAGCTCCAAAGCAAACAAAACTAAGCAAGATATTGTTTAGGGATACGTAAATGGCAGGGTTTTTTTTAAGTAGGGGAATTATAAACACAAAATTCCGAGTGGTTCCCTCTGGGGAGAAGACAAGGATATACGGAGTGGAGAAGAAGCATGCAGAAAATGCAATGGCATTGATGATATTCTGGTTCTTATGTTGGCAAGGGCCTCGGATATATCCATTTTATTATTATACTTCATTGCCTCCATATAAATTACTTATATTTTTAATGTATCAAATAATCCATAATTTTAAAAACATAAACCTTTCACGGTTCCCCACTGTTCTCAGCAGAAAGACTAAAGTTCTTCACACAGCACACAAGGTCCTGCAGAATCTGACCTCTGCCCACCTGCTCAGATGCAGCTAATGCCATTCTCTTTGTCCTCAGTCTTTGTTAGCCTCAGGGCCTTTGCACATGCTATAACCTGTCACGCTGTGATCTCCACTCTTCATCTGCATAATCCCTACTCTTCCTTCAAGCTTCAGCTTAAATGTCACTTGCCTGGAGCATATTATATATCTCACTAATGGGGTATATAATATGCCAAAGGGCGTGACAGTTTTTCAATTATTAAATAATTATGTGTGTGCTCTCTACTTCCTTCCCTAGACTATAAGCTACATGAGGGCAAATATCATGTCCATCACATCCAGGATTGAATCCCCAGTACCTAGTGCAGGGGCCTGTTTGACTAATTAGTTAATTAATGCTTCAAAAATAATTTATCAAATTAATGTATTAGTGAAAAAATATAAAAAGGGAGAATGAATGAAAGTAAGAAGAGGATCCAGAGCTTGGGTAGAGTGAGGATTTTACAACCAAAGAAAGACACAGATTCCATTGCCAAGACACATAAGGAGAGGATTACTTTCGCAGCTGAAGTTGCCATGTTTCCAGGAGCCTTCTGGATTGGGACGGAAGCCCACAACGCAGCTACAGCTGTAGGAGCCTGGGGCGTTGGTGCAGACAGAATCGGGACCACACCGTGATGGATCTTGGGAGCACTCATCAATATCTGCAAAGAACTCAAAAAGATCAAAAAACCCAGAGGAACAGGGATAGCCTTCTTTCCAGGGTTGACCAGCAAACCCTCTGCTCTCCTCTGCATCCCACTGCTTGGTCTGTGAAGTTCAGCTGTCCATTGCTTGGTGCAAAGCCATGGTGGCAGGTACAAAAGTAGCTCCTGGTGCGTGTTGGTGCACGTTGCATTGAAAAGGCACTTTTCACTGCCTTTGGCCGAAAGGTTACATATCAAGGCACTCATCAATATCTGTGGAGTGAGGCAGAGTTGGCCAACAATCCAACAAAGTCATGCTTCCCCTTCCAAAGCATAGCCTTGTCACTGAAAAATGGCGGCACAACAAGGGACTACATTTCCCAGAGCCCCCTGCATCTAGGCGGGGCCATGTGGTTAGCTTTCACTCATAGAATGGAAGAGGGTATGGCATATCACTCCTGGGCCCACGTGGTTAAGAAGTGAGTGTGTCTTCTCCCTCTTTCCCTGCCACTGGCTGAAACCAAGGATTCCAAGTTCCTAACCATAGGAAAACCAGAGATGCAAGAGGACTGGATCCCTGTATCACCTTGTGGAGGAAAGCTGCCTATTGACCAAGGATATCCATACTGGATGGTTAAGGGAGTAAGAAATTTCTATTTCGTTAAGCTAGTGGTTCTCAACTGAGGGCAATTTGCCCCTCCAGGGGACGTTGGGCAATGTCTGGAGACATTTTTCGTGGTCACTGGGATCTGGGGGTAGATGCCAAACATACTGCCAATCCACTAATGCACAGAATAGCCCTACACACAACAAAGAACTATCCAGCCCAAAATGTTAATAGTGCAAAAGTTGAGAAACCCCAGCTTAACCAATACAGGGTGATGTATGGTCACTGTGGCAACAAGAGGTTACTTCTCCCTCTGAAGGTTTCTGATCCACAGAGGATATATGGAATAGAATGTCTCAGAAAAAAATAAATAGGAGGGGTCTGGCCCTGTGGTGTAAGTTCACACACTCTGCTTCAGCAGCCCAGGGCTCGTGGGTTCAGATCCCAGGCGTGAACCTACACGCCGCTCATCAAGCCATGCTAGGTCAGCATCCCACATATAAAGTAGAGGAAGATGGGCATAAATGTTAGCTCAGGGCCACTCTTCCTCCAGCAAAATGAGGAAGATTGGCAACAGACGTTAGCTCTGAGCCAATCTTCCTCACCAAAAAAAAAAAAAAATAAAGAAATAAAAGTAATAAAAAAATGAATAGGAGGGAGGTAAGGACAAAACCTTTCATATTTCTATGTCATCTCAAAAAACATGAGGGATAAATAGGCGCTGTCCACACTAGGGGCTTACACAAGTATATGGTATATTGCACCAGGCGATACCATGGAGAGTTGGTACGAGAAGTCTTTGTGATAGGAACGTAGACTAATTTGGAGGTCTCAAACGACATGGTTGGAAGGCATGGGGAAGTGGTTTTTTTCTTGGTATCACAGAAAACATCTCTAACCAAGGAGTGGGTTTCTTTTCACCGCAGGTTGCCCACTTCCAGAAATATTTAAGCATCGACTAAGTGAGCTCTTGTCAGACATACCACAGGTGCAATTTATATTTTGCATATAGAGCTGGACTAGGGGCATGGCTTTCAAAACTTTTTGGCCCAAGAAACCTTCCTTCTTGTGAAGTGAAACCCGAATAGGTAAGACAAATAAAAGAGGTGATAATTTGACTGAAAGGAGAGTGGAAGACCATGGCCTTGTTTTCTGGCCCTAGATGGGGATTCTGAAAGGTTCCTAGAGCCCTTAGAGCTGTGTTAATCTCTCTAAGATCCCTTTCCTCTTTATGCCTCTATTGTTCTGCTTCTAACAATGTCAGCAGCTAGTAAAGATCAACGAATGAGAAGAAATATAATATTTCTAATGAAAAGAAGCATGCATTTCCCCGGGGATTGAAGACTATAAAATGTGTTCTGCTGTATGGTAGACCCTCCGAAGATGGAGCCATCAGTTCTTCCATTTCCTGTATGCACATGTTGCTGTCCCAGTGAGATGGAGAGTTTATTTCCCCTCCTTTTGGATCTAGGCTGGCCCTGTGACTGTGACCAATAGAATGTGGTAGAAGTAACACTTGGGGACTTCCAAGCCCAGGCCTTATGAGAACTGGCAGTTTCTGCTTTCTTCTTCTTGGAACTTTCCTTCTTGGAAACCAACTGCCATGCTCTGAGGAAGCCCAAGAAGCCATGTGGAAAGGCCCACTGAGGGCCCTGCCAGAGATCAGCACCAACTACCAGTCACGTAAGCAAGCCTACTTTGGACCAGCCAGCCATCTTAGTGCCCCAGAAAAACCATGTGGTCAACCCATGGAATCATGAGCAAGAACAGATGGTTGTTGTTATAAGCTGCTGCATTTCAGAGTAGTTTGACATGCATTGAGAAGTCCTCAGCATGGCTGGGAGAATGACTGGTACATTTGAAAGCCTCTGGTTTCTCAGGGGTCCAAACATCAGGCAAAAAGAACCCAGGCAGGCAGGAGCAACTGTGTTCTCCCGAGATATTGGTGCAGGTGGAATTGGGACCACAAAGAGTCAAGCTCCTGGAACATCCATCCATATCTAAGCAGAAAACTGGTCTAAGTCAAAAGGATGAAGGATGCTGAGGCTGCAGCTGCAGTGCACAGCCCCACCACTGACTGAAGCCAATGGGTTTCCCTGGCTCTGGTCCCACCTTCTTAAACACATTTTTGTCGTTACAGATAGGAAGCATTTAGAGGCAAGTTTATGACCCAGGCAAATCTTCTGATGAGGGTCCTCGCAGCTCAGGATAAAATCCAAACTCCTCATTAGAACAGGCAAGACCCTGAGAGTTTGTTCTCACCTACGCTCATCTTTTGCCTCTAAACCCTTCATAATTCACGATCCAGATTCATTGATTACCTGTGAATTCATGAAGGCTTATTATCTCCTCACATGAAGAAGAATGGTTGAGACCCAAAGAACTGACCAGCAGAGCCCAACCTAAACCACCAATGCATGAAATCAAGAGCTAAATGAATGGTGCTAGTTTTTACCCATTGACTTTCAGAGTGATTTGTTACTCAGCAATAGCTAACTGCTACAAATGGACCAGAAAAATCAGAGATGACTTCGAATATCTCTGACTCCAAGCCAAGGGAATGTGATAAGGGCTTGATCACTCCATGCCCTGCTGAATGAAGTCATCCTCCCTATAAATGAAAGAGGAAAACAATAGAACCACCCTAGACTCAGGAAGATGGAGCCATGGTGTCTTTGTGAGAATATCCTGGCTGCAGTGTGGAGGATGGATTTGAGAGGGGAAGACTGGAGAAAGGGAGAGACCAGTGAGGATGCTGTTACAGTACGGATGCAGCCTGAATAAAGGATGGAGAAGAGTGGAGAGATTCAAGACATATCTAGCAGTTAGATTCTCTGAGACTTGATGACCGATTTAATATGGAAGGGGAGGGAGCATGAGGGTAACTCTCACGTCTTAATTCAAATACCTTTTAGGAAAAAGACCTGAGCTCTCCCTATAACACAGTATCTCTACCTCAGCATTACTGGCATTTGGGACTGGATCACATTTGGTCGTGGGGAGGCTGTTCTGTGCATTGTAAGATGGTTAACAACATCTCTGGCCTCTACCCACTAGAGGACAGTAGCACACACAATCCAATAACAACAGCTGTGGCAATCAAAAATGTCTCTAGACATTGCCAATGTCCACTGGAGAGAAAATCGCTATAGAGATGGAGCCCCGCATTATTCGCAGGAACTGCCTGACCCACTGCTTAAGTCACAGTAGGCCCTCAACGGGAGTTCAAATCATGATTCTTCCACCGAATAGCTGTGCATCCCTTGGCAAGTCACTTCACCTCTCTGAGCCTCCGTGTTCTCATTCCTAAAATAAGGATCATGATCACTACCTAATAGGATCATGAAATGAGGTGATTCTTAATTAAGTAGGTAAATAAAGAAGGGCAGGCCCTCTGTGCCTTCACAGGTGGAGTTGTTAGAGAAGAGCCCATCTCGACAGCTGCACCTATAGCTTCCTAAGGAGTAGGAACACTCAGAACGCTCTGCGAAGATCCCACTGGAGAGGCATTCATTGATGTCTAGGAGCAGTGGAGGAGAGTGAGCAGACAAAAGATTGGGTGTCTACAGTGAGAAACACATGTACCCAACTCAATGATAGCTTTCCACCAAAGACCATGCCTGAGAGCCTGAGAGCATTACGTGTACAGGCAAAATGACCTGGATTTCCCAGGTTCCAGTTGGTTCCAGTAGGAGAAGAGAAACCAGGCAAACAGCTGCACTTTTACCTCCCTGGCAGGTTTTGGCAGATTGAGTTAAGACCACATTGTCGCGGGTTTTGAGAACACTCATCTATATCTGGATAGAGAAAGAGTCAGAGTTACAAAGTTGCCTCATCTTGTGAAGCCCATTGTATTTTCCAAAGATGGTTGAAACAATGTTTCCCTCCCATATGTCCTTCATTCAGTGAGACCTTGGTACTCCACCCATCAAGTATTGGGGTCTATATTCCCTCCCCTGGAATCTGAGCATGCTTGTGACTATGGTGGAAGTGACACCAGGTCATAAAAATACCATGCTTAGTCAGAAGAATGTCATGATAGGTCGTAGAAATATAATGTAATTCCTTCTTCTCTTGAGATGCTCATTCTTGGAAATGAGCTGCCATACTTTGAGGAAGCCCAACCAGCCATGAAAATGCAGCTCAATGGGGAAGAACTAAGACATCCAGCCCACAGCCCTGGGGGAGCAGCCAGTCAAACAGCCAGCACCACCTTGCCAGCCTTGTGAGTAGACCCTTTTCAAAGTGGATCCTCTAGCCTCCAGTTGCGCCAACTCAACTGACACTATGTGGAATAGGGACAAGCCATCCTCTCCAAACTCAGCCCTAATAGCAGATTCATTCATGAGCATAATGAATGATTACTATTTGCAACTAAATTTGCAGGTGGTCTGTTACCCAGCAACAGATAACTCGGACACTTGCAAAGCAAATTCTAGGAATTTACTCATTGAAGGACCCATGGAATCGTGCAGTCATGGAACCATGGGGTGGCTCTCCACAAATCTATTTCAACCCTGCTCTGACAAGTTACTCGAAATAAACCCTTGCTAGGTACTTGTTATAGAAGCACAACTTCAACACAAGTCTCCTATAGCTCCCTCCCAGATCACAGGGATGCTCATTCAGCTTTCTTTCAAGTTGTAAAACGTTAGAAAAACCTAAGTGCCTGCCAATAGAAGGATGACTCAATTTGGAGTTGACATAAAGAATAAGGTACATATTCCTTCATTCAACAAATACATATTAAATAC
The DNA here is from genome assembly GCF_020826845.1 of Diceros bicornis minor. NCBI lineage: Eukaryota > Metazoa > Chordata > Mammalia > Perissodactyla > Rhinocerotidae > Diceros > Diceros bicornis. The sequence continues at coordinate 491,207 of NW_026690912.1, read as the reverse complement.
TCACAATGTATCAGTCACCATACTGGGGGTCAAAGACATAGAGTAGACAAAATAGTTGCTGTAGTATCCATCATTTTCTATATGGTTAATATTGATTTCACCCCAAATTTAAACACCAGGGTTCGTCAGCACTACTGAGCTGACTGAATAACCCATGAACTGTAGCCCAAAGATAAAGAATGATGTTTGGGGATCCCTGGAAACTAACTGCAAAAGTGATAGAAATGCATCATCTTCTTCAGAGCTCAGCAAACTACATCCCATGGGTCAAATCCAGCCCACCATCTGTTTGTGTACATAAAGCTTTATTGGCACACAGACACATCCATTCATTTTTGTATCATCTCTGGCTGTGTTTGCACCACCACTGAGTGGTCATGACAGAGATCGTACGACTTGCAACTTCCAGAATGTTTACTCTGTGGCCCCTTACAGAAAAATTGCCAACCTATGGTCTTATTCAGAGGAATAATCAGATTTTTACTGTCAAGAGGAGAACTGGGGTTTAAATATAAGGAATGCTGACAGAGAACTTAGCTCCTTCTGGGAATTATGTTACTTTATATTATTTATATTAATATAGCTCTTAATACTGCACATGTGCCTAGCACACTGCATACATTATTGCATTTAATCTTCCCAACTATCCTTGGAGTTGGATACTCTTATACGCCCGTTTTACAAATGGAACCATTGAGGCTTATAGAGATGAAATATATTTCACCAACATCTCTTAACTAGAGTGTGGCAGCTAAGTAACGTGGTTGAGACACCCTCAGTAGAGTCAGAAAGACCTGGGTTTGAATCCCAGTTCAACTGCATGACCCTAAAAAAGTCATTTCAGTTCTCCAAGCCTCAGTTTTCTCATCTGGACAATGGAGATCATCATAATGCCTATAGTCCATTTAATGTGACATTGCACATAAAGCACTTCGCACAGGACCTGGCACTCTATAAATATTGGAAATTCTAACTATCTCCATGGAAAGGCGACCAAACAGTGGGCCCTCACAATGAAATCAGTGGCTATTTCTGGATATTGACAGGGAGCATGATTTTAATTTTAATTTTCTTCCTAATGCTAGTCTATAATCATTGGAAATTTTAGTGGCCAGGAATAATTCTCATGATGAAAGAAATAGAAAGTAAGAGCGAGAGAGAGAGAAAGGAAGAATGCAAAGAAGAAAGAAAGAAAGGAAGGGAGGAGGGAGGGAGGGAGAGAGAGAGGGAGGGAGAAAGAGAGGGAGAGAGGGGGGAGAGGGGGAAAGGGGGAGAGGGGGAGGGAGGGAGGGAGAGAGGGAGGGAGAGAGAGAGAGAGAGGAGAGAGAGAGAGAGGAGAGAGAGAGAGAGAAAGAGAAAGAAAGAAAGAAAGAAAGGGAAAGAGAGAAAGAAAGAAAGAGAGAGAAGGGAGGGAGGAAGGAAGGAAGGAGGAAGGAAAGCAGGAAGGAAGGAAGGAAATAAATAAATAATATTTGGGGCAAAAACAAAAAGCATCTGTATCTGCTACCCAGCTAGATCCCACCTGCTTTTCCGACCACCTGTGAGGGGACGTGAACTCACCTTTGCATTCGACTCCTGGGCCCATGAACTGTGTCTCTCCCGTGCTGGACAGGAAGCCTTGTTTGCAAGTACAGTAGTAACTGTCCAAAGTGTTGGTGCAGGTTGCATAAGCTGGGCAGATGGTGGAACTTGCACACTCATTCACATCTAGGCAGCGTAGAAGGAAAAGGTTGAGTTAGCGCCCCAGAGCAGGGCTTCAAGAGAAGGCAGCATTTGAGAGTGAAGGAGACCACTGTGGGTTGAATTGTGTCCTCCAAAAAGAAATGTTGAGTTCCTAAACCTGGTCCCTTAGAAACCTTATTTGGAAATAGGGTCCTTGTAGATGCAATTAAGATGTAAGTTAATGTGGGATCCTGCTGGAGAAGGATGGTCCCTTAATCTGATATAATTGGTGTCCATATAAGAAGAGGACAAGAGGCACAGAGACAGGCTTGGGGAGAACACCATGTGATGACAGAGGCAGAGATGGGAGTGATGCATTTACAAGTCAAGGAACACCGAAGATTGCTGGCAACACCAGAAGCTAGGAGAGAGACACAGAGCAGATTCTCTCCCAGAGCCTTCAGAGAAAGCACGGCCCTGCTGACACCTTGATTCCAGACCTCTGGCCTTCAGAATGTGGGACAATAATTCTCTGTTATTTAAGGCCGCCAGTCTACAATATTCTGTTATGCAGCCCGAGCTTCCTAACACGATGGACAAGAGAATTCATCTCTGTGTGTCTCAACTTCCCCATCTGTCAGACGAGGATAATAATACCCACCCCACAAGGTCATTCAGAGGATTAAATAAGATGACCTCTGGAAAGCGCTCACCACAGAGCCTGGAACACAGTAAGTACTAGGCAAGCAAATCTTAACTAAAATAAAAATTAACCACTAACATGTCGAGCTTTCTTTGTGGCAGGTATTGCCGTAGATCCCTTACATGTGTTAGCTCCATGAATGCTCATAGCAGCCCTACGAGCTATAAACTAATATTTCCACTTTTCAGAGGAGGAAACTGAAACTCAAAAATTGTGCAACGTCGCATAGATTGTGAAAGGCACGAGGATTGGAATCCGGGTTCTGTCTGGCTCTGGAATATTTGCATGACAGCTTCTCAGGCTGTCTTGAGTGCCAGAGTCTGGAAATTTGGTGATTAAATCAATGTCTGTCCTACGCAAGCCCTCCTTGAGCTGCCAGAGGTTGCAGCCTCATTTGGAGGCAGAATGTCATGGTGGTTGTGAGCATGGGGTGTGAAGTCACTCTTGGGCACACTCAGATCCTGACTCTCCTACCTCCTATCTATTTGGCCATGGGAGGGTGATTCCACCACAGTGGAGGCTCACAGTCCTTGTCTGTGAAATGGGTGTAGAATATGACCAATACCGTCAGGTTGTTGGGAGGACTGAATGAGCACACGAGAGGGAGAGCTTAGCGCCTTGGCTGGGATCCTGCCTCCAGCCTTTTGTACCTGGTGTTCCCTCCTCCTGGAACATCCTTCCCCAGATACCCAATCTCTCACTCCCTCACTTCCTTCAGATCTTGTCTCAAATATCAACTTCTCAGCATGGCCTCTTCTTACCACCGTGTTAAAATTAGAAACCCACCTCCGGAACTTTATATCTACATTTCCTGCCTTATTTGTCTTCATCTCCTTTAGGTATCCCTAACACACAATATGTTCGTGCTTCTATTTTTTGTTATCTATCTCCCTGCAAACAAGATGATAATTTCCAGGGGGACAAATATTATTGCCTGTGTTATTCACTGCTGTATTCACCATTCCTAGAATAGAACCTGCTGTATTGTAGATGCTCAAGTAGTATTGCAGGAATGAATGAATGAATGAGTGAATGTATGAATGAATGATTATTAGCATCAGCTTTGCAGAAAAGTCTTTGAACTCAGCCGAGACATGCCCCTACTCATCACCCACCACTGCTGAATTTGCAAACAGAATGGGACCTGATTCCCCAACAGATCCCTCCACCTACTTTCACACGTCTCTCCTGGACCGCGGAATCTCATGTTTCCACTGCTAGAAACAAATCCTGGGTTGCAGACACAATAGTAGCTTCCAGGACTGTTGTGGCAAGTCGCATGCTCTGGGCAGGCTCTGGAATCCACACATTCATCCACATCTAGAGAGTGGAAGAAAAAACCCGGGTTGAGGCAGACGAGGAAATGAGAGCAGGAGACTGCAAGTGCAGACTTGCTCTACATGTTCTTATCTTGTGGCACACAGTGCTGAGGCTCCCCAATACCCACATTCTCCCCTTCTCCCTAACCTCCCTTGCTGTTAGGTGGGACCAAGAGAATAAATACTGGCCAATATTATGTAAGGAAAAGGGTGATGAATAATTTCAAAACGTAATGATCACAGATTGCACAAATGGCCGTAGTCTTTTTTTCTTGGCATAGAGAAAAAAGATATGTTGAAGTGCTAAACCGGGTCTCTGAGAATGTGACCTTATTTGGAAACAGGGTCTTTCTAGTTGCAATTAAGATGTAAGTTAACATGGGATCATGCTGGAGTAGGATGGTTAATCTTAATCTTATCTGATTGGTGTCTTTATAAGTAGAGGAGAAGGGGCACAGAGGCAGGCTTGGGGAGAACACGATGTGATGACAAAGGCAGAGATTGGAGTGATGCGTCTACAGCTCAAGGAATCCCAAGGATTGATGGCAACACCAGAAGCTGGGAGAGAGACACAGAGCAGATTCTCTCCTAGAGCCTTCAGAGAAACCACGGCCCTGCTGACATCTCGATTTCAGACCTCTGACCTCCAGAGATGTGAGAAAATAAATCTCTGCTGTTTAAGGCCGCCAGTCTATAATATTTGGTGATGCAGCCCAAGCTGCCTAACACAATGTGCAAGACAATTCATCTCTGTGTGTCTCAGTTTCCCCATCTATCAGATGAGGATAATAGTACCCACCCCATAGGGTCATTCAGAGGACTAAATAAGGTGACCTCTGTAAAGCACTCCACACAGAACCTGGAGCACAGTAAGTACTATGCAAGCAAACGTTAACTAAAATAAAAATTAACTACTAATATGTTGAGCTTTCTTTGTGGCAGGCATTGACAGAGATCTCTTACGTGCATTAGCTCCACGAATCCTCCTAGCACCCCTATGAGCTATAAACTAATATTTCCACTTTTCAGAGGAGGAAACTGGGGCTTCACAATTCTGCACTGTCACATAGCTTGTGAAAGGCACAACGAGGATTGGAATCCAGGTTCTGTCTTGCTCTGGAATGTTTGCATGACAGCTTCCCAGGCTGTCTTGAGTCTCAGAGTCTGTGAACTTGGGGATTAAATCGATGTGTGTCCTACGCCAGCCCACCTTGAGCTGCCAGAGGTTGCAGCCTCATTTGGAGGCAGAAGGGCATGGTGGTTGGGAGCATGGGGGGTGAAGTCACATCTAGGCACACTCAGATCCTGACTCTCCTACATCCTCTCTATTTGGCCTTGGGATCGTGATTCCACCACAATGGAGGCTCAGTTTTCTTGTCTGTGAAATTGCTGTAGAGTACAACCAATACCATCAGGTTGCTGGGAGGACTGAATGAGCACATGTATGAGAGAGCTTAACGCATTAGCTGGGATCCTGCCTCCAGGCCTTTGTACCTGCTGTTCCCTCCTCCTGGAACATCCTTCCCCAGACACCCAATCTCTCACTCCCTCACTCCTTCAATCTTATCTCAAATATCAACTTCTCAGCATGGCCTTTCCTTACCACTCTGTTAAAAGTGGTAGAATCCCATCCCTAGAACCCTTTATCTGCCTTTCCTGCCTTATTTGTCTTCATCTCCTTTAACTATTCCTAACACACGAGATGTTCATGCATCTATTTTTTGTTATCTATCTCCCTCCACACTAGATGATAAGTTCCAGGAGAACAAATATTATTGCCTGTGTTAGTCACTGCTGTGTCCGCCATCCCTAGAATAGAACCTGGTGTATTGTAGATGCTCAAGAAGTATTGGTCAAAGGGTGCATCAGTGAATGAATGTATGAATGAATGATTCAGCCAAGACCTCCCCCGACTCCTCTCCCACCACTGCTGTCTTTGCAAACAGAATTGGACCTGATTCCCCAGCAGATCCCTCCACCTACCTTCACATGTCCCTCCAGGACTGAGGAATCTCGTGTTTCCACTTCTAGAAACAAATCCTGGGTTGCAGACACAATAGTAGCTTCCAGGGCTGTTGTGGCAAGTCGCATGCTCTGGGCAGGCTCTGGGATCCACACATTCATCCACATCTAGAGAGTGGAAGAGAAAACCCAGATCAAGGCAGAGGAGGAAATGAAGACAGGAGACTGCAAGTGGAGATTCGCTCTACATGTTCTTAGCTCGTGGCACGCAGTGCTGAGGCTCCCCAATACCCACATTCTCCCCTTCTTCCTAACCTCCCTTGCAGGTAGGTGTCGTGGTTAAAATAAATTCTGGCCAGTGGTATGTAAGCAAAAGGATGACAATAATGTCAAACATAATGATCATAGCTTGCAGAAAGGCTGTAGTCTTTCTTTTTTAGCATAGACAAAAAAGTACACTGTTTATTTCTTTGTTGTTGTTCATTTGTTTGTGTCATACATCCGTCCGTCCATCCACCCACCCATCCACCCACCCATCCATCCATCCTTCCATCTATCCATCCATCCATCCATCCATCCACCCATCCATCCATCTATCCAAGCAGCTATCCATCTATCTATGCATCCAGCTTTCCATCTATTCATCCATCCAAAAGATATCTGCCACGAGTGTGATACTTCAGTGGCCCCATATATACCCCTGTATCCACACCTCAGGATGCAGGTTATGCAGTATGACGTAACTTTGACACTCCTCTCTTTAAATGTGGAGTTTGTTTCCCACCGCTGAATCCAGCTGGCCCTATGACTTCCATTGGCCAATTGAATGCAGCAGAAGTGATGTGGCACCAGTTCCTAACTTTGACCTCTAGAGGCTTCTTTGCTTCTGTTCATGCTTTGGGCCTCCTGATTCTGCCACATGAACAAGCCCTAAACTAGCCTAATGAAGGATGGAAGACATGGATCATCCCAGATGAGCCCTAGTCATGTGCGACAGCCCAGCCCAACCACAGCTGACCACAGACACACGAAGAATGTTTGAGACCCAAAGAACTGACCAGCAGAGCCCAACCTAAACCACCAATGCATGGAATCAAGAGCTAAATAAATGTTAGTTTTTTTCAGCCATTGTCATTCCGGGTGATTTGTTACTCAGCAATAGCTAACTGCTAAAAATGGACTAGACAAATCAGAGATGACTTCAAATATCTGTGACTCCAAGTCAAGGGGATGTGATGAGGGCTGGATCACTCCATGCCCTGCTGGATGGAGTCACCCTTCCTATAAATGAATGTGGAGAACAATAGAACCACACTAGACTCCGGAAGATGGAGCCTTGGTGTCTTGGTGAGAACATTCTGGCTGCAGTGTGGAGGATAGATAGAGGTGACAAGACTGCAGAAAGGGAGAGACCAGAGGGGATGCTGCTGCAATACGGATGAAGCCTGATCCAAGGATGGAGAAGAGTGGAGAGATTCAAGACATATTTAGCAGGTAGATACCCCAAGACATGATGACTGATTTAATATGGAAGGGGAAGGGGGGTGAGGGTAACTCGCAGGTCTTAATTCAAATATCTTTTAGGCAAAAGTGCTGAGGTTTGGATCTGAGCTCTCCCTAGGACAGAGTTTCTCTACCTCAGCACTACTGAAATTTGGGACTGGATCATTTTTATTTGCGGGGAGGCTGTTCTGTGCATTGTAGAGTATTTAACAGCATCTCTGGCTTCTACCCACTAGATGACAATAGCACACACAACCCCAACACCACCAGCAGCTGCAACAATCAAAAATGTCTCTAGATATTGCCAATGTCCCCTGAGGATAAAATCGCTGTAGGGACAGAGCCCCCTATTACTCTCAAGTACTGCCTGACCCACTGGTTAAGTCACAGTAGTGCCTCAACAGGAGTTCAAACCCTGGATCTTCCACTTAACAGCTGTGCATCCTTGGGCAAGTCACTTCACCTCTCTGAGCCTCAATTTTCTCATTCCTAAAGTGAGGATCATGATCCCTGCCTCAAAGGACCATCAAATGAGGTGATTCTTAATTAAGTAGGTAAATAAAGAAGGGCAGGCCCTCTGTGCCTTCACAGGCGGAGTTGTTAGAGAAGAGCCCATCACGACAGCTGCACCTGTAGCTTCCCAAGGAGTTGGAACACTCAGAATGCTCTGGGCAGATTCCACTGGAGAGGCAGTCATTGATGTCTGAGGAGCAGTGGAGGAGAGTGAGCAGACAAAAGATTGGGTGTCTACAGTGAGAAACACATGTACCCAACTCAGTGATAGCATTCCTCCAAAGACCATGCCTGAGATCCTGAGAGCATTACCTGTACAGGCAAAATGACCTGGCTTTCCAGGGTTCCAGTTGTTTCCAGTAGGAGAAGAAAAACCACGCAAACAGCTGCACTTGTACCTCCCTGGCAGGTTTTTGCAGATTGAGTTGTGACCACATTGTAGGGGATTTTGAGAACACTCATCTATATCTGGATAGAGAAAGAGTCAGAGTTACAAAGTTGCTTCATCTTGTGCTGCCGATTGTATTTTACAAAGATGGTTGAAACAATGTTTCCCTCCCATAAGCCCTTCTTTCAGTGAGACCTTGGTACTCCATCCATAAGCAGTGGGGTCTATATTCCCTCCCCTTGAATCTGAGCATGCTTGTGACTATGGTGGAAGTGACACCAGGTCATAAAAATACCATGCTGGGTCAGAAGAATGTCACGCTGGGTCATAAATATATAATGTACTTCGTTGTTCTCTTGAGTGGCTCATTCTTGGAAATGAGCTACCATACTTTGAGGAAGCCCAACAAGCCGTGAAAATGCAGCTCACATGGGGCAGAACTAAGACATCCAGCCCACAGCCCTGGGGGAGGAGCCAGTCAACAGCCAGCACCACCTCGCCAGCCTTGTGAGTAGACCCTCTTCAAAGTGGATCCTCTAGCCTCCAGTTGAGGCTCAACTGACACTGTATGGAAGAGAGACAAGCCATCCTCTCCAAACTCAGCCCTAATAGCAGATTCATTCATGAGCAAAATAAATGATTGTTGTTTGCAACTAAGTTTGCCGGTGGTCTGTTACCCAACAATACATAGGTTGAACACCTTGCAAAGCCAATTCTAGGAATTTACTTCCTGAAGCACTCACGGAATTGTGCAGTCATGGTACCATGGTGGGGGGACCCTCCCCTAATTTCCTTCAGCCCTGCTCTGCCAAGTCACCCCAAATAAACACTTGCTATGTACTTGTCATGCAAGCACACCTTCAAGACAAGTCTCCTATAGCTTGCTACCCATCATTGCACCTCTCCTAGAGAGATATCTGGAGCTGCCACTGTACATCAACATAAGATCACAGGGACGTTCATTCAGCTTTGTTTCAAGTTGTAAAACATTAGAAAAACCTAAGTGCCTGTCAATAGAAGGATGATTGGAGTTGACTAAAGATTAAAGTTCGTGTTCCTTCATTCAACAAATATCTATTTAACTCACAATGTATCAGGTACCATGCTGGGGGTCAAAGACATACAGTGGACAAAATCGTTGCTATAGTATCCATCACTTTCTAGATGGGGAACATTGATTTCACACCAAATTTAAACACCAGGGCCCACCAGCACTACTGAGCTGACTGAATAACCCATGATCTGTAGCTCAAAGATAAAGAAGGACATTTGGGGCTCCCTGGAAACCACAGTGATAGAAATGCATTCTCTTCTTCAGAGCTCAGCAAACTACATCCCATAGGTCAAATCCGGCCCATCACTTGTTCGTGTAAATAAAGTTTTATTGGCACACAGCCACATCCATTCATTTTTGTATCATCTATGGCTGCTTTTGCACCACAACTGGAGCACTGAGTAGTCATGACAGAGATCATAAGCCTTGCAGTCTCCAAAATATTTACTTTCTGTTCCCTTACAGAAAATTTTGCCAACGTCTGGTCTTATTCAGAGGCATAATCAGATCTTTACTATCAAGAGAATAAGGGTCTAAATATAAGGAATGCAGACAAAGAACTTAGCTCTTTCTGGGAATTATGTCAGTTTATATTATTTACGTTAATATAGCCCTTGATACTGCACATGTGCCTAGCACACTGCATACATTGTTGCATTTAATCTTCCCAACTATCCTTTGAGATACATACTTTTATACACCCATTTTACAGATGGAAACATTGAGGTTTAGAGTGATTAAACATGCTTCCCCAACACCCCTTAACTAGAGTGTGGCAACTAAGCCACGTGTTTGAGAGACCCTCAGTAAAGTCAGAAAGACCTGGGTTTGAATCCTAGTTCAACTGCATGACCCTAAACAAATCACTTCAGCTCTCCAAGCCTCAGATTTCTCATCTGGACATTGGAGATCATCACAATGCTTACAGTCAATTTTATGTGACGATGCACATAAAGCCTTTCTCACGCAGGCTGGCACTCAATAAATGTCAAAAATTCTTATTATCTACTGGAGAGGTGACTGAAGGCACACCCCAAAAATGAAATCAGTGATTATTTCTGGATATTGACAGATAGTAGGATTTTTATTTTCATTTTCATCCTAGTGCTAGCCTCTAACCATTGGAAATTTTTGTGACCAGGAATAATTCTCATGATGAAAGAAAGAAAGAAAAAGAGAGAGAGAGAGAGAAATGAAGAATGAAAAGAAAGAAAGAGAGAAAGAGGGGGGGAGGGAGGGGGGAGGGAGGGGGGAGGGAGGGAGGGAGGAAGGGAGGAAGGAAGGAAGGAAAGAAAGAAAGAAGGAAGGAAGGAAAGAAAGAAAGAAGGAAGGAAGGAAGGAAGGAAGGAAGGAAGGAAAGAAGGAAGGAAGGAAGGAAAGAAGGAAGAAAGAGACAGAGGCAGGGAGGGATGGAGGAAATCATATTTGGGGAAAAAACAAAAAGCACCCACATCTACTACCCAGCTAGCTTCTATTTGATTTTCCTACCACCTTTGAGGGGGTATGAACTCACCTTTGCATTCCACACCTGAGCCCCTGAACTGTGTCTCTCCGGTGCTGGACAGGAAGCCTTGTTTGCAAGTGCAGTAGTAACTTTTTGGAGTGTCGGTGCAGGTTGCATAAGCTGGGCAGACGGTCGTATCCACACACTCATTCGTTTCTGGGCAGCACAGAAGGAAGAGTTCGGGTTAGTGCACCAGAGCGGGGCTGCAAGGGAAGCCAGCGTTCGAGAGTAAAGGTGACCGTTGTGGGTTGAATTGTGTCCTTCAAAAAGATATGTTGAGGCCCTAAACCTGGTCCCTGAGAATGTGACCTTATTTGGAAATAGGGTCCTTGTAGATGCAATTAAGATGTAAGTTAATGTGGGATCATGCTGGAGAAGGATGGTCCCTTAATCTGATATAATTAGCGTCCTTATGAGAAGAGGAGAAGAGGCACAGGGACAGGCTTGGGGAGAACACCATGTGATACCAGAGGCAGAGATGGGAGTGATGCATCTACAAGTCAAGAGACACCGAGAATTGCTGGCAACACCAGAAGCTGAGAGAGACACAGAGCAGATTCTCTCCTAGAGCCTTCAGAGAAAGCACGGCCCTGCTGACACCTTAATTTCAGACCTCTGGCCTCCAGAACTGTGAGAGAACAAATTTCTGTTGTCTTAAGCCACATGGTTTGTGATAACTTGTTACAGCAGCCCTAGGAAACTGGTTAGTCAAGGACCTTACAGACCCTAGACTTTGCCACTCAAAGTGTGGTCCGTGGGTGGGCAGCATCAGCATCGCCTGGCATTTTGATGGAAACAGAAAACCCCAGGCCCTGCCCCAGATCTGCTGAAAGAATCTGCATTTTAGCAAGATCCTCAGGTGATGTGTGTGCACAAGAAGTGTGAGAAGTACTGATCTGGACTCTTGCTTCTCCAAGTGTGGTCCGCAGACCAGCAGCATCTGCCTCACCTGGGATCCCCGAGAGACCTTGGAAAATCAGGTGCTGATTCAGCTGGTCTGGGGGACCTGAGTCTCTGCATTTCTAACAAGCCTGTGACTGATGCTGATGATGCCAGTCCATGGACCACTCTGTGAGCATCAGAGCTCCAGACAGAAGAGTATGCGAGTCAAAGCTGCAGCCTTTGGAGCAAGGACCACCTGGGTTAAAGCTCCCACAGGAAACATCAAAGCAGGGAATGGTGGCTACTCCCCCACACCCATCTCCCCCTCTTCCTTTTATTAAAATGACCACCCATTTAAGCTTCAATCCCAGCTTCTCTTGCAGCTACGTGTGGCCATGTGGCTAAGTTCCAGCCAATGGAAATGAGCAGAAGTGATATGTGCACCTTTTGGCCACACCCTTAAAAAGAAGGAGCATGGTCTTCACTTCTCCTTTCCCTTTCACCTGGGCTGGAACATGGACAGAATGAGGTGATCTGTCCATAACCGTGGGGATGATGCTTTGGAAAACCTCCACACCGAGGGACGGAGAAACAACAAGATGGGAGGCACCTGGGAGCTGAGAAGATCTCAGACGAGGTAGCCCTGTCACCTTGTTCCATCCTCAAAGTGGAGATTTATGAGAGGGTGAAGAATAAACTTCTAAGAGATAAACATTTTAAGTTGTTGTCATTTGGTTTCTACGGAAACAGTCAAAACTACATCCTAGCCACCCCAGCCCTGGGACAAGTGAAGTTCACATCTCTGTACCTCCGTTTACTTCTTTGGCCCTCAACTCATGTCCAGTGTGTTCCCAAGCCCCATTGATTCTTCCTCCCAAATATTCGACATCTACCCACATCTCTCCATTTCCATGGCTATGCTTGGTACAGATCTTCCCCTGGATGCTGCATCCCCTACATCCCCTACAGCCCCTACACCCTCCACTGTTCCCTGCAATCATTTCTGAATGCAAATCTGATCACCCACCCCCACCCCTGCCTACAACACTCCCTGTTGCACTCAGAATGAAAATGCAAGTTACTTAATATGACCTGGAAAGTCCCCAGTGACCAGACCGAACCACATCTCTCTTCACTCTCCATTTCTAGCCTCCCCCAGCACAGGGCCTTTGCACATGCTGTTCTGTTTTCCTCTGCTTTGCCTGGCCAGCTCCTATTCATTCTCCAGTTCTTGCTTAAATGTCACTTCCTCCAAGAAGCCTTCCCTGACTCCCCCATAGCTCCCTGTGCTCTCTGTTTATGGCACTTATCAAAATTATAATTGGTGGATTATTTGAGTGGTTAGCTTTTTAGTGATCATCTCCTCTACTACACTGTGAGTTCCAGGAGGACAAAGCCACAGGTGGGGGCAGGCTTCCAGGTGCTAGGGAAGGGACTCACTTGACACTATCATTTCTGTGTTTGGCAGAATAATGGCCCCCCCAAAGATGACCACGTCCAAATCCCTGGAACCTGCAAATATGCTATGCTACATGGCACAGGGATATTAAGGTTGCAGATGGAATTAAGACTGTTAATCAGCTGACCCTGAGATGGAGAGATTAGCCTGGGTTATCCAGGTGGGACCAACACAATCACAAGCATCTTCATAAGAGACAGGTGAAACCAGGAGAGACAGAGTCAGAGTGAAGCAATGTGAGAAAAACTTGACCAGCCCCTGTTGGTTCTGGAGATGGAAAAAGAGGGACACGAATAAAGGGATACAGTTGGCTTCTAGAAGCCAGAAAAGGCAAGAAAACAGATTCTCCCCTAGAACTTCCAGCGAGGAATGCAGCACTGCTGACACCTGGATTTCAGCCCAGTGGGACCCGTTTCAAACTTCTGACCTCCAGAACTGTAAGAATACGCTTCTGTTGTTTCAAGCCACCAAGTTTTCGGTGACTTGTTACAGCAGCAATAGGAAACTAATACAACTTCCATTATATGGATGTGGAAAACTGAGGCTCAGAGAGGTTAAGTAACTTGCCCAAGGGCACACAGCCGGTGAATGGCAGCATCAGGCCGGTGAAAACCCTAAGTGCATGATTTTCATTACTTCTACACGACAAGAGGTAGGTCTGACTGGAAATGGAGTAAATTTTCAGGCAATATCTAAGATAATTCTACATAAAAACTTTTGTAATTGGTTGTTTAAAGTTTCTCTCCCTGATTGACTGTGAGCCCCCAGAAGAGATGTGTGACCATCTTACTTACTACTGCATCCCAAGTGCGTAGAATAGCGCCTGGTGCATAGTCGGTGCTCAATGATAAAGACCTCACTGAGAAGGTAACATTTGAGCAAAGATCTGAAGGAGGTGAGTGAGCTATGAAGCTAATTAAAGCAGAGGAGACAGCAAGTGCAAAGGCCCATTGGCAGGACCACACCTTGTGATTTTGGGGAACTACAAGGAGGCCGATGTCGTTGGAGTACAGTGGATAAATGGAGAGTGGGAGGAGGTGACATAGCAAGATCATGCAGGATCTGCTGGACCACTGTAAGACTTCAGCATTTTATCAGAGCAAAAGGGGAGCATGGGAGAGTTTTGAGCAGAGGAAGGACAGAGCATGACTTTAATGTGATCCTTCTGGCCATTGGTTGGAAGATGCACTGTAGAGGGACAGAGGCCGGATGACCAGGGAGGAGGTGACCACACTTGTCGAGGCGAGCGATGATGGTGGATACAACCCAGGTGGGAGCTATGGAAAGCTAGGATTCTGGATTTATTTTGAAGGTAACGTTAACAGGATTTGCCAGTGGATGGGATGTGGGGCGTGAAATAAATAGAGGGGCACAGCGAGAATGCCAGCATCAATTGGTAGGATAGGACATCATAGGAAAACTCTTTATAAAGTGCCATGAAAACGTAAGAGATAGGGCCAGCCCTGTGGCTTAGCGGTTAAGTGGGCGCGCTCCGCTGCTGGCGGCCCGGGTTCGGATCCCGGGCGCACACCGACGCACCACTTCTCCGGCCATGCTGAGGCCGCATCCCACATACAGCAACTAGAAGGATGTGCAGCTATGACATACAACTATCTACTGGGGCTTTAAGGGAAAAAAATAAATAAATAAAATCTTAAAAAAAAAAAACGTATGAGATGGATTATCATTATTAGGGTCTTGAGACCCAAGCTCTTTGCTCCCTACAGCATGATTTGTTTATTTCCCTTCCCTGCATGATGCCTCAGATAACATCTTGCTTCTCATTTCCAGCTTCCTCTTTCAGCTACGAAGGCAACATTTCTCTTTGCAGACTTCCGGCACGTTATCACTTGTGGTCTCTCAACTCTGAGCTTCCCATTACTCACAACTCAAATCCACCCCAAACCAGACTAGCAACCCAGTCATGTCTGACTGGGCACTTGTCAACCTCTCCAGCTCGTCTCCTATCCTGCCCCATCAGCCATGCTCACTTTCACTCAGTTCTCCAAATTCCTTCCAGTCTCAGCCCGCAGATCTTGAGACTTGCCAGCCTCCATAATTGTGTGAGCCAATTCTCTGTAATGAATCTTTACGTGTGTGTGTGTGTGTGTATACAGATATATAGATATCCATCCTATTAGTTCTGTTTCTCTGAACAACCCTGACAAATACAAACACCTACTATACACCAGGCCCTATTCTAGGCACTGTGGATTCAGCGGCGGAACAAGACACACAAAATTCTCCACCTTCACAGAGCTGATAATCTGGAGATGTGGGGGTGAGGGATACAATGTCAAAAATAGAGAGGTCACTAAGAAGACGACACATGAGCTAAAACATAAAGAAGGTGAGGGAGGGAGCCACGTGTATATGTAGGGCAAGAGCTTTCCAGGCAGAAGGAACTGCGTGTGCAAAGACCCTGGGACAGGACTGTGCCTGGCATGTTGGAGGAAGAGTGAGGAGGCCCGCGTGGCTGGAGCAGAGGAAGCGAAGGGGAGAGAGGGAGGAGGGGAGGGCAGGAAGGGGATAGGGGAAGATTGTGCAGGGCCTTGTGAGCCACAAGGAGGACTTGAGAGTTTACCCAGAGGGAGGTGGGAGCCCTGAAAGGCTGTGGGCCAAGGAGGGATGGCCCCTGACTCAGGGGTTCACAGGTGCCCTCTGGCCGCTCTTGGAAGGGCAAGGAGTGGGGATACCAGGGCACAGGCCACTTCAACACCCCAACTGAGACACACACATGATCTTCAAAACAATTTAATGGTCATTTAACTGACCTAAGCAGAAAATGAGACTCAGAGAGACAAAGGAACTTATTAAAATACAAATAGAGCTTTCATTTCATAAGTGACTTCCGTGCAACAGGCCTCTTCCATGCATTTTCTGCAGTCCCCACTGTAATGCGTCGAGGTAGTTGACCAAGTCATCCTGGCTTTCCCAGGATTTTCCTGTTGTTAGCCCTCAAAGTCCAAATTCCTGGGATCCGCCCCCCCGATCCCAGTCTGGGGCAAGTCAGGATGGTCAGTCACCCTGCTTCAAGGTAAACGTTACAACTCCATTTTACAAATGTGGAAACGCATGCCCAAGAGAGTTCCCGTAGCCTGCCCCAGGCCTACGCAAGTCAGAACGCAAGAGGAGAGCAAAGTAGAGGGGATGAGTGCAGGGAGGGAGTCCAGGGGACCCGCCGTGGTCCTGGCTCTGCCCCTCACTGGCTCCCAGCTTCAGCCCAGCCGCAGCCCAGCCACTAACAACCAGATAATACGCGTTTCTCCAAGGAGGAGGAGGAGGAACAGAAGGAGGAGAGGAGGAGGGGGAGGAGGGGAAGAAGGGGAGGGGGAGGCTGAGGGGGTGGGGGAGGAGCAGAGGAGAAGGAGGAGGCAGAGGAGCAGGAGGAGAAGGAGGGGAAGGAGGGAGGAGTGGGAGGAGGGGGGAGGAGGAGGGGGAAGAAAAGGGAGAAGGAGGGGAGGAGGGAGAAGAGGAGGAGGGGGGAAGAGGAGGAAGAGAGGCAAGAGGAGTGGAAGAAGAGGAAGGGGGAGAGGGAGGAGGGAAGTCAGGGAAGAGGGGAGAGAGGAAGAGGGGGAGGAAGGGAGGAAGGGAGGGAGGAGGAGGGGGAGGAAGGGAGGGAGGAGAGCAGGGAGGGAGGAGGGGAGGGAAAAGGAGGGGGAGGAGGAGGGGGAGGGAGGGGAGGGAAGAGGAGAGGAGGGAGGAGGAGGGGAGGAGGGGAGGAGGGGAGGGAGGAGGAGGGGAGGGAGGAGGAGGGGAGGGAGGAGGAGGGGAGGAGGGGAGGGAGGAGGAGGGGAGGAGGGGAGGGAGGAGGAGGGGAGGAGGGGAGAGAGGAGGAGGGGAGGGAGGAGGAGGGGGAGTGTTAACATAATGGAGCGCTTACCATGTTCCACGTACCACTCTAAGCACTGCCCGTACACACCTCATTTAATCCTCATCAAAACCCTGTGGAATTAACTCCTCTTACCCTCATTTTCAAGGACACTGAAGTCGTGGGGATTTTATTGAAATGCCTGAGGTCCCCAAGGCAATGAGCACCAGAACCAAGATTTGAACCCAGGAAGAGTGACTCCAGAGCCCCCCTCTTAGCAACTCCACATGGAGGGGAGTCCTCACAACTATCCCATTAGGTAGGGGTCGTCCCAATACCCACTAATCAGATGATGACACCGGGAGATGGAAGTGCTTGCCCAAGGCCTGATTGCCTTCAATCTGGGGGAGTTTCTTACCAAAAGCCGTCCCTGTCAGATTCAGCAGCCGACCTGCAAGCAGAGGACAGAGAAGTTGTTAGCTGCCTTGGAGATCTGGCCATGAGCCACCCGCTCACCCAGCCAGGCTCCGTATTTCCCTGGGGGCCAAGGTCACGGTGGCAAGTTACGGAAGCAGGCATTGGTATGTGATGAAGAAAACCCAGTCTCTTCCTGGAGATTTACCTGCATCAGCTCATGAGTTCCTCACATCTTGCCAGGTGAGACGGGTGGGACAGTAGCCACTCTTGGCACCACCCCCATCCCCTGTACCAGGTTGGCACACTCGTCTGACAGCTGTTTCACTGCTCCAGAAACGATGACAGACAGATGCAGGAGTGTAACAGCGCAGCCATCCCCTTGCCTCTGAGCAGGTGAACGTCTCGGGTGCAATTCACACTCTAGAGCTCCGGCGGGATGGGCTGTGGCTAAGCCTTTCCTGAAATGCCTTCTGAGTGGCTAGTTTCTCCCCCTGCCCTATCCTGCTTCCCTCACTCCTGCAAGTGTCTGCAAGTGCCTCCTGAGAGCCCTCTCTTCATGAATTACTCACACCAGAATCCTCATCTCAGGCTCTGCTTCGACGGAAACTAACCAAAAGCAGATGGTAATCCTTATTTTTGTTTCTTTTGTTTTTATCTTTTTTTAAGAAGGTAATAATCGCTTGTTGTAAAAAAAATTCGAACAATGCAGAAGTGTATAAAATTAAAAGTGAAGGTCTCCCCGTCCCCCATCCTCATACCCAGAGGTAACAATTGTCAAAAGCTTGAGTGAATCCTTCAAGGCTGGGTCCTATTCACAACTCAACTGTGCAAATATACTATCAAATAGAAATGAATTTATAAATTCACACAATTTTCTTAACACAAATAGGATCGTGCAATCTACAATCCGCTGTGCTCTCTAATACAGTAGCTACTATTTACACTTAAATCTATTAAAATTAAATAAAATGAAACATGCCATTCCTCAGTATATCAGCCATTTATCCGCTACTCAATAACCACATGTGACTAGTGGCTTCTGTGGATCTAGAACATTCCATCATCATGGAAAGTTCTGTTGGACAGCTCTGTTCTATTTCTACTTGCTTTTTCACTCAACAGTATGTCTTGCAAACCAAGAGGAGCAAAATTTGTCAGGCATTGAAGCTGTACAATGGGCACATGGGTGTTTGTTATACTTTCTTTGCTGCCTCTGAGTGTTTAAATATTTCTATAATAGAAATTTAAGAAAATAATACATTTTGGGCGACTTTCCATGTCAGTCCATATAGACCTAACTCATGCTTTTTAACAGCTGCATAGTATTCCATTGTATCCATGAGCTATAGCTGCGCCAGAAATAGCTAGGTAGCCAAAGATCAAACAAAAACTCCACACTCCCCTTTCCGTGGTGTGGAATTGTCACTAGGAGGCAGCCGCCCAACCATGGACTACATTTCCCAGCTCACCTTGCATCCAGGTATGGTCATGTGACCGTGAGCAGAAGTGACATGTGTCACGGCCAGGCCTAGGCTTTTATCAAGTGGGTGGGCCTTCTCCACTGTTTCTTTCCCCTTCTGCCACTGTCTGCAGAAGTCTCTGAGACCCTAGCTTGGCTGAGCCCCAATACAGAAGGATCTGGGTCCCTGAATCATCCCATGGAGGAAAGCCACTCACTAGCCAGAAATAACTGCGTTGGACTCTTAAACAAACAAGAATTAAATTTCTTTTTATTAAGCCACTGACAGTTTTGGGTTTATTTGTTACAGTAGCTGGAGTTACTCTAACAAACACAACAATTTACCCAATCAGTCCCTGAGTGCCCATTCTTGAGTATATAGCAAGGTATCTCTGTATGTTATATGACTATCTCTTTGGAGTAAATTTCTGGATGAGCGGTTGCTGTGTCAAGTGTATGTCCATTTTTATAACATTTTATTAAGTGTAATATATATAGAAAAGTGCAAGTATCATAAGTGTACACTTGGATGAACTCTCACAAAGTTAACACACCTGTGTTTATGCATTTTTAATCCTGATAGTACAGAATTTTCTCAAACGTTAAGCCTTTTGAATTCCCATTTATAAATTCCTTGTACAACCCTCTACCATACATTTCTCACACTCTCTATGTGGCGCACATATTCTTCGTTTATCCATCTAACTTGCCCACACTCTGCCAGGCTTGGACTGGGTCCCAGAGCTATGGAGATTAATACAATCTCTTTCTCACCAAGCAAAGGCTTTCTGGGCTCAGGTTTATTAAAAAATTTTATTAAAGATTTTTTATTATTTAAAAAACAATAGTTTTTTTAAATCAAGGATGACCTTTTTGGGCATATATTGATGTAACTTTCTCTTTTCCACTTATAGGGATGTGAACCCCCCCACCCCCGCTCAAACCCATCCTGCCAAAAGATTTCATCTCATTCAGGAAAATTTAAGATGTCTTAGCTGCAGACACACAATGACAGCCAAAGGTAATGTTCAGATTTTCATTATCAAATTGGGTTTTTGGGTTCCCAAGAAGACAGTAGTCTTGAAAGCAAAGCCTTACAAGATGCATATATTTTGGGAGTCTAATGTACAAAATGGTAACTATAGTTAACAATAGTGTACTATATACTTGAAAGTTGCTAAGAGTAGATCTTGAATGTTCTCACCACAAAAAAAAAAAAATGGTAGTTATGTGAGGTGATGAAGGTGTTAGCTAATGTTACGGTGGTAACCATTGTGCAATATATAAGTGTATCAAATCAACATGTTGCATGCCTTACACTTGCGCAATGTTATATCTCAATTCTATGTCAATAAATGTTTTTTTCAATAGCCAGGCTTGGAGGACTGGAAG
This sequence comes from Diceros bicornis minor, assembly GCF_020826845.1. Classification (NCBI taxonomy): domain Eukaryota; kingdom Metazoa; phylum Chordata; class Mammalia; order Perissodactyla; family Rhinocerotidae; genus Diceros; species Diceros bicornis. The sequence continues at coordinate 471,179 of NW_026690912.1, read as the reverse complement.
ATAGAGATTTCATTAAGCTGTGGCGTAGAGAGGACTCAGGATATGATGTAAGGGAAATACCTATTATATAGGAAGGGTGAAAACTGAAGGAAGCTAAAAGAGAACTAAGACGAAGAAGACTCACCAGGATTCCTGCTTCTCTGCCATCTCCCCTCAAGGCTAAATATAAGTGGTGATGGGTCACCTGAGAGATTTCCAGATAGGAGTGGGTGAATTTAGAGGCATCAAGGCTAAGGGTTAACTTCTCCCAACAAAAGCTTTCTTTCTGCTGTTGCCACATCCAACGCGGTGTGGGAGCCAAGGATTAGAACAAGCAGACGGAGAGAGCTGGTAGGTGACCCAAGAAAACTCTTATGGTTTCTGTAGCCTGGACATGGAAACCAGGAGCTACTGCATGGACCCCTTGGAGATGCTGAGCTTCTGAGAGGATTGATGGACAAGCAAGAACCAAGATGGGGCCATGCTCCATCTGTAGACAAAACACCGCACCTGGAGTCCACACTTCACAGCTACAAGATCCCATAAGCTGCCCCTATGCCAATACCCAGACACCATCTTGGGAGGAACAAGGATAGGGTGAGAAATTTTGAAAGATTAAGTCTTCATACAATATAAACGGGGTTTCCCAAATAAGACTAAACCAAGAAACTGAGACACTGAGAACACTGAGAAAACTAACACTGTTTTCCTCCTCTATCCAGTAGGAGCTTATATGGAAGATGAGAATACTTAATGAAACATTAAAAAAATGCATTTTTTTCCACATTGAGTTGTAGTTTGAGTAAATTTCGTGCCCATTCCCACCACGCTACCATTTATGAAGCTCTTGTCACGCACACCAGGTGGTTTAGAAAGTTACCCCTTTTGACTCAAGCTTCACAACATCCCTGTGGGATAGGAACCTTGTTATCTGTACTTCATAGCTGAGGAAACTGAAGATCAGAGAGGTAATGTGACTTGCCTGAGGTCACACAGCAAGTCCAAGGCACAAAGGAAAGAGCCTGGAGTGGGAACCAGGAGACCTGGAAGTTATCCCTTGTTCTGCCACTAACTAGCTCTCAGCAAGTGACCAGCTGTCAGCCTCTGAACAAAAGAATCTCCTCGCCAGAAGACGTCCTCCCACCACATTGGACATATGGATTCTCTTGGACCAACTTACGCCATGCCACTGATTCCGGTGGGGTTAATGTGACTGTTTCGCAGCTACATATACCACAACACCCTGTGTAGAAAGAAAAGAAAAATACCGTGAAGCAGCAAGAAGCTTTTTGGGCTCAACCTTAAAAATTACTCCTGGCGTGGCCTCAGGTTTGATGAGCTTACATGAGAGACCCAATTGAGTGAGAAACATACATTATTGCACATAATCTTCACAGCCACCATTCCTGCCTTTCTGCACTTTATTTTGGTTTTTCATTTTGATTGTATTCATTTTCTTCTCAATTACAAAAATAGCTCCAAGCGGTTTTCAAAGATGTACAATAAAACACACATTCTCAAAAGGAATGACATCTCCCCCAAAAGGGCAAAACTTGGTTCTTTTGGGAAAGATGAAAAAAATCTTACTCTTTTATGTATAATACACATATAGATATACATATAATACACAAATAGATGTACAGTCTGTGGTATTAAAATTTCATGAAATGGTAGGGCAATTAGTTTTTTTAAATATCTAAAAGGCAGTGTAGTCCTCCAGCATTTAGCTCTTCTCCAACATCATCATCATCATCATCATCATTATCCCTCACCACCATCATCATCGCTATCATCACCACCATCATCACCTTCATCACCACCACCATCATCATCTTCATCAGCACCACTGCCACCACCACCACTACCATCATCATCCTCTTCATCATCACCACCACCACCACCATCATCATCATCACCACCACCATCATCATCTTCATCATCACCATCACCATCATCACCACCACCACCACCACCACCATTATCATCACTCTCACCATCAACATCATCAAAGTCATCATAACTACTCTTTGCTGGTTGACTTCAGAGCATAACGAGGGGTGCTAATGGCTAATACCAGTGCTGACACCCCAAAGCAACAACTCTGCATTCCTGCATTTGGAGTCCATGACTTATCTGCTTCTTCTGATGAAGCCTTCCAGTCAACCAGTTCCACAGACCCAAACTCCCAACACTCCAACTCACCATCACTAACTGAAATCCTCTTGCTCATGAATTATCTTAGAGGCAACCGAGTATCGCATTTAAGCATACCAAATCTGGCATCAAAATATGCGGGTTTAAAAATATGGCTTCACCAATTACAGACCATGTGGCCTCAGGGAAGTTATTTAATCTCATCATAGCTAAGTTTCCTCCTTCATAAAATAGGAGAAACTCTACAACAGCAGAGGAAACCCACACTTGTCACTTAGAAAAGATCCCTCATTCTTAGATTTGAACCCATGACCCAAACTCACAAGACATGTCAAAGAAACCACAACATAGAAGATAAACAATACCAAGAAAAACTGACGCCTAAAGAAGAAGCAATAAGAGGACAGACAGAAAGTCTCCATCTCATTGTTCTGATCTTAGCACAAATATCATCCCCTCAGAAATGTCTTTCCTGACTTCCGCCTTCAATACAACCCCTAGTCACACTCTATAACAACTTCTTTCATAGCACTTATTATTACCTGAAATGCTTTTGTTTATTATTTGTGGTAGCATAGTGTAGTGATAAAGCATACAGACTCTGGACCAGACTGCCTGGTTTTAAACCCTGACTCTACCCCTTACCAGCTAAGCTGTCTTGGGCAAGATATTTAATCTCTTTTGCCTCAGTTTTCTCCTTTGTAAAATGGAGCTATTGATGACCCAATATCAGAGAAATTCTGTGAAGGTTGAATGCATTCTATATTTGAGGAACTTAGAATGATGGTAAGTGGGTGGTTGCTGTTACTGTTAGTGGATTCTTTTCCACCCACCCCCTCCCACTAGGATGTTAGCCCCACGAGAGTAGGAACCTCGTCTGTTTATTCACTTCTCTATCCTCATTGCCTAGAACAGCTCCTGATACATAGTAGGTACTCAGGAAATACATGTCAAGTGAATGGCTATAAAGGAATTCTGCTCTGACGGATGGAATTCCCTGAGCTAGAGTGATTTTTGTTGAAGGTCCCCCAATAAAGGTGTTTGCAGTGTCCAACCTACATTTATGACCTCTTGGCTGGACGGTCCATGGCCCTCCCTTTTTCCTACAGCCTGTTTCCAGCCCAGGCTTCCCCGAGTGCCCCATTCAGCCTCACACGCACCCCAGAAGAGGAGCAAGCTGAAGGTCCACATCGTGCTGCGTTTCTGTCACTCAAAGAGGGGAACCTTTTCTCTGTTCTCCGGGTTTTCAATTACAGAAAGTGTGGGAAGACGGCAGGGGTGGAGCTGGAATTGCTCAACACTGTGAGAATATCATGACCCTTTTTGCTGAGTTGCTCCCACTAAATGAGGACAGGGTGGCAAACCCCTTATTTTCTCCTCTCATCACCGTGAAGAAAAATTGGTCTGGCTGCTGTGTCACCATGTTCTCTCTCTCCCTCTCTCTCTCCTTCCCTCCTGCTCTCTTTTTTCTTTCCTCACCAACATCTACCTCCCATCTCTCATCACCTTCCTCCATTGCACCCAATAATAAATGGGCTTCCACCACTTGACCCCGATGAGGCAAGTCCCAACTCAAGGGTCTCTTCCCAGCCTGCTCCATAAAAATAAGCACCATAGCCATCATGTACCAGGCACTGTGTAGACACATTGCCAACAAAATTTAATTTCATCATCATGTCAACATTGTAAAGTAGGGATTCCCACCCCCACCTATTTTACCAAAAAATACAAAAGGAAACTGAGGCTTGGAGAAGAGATGTGACTTGTCCAAGATTACTTGGACCTGAAACTTGAATCCAGGACCCTCTGAATCCAAGGTCTAGAGTATAATCATTTTATCTGCCTTCAGCTCTCCACTATATCTGATCATATCCATCATCACCACAATGCACAGCAATACTCCCACCCCATTCCCAGCCCTCCAACCCAACCCAACACACACATGCACAATCTCATACATATGGAGGTCTAGTAATGCCTTAGTTGGGGTCCCCCAGAAGCAGATGCTGAGACAAGAATTCTGGTAAGAGTAGTTTATCAAGGAGGTACCCAAAAACTCCAGCTAGCTAGGGGGGGAAGTGAGATAGGGAAGGGAAAGAGCCCACAGTGGGTGTGTTATCAATCAGGTTACATAGCGAGAAACTGGATCTTAATCTCCCTGGCACCTCTGGAAGGCAGCATAGAGTGCACTCTTCAGAGTTATCCCAACTGAGGGGCGAGGGAACTGGGGTGTTTATCCACCAGCTCCTGTCACTCACAGATTGAGGCTCCAGAGTGTAACCCTCTTGATAACAAAATGCAGTGGCTGGAAGATGTCAGTCTAGTGTGTCCTGAGGGGTTGAGGGTCACGGGAGTGGGCAGGCACCAAGAGTATCTGCTACAAGCTAAAAAGTGAGATGGAAAGACCAGCCCCAAGTTCTTGGGAAGAAAAACCCCACTTGTCTTTGCATTCTCCCTTTTGATCTGTGCAAGGCAAGATACCCATCTTGGAGTTATGATCACTGAAGCAGATTCATCAAGGGACCCTGCCCCAGTGAGGCTGCAGTTAAGAGCCAGCATGAAAATGCAGCAAATTCCACTAAGAAGGAGGATAAACAGAGCTGTGTTGTGTTTGAGAAGCACTGGAGGGTAAAAGCAGACTCTGGAACCAGCTTGCTGGGGGGTTCAAATCCCATTTCCACCGCTTGCCAGTCATGTGTTGTCCTGGGCAACTTCTCAATCTCTCTATGCCTCAACATTCCCATCCATAAGATGGGCCCAGTAATGGTAGGATCTACTCCGTGTGGCTGACATGAACATCCGAGGAGTGGTCATATGTGATGTGCCTGGAACAGAGCCTGGCACACAGGAAATCTCCAAGCGTTGGCTATCACAGTGAGAGGGTCTGAGGTCAGACAGACCTGGGATCAAATGCTGACTCTGCAAGATATTCCCAAAGTGACCTTGGGAGATGACTTGCCTGTCTGGGCCTCAGTTTCTTCATCTGGAGAATAGGAATAACAATAGGTCCTGTCCCAAAGGATCGCTGTGGAAGGGATGCAGTAATGTCTGGTAACATTGCTACCTGGGAGGGGATGCTGGGACTTGCACTTTCTTCTATAATCCTTGTTCAATGCATCCAGGAGTGTGGACCCTAGAGGCAGAAAGACCAATGGGGTAGTTTTAACAGATGTCCACAAATTCTTTGATACTCCTGCGTTCAAGAGGGGGAGCCTAATTCCTCTCTCCTTGAGTGTGAGCTGGATTTAGTGACTTGCTTCTAATGAACAGGAAAAGGAGGATGTGACATTGTGTGACATCTGAGACACCTGAGGTTGTAAGAGTCATTGTGGCTTCCTCCGTGCTCTCTCTTTCCAGGATCACTCACTGAGGTGAAGCCAGTCACCATGCTGTTATGACACTCAAGCAGCGCAGTGGCGAAGCCCCTGTGAGGAGGAACTGAGATCTCCAGCCATCTGTTTGACTGCCACCTCATTAGAGACCCCAATCTAGAACCACCGAGCTAGGCCACCTCCAGATACCTGACCCCGATACAGTATAAGAAAATAAAAATATGTTGTTTAAAGTTGTTAAGTTTTGGAGTAATTTGTTACACAGCAAGAAGTAACTAACACACTGAGAAGCAACGTTTCCCCATCAGTAAAATGACGATAATAACTTCATAAGGTTTGAGGTTTCATGTGATAAAATCAAAAAATCCTGCATGACAGATTAAATGCTCAAGAGTATTAGTTACTGTTGTCAATATCATTATCCCACTATGCCAAATGGCTACAGCTACTCATAGGAGGCATGGTACCAGCCACAATTGAATTGAAGAGGTCGCCAAAGATCATTTCATCCAGTATCTTCTGAAGTGGGTGAAAGGGTTGAGGCTTTATCCTCAGGACAATTTAAGGAGGTTCAGGAAGGGAGTAATGGGCAGGTTGGTGTTTTACAACACTTGTTCTGTGTAGAGTGGGTGTTGCACAGGATGTGGTCATGGGTGGGGAGACAGGGAGAAAGTGAGGCTGATCCAAGAGAGAGAAAAGAGTGGTGATGGTCTGGTCTAGGACAGGGGCTGTGGAGATGGAGAGGAATTTGGGAAGTAGGAAGAGAATTGGGGTAACATCAGGATGTGGGTGGGGAGTCTGAGACAGAAGGAAGAGTTGACTTTTGGAGGTTGCATTAAGGAATTGGAAGGTTTTCTGATCAAGCCCAGATTCCTCCTGGGGATGGGAATGGGATGAGGTGATGAATGAGTCTTCTGCTGCTGCCATAATGAATCACCACAAACTTAGAGGCTTGACACAACACAAATTTATTATGTCACAGGGCTGGAAGTCAGAGTCCCACACGAGTCTTATGAGGCCGAAATCAAGATGGCAGCTGGTCTGTGCTCCTTCTGGAAGCTCCAGAGGAGAATCCATTCCTTGCCTTTTCCAGCTTCTGGAGGCCACCTGCATTCTTTGGCTCAAGACCCCTTCCTCCAGCTTCAAAGCCAGCAGTGTAGCCTCCTCAAATCTCTCGCTTCAAATCTCTCTCTCTCTCTTCTTCTTCTACCTTTTCCTCTTTCTCTCTCTCACCCTCTCGATAGATAGACAGATAGATAGATACACACATACATACATACATACATATATAGATACATAAATACATAGAAACATAGATACATATGTAGATACACAGACACATAGATCCCAATCTCTCTCTCTCTCTCTCTCTCCCCCTCCATCTCCTTCTCTTATTCTCTCTCTCTGACCCTTATGCCTCCCTCTTAAAAGGACCCTTGTGATTACATTGGACCCGCCTGGATAATCCAGAAAAATCTCCCCATCTCAAGATCCTTCACTTAATCACATCTGCAAAGTCCCTTTTTCTGTGTAAGGTCATATATTCACAGATTCTAGGGATTAGGATGTGGGCAACTTGGGGTGGGGAACCACATTATTCTACCTACCACAGATGGGGTCTGGGGTCTTAGTGAGTGATTGAGCACACAAGATGCCATTCACCCTTCAAACCCAAAAGAGGTGACCAAGGCTATAATATCTGGACCACAGAGGTCCTGCAAGGATGAGGGAAGTTGTAAGGGGAGAAAAAGGGGAAAGATGGGATGGAGGAAATGAACCATTCTAGTCAAGCGATTGCAGAAACCTAACCCCTTGTGACTTTCCCAGCAAAGGGGAAATCTAAGGACACTCAAGACGGAAGAGGTCAGCCTGGAGGAGCCCCAGAGATGTCACTCATCCTCACACTGTGTGTGGGGGGCTCCAGGGAAGCCCTGCCCACCTTGACTATGCTCCTTCTGTGTTCTAAACCCTCCCATGGCTCCCTATTACCTTCAGGATGAAGTCCATGCTCATTAATATGGCACTCGAGACCCTCCCTCATCTTACACTGGTCTCCCCCTCTAGCCTCCCCACTCCCCCAAAACCCCAGTCATCCTAAACTAGTTGAAGCCCCCTGTAGCAGACACTGTTGATGCCTCCCTGTCCAGCCACCCTTGAGCAGCTGGTGCACCCATCCCCCAGCTTCCGGGGGTGTCGCCTGCTCACAGCTCACAGCTTCCGCTTCCCCAGAGGACTGCTTTCCAGTCCAACAGCTGCACAAGCCCTCTGACCCAGCCCACAGCCAATAACTGGTGGTCACAGAAGTACAAAAAGCCAGCCCTCGCCCCAAGGTGAGATCAATTCGGTGGTGTTGTTCAGGCTACAGGGCTCCCCATGGGATTAGGCTGAGGCTAGATTCCAACTGAGACCACCTCCTTGCTCAGCTCCTCCCTCTGTCCTACCCTGCTCCCCTCACTCCTCCTCTGCTAAATGTCCTCCCTCAATAAACCCAGTGCACAAGAATCCTCATGGCAGGGTCCAAGTTCACAGACCCCAACCAATGGCCAATTATGTTAATATTTTTCTGCACAGGTGATATTCAAAGTATAGGATTCCTGGTCTGGGCAGGGCACTGACCATACAGAACGGACACTGGCTATGAGCCTCAGACAAGATCCTAGGGGCCACCCCTGGTGCCAGCCACTAACTCATCAGTAGCTGGATTGGGGGATATCTTATGGTAAAGGCTAGATATGCAGCTGGACTGAAGTCGTGATTTACCAACTAGAATGGAAATATATCCGTACACTTTTTTAAGTTTAAGATGTACAACGGGTTGATTTGATATATTTACATATTGTAACATGATTACCACTGCAGCATCAGTTAACATCTCCATCATGTCACATGATTATCAATCCTTTTTTGTGGTGAGAACATTTAAAATCTAGTCTCTTTGCAACATTAAAGTAAACAATACGGTATTGTTGACTATAATCACTATGCTGTGCTTGAGATCCCAAGAACTTATTCATCTTATAACTGCAAGTTTGTACCCTTTGGACAACATCTCCCCATTGCACCAACACCCCAGCACCTGGAAACCACCATTCTACTCTCTGTTTTTACAAGTTCAGCTTTTCTTAGATTCACCTATAAGTGAGGTCATACAGTACTTGTCTTTCTCTGTCTGACTTATCTCACTTAGCATAATGCCCTCAAGGTCCATCCATATTGTCACAAATGGCAGGATTTCCTTCTTTCTCATGGCTGAATAATATTCCATCATATATATGTCACATCTGCCTTATCCATTCTTCTGTTGACAGACAGGTTGTCCCCACATCTTGGCTATTGCGAATAATGATGCAATAAACATGGGGGTGCAGATATCTTTTCAATATCCTGTTCTCATTTCCTTTGCATATGTACCCAGAAGTTGGATTACTGGATCATATGGTATTTATCCAAGAGAAATAAAAACATACCTCCACAGAATGACTCACACACAAATGTTCACAGCAGCTTTATTCACAATTACTGAACACTGGAAAGAACCCAAACGTCCATTGATAGGTGATATATCTACACTATGAAGCGCTGACTTGCTCAATGATGTGGATGAATCTCTAAGACATTATGCTGAGGAAAAGAAATCTGACATAAAAGACACAAAAGAGTAAATGCTGGAATAGTTCTGTACTAGTCAGGGTTCTCCAGAGAAACAAAACCAATAGAAGAGAGAGAGAGAGATCTTAAGGAATTGGCTCATGCAGTTGTGGGGGTTGGCAAGTCCAAAATCTGTAGGACAAGCCAGCAGGCTGGAGACTCGGGTGAGAGTTGATGCTCTAGTCTTGAGTCTGAAGGCCGGACACTCAGGCAGAATTTCTATATTTCTACATTACTGTCTGGAAGAAGAATTCCTTCCACTCTGGGAAACCTCAATCTTTGCTCTTAAGTCCTTCAATTGACTGGATGAGGCCCACCCACATTATGGAGGGCCATCTGGTTTTCTCAAAATCTACTGATTTAAGTGTTAATCACATCTGAAAGATACCTTCACGGCAACACCTAGACTGGTGTTTGACCAAACAACTAGTCCCCACAGTCTAGCCAAACTGACACATAAAGTTAGCCATCACACAGTCCAACAATAGGAAATTTTAGAGGTTGCAAACGACATATAGGGGAGAGAGGAGGAACAAATCAATGGTGGCCTAGGGTGAAGCAGAGGGAGGGATGTATCAGAAAAAGCCTCGAGGAAAGTGAGGGGGATGATGGAAATGTTCTTTATCTTGATTGTGACAGAGGTTGTCAAAACACAGCAAATTTTACATTGTGAAAGGAAGCCGTGTGTTGTATGTGAATCATCCCTCCAAAAGTTGATAAGATTGGCTCCAAAATAAAGAGTGCCCACCATTCTGCCAAGTTATTTTATTGCCCATTCTATATAAAGGGACAAAATTATTTTATGCTATACAAAGGGACCAAAAGACATGAGTTTTGAGTTTCTCCAGAGAATCGCGGTCTCTTAAATTTGTTTTCATATGGGGCTTGATCTCATTTCACAAAGATAAATACATTTGACCTTAGAAAGCTAAGATACAACCTCTAGCTATACTTCCTTAAAAATCAAGATAAAACAATAAAAATGTGTACAGTTTCTATTTCCTAATTGCACACTGACTGATAAGAAATATTTCTTGGAAACCCCTTCCTTAGCAATAATTAGAGCTCGGCCACCCTCTTTTCAATCTACATTGTGTGCTGTTCTGTGAATGTGTCACAATTTGCTTTCCCACCCCCTTGGAGCAGATTCCTGGTGTTTGCAAGCCCTGCTGGACACACACGCTCCCTCTGCAGATTACAGCAGAAACTCAGTTCCACGAATGCTCTTACTTATCATTCTATCTCAAAGGCAGAAGGAACAGCTAGAAGAACTGTCACCCTAGACCTTCAGACACTCCCAGAAGTAGAACCAGAGGAAGATGTGAAAGTGCAGAAGCTTGGAGAGGAAAATAATACATCATCACATTTGCTCCCCAAGCACAGGGCCCACGGGCCAGAATTTCAGGGAAGTGGATCTGCAAGAATCTAGAGAAGAAAAAACATGAGCCTCCAGGCCTAAGCCTCTGAGAAGGAAGAGGTTCTAGAAGGAGAGGGACGTCTGAAGGGTACAGCCCAAATCAGGGACAATAAATTCTGTGAGCTTAGAGGACTGGCTTTTCTGGCAGATAGCATGAGTTTCACAGGATTAGTTTGCTAGGGCTGCTGTAACAAAATATGACAGTCTACGTGGTTTAAACAACAGACATTTATTGTCTCACCGTGCTGGAGTCTGGAATTCTGAGATAAGGTGTCAGTGGGGTTGGTTTCTCCTGAGGCCTCTCTTCTTGGCTTACAGACGGTCACCTTCTCCCTGTGTCCTCATATGGTCTCCCTTCTGTGCATGTCTGTGTCCTAATCTCCTCTTCTTATGAGGACACCACTCATATTGGATTAGGACCCACCCTAATGACCTCATTTTACCTTAATCACCACTTTAAATGCCTTGTCTCCAAATACAGTCACATTCTAAGGTCCCAGGCGGTTAGGGCGGCAACATACCAATTTGGGGAGACGTAATTCAGCCATAACATCCGCATTCCAGATCCAACCATGTAATATGTGACCTTAACTATTGACAGTCTCTTTGACCCTCAGTTTTCCCATCTACTAAAAAATATTTGTCTACTTCACACAGTTATCTTGAGGACTAAATGAAACAATGCACGGAAAGCATTTGGCAGAGTAGGATGTACACAGTAAATATCTATCAGCTACTATCACTATTACTATACACTGCATACAAATATGTACATATATTATTTTTACAGGATATTACAATGAGGCTCTCTCTTAATTTGTCTGCAGCCCGCAAATGTGAGAGAACATAATAAGAGGAAACAAGAGAGCATTAATATTTCATCCAAGCAGAGCTTGCAAAGGAGATGACTAATAGTGAACCTTCTGATTCCTTCGCCGAAGGTTTAGGAACTGTTTCTGTAAAGGGCCAGGTAGTAAATATTTTCAACTTTGCAAGCCATAGGGTCACTGTTGCAACTCCAGTGTTATAATGTGAAAGCAGCCATAGATGTTGTGAATGGATGTGGCTGGGTGCCAATAAAACTTTATCTGTGGACAACAAAATTTGAATTTCATATACTTCTCATGTGTCATGGAATATTACTTTTCTTTTGACTTTCTTTCACCATTTAAAAATGTAAAAACCATTCACAGACGCACTATTCCCAATAGCCAAAAGGTAAACAGAGCCTAGATGTCTATCAATGGATGAATGAATAATCAAAATGTGACATAGCTATATATTGGAATATTATGCAGACATGGAAAGGAGTGAAGCAATCCACAAACAAAATAGAGGAAGATTGGCAACAGATGTTAGCTCAGGGTGAATCTTCCTCAGAAAATGAAAATATATATATATATATTTGTTAAATGCCCAATAATCTAAAACATTCTAGTTATTAGAAAATTAGTTAAAAGTCACAGCTGTTACCAACAGGTATCTGATTATCTCCAGACTTCATGCTCCTTATGCAGGGAGAATTGTAGTCCTGGATTTAGGAAGAGCCCTCAGGAGAGAGAGGCTTTCTGTTGTTTTCACTGCACTCCCTGCCCAGAGAATGAGATTTCCAATGAGACAGGTGAGTATATGCTTTACAGAGACTTTCTCTACCTCTCTGTTATGTCCGTTATTCATCCGAGGAAATATTCTGGATGAGAACTGCAGAGTTGAAATGCTTCCTTAGTCAATTTAGTAATTGACTATTATAAGAGGCCACTCTCCTTCTTGAATTAAGTTCATGTACCCTAAATAAAAATCAAATCAGCATTCCAAATCCAGCTATATTTTATAAGAAGGCCATATCATGACTAAGCTTGGGTCATGCCATGTAATTCAGTACTCTAGTCCCTGAAAAGGGAGAAATAATAACCTCGATAACTGCAGAAAAGGACATTTAATTAAATTCAACACCATTTGTGTATTAAAAAATAAACAGCAACAACAAAAACAACTCTTACAAAATCAGGAATAGAAGGGAACTCTGTCAATCTCATAAAGAGTATTTACAGAGTCAAACTTTATGGTGCAGTGTTGAAATCAAGGATAAGAGAAGAACGTTCATTATCATTGCTTCTACGAAACACACACTGGAGGCCCTGCTTGATGCAATATTGGCAGGAAATGATACAAAAGGAATGATTTATTGGAAAGGATGAAATAAAACTGACATTATCTTCAGCCGCTCCTCGGCTCAGCGGTTCGGGTTCGTCTCTCTCCGATTTCGCGGCCACAGTTCGGCTCTTTCCGTCTCTCCCCGCCAGGTCCCGGGCTCCGCCCACAGCCTGGTCCCCGCCCACAGCCCCGCCTCTAGAGCTGGTTTCCACCCACAGCCCCGCCCCTAGACCTGGTCCCTGTCCCTGGTGCTGACCCAGCCCGCGGACCGGTCTCACATTAACTCTAGAAACTAGACACCTCCCCCGAGGCTGGGGTGAGAGGCCCCGCCCCGCCCTGCCCCGTCCCCCCGCGGCCGGAGCCCCCAATCGTCCGTCCTCCCCGAACCTCCGTCCTCCCAGACGCCCGCCCGAGACCGGAAGCGGAAGCGCGGGCGGCGCCGTGGATGGAGCGGGAGGTCTGCGCGGTGTGTCCAGTCTTCTCGGCGCGGACGGGATTCCCGTGGACCTTCGGCCGAAGGGGCGACGCGCGGTAAGCGGCGGGCGGTCCCGGCTCCGGTCGCGGTCCAGGGAGGGGCCTGGGCCGCGGGCAGCCCCGTCACGGCCCGGCGTCCCCGCGTCCCCCCGGAGCCCCGTTTCCCCGGGCTGTTCGCTCAGGGCGCCCGAGGCTGCTGTTCCTCCCGGCTCCGGGCGCCGCCGGCCCCTCCTCAGAGTCCCCGTCACCGTCCTCCGTGTGATTTTGTCCCCAGGGGGCTTATCCGCGTCTGGAGGCGGTGTTTGGGTTGTTACTAATGGGGGCGCTCCTGGCATCTAGAGGGGGAGGCAGGGAAGCTGCTCAGCGTCCTCCAGGGCCCAGGACGGCCCGACAGAGAATCATCCGGCCCCAAATGTCAGTGGTGCCGAGGTTGGGAAAGCTGCTCCAGGGCCTGAAAATCTCCCGGGCCCTGAATGAAGTGTGAAAATTGTTTACAAGTCAGCGAGTCACTTACAGGGTCCCTAAAGGACAAGCTTGTTTAAAGGGTCCAGAGTCACCAAAAAGTCTCTGTCCAGCCAAGTGAGTTGAGCGACACAAGTGCACACAGCACGAAGCTGCTTCCTCCCATCTTGGGGAGCAGGTGACTGCATAGGAATCGGGAAAATCCCGTTTCAGCCAACAGTTACAGTTACATCAGTAAATACAAAAAAGAAAAGTGAATTGGGTGGCCTTTCCATCCAACACCCTAGAAAAGGCCTCAAAAGCTTGTTTGCGCTTTTCTTCCCCCCTCAGACACAAAAAGCATCCGTGGAGCTCAAGTTTGAGGTGAAAGCAGGCTCAGAGTCCACCTGTCCTCGCTGATCCATGGATTTCTGTGTGACCAGGTGAGTACCCTGTGGACCTGGTACCAGCAGGTTCCGGCAGCCTCCGCTGTGCAGAAGACCTGCTAGTGGGCTTTCCTGGGCTCAGGTTGTCACCACATGGACACTGAGAGTGAGGGTATCTTGAGAAAAATTATTGATGTTTCATGGATTATATTCAAGGGAAAGATGGTAAGCTGTGGGTGGTTCTGTGTGGTAAATATTTCAGTAAGTACAGTTATATGCAAATAAGAACACATAAAACAAATGTAAGTAACTGCAAATGTGTATTATAGTAGAAAATATAGATTTACTTGCATTGCATAATACTCAAAAGTCAGGATTTATATATAATATAAATACAGAAATGTTTTGCGTGTGTATGTAGTATTAGAAGACATCCCATTAAATATTAGCAGGGATACTCAGCAACATTCCTTAGACCCATTCAACTTGACTTCTAAAGTCCTATAAATCCTCCACAAAAATTTGAAATAAAGGAACATTCAGGGAAAAAGATGATTGGAACTTCTTTGTATTAATAACAAATTTGACATTGAATTTGCCAGTAGCCAGATTTATTTTGAGCATTTTTTCTTTATGACATTTCAAATCATTTGGAGGAGTACTAAGCAACACTGTAGATTGCAGGGCAGGGCACTAGTCTCTAAAAAACCTGTCCTCACCACCTTGCCTTCTAAAGGGAATTAACTTTGTTTCTTGAAACTTTTCTGAAATAACGGTCTGGTGATTCACGTTGCAGAGAATCTTGTTAAGTAATTTTGTATTTAGTTGTTGGCCTCTACTAATTGTGTGTGTATGTGTGTGTGCCTTTTTCATTCTAGCTTCCCTGTGATGTTCTTGAGGGGAATGTGTGCTTGTCATGCAATAGATAGTCTTTGAGTTTATAATTTATGGTGACCCACCATCCTCGTTTATTCAGGACAGAGGGGTTTTCCAGGACACAGGACTTTTAGTATTCAAACCAGGGCAGTCCTAGACAAACTGGGATGGTTCCTCATCTGATGAGCCAGGCCCTGGGCCACATGCATGGGGACCTGGAGAACCAGAGAGACCTTGTCCCACCTCCGTGGAATTTATATTGTATTTGGGAATTTGGATTTTAGACAGTTAATGATGAGAGTGATGTGGGAGTTTGGCACAAGGGGACTCAACCTGAGGGGGCAGGGAAGCCCTCTTGAGAAGGACTGATATTTAGCTTGAGAGCTAGAGTTTGGACAGGATTTAGCTAGTTGGAGGGTTAGACTGGAGTGAGGGTGTGGGAGTGTGTTCAAGAGAGCGTTTCAGACAGAGGGACCCGCATGAGGACACCCCTGAAGCAGAGAGCCTGGTGTGTCCATGAACTGAGAAGAGGGATGGCTGAGCCGAGTCAACACAGGGGGAGGGGTGTGAGCCACGCCGGCGAGGGGGGACAGGCAGGACCAGATCAGGGGTAACTTGGGACTCTGTTCTAAGACCAGTGGGAAGACTCTGGAGAGATGCGAGTAGAAGGATGATGTGATTAGCGTTTGGTCTAAGCACGTTGGTTCAAATGGATTTCATGGTTAAGAATGTAGACTTAAGAGGCAAGATGGGAGGTGCTGGGAATAAGATTAGGAATAAGATGATTGTTCCCTAGGCCTGGGTGATGGCTGTGGAGTATTACAGAAATAGAAAGAAAAGACCTTGGAGTGTAGAACCGAGAGAACGTAACGGTACTTTCTTGCCTGCATGTGTCAGATGGCACAGGGCAGAGACTGTTCTCCTCGCTGCTGTCCGTGCAGAGCTGCAGGCACCCCCTCACCCAGGTCTGTGTGTTCACCCCTCTTTGTCACTCACAGGCCCCCCTCCACATCCTACAGGAAGTCAGGCCTTACTTGTGAGGGGGTTGTCTCACATGGGAGACACCGAGGAGAGCCTCTCCAGACATCAGAGCAGCCCGTTCAGCCTCTCCCTCAGCCTCCTCCCTTCCACTCTCTCGCTTTCCACACCCAGAAGGACCCCTGCTCAGTATTCCATGTCCCCAGGTTCTCCCTCCCCCAGGCTTGAGAAGGGTGGGGCAGCCACTGGGGTGGACATCATCTGCACCTTCCACTCTGACCCCCGCAGGTCCCGGGCTGGACAGAGAGTGACTCTACTGGGAGCCGTGCCATGAGACCCAGGGCGTCACCCACCTGGGCTCCCTCACCCTGGACGGGGACAGCCTCTACGTCAGTGGTGAGCGGCTGTGCTACAGCCACACTCTCTCTCCCAGTCAGAGTTCTGTGTTGCCTCCGTTGCTCTAAAGTGAGCTATGATCCATCTCTCTATGCTTCTGGTCTGGGATCAGTCTTCTCATCACTGTGTGATCACTGGGTCCAGCCACCTTCCATCTTGTTGCCTCCCCCCTGAACACCCCTCCCCTCTTCCCCTCCCCTCTTCCCCTCTGCTTTCCCCACCAAGCTCCCTACATCCTCCCTCTCCCTTAATCCTTTATGTTCACCCCAACTCTTGCTCAGCTCCTCTCGCCTTCTCTCCACAGATTACACCTATGGAGCCGCAGCGCCGACTACCACCAGTGAGTGAGTGAGTATTCCTGGTCCTGATCTCCTGGGTCCCGTCCACCTTTGGGGTTGGGGAGCACTTGTTCTCCTTCACCCGCTGTCCTTGGTGAGGGAAGCACCTGGAAGGGCCCTAATTCATCCCTTCTCTCCCTCCCGGGTTCTGGTGGAGAGTCCCAGCCCAGTGTGAGAAAGCCTTAGACACAGACGTGTTCTCCACCACATTCTGACCCCACGTGGTTTTCACTTTAATTCTCCTAAATCCCCACCCTTGGTCCTCCTTTTCCAGGTATCCCATCCGTCTGTCCAGTTTTCTGCCCGTCCATCTGTCTCTCCTCCGAGTTCAGTCTCTCTTGTTCACCTATCTCTCTCTCTCTTGGGCTCCTCTCATCCACAGGCTTGCTCATCCCTCTACTCACACACTCACCCCTCCCCTCACTCTCATGTATGCTTCACCTGTGAATGGTGGTCCTGGCACAGCCACTGCTGGAGCCCGGGTGAGCCTGGGGGCTCCTCCAACTCTGGCCCTCCCTGATGACAGCCCTCGCCACAGCTCCCGAGCCAGCCGCCACGTCCCTGCATACTTCATCATCACCTGTGCCACCAGAAGCCACCACAGGTGTCTGGGGGCCCCTTTTCCTTCCCAAGAGAAGCTCTCCGGCCCCACTCCTCCACCAGCCAGTTGTGATCCAGGAGCTGGGAAGCCAGGGTGTGAAATTCTGGTTTTAGGGCAATCATGCTGATCACAAAGATTATACTGATGATTCAGTCTAAGGCCAGCCCTCAGAGAGCCCCTAATATTGTGAAATTAACACACCATTATAGTACAATGTGGGATGTTTCGGGGAGAGGCGCCTGGCATAATTTGGAGGGGAAGAGCTTGCTAGAGAAAGTTTCACCAGAATGGAGTCTTTGAGAATAAGTAGGAGGGACCCTGGAAACTAGAGGATGAAGGGTTTTCCTGGCAGAGAGGATTCCAGGATCAAAGGCTCCGGCCAGAAACAACATGGCATATGGGGAGAATTGAAATGAATTTGGGTTGCATGAAGCATAAAGTTTAACCCGCAGTACATGGATAAAATGAGACTGAAAGGTGAGCAGGAGCCAGATTGAGTAGAGCCTTGAGTGCCAGGTCAAGAAGGTTGAACTAAACACTGAAGGCCATAGGGAGCCACGGGTGGTACTAGAGCAGTGGTGGCCCTAGTGAGGTCAGCAGGAGCCCTGGGGCGATGACAGGAGGTGGCTCACCCCACCACTTGTCTCCCCAGACCTCCCCTTCTGGACCCTCATCCTCATCTGCTTGGCAGGCCTCCTGGTGCTCATCACAGGCCTGATCTGCTGTCTCCTGGTAAGCCATGACGTGTTGATTGTCTTCTTACTATTGGGTTATAAGAGCTCTTTATATATTATAAATACACGTCCTTTTCTAGGGATATGTTTTGCAGATGTTTTCTCCCAGTCTGTGCGTGGCTTGCCTTCTCCTTCACAACATGAGTCATTGGGGAAATGTAAGTGACAGTCATCATGAGATTCTACCACACTTGAGAATGGCTAAAATTAAAAAGACTGACTATAGCAAGTGTTGTTGAAGATGTCAAGTCACTGAAACTCTCATCGAGTGCTGGTGAAAAATAGCTTGGATGCGTCTTTAATAATTACATACGTCTATCCAGCCATTCCTCTCCTAGGAATCCATCCAAGGGAAATAAACTCATATGTCTATACACAGACTTTTACACACATGTTGATAACAACCTATTTATTCTAGACAAAAACGGAAAACAACCAAAATGTCCATCTACTGGTGAACAGATACACAAAGTGTGGTATATCCCCACGATGGAATACTATTCAACCATAAAAAAGAATGAATTATTTTTTTTCTTTTTTAATTATTTTATTGAAATTATAAAGGGTGTTTACATTGTGTAATTTCGGGTGTTCATTATTATTTGTGAATTTCTGTATAGACTGCATCATGCTCACCACCAGTAGTCTAACTATTATCCATCACCATGCATATGTGCCCCTTTAACTCTTTCACTCAATGCCCAGCCCCCGTCCCCTCTGGTAACCACTAATCTGTTCTCTTTATCCCTGTGTATGTTTATCTTCTGCGTATGAGTGAAATCATGCATATTTGATTTTGTCTGGCTTATTTCATTTAACATCCTACCCTCAAGGTCCATCCAGGTTGTTGCAAACATGATGATCTTGTCTTTTTTTTCTGGCTGAGTAGTATTCCATTGTATATAATACATACTACGTCTTCTTTAAGCATTCATCTGTAGCAGGGCACTTGGATTGCTTCCATGTTTTGGCTATTGTGAATAATGCCGCAGTGAACACAGGGGTGCATAAATCTCTTTGAATTGTTGATTTCAATTTCTTTGGATAAATACCCAGTAGTGGGATAACTGGAAGGTATGCTATTTCTATTTTTAATTTTTTGAGAAATCTCCATAGTGTTTTCCCTGGTGGCTGCGCCAGTTTGCATTCCCACCAGCAATGTGTGAGCGTGCCCTTTTCTCCTTATCCTCTCCAACATTTGGTACTTTTTGTCTTGGGAATTTTAGTTATTGTGACAGGTATAAGGTGATCTCTCATTGTAGTTTTGATTTGAATATCCCTAATAATTAGTGATGTTTTACATCTTTTCATTTGTCTGTTGGCCTTCTGTATATCTTCTTTGGAAAAGTATCTGTTCGTATCCTCTGCCCATTTTTAGATTGGATTATCTGTTTTTTTGTTGTTGGGTTGTATGAGTTGTTTATATATTTTGGAGATTAACCCCTTGTCAGATATATGATTTGCAAATATTTTCTCCCAGTTGGTGGGTTGTCTTTCCTTTTTTTTTTTTTTTTTTTTTGGTGAAGAAGATCAGCCCTGAGCTAACATCCATGGTAATCCTCCTCTTTTTTTCTGAGGAAGACTGGCTCTGAGCTAACATCTGTTGCCAATCCTCCTCCTTTTTTTTTCCCCCAAAGTACCAGTTGACAGTTGTATGTCATAGTTGCACATCCTTCTAGTTGCTGTATGTGGGACGCGGCCGCAGCATGGTGGGAAAAGTGGTGCGTTTGTGCGCGTCTGGGATCCGAACCTGGGCCGCCAGTAGCAGAGTGCGCACACTTAACCACTAAGGCTCGGGGCCGGCCCTGTCTTTTCGTTTTATTCATCGTTTCCTTTGCCTTGCAGAAGCCTTTTAGTCTCATGTAGTCCCATTTGTATATTTTTTCTTTTCTTTCCCTTGCGTGAGTAGACATGGTATTGGAAAAGATGCTGCTAAGATCGATGTCAAAGACTGTACTGCGTATATTTTCTTCTAGGAGTTTTATGGTTTCAAGTGTTAGATTCAAGTCTTTTATCCATTTCGAGTTAATTTTTGTGTATGGTGGAAGATAACGATCTACTTTCATTCTTTTGCATGTGGCTGTCCAGTTTTCCCAACAGCATTTATTGAAGAGACTTTCCTTTCTCCATTGTATGATCTTGGCTCCTTCGTCAGAGGTTAACTGACCACAGATGTGTAGTTTTCTTTCTGGGCTTTCAGTTCTGCTCCATTGATCTATGAGTCTGCTTTTGTGCCAGTACCATGCCATTTTGATTACTATAGCTATGTAATATATTTTCAAGTTAGGATTGTGATGCCTCCAGCTTTGTTCTTTCTTCTCAGGATTGCTTTGGCTGTTCGAGGTCTTTTGTTATTCCATATATATTTTAGGATTCTGTGTTCTATTTCTGTGAAGAATGTCCTTGGAATTCTGATTGGCATTGCATTGAATCTGTAGATTACTTTAGGTAATATGGACTTTTTAACTGTGTTTATTCTTCCAATCCATGTGCATGGAATATCTTCCCATTACTTCAGGTCATCAGTGATTTCTTTCAATAATGTCTTATAGTTTTCATTGTATAGGTCTTTAACCTTTTTGGTTAAATTTATCCCTAGAGACTTTTTTCTTTTTGTTGCAATTGTAAATGGGATTGTTTTCTTGAGTTCTCTTTCTGTTAGTTCATTATTAGAGTAGAAATGCAACTGATGGTGGTAAGTTGATTTTGTACGCTGCAACTTTGCTGTAGTAGTTGATTATTTCTAATAGTTTTCTGATGGATTCTTTATGGTTTTTTCTATTTACAATCATGTCATCTGCAAACAGCAAGAGTTTCATTTCTTCCTTTCCAATTGGGATTCCTTTTATTTCTTTTTCCAGCCTAATTGCTCTGGACAAAACCTCCAGTACTATGTTGAATGGGATATGTCCTCTTGGTGGAAAGTCCCCTTTATCATTATATACTGCCCCTCTTTGTCTCTCATAGTCTTTTTTATCTTGAAGTCTGCTTTGTCTGATCTAAGTATGGCAACACCTACTTTCTTTTATTTGCCATTTTCTTGGAGTATTGTCTCCCATCCATTCATTCTGAGCCTGTTTGTTTTTAGAGCTGATATGTGTTTCCTGGCGGCAGCATATCATTGGGTCTTCTTTTCTAATCCACCCCACCAGACTGTGTCTGTTGATTGGAGAATTCAGTCGATTTACATTTAGAGTGATTATTGATACATGGGGGCTTAATCCCACCTAATCTATATTTCCATTGTTCCTCTTCCTTTGTGTTTCTGACTACTATTTCATTTTGGGGGTTTTCTGTGGCAGTTTTCTCTATTTTTATGATCTATGGCTCTGCTCTGATTTTTTGTTTGCTGGTTACTCTGAGGTTTGTATGAAGATCTCATAGATGAGACAGTCCATCTTCTGATAGCCTCTTATCTCCATTAGCCTAAGCAGATTCCATCCCTTTCCTCTTCTCCTTCTGAGTTATTGTTGTCACAACTTATTCATTTTTGTGTTGTGCGTTTGTGACTAAGTTGAAGTGTTTATAGTTACTTTTGATGCCTTCCTTCCCTTCTTCTTTTAAGTTATAATTAAGTATTTGCTAGCCTGTTGTGAAACAGAGCTGTAGCTTTCTGATTTTGTCTATTTATCTCTTTGATCAAAGCTTTGTAGACATTTTCCTTCTTTTTGTTTCAGGTGTGAGGGCGTTCTTGATCATTGCTTGTATGGGAGATCTTGTAGCGATGAATTCCCTCAGCCTTTGTTTATCTGGGAAAACGTTTATTTCTCCATTGTATCATAAAGATCATTTCACTGGATAGAGTATTCTTGGCTGAAAGTTTTTTTCTTTCAGTATTTTTAATATATCATTCCATTCTTTCCTTGCCTGTAAAGTTTCTGCCAAGAAATATGCTGAAAGCCTGATAGGGATTCCTTTGTAGGTTATTTTCTTCTGTCTTACTTCCCTTCAGATTTTTTCTTTGTCATTGTCTTTTGCCAATTTTACTATTATACGCCTTGGAGAAGGTCTTTAAGCATTGATGTAATTAGGTGTTCTGTTGGCTTCATGTATTTGTAAGTCCGGTTCTTGCCCAGGGTTGGGAAGTTCTCAGCTATTATTTCTTTGAACAAGCTCTCTGCTCCTTTCTCCCTCTTTTCTCCCTCTGGAATACGTATAATTCTTAGGTTGCTTTTATAATTGCGTCCTATATTTCTGCAAGAATTCCTTCATTTTCTAAAAATCTGAGTCCTTTCTCCTCGTCCACTGGAAGCATTTCTATATTTCTATCCTCTAAATCACTTATTCTTTCAACCATGATATCAGCTCTATTTTGTAAGGATTCTAGATTCTTTTTTATCTCATTAATTATGTTCTTTATATCCAGAATTTCTGCTTGTTTTTTTTTAATAGTTTCAGTCTCTTTGATGAAGTCTTCCTTTTCCTCATTAATTTTATTCCTGAGTTCATCGAACTGTCTGAACATTCTTGTAACTTGGTGAGTTTCCTTATGACCGTTATTTTGAATTCTCTGTCATTTAGATTGTAAATTTCTGTGACTTCAAGGTTGGTTTCTGGAGATTTGTCATTTCCTTCTGCTCTGAATTGTTACTGTAGTTTCTTATGGTATTTGATGAACTTATCTTTTGCCTGCGTATTTGTGGTAGTATCAGGTCGCAGACTGGTGAGGGTGGGCCTCTTTACATAGTCTATGGAATTGAATGCTAATCTCTTCCACAAACAGCCGTGTGAACACATCCAGAAATAATGCTTAACTAGCTTTCTGGGCATCCCTTAGCTCTGTCAAGTTGACACCTGAAATTAACCAAAAAGGGTCAAGTTACAGAAGTGAGATGGGGGGATCTTTCACTGGGTCAGGAAGGAAAAGGACTGAGGTGGTTTTGGAAGGATCTGGAATTTTCTGGAGTTTCTTGAAGAGCTTTGATAGAGCAGTCCTAGCAGTCATGGGGAAGGAAGCCTATTTCAGAGGGTCAAAGAGTGACTGAGAAACAGAAGGGCAGAGAGGGAGTGGAGGTGCACAGCTGTGCCTTGCGCCTCCTGACAACGGCCTCTGGATTTAACACAGTGATGGCTCCCTCCCAGAGCCCACAGCTTTGGTGTGGGGCTGACTCCTCCCTAGGACTAGGGTGTTCTAATTCCTCAGTGTGAGCTAATCTGCATATTCCAAATCCCCAATGTCCTAGGAATGGGGTGTCAAATGGCCCTCTCTGGTCCAACAGGATCCAGGCACAGGACCCTTTATGGAACAGGAGGAGGAGCTGGGTATACACGGGGTTCTTACCTGCCAGACCTGGAGTTCTGGGGAGTGGAGCTGAGCGAGGTCACAGTGTAGGAGCCGCTGACAGGGTTTGAGGCCACCTGGGAGGAGAGCAGAGTAGGGGTGGGCATCAGGGACGGTCAGGACAAGACCTGCCCCCTCATTTGTATGCTGCATCTCTGTGCCTGGACACAATCTGCTCCTCAAGTCTCGTTACCAAGAGCTGATTTCTTCCCTCATCGAATCTTTTTTTCCTTCTTCTTATATTGTTAAATTATTTTAAGTTAAATTTAGCTGGGTTTTCTCTCCCATACATTTAAAATTATTCCTTACTGATTCTCAGATGGAGACTGTGATTTCAGTGAGTTACAATGAGAAATGAAGGAGTTCAGGGGTGATAACTGTGGACCTGAGAAATTTAAATGATGGCATCGGGCATGGTCCATGATCTTCAGGACAGCCGTATGATAAGCCACATGATAATCAGAATTTTTAAGACAAGGTACTGTTAGGTTTTATGGTTTGAGTGAGAACAAAGGGAGAGGCCTACAATTGACACACAGTTTACCAACAGCAGAGAATCCTCCCTCACCTCTTCCAGCTCCTGGTGGTTCCTGCTTCCCTGTCTTGTGGCAGCAGATCTCCAATCTCTGCCTACGTCTTTCACATGATCTTTTTCCCTCCATGTCTCTGTGTCCTCATCTCTTCTTATAAGGATGCCAGTCACTGGATTGAGGGCCCACTCATTTAATCTTCTCAGCAATCCTGGAGGTAGATACTGTTGTTATCCTCATTTTCTAGGGACGCTCAGAGGGGTAAGTTAACTTGTCTAAGACTGTACAGCTAGGCAGAGGCAAAAATCAAACCCTGACCATTTGGCCTCAGCAGCCATACTGTTAGCCATCTTGCTGCACTGCCTTATAAGTGAGCATGGGTGAAAGGCTCTTCAAATGTTGGGAGGAATTCCTGATCAGATAAAAACATCCTAGCTACATCATGTGAAATATTTCAATTATTTATTTAGATTCTGCATTTTTATCTAACTCTGGGAGCTAGTGAAATGGTCTCCCTTAGTGCTGTAATATTCCAGCTGAATCAGGTGAGCCATGAAAAGCAGAGTGCCCATCTCTAAACTGCTCACATTTCCAATAAAAGGAGCATCCATTTGAGTTGGCTTTTTTGGAGAGAAGAAATACCTTCAAGCTCCACTGGAGAAAATTTCAAGCAAGAAGACAGATGTGTGCCTAGTGTGCAGTGGCTTTGGCTGTGGATTTGAGCCATGTCAGGAGAGGTGGTGGAGCTGTGAGTGGAAGAAGCCCCACAGCAGGAGAGGCACCAGACGAAGACACCCCAGTGTTACACGGTGGGAAGAGTTCCATCCTGAGAGGGCAGCCTGCAGCTCCCAGGATCTGAGTAGTGTTCATAAGACCAAGGCAGCCACTGTAGAGCCCAGGCTTATCTCCAAGGGGTGAAGTGACCCGTGTTCTGGAGGGGACACCTGGTTAAAATAAACATCCTGGCAAGGGGAAAGGAGTCATAAGACTATCCTGAAGTGCCCATATTTAAAGAGGAAATGACTTAGGTTGGAGTTGCTGGGAAGCAGATCCTGAGACAAGGATTTGAGTATAAGTAGTTTATGTAGGAGGTGGTCCCAAAAATCCCAGATAGAGGAGAGAGGAAAGTGACAGGGCCGATAAAGAGTGTGACTGAGTAGGTTACCTCTGTGAGCAGCTGGAGCTCAGTCCCCTTGGAAGACTGTAGAACATGCCTCAGAGTTATTGCACACAGGGGTGGGAAAGGGAGGCGTTTACCGTTCCCCTCCCGTCTGTCACTGACTGACTGTTGTGCCTGGCTCCACTTCTGGCAGCTGCACAGCAGCGAGGGAAGTGCTCAGGCCAGGAGGCATGGGTGCTTGTAGGAGGACACTGTGGGCATGTACTGGGGTGGTGAGGGCCCCAGGGATATGGGCCTGGCCCTGTCATACTCGCTACAGGAAAGAACAGTAGGGGAAGGGGGTGAAGGAGTTGGGTTCTTACTTAAAGTTGTCTGTATAAGCCTCAGTTTCTTATCCTTGCTAGCCCACAGTGCTTCCTTCACCAACAGTCCCCTTGAATCACTGCTCAGTTATACACAGTGCACAAGAATCTCCCTAATGTGGGGCTCTGAGCATTTGCCCAGGTTTCTAATACCAAGCCATTGTGCCTTCATGGGGATGGTGACCCCTCAGCTCTGCCATCCTCAAAGATGTGACTTCATTTGACCCAGAGCGATGACAAGTCGAAAGGTAGTCTCTCTGTGTTCAGCTGGACCTCTTTTATCTTAATAGCTTTTAATTCATGTGTGTTTCTATTCAGAAAACAATTAGAAATTAAACTGAATACACAAACAGTTTTTCAAGTCCTGGCCCTAAAACTAGATCTGCAGGCCTGTTTTCAGGAGAGGGTAGTAACTGCTCTTCTCTCCAGGCTCGCTAGACCATGAGCTCCCGTGGGGCAGGGCCCAGGGCCCCTTCCCCTGCTACACCTGGTGAGTGAGAATGGCCCGCTGACTTCAAAGAGGGAGAGGAGACAGCTGTTCTCTTTGAGCCAGGTGTGCATGCCTCCCATTTCACATGGAGTTAGAGGGCAAATGAAGTTTGAACTCTCCACATCCTGCTTCCTTTTAGGGGTGCCTTCCAGGTGGGTAGTGGGGAATGTGGCTCAGATTTACAGCTAACACTTACATTGGTCTTACTGTGTTTCAGGTACTAAGGTCTTTATATATGTGTGTATATAAATATTTATAAATATACACACAAACATAAACATATACACACTCTCATTGCAACAACCTTACAAAGTAAGAACTATTTTTGTACCCATTTTACAGATTAAGAAACAGAGGCCAAAGAAGTTAGGTAACTTGTTCCCAGGTCACACAACTGGTCGGTAGAAGAGCAAATCTCAGCAGACTGGTTCAGAGCCTTAATTAATAAGTATATCGACTCACTTTTCAGTTACTGGAAGAAAGATTTCACTTAGGAAAATGATGAGAGGGAGCCTTTCTTTAAGGGATTTAGCTTCTCTCGTAGTCAAGAAAGAAAATAACAATAAAGTCTTACCTTTTGTGGAAATGTTTGGCTACCCAACTATCGTTCCTTTCGCCTTCTCTGTGGTGAAATTATGGGACAAGTGTGTTAGGTGTCAAGGCTCTTACAAGTGAGAAAGCTGTGTTCATACATATAGGTGCACATCTTACAGTGGAGTGATGGGGAAGAGAGGAAAAGTGAACAAGAATGGGAAAAGGAAACATAAGTCGATTTTGCATGAGGCAGATAAATTTTGTGAGTAACAGTTTCTTTTCTCCTTTTGATAGTAAAAGGGATTACAGAAGCCTCCACAGGAGAACAAATATTGATTTCTTGTTCTTTAGAAGACTTTCCAAACTTTGTGTACTTATGTTCTATGAAATACTGTATTAGTAGAAAAGGACAGCCTGCTTCATATAGCCTGAAAAAAAATGTTAGTGCCTAGAACTTTTTTTGGAAAGGAATCTAGCAATAACCATCACAGTTAATAGCCATATATACTTTATCCCAGCAATCCAACTTTTGGTAATCTATGCTCTAGGAATAGAAGCTCTAGTTAATTTAATAATGTTAATATAGTGAAAAAAAATTAAATATATGAGGAAGGAATGGACAGGTGGTTAATCCATTTTAGGAAAAAGGAGCCTGCCTGTGGATGAGATTGCTTTTTTAATTGTGGTAGAGTATGAGTTGCTTTTATCTTTACTCAGGTCTCTCAGAATTAGTAAAAGGAGTTGGTGTTCTGTCTCTCTGTGGTAATTCTTTAGTGAACAGGGAACTCTAAGAGACATAGTTATATCCTGAGTCACCCTATTTGGGAATTTCCGAGCAGATACAGGGCATATTAAATTGTATTATAAAAGAATGAGCAGTTGCCTTGATATTCGCAGACACTTGTTAAGCTTCTGTTCTTTACTTGAAACCAAGACTTAACTTGTATTGTTTTGGTGAAGGCAGTTGCTTTGGCCTAGAGGTATTGGGGAAAATGTTGAACAAAAAATGTTCCATCATTTTTTGAAAATCACCTACTGGTACAATTTAGGAATGCTGAATTTCTCCTGAAGCTTCTGTCTGCTTTTCTACTCTTCCCATTTACCCTACAGGGACTTGGTTTTATTTATCAGGTACAAGTTCCATTTAGAGTCTATTTTAGTAGATCTGGTTTTGTACTGGTTGTATTTAGTAAGAAATTAGACATAGACTTCAGATTCATTATTAGGGATTTTTATTTATTTTTTCAAAAAAGCTATGGTTCAGTAACACAATTTGAGTTTAAATGATTCAGTTTTGAGAATTGTAGCATAAGAAATGGGCACTGGAGTGCTTGTGTCTGGGTTTGAATCCTGTGACAGAGAGCAAATTGTTGAACCTTGCTAAATCTTGTAAGAGTGGGGATAATAATAATGGTTGTTTTGAAGATTAAAAAAGGTAATAGATATCTGCTTGACATCTGGTAAGTGCTTGACAAATGTTCACTGATCTTGTCACCACCACTCTTACCACTGTCACCATCATCACCATCTTTGTTCTCCACTAGGTCAGCCATACTTTGGTCCTGGCTTCTTGTCGCTGATCTAGGATAGTGGAGAGGCCAGCTATGGGGATAGAGAGGCTAGCTATGAATTAAAGAAATGGGAGGTAAAGCCCCCTGGTGGTAACAACTCGTAAAATATTGATTTTATAGTGATTTATCCTACAAAATAACTTAGAATACATCCTTTGAAGCCTAAATTTAGTGGATTCATTTTAAAATTTAGATAGTTCCAATGACTATTGGATTTAATGGCCAGAGACATCTCTTTGTGGCCTCAGTTGAGAAAATTTGGTTGTGTCTATAATCTATCACAGTGGCAAAAAGGAAAGAACAGTTACAAATCACATTGGTGTGGTGTCTTAGTTGTGTCAGGCTGCCATAACAAAATACTACAAACTGGGTGGCTTAAACAACAGAAATGTATTTTCTCCCTCTTCTGGAGGCTGGAAGTCCAAGAGCACGGTGCCAGCAGGGTTGGTTTCTGGTGAGGCCTCTCTCCTTGTGTTGCATGTGGCCACCCTCCTCTGTGTCCTCATATGGCCTCTCCTCTGTGCCTGTGCGTGGAGAGAGAGCGATCTCTGCTGTCTCTTCCTCTTCTAAGGACACCAGTCCTATCAGATTAGGGCTCTACCCTTATGACCTCATTTAACCTTAATTACCTCCCTAAAGGCCCTGTCACATTGGGGATTGGAGCTTCAACATAAGAATTTGGGGCCAGCACAATTCAGTTTATAACACATGGTAAAGTAAAATAATTCCTTCAGGATTGTTATATGTAAGTTTTTATTAAGGGATATTTTTGAAATCTTAATGTAATTTAAGGACTTGTTTATGTGGAAACTAAAAAGTGATAATTATACTGTGTGAAAAGCTGAAAATTTAGTCTGACAGCTCTGTTTCCATTCTACATTCACCTTGATGCTTCCCAATTCCCTTGTCTGGGGAAAAAATATACAAAGAAAAAATTAAAATTTCCTCAGCATATTGTAAAACGAAGTATAACAAATATTTTTTCAAAGTACAGTAGTGGTCAAGATCCTCTTGCTTTGAAAATTCCAGTTAGTAATTATTAACCGAGACATCATTACAATAATTCTAAACTTGCTGATATCTCCTTATATATGTCCCCTCTTTTCCTCCAGCAAAGAGGAATGCCTGATTGAAGAAGTTACCTTCTGTTCCTTAATAAGTATTTTCAGTTGTGTTTGTTTGCTTCGCTATCACTTTCCCCAACTCTCAATATTTTTTAAGAAATTGCAGATGGGTAACTGTGACAGGAAAAGGAAGAACTGAACTAAAATCTTTGATTATAGATTTACCTCAAGCACTCAACTACAGAAAGTAATAGGAAGGCGTAAAAAAGTTGACCATTATGTCAGATCCTTAAATTCTGATACACGGTCCTTCTTTCGGCAATAACATCTGTCTCTCAAAAACCTGTCACTTCCTACTGTTATTCTAGTGTCAACAATAAGGTGAAACGCGACATTCTCTCTTCAGCTTCCCTGGTTCAGAAACTGCTTTGAGAAGACACATAATTATGTTCAGAATTTTAAGATTCAAGACCACCCTATTTCCTGTTGCTAAGCACACAAACTGACAGACTATTTTAAAAAAGAAAAGAGACGCCTGTCTTTGTGCCTGTTCTCGGCAAGTGGGAAATCTGCCAACCTGCAAAAGCCCCAGCTTGTATTTTGCTAGAGCCAATATTTTACTTTGCGAATGTTGAGCCCGTTCAAATGTAGCATTACCTTATGGTGAGCAGGAGTTAATTTTTGCAGATTTCTTGTACATTTTTTGTTATAAAAGTTTAAACTGTTGCTGGTGGGAATGTAAAATGGTACAGCCACTTTGGAAAACAGTTTGGCAGTTTCTCAGAATGTTCAACATAGTTACCATGTGACCCAGCAACTCCACACCTAGGTATATACTCAAGAGAGGTAAAAACATATGCACACAAAATCTTATGTGCAAATTTCAAAGCAGCAGTATTCATAACAGCCAAAAAGTGGAAACAACTCAAATGTCCATCATCTGATAAATGGATAAACAAAATGTGGTATATCCATGCAATGGAATATTATTTGGCCGTTAAACGGAAGTACTTATAACTGCTACAGCATGGATAAACCTTGAAAACGTTATGCTGAGTGAAAAAAGCCAGTCAGGGGCTGGCCCAGTGGTGTAGCGCTTAAGTACACGCGCTCTGCTTTGGCGGCGCCGGGTTCGCAGGTTTGGATCCCAGGCACAGACCTACGCACTGCTCATCAAGCCATGCTATGGTGGCATCCCATATAGAAAACAGAGGAAGATGGGGACAGATATTAACTCAGGGCTAATCTTCCTCAGCAAAAAGAGGAAGATTGGCAACAGATGTTAGCTCAGGGCCGATCTTCCTCACCAAAAAAAAAGAAAAAGAAAAAAGCCACTCAAAAAAGACCACCTATTACACCTATTGTATAATTTTATTGATATGAAATGTCCAGAAGAGGCAAATCTTTAGAGACAGAAGGTAAGTGGTTGCTAGGGCTGGAGGTTGGGGAGGATGGGGAGTGATTGCTAAAGGGTATGGAGTTTCTTTCTGGAATGATGAAAATGTTCTAAAATTGATTGTGGTGATAGTGGCACAGCTTTGTGAATAAACTAAAAAACTGCTAAACTATATAGTTTAAAAAGATGAATTGTATGATCTGTGAATTATGTCTCAATAAAACTGTTTTTAACAGTTTAAATTAAGTTAAATTTGTTAAATTGGAAAAAAAAAAGCCAAGAAGACAATGTTCATTTTCCTGGCATAATCCTGTACAAACAGATTTTGGGTAATTTCTTTTTCCTGTGTTTAGATTGATCTTTACATAGGTATAAGCATACTGAATATATAATTTTTTTTTCATTTACCATATTTAAGCATTTCCCTTGATGTGACATAGTCTTCATTTGCCTCGTTTTTATGACTTCCTAATCTTGCCTATTTTGTTGTCATATAGGTCGCTTCCAACTTTTCATGATTATAAGTAATGCTGCAAATGAACTTGTTTGTCCACGTAGCTTTTTTTTTCTGTTAGGTTTATTTCCTTACAATGTTTCCATGTAGAATTATAGAATCAAAGGCAACAAGGATATTTAGGACCCTTAATGTCTGACTCTTTTCCAAGAGGATTCTGCCTGTTTATTCTGCTACCAAGAATGCAAGAGCTTCTGTTTTACCTATCCTTCATCAATACTGGGGGTTATAATTTTTTAAGTGAACTTTTCATTCTAGAATAATTTTAGGTTTGCAGAAAAGCTGCAAAGATAATATCAAGATTTCCCTTGAATCCCTTACTCAGTGTCCACCATTGTTAACCTCTTACGTTATAGTGCCACACTTGTCAAATCTAAGAAACCAACATAGGTACATCACTATTGACTAAACTCCAGACTTTATTCAGATTTCACCAGTTTTTCTATTAATGCCTCTTTGCTGTTCCAGGACCCAGTCCAGGATTGAGTGTTATAGTTTTAATTTTAAAAAATTTAATGTAATGGGTATAAAATGATATTACATTGTTGTCAGTCTTGTTTTTTGTTTTTTTAAGCCAAGTTTTTAAGGGAATATTTCTAACTATTTTGTTTGATAGGAGAAAGATTGGAAGTTAATTTCCCTCCCAATAAACTTAGTTTATCAGGGCTGGCCCGGTGGCACAAGCGGTTAAGTGCGCGCGCTCCGCTGCAGTGGCCCGGGGTTCGCTGGTTCGGACCCCGGGCGCGCACCGACGCACAGCTTCTCAAGCCGTGCTGTGGCAGCGTCCCATATAAAGTGGAGGAGGATGGGCATGGACGTTAGCCCAGGGCCAGTCTTCCTCAGCAAAAAGAGGAGGATTGGCAGACGTTAACTCAGGGCCCATCTTCCTCACAAAAGAAAAAAAAACTTACTTTATGAAAGTATTATTCCTGTCACTTGAAAACTAGAAACACACTTCTGTGGTCTTCCTGCCAAAAATGCATAACCAGAATGTAACCATGAGGAAACATCAGTCAAACACATATTGAGAGACAGTCTACAAAGTAGCCAGCCTATATTCTTAAAAAGATGTCAAGGTCAAGAATGACAAAGACAGACTGAGGAGCTGTTCCAGATTAAAAGAAATTTAAGAGACATGACCCTAGATTGGATCCTGAACCTGGAAAAAAGTTGGCTACAAAGGAGATTATTGGGCCAATTGACAAAATCTGAATGTGGACTGTGGAATGAAAAATAAGATTGTATCAATGTAAAATTTCCTGATTTTAATCATTGAACTCTGCTCATGAAAGAGAATGTCCCTGTGGACATTTGGAAATACATACTGAACTGTTTAGGGGGAGAGAGGGAAGATGTCTGTAACTTACCTTCAAATGGTTCAGGAAAAAATAGTATGCATATATATAAACATACTCACATGCATGTATGTAGAGGGAGAGAGAATGATAAAACAAATGGGGCAAAACATAAACAATTGTTAAATCCAGCTAAAGAGTATTAGGGAAGTTTCTTGTATGATTCTTGCAACTTTTCTGTAAGTTTGAAGTTATATCAAAATAAAAAGTTACCCCTCTCCCCCTCCAAAAAAGTAGAACTTTTTTCCCTATTGAGTCTCCTAAATAATTTTCTATTTATTCCTATTGGGTCTCAGCAGATCCTCAAATACAAGTTGCCTCCTTTGATCCTTATAGGGGAATAATGCACCAGACTGATTTTTATGCATAATTAAGGGTAATCTTTTTATAACGCCTGATTTATTACATGCCACTAAAATATAATGTTCTCATTAATTAGTGTATTACTAGAGTTTGTTGAGGACCCAGAGTTCCATATTCTAAAAAGTCTGGAATTCTTGTCAAAATGGCACTTAATAACTACTTGCTATCACAGAGAATTGTAACTTCTCCTGTTTTTAGGAAGTACCCACTG
This sequence comes from Diceros bicornis minor, assembly GCF_020826845.1. Taxonomy (NCBI): domain Eukaryota; kingdom Metazoa; phylum Chordata; class Mammalia; order Perissodactyla; family Rhinocerotidae; genus Diceros; species Diceros bicornis. The sequence goes on along the minus strand of NW_026690912.1, from coordinate 438,480 downwards.
TTAACAGTGCTTTTTTGAATTGGTCATTGTTTTCAGTTCCTGTGGTTACGGAAGCGTTTACTGTAAGTTAAATCATGGTTTTGTGCTACTTTTGTTGATCGCACAGGTTACCATTTAGACTCTTGTTGTTTCTCTCCGCTTCTTGGCTCTCTGCCTTCTTTGTCCAGTGGAAATGGGCCTGGAGTCTTCTGCCTCTCTTAGTGGGTCAGAGGAGTTTGAGAACTACTGGTTGCAAGGAGTAACTCAAGGCACTTCCTTTGGCCCTCCCAGGTGGCTTTCTCATCTCTGAGACAGGCCTACACCTTTGCTTTATGTCTTGGCCTTTAACAGACCAACAAAGAGGGAGGGACTGCTGTGTACTCCCTGAGCTGGGTTAGTAATTTCTCTGGTATTGGTTCATCAACACTCCCTAAATGGGTCTTGAAAGTGAAATATCAAAGGCCTTCCAAACTCACAAGTCTGGTCACTGATTTGCCTCAGGTCTTCACTAAATGACCGCTATTGTGTACCTACTCTGAGTCCTCACGTGCAGCCAGCTGAAGCTCAAGCACAGTAGCACATCACTTGGAGCCATCTTTATAAATAACTTATTTTGAGAACAGGAAAAATGAAAGTAGTTGTTACATTAGGGTACTGGTAATAGGTGATTTTTGCCTGTTTTAAAATTTGTCTTTGTTATTATATCAGCTTTTCAATTACAAAAGGAATAGAAGACACATTGTATCACAAATACTGTTCATATTGATAAATCAGAATGTTGATTAATATAATTTTGCTAATTAAACCATATGGTATAATGGAAAACTCTTAGGAATGACGTAATGGCCTCTTTGGATGGTGAAATTGCAATATCCTCTAAGGCAATCTTGACCCAACAATTTTATTTCTAGGAAGCTGTCCCACTAGTATTGTCACGTTTGCAGATAGACATACACTCAAGGATATTGTTGCAGCATGGTTTGCAGTGGTAGATGGTGGGAAACAAACCAAGGTCCATCAAAATGAGACTGGTTAAATAAATTATGGTGCATCTATAGAACAGGATAATATGCAGCTGTTAAAATTGCAATATAGTCTCTTTGCCAGTCCAACAAGTAAGAAACTTAGAAGTCACTACTCCATCCTAACAAGTAAAAACACAAACAAACCAAAAAATCAGCAACTCTTCTTCAGTCTGTCAGAGAAGTGAGATCATAGGGCAGTCCACTACTCCTAAAATTGGAGGGACCGCCAGGTGCATAGAGAAATCACAACTTACCAGAACAGAGCTGAAACCTCTACAATAACCAGTGCTGAGGGAGAGAAACCTCAACTGTAACTGACAAATTGCTGGAGGCTCAGTGTAAATAGGTTCAAGAGATTAAAAACTCCAGGGGGACTAGTCATAGGGAGACTCCCCTCTTTTGTGAGTTTACAGGTCCTCACAGTGAACATCGGAGAAAAATTCCCTCATAATTCAGGTAGAGGAATGGGGAAAAGGAACCATTTTTGAAATGCACTAGAGCATTCTGTTCTTAGCAGTATCTGCCCTCAGGAGAAGCTATTTAACCAGAGCCTAACTGATCTAGGGAAAGGGAAATACCCAACTCCAGAAGGCCCTAGGCTTCTATGTGGAGAAAAGGAAATAACCAATTCCAGCCCCTTCTAGCCTTGAACCTAAAATTGCTCTAAAAAGATGATGTCTTAAAAATCAGTTGACTTAGATGCATGGATTTATTTCTGGACTCTCAGTTCTGTTTCATTCATCTGTATGTCTGTCCTTATACCAGTACAGACTAGAATTACTCTAGTTTTGTAGTAAGTTTTGAAATTGGGAAGTGTGAGTCCTCCAACTTTGCACTTCTGTGGAAGATTTTTTTGGCTATTCTAGGTCCCTTGTATTTCCATATGAATTTTAGTATCAGCTTGTCAATTTCTGAAAAAATGCCAGCTGGGATTTTGATAGAGATTGCTTTGAATCTGTAGATCAGTTTAGGAGTATTGTTGTCTTATCAACATTAAGTCTTACATTGCTTGTACACAGAATGTGTTTCCATTTGTTTAGGTCTTCTTTAATTTCTTTCTTCAATGTTTTATAGTTTTCAGTGTATTTGTCTTGCACTTCTTTGTTAAATTTATTCTGTTGTATTTTATTCTTTTTGATGCTATTGTAAATGGAATTGTTTTCTGATGTCAATTTCAGATTGTTTATTGCTAATGTATAGAAGTACATTATTTCTATTTATATATTGATCTTGTATCCTACAACCTTGCAGAACTTGTTTATTAGCTCTGTTTGTTCCTTGTGGAGTCCTTTATATAAGATCACATTATCTTCAAATAGAGATAGATTTACAGTGATACATCACTTAATGATGGGGATATGTTTTGAGGAATGCATTGTTAGGCAATTTCACTGTTGTGCAAACATCATAGAGTGTACTTACACAAATCTAGATGGTATAGCCTACTACACACCTAGGCTATATGGTACTAGTCTTTTGGAACTACCGTCGTATGTGCAGTCCGTCATTGACTGAAACATCATTATTCAGCACGTGACTACTTTTTCTTTTGCAGTTTAGATGCCTTTCGTTTCTTTTTCTTGTCATACTTCCTGGCTAGAATCTGCAGTACAGTGTTAAATAGAAGTGATGAGAGCAGACATTCTTGTGTTAATCTGAATCATAGGGAGAGAGCTTTCAATCTTTCACTGTTGACTATGATGTTAGCTGTGGGTTTTTCTTAGATGCATTTTATCAAGTTGAGGGAGTTCCCTTCTATTCCTAGTTTGTTGAGTGTTTTTTTCTTATCATGAACACGTTGGATTTTGTCAAATGCTTTTTCTGTGTCTATGGAGATAATTATTCAGAGGGATTGTCTTTTATTCTATTAATATGGTATATTACATTACTTGATTGTCATATGTTGAACCGACTTTGCATTGCTAGGATAAATCCTCCTTGATCATGGTGTATAATCCCTTTTATATGTTGCTGAATTTGGTTTGCTAGTATTTTATTGAAAATTTTTACATCTATATTCATAAGAAATATTGGTCTGTAATTTTCTTTTCTTGTGACATCTTTGTCTAGTTTCAGTGTTAGGGACTGGCCTCATAGAATGAGTTGAGAAGTATTTCTTCCTCACCTGTTTTTGGAAGAGTTGATGAAGGATTAGTGTTAATTATTCTTTAAATGTCTGGTAGAATTCACCAGTGAAGCCTTTGGTCCTGGACTTTTCTTTAGGGGAAGTTTTTTGATTACTAATTCAATTGCTTAACTTGTTATAAGCCTATTTAGATTTTCTATTTCTTCTTGAGTAGGTTTTGTTAGTGTGTGTCCATCTAAGAGTTTGTCCAATTCATCTAGGTTATCTAATTTGTTGGCATACAATTATTTTTAGTATGCCTTTATAATCTTTTTTATATCTGTAAGGTAGGTAACATAGTACCCATTTTCATTTCTGATTTACTTAGTAATTTAAATCTTCTCTCTATTTTTTTTTTTTTTTGGTCAGTCTATCTAAAGGTATCTCAATTTGTTGATCTTTTCAAAGAATCAACTTTTGGTTTTGTTGATTTTCTGTATTGCTTTTCTCTTCTCTAATTCATTTATTTCTGCCCTAATCTTTATAATTTTCTTCCTTCTGCTTGCTTTGGATTTAATTTGCTCTTCTTTTTCTAATTTCTTAACATGGAAGTTTAGGTTACTGATTTGAGTTCTTTCTTCTTTTTTGATATAGACACATACAGCTATGAATTTCCCTAGTCTAAGCACTGCTTCTGATAGGTTTTGGTATGTTGTGTTTTCCTTTTCATTCATCTCAAACTATCTTCTAATTTCCCTTGTGATTTTTTCTTTGACCCATTAATTATTTGAGTGTGTTTTTAAATTCCCACATATTTTTGAATTTGCCAAATTTCCTTCCTTTATTGATTTCTAATTTCATTCTATTGTCAGCAGAGTTCATACTTTCAATCCCTTTAAATTTATTGAGACTTCATTTATGGCCTAACATATAGAATGTTCCATGTGCAGTTGAGAAGAATATGTACTCTGCTGTTGGGTGGGTTGAGTCTTCTGTATATGTCTATTGGGTCTCATTGGTTTATAGTTGTTCAAGACCTCTGTTTCCTTATTGATCTTCTATCCAGTTGTTCTATCCATTATTGAATGTGGGGTATTGAAGTCTCCAACTACTATTGTTGAATTGTCTATTTCTCCTTTTAATTCTCTCAGTTTTTGCTTCAGGTATTTTAGGGCTTTGTTGTTAAGATATGTGTAGATATATAGATATAGGTATAGATATCTGTTTCTCATTGTTATAAATTTGTCATAAACTGATCCTTTTATCATTATAAAATGTCCTTTGTCTCAAGTAACAATTTTGTGTCTTAAAGTCTATTTTGTCTGATATTAATATAGCCGCTCTAGCTTTCTTTTGGTTACTGTTTGCATAGTATATTTTTTCCATGAGGCTTTGTTCATATACCCTTTTCTGTCTCTTTGCTTGGAACCTCTTTGTGTCTTTGAATCTAAAATGAGTCTCTTTAGACAGCATATAGTTGGATCATGTTTTTTATCCATTCTACCAATCTCTTACCTTAATGGTAGTATTTATTCCATTTAAACTTAATGTCATTATCGAAAAAGTAGGATTTCCATTTGCCATTTTGCTCTTTGTTTTCTATATATCTTTTTTTGTTCCTTTAATCCTCCATGCTGCCTTCTTTTGCACTAAATATATATTTTCTAGTATACCATTTTAAATCTCTGTCATTTATTTTGCTGTGGGTACCCTACTGTCATAATTAATATCTTAGCTTATAATAATCTAGTTTGGATTAATACCAATTTAATTTAAATAGCATACAAAAACTTTGCTCCTGTATAGCTCCATTCTTTTCCCACTCCCTTGTGATGTTATTGTAATACAAACTATATCTTTATATCTTAGATGCTACTCATCAACATAGATTTATAATTACTGCTTGATGCACTTGTCTTTTAAATTATATAGGAGAAGAAGAAGAGTTACAAACAAAAAATATATTTATGCTTTGTTTTATATTTCCCAATGTAGTTACCCTTACTAGTGCTATTTATTTCTTACTGTGAATGTGAGTTACTGTGTAGTGTCCTTTCATTTCAGCCTGAGGGATTCCCTGTAGTATTTCTTGTAGGGCGGGTATGGTAATGACAAATTTTCTCTGTTTTTGTTTAGCAAGGGATACCTCAATTTCTCCTTCATTTTTGAAGGAAAGTTTTGGTAGATATAGAATTCTTGATTGACAGTCTTTTTCTTTCAGCACTTTGAGTATGTTATCCTACTGCCTGCTGGCTTCCATGGTTTCTGATGAGACATCAACTGCGAATCTTATTGAGGATCCCTTATATATGAGGAGTCACTCCTCTGTTTTCACTTTCAAGATTCTCTCTTTTTCTTTGGCTTTCAATAGATTTATTATGATGTATCTAGGTAAGGATCTCTGAGTTTATCATACTTGGACTTTGTTGAGTTTCTTTAAAGTGTAGATTAATGTTTTTCGTCAAATTTGGGAAGTTTTTGCCATTATTTCTTCAGAATTTCTTTCTGCACCTTTTTCTTTCTCTTCTCCTTCTGGGACTTTCATTGTGCCTATGCTGGTATGCTTGATGGTGTCCCACAGATCTCTCTCTGTTCATTTTCCTTCATTCTTTTTTCTTTCTTTTCCTCAGTCTGATAATCTCAATTGACTTATATTCAAGTTTGTTGATACTTTCTTCTGCCTATTTATATCTGCTGCTGAACCCTTCTAGTGAATTTTTTATTCTGGTGATTGTACTTTTCAACTGCAGAATTTCTATTTGGTTCTTTTTTTTTTTTTTTTAATAATTTCTATCTCTTTATTGATAATCTCTTTTTGGACATTGTTCTCATACTTTCCTTTATTTTTTTAGACATGATTTCCCTTAGTTCTTTGAACGTATTTAAAATAGCTAATTTAAAGCCTTTTTCTAGTAAGTCCAACATCTGGGCTTCCTCAGGGATAGTTTCTTTTGACTACTTTTTTTTTTTTCCTGTGTATGGGCTTTATTGTCTTGTTTTTTTTTCATGTCTCATAATTTTTTGTTACAATTTGGACATTTGAAAATAATAAAATATGACAACTCTGAACATCTGATTCTCTTCCTCTCAGAGTTTGTTGTTGCTGTTTGTTTACTGACTTTCTGGACTAATTATGTAAAGTATTTTTTTGTCATGTGTGGTCACTGAAGGTTCTATTCACTTATTAGTGATCAGCTAATGATTAGACAGAGTTTTTTGAAATGCCTAAAACCAGTAAGTTTCACAGTCTTTGCCAAGGGGCTTTGAGTGTGTCTTCGGGCACACCTTCAGCCCTCATCCAGGCAGTTTACAATTCCACCTTGACCTTTACTAAGTGCTTGCACAGAGCCTCAGGGTGAGCCTGAGGTGAGAGCTTAGGCCCTTCTCAGGACTTTTCCTGAGCATGCCCAAGGCCTGAGCGTGCAGGTGGCCATCTGGATTTCCAGGAGTGTGTTGGAGCTTTTCAAAGCCCCCTATGGACATCTTGTTAACCAGCTTTTCCTTTTAAGGTTTTTGGTTAGCCTGTTGTTTGCCCAACTCTTATCTACTGCCCAACTTTTATATACAGCCTTGATGTTAAACAATTGTCTCTGATTTTTTTTTTTTTTTTTTGTGAGGGAGATCAGCCCTGAGCTAACATCTGATGCCAATCCTCCTCTTTTTTCTGAGGAAGACTGGCCCTGAGCTAACATCCATGCTCATCTTCCTCCACTTTATATGGGACGCCGCCACAGCATGGCTCGACAAACAGTGCGTCAGTGCATGCTGGGGATCCGAACCGGCGAACCCCGGGCTGCCGCAGCAGAGTGCATGCACTTAACTGCCTGCGCCACTGGGCCGGCCCCTGTCTCTGATTATTTTTGACAAATACCCCCAAGGAGAAGGCTTTTTGCACTGTGTGAGCTCCAAGTTAAGTCAAATAAAGACAGTCTTGTGAGTGTAGCCTTCCAGGAAACCACCAGATAAGTCACGTAATGACAGTTCTCTGAGCATGGGGCGTTGAAGGAATTCCATCTCTTTTCCACTCCTTCCAGTAGCTGTTAGACTGCTGGGTTACAGGCTGTGGATTTTCAAAGTTACCGCAGACCTGAAGAGTGGGAAATGAGAATAGGACAAGTTAAAGCACCATAAAGTGTACTGTTCCTACCAAGATTCAGTTGTTTTTCTTGAGTAAATGCTCCCCTGATTGCTGCAAGCCTGTGGTTAATCTCCGGAATTCTAAGTTATTTTCCAGTGTCGAAGATGTTTTCCGGTGTCACTGTTTCTTTTATGAAACATAGAATTTTGAGAGGTTCTTATTCTACCATTTTCTCTGACATCTCTGTTCATTTGTTTTTAACATCAAAGTTGTTTCTTTTATTTTTTGGAATAGAAGAGATGGTATATTTGAAGAGAAGCAACACCTGATTCTGTTTCAGCTGTGTTTATGGCATTTTCTGTCTGAACATTTGGGCCTCAGTTTTTCCATATGCAGAAAAGGGGTGCAAATACGTCTCCCCATCTATTCTGTAGGGCTCTGTGAACTAAATGCTACTGTATATGTGGAGATGCTTTGGTCTCTTTGGAAGAAAAGCACTTAAATTCCTCAAGGCTTCAGGGTTGTTACTTCCAGTTCTGCTTCCCACTGCGCGTCCTTGATCAAGCCACTGAACCAATTGCTTCTGTTTCTTTTTCCACCTCTCCCCTCCCCTCTCTCTTTTCAAGGAAGAGACAATGTTCATTCTCCTGATAGACATGCCAGTAAATTTAAATTGCTTTAAATGTATTTAAAATTATTTGAAGATGTTCAGGAAAAACTGTTGTTGTTATTTGAGGTTGACTAGAAATTATGGCTGTTTGCACATATGCAGAATATTATAATGCAATCTTGAATGTGATTATTGGAGGGTTTTTTATATTACACATAATACCAGAAATAGAGTTTTGAAACCTCTGGTAGTCCTTTGTATGCATCTCTCTCTCTCCCTCTCCCTTTTTTTTTTTGCCATCAGGTACCTTCCTAGCTCCATCAAATCTGAGCATCTCTGAGGAAAGTGGCTAGAACTCACAGCTTTTTTTTTTGGCTTGTGCTAAAATATACATAACATAAAATTTACCATTTTAACCACATTTAAGTGTACAATTCAGTCGCGTTAAGTACATTCACATAGTTGTGCAATGTATGCATTTCTTTTTGAAAAATATAGATTCCATAGTTCCTTGACAATATTTGCTTTGTGAACCAACACTGTTTTTAAAATTAAAGAGTATGGACTATACCAGTTTTTTGCTCATTCATTTTGTAGGAAGCCATGAGTTTTATAAACATGGTAGCTGTTGATTTCAATGGTCATGCTTCCTTTACCTCATTTCATTTCTGAAAACAACCTAAACAACCTAATTGTTCATACACAATACATTTAACTCACGTCTCTTTTGGTGCTGCAGGTTGCAATGCAGGCAGGGATTAACTTGGGGACAGCTGTGTCAAGAGGATTGTATCAACCAGCAACAATCTTTATGGGCCGCCAAATGTCAGCCATCCCAAGCGCTGGAGATGTTAGTACAGAGCAGAAATCTCCCCAACCCACGAAGAACTTCAGAACAATTCCTGACCCACGTTCACAGCGACAGACAGCCAGAGCAGTGATGTGACAGACAGCTATGTAGTCTGCACTAATAGTGGCACACAGTGCTTAAATAAGTCTGACAAAATAGATGGAAGGACATCTCTTCAGATTGGTGAGAAAACGCCAGTCACAGCCAGCCCATTGTCTGAGGAGGAACAGACTCATTGCTTGGAGATAGGAAGCAACTCACGTCACGGCAAGAGTAATTTATCTGAAAGCAAAAAGTCTGCTGAACTCCATTCCCTGTTACGGGGAAGATTACGTCCAGGGAGCAGAACCACTGATTTAAAGTGTGACAGTTCCAGCAGATCAGGGGCATCAGAGGGAGAAATACTGACACGGGAACATATTGAAGTCAAGGAAGACAGTGCCAGACTACCAGTCGCTCCGATATCCGTCTCAGAATACTGTGCATCTGAAAGTAAGTGTTCTCAAGAGAAGCATTCTGCTCAGGAAGGATTCTCAGGTGGGGTGAGAGGCTGAGGTTGTTTGCTGATTTTTGTTGGTATTTAGTTTTTCTGGGTGGTAGTGGTCTTATGTAAGAACAAAGTGTACTCTCTAATTTTATCTTTTGTCAAAAAACAAAGTACAGTGGTGACTTTGCCAACAAATTCCAGTCTAATGAATTCTTAAATATGTATGTGGAAATATTCTTACAAGCGAATTCTCTGATTTTTAAACTCATTGTTATATTTTTAATATATTTAATAAAATATTTTTAATGAGTTTTTAAATACTGTAATTAATCATGGATTGTTTCTACATGTTTTAACTGATGAATAATCCCACTCCGTGAGGTGGAACGTCTTACCTCGCTTCTCCCTGCACTTAGTGATCAGTAGTCTCTTCATATCCCCTCTTCCAGATCATCCTCCTCACGGGGACCCCGAGGCACAGAAGCCCTTCAGGAAAATGCAGCAACAGCAGGAAGAGGAAAGTCTGAGCAGCAGCAGTGACCTCACAGTTGCCGTAAGTGAAGATGGTCTGATTTTAGAGAGTCCAGAACCACAGCCAAATCCGAGTGACAAGATGGAGGGAGAAGATGGAATAGAGGCCTTAAAATTAATCCACTCTGAGCAAGAAAGAGGTGCCCTATCCACCGAAAAACATAATTGTATTTTGCAAACTCTAAGCTCTCCTGATTCAAAAAAGGAATCCTCCACTAACTCACCAACAAGAGAGTAAGCCATTGAATTTTTTTTTACTATTCTGTTTTTAATTATAGACATTTTTAGAGATCATTCCACTGGGAATGTATTGTCGAACACTCAGTCATGAATGTATAAGTTCCTTACTCATAAATAATCTCTTAGCAAAGGTCTAATTTGCTTTCTTTTCTTTTTTTATAAAATAGCTTTAAAAGTCTGAATATCATTGAAATCATGGTGATTTGCAGTTTATAATTATATCCAAACAATCCCTGGTTAATTCATAAGTCATTCCCCCCACCCCTACCCTCCAGCCTTTTAAGAAAACAAATCATTTTGAAGTTGTGGTAACACAGAAGGTGACAAACGGTTAAACTTACTAGGAATTCAGCTTTAGAGGCTAGGAACTTTGTATCTAATTAATTTGCTTAATCCTAATATCCCTTGCCATGGTGTCATTTTTGTCATACGATTAAATATGAGTTAATAAGTTCTTCTAAGTGTATATCTAAGCCAGCTTTCCTTTTCTGAATGTAAATATGAGGACACTGGAATCTTTAATGTTAAATAGGAACAACATCAGTGTTATACATTTTGAGCACTTATTATAATATCCAACTCATGAAAGCTCATGTATAATTTTTTATTATTGATTGGAGGTACTAGGTGGAATTGTGTAGAAAACATGGAAACTGTTGAAAACCAATTCTGCAATGAAAAATAACTCTAATAGCATCAAATCTCTTTTAGGAGTGGAAGGAACCTACGTAACAAACTAAGGTAGATCTCACCTTTTAAAAATGAGGAAATCAAGGCTAGGGGCATAGGAATGACACGGAGGCCATTGGGGCAGACCTTCCATACAGCCTGCCTCCCCAACCCACATGCCACCACTAGAATTTTCTGTTACACTGTGATGCCATCACTCTTTCTTTCCAACAGTCCCAGCAACAGTGAAAAGCCAAGTGGGCATCCTTGTATATGAGGGGATATGTTCTCTTTTAGAGCAGCGTTGCACCTTTAATGTATTGCCTCTTACCATTCATTATCTACTTATGGTGAAAATTTTAATTTATAGTCTGATTGACTTTAAAGTGATGTTCAAGAAATATTTATTAATAGCACATCCAAGTACAAAGTACTTGTACTGTGGATGGAAGAACCAACATGGTTCCTGTCATTGGGAAATTTGATTTATTAGAGTGGCAAGCCAAATGGATTTTTTTGTGTGTGTGTGAGGAAGATCGGCCCTGAGGTAACATCTGCCAATCCTCCTCTTTTTGCTGAGGAAGACTGGCCCTGGGCTAACATCCATGGCCATCTTCCTCCACTTTATATGGGACGCCGCCACAGCATGGCTTGACAAGTGGTGCGTCAGTGCGCGCCCGGGATCCAAACCAGCGAACCCCAGGCCGCCGCAGCAGAGCGCATGCACTTAACCGCTTGTGCCCCCGGGCTGGCCCCCCATTGGATTTTTCTAGTAAGAATACTCCTCTCGTCAAAGAGGTACAGGTATTATATACTACATCATCAGAAACTTTATTACTAGAGATAGAATGTATCTGTTTTGGGTTTCGTATTTGTAGGCTTCTTTTTATAGCAATTCATTGGACAAGTAAGTAGTTTGGTGGATTAACTGGGGGACTAGCGTACTTACCCAGGACTCAGGCTTTTTCTGAGATGAAAAAAGTTGGGTATGTGTATAGAATTAAGAATGTTCTCTCTCTCCTTCTCCTATATGACTGACTTTTTCCTATGATCTTAAAGGCAAGTTCCTCAGAATTTTGGGATATAGTTTTCCAAAATTTGTTAGAAAATATGGGCATTTGGGGAATTTTTGAATAGTTTGTCCTAATGGAATGGTCCCAGAATGAAAGGTCAGTCAGCAATGGTTGTTTTCTGTCTGTTACCAAATTTGAGCCCATTGATTTTTCTGTGGTAAAATTACTTCCCAGGGGCCGGCCCTGTGGCTTAGCGGTTAAGTGCGCGCGCTCCGCTGCTGGCGGCCCAGGTTCGGATCCCAGGCGCACACTGACGCACCGCTTCTCGGGCCATGCTGAGGCCGTGTCCCACGTACAGCAACTAGAAGGATTTGCATCTATGACATACAGCTATCTACTGGGGCTTTGGGGGAAAAAATAAATAAATAAATAAACAAAACAAAACAAAAAAGTACTACCCAGGAATAGGTTGAAGGTGGTTTAAATGATCCTGGTTAACCTGCTGACATCCTCACCGCTTTTGAGGCGCTGCGTTCTCTTATTTCCTCTTTAGCATGAGCTCTTCTCCTTGCTCTGAGGGTTAATTATTCATCTGAGACTATAGTGTCATATTTACAGAGCTAATACTATGACCTCAAAGGTTCATTATCTCAGTTTACTTTAGGGTCTGTTGGGGGCCTGGAGAAAAGTCACTTGAATGAATTTTAGTTAACAAAGATCGAGAGATGGGACAAAGGAAGACACATAGAAGGATCTGAACAGGAAAGCGGAACCTCTGATTTGATGAGAATGATGATAGATACTATGTTTGAGCACATCTATGTGCCAGCTGAGTTGCTGACCTTGAACATAAAACTTGGTCTTAAGCTTCCTGGCAGTGAAGGGAAAATAGATGTGCAGTATGCAGCGTAGTTTCCATCTGAGGAGAAAAGTGAAATCAAGGGTGACTTTTGGTGGTGTTTTCTCTTGTTTTTTGTTTGTTTTATTTAAAAAAACTTTTTAACAGCTTTATTGAGATATAATTCACGTACCATACAATCCACCCATTTAAAGTGTATAATTCAAGAGTTTTTGGCATATTATATTATTAATATTTAAATGCTGTGTTAAAATGTATATAACAAAATTTTCCATTTTTAAGTGTACTATTTAGTGACGTTAATTATGTTCATGATATTGTACAACCATCACCACTACCTATTTCCAAAACTTTTTTGTCCCCCTTCTATATTTGTCCTTTTGGTCTATTTCAATTCACATAACATTTTCAAGATTCATCCATGTTGTAGCAGGTATCAGAACTTCATTCCTTTTTAGGCTAAATAATATTCCAGTGTATGGATATACCACATTTTGTTTATCCATTCATCTGTTGATGGACATATGGATTGCTTCTCTGTTTAAAAGCCAAGCATCTTTGAGAAGGTTCATGACCCACCCCCATGGATATTTCCAGATAATTGAAGACCAGCTTGTGCTTCCTGCACAGTTCCTTCATTGCAAGCTATAATTCACATTTCTCACAAGGAAGCATACTAGAATGAAGCTGAGTAAAAGCAATGTTGTTAAAAAGGAGGACCTTGAATCTCATTGTTAAAGAGTAGTTTGCTGCAAACATTGGTACAAAGCTCCATGACCTAAAACTCCAGACATTTATTATTTTTCAGGTGCCAGGTGGTTGGCCCAGTGTCATTTGGGGCTACAAGAATTATTTGGCCAGATGTCCCTTATCGTCCAGTAGAGTAGTCCAACCTCAGTCACCTGGTGGTGGTAGCAGGGTTCCCAGCACAGCAAGAAGGCAAGCCCCAGTGCACAAATGCTTTAAAGTGTCTGCTTGTGTCAGGTTTGCTCATGTCCCATTGGCTAAAGAAAGTCACAGGACCCAGCCTAGAGTCAAGAGGTGAAAAAATATAATCCACCTCTTGATGGGATGAGTGGCAAAGTCACATTGCAAATGATTGCACACAGGAATGAGAAGATTACGGTTGCTTTTTGCAATCCACCACAGTACTTGAGGACAAATTCAAATGAAGATAACCTCAGTGTGAGTCAAAAGGGTCAGGAAAGGTTTTATCCCGGGGTGTTGATGCAGCATCTTGAAGGCTGTAAAGGCTTGAATAAGAAGGAGGAGGGAAAGGAGTGAATGAGGTCTGGAGGAAGAGTGCAAGAAGGAATGCAGATACAGAGAACACAAAGGGCGTGGGAGGGCAGAGCAAAGCGTCTGACTAAGGGCTCATTGAGCAGGGCTTGTTGGAGTAAAGGTTTAAAATGTTGCCTGGGTCGTGTTTGAGAAAGACCTTGAAGATCAGGGTAAAGAATTTAAAGTTCCTTCTCTGTGTTTTCCAGAACTATTGAAGGTTATTTTAAGAGAAGAGTGGTATGGTGAGTAACTTGATTTAGGAGAATTAATCTGACATCATTAGTTTCATCAGGATTAATTGTATACACTGGTGGGCAGAATTCTGAGATGGCCCCTGAGGTTCCTGCCCCCTGATGTACACTCTGTATAATCCCCTCACTTTGCGTGCGGGCAGGACTGTGAGTTTGAAGGATTTCCTTTCTGTGATTAGGCTATGTTACGTGACAGAGGTGAAGAATTTTGCAAACATAATGAAAGTCCCCAAATCAGTTGACTTTGAGGTAATCAAAAAGGAATTGTTCGGGGTGGGCCAGACCTAAACAGATCAACCTTTAAAAGGGACTGGGCACTTACTGAAATCAGATTCAAAGCAGCTGAGATACTCTCCTGTTCACCTGAAGAAGCAAACTTGCCATCTTGTGACGAAGGCCACGTGGCAGACGATGGTATGTGCCCTGTGGGAGCTGAGGGCCTCAGTCCTATAGCCACGAGGACCTGAATTCTGCCAACAACCAGTGAACTTGGAAGAGGACCCTGAGCTTTAAATGAGATTGCCTATGAGGAGATGATAAAGATTAAATGAGATCATAAGGGTGAAGCCGTTATCCAATAGGGCTGGTCTCTTAAAAGAAGAGGAAGAGACACCAGAGCTTTCTTTCTCTGCCATGTGAGGACACAGTGAGAGGTGGCCATCTGCAAGTCTCACTAGGAACCAAATCAGCTGACACCTTGATCTTGGACTTCCCTGCCTCTAGAATTGCAAAAAATAAATTTTTGTTGTCTAAATCACCCAATTTGTGATATTTTGTTATGGCAACCTGAGCAGACTAATAAACCTGGCTAGAGGTTTATCCATTTTGTTGGGTTTTTCCCCAAAGAACCAGCTTTTTGTCTTTTGATTTTCTTTATTGTTTGCCTATTTTCAATTTCATTGGTTTCTGCTCTAAATTTTATTACTTCTTTTCTTCTGCTCACTTTGAATTTAATTTGCTCTTCTCTTTTCTAGTTTCCTAAGGTGGGAGCTTAGATTATTGACTTTTAGAGCTTTCTTCTTTTCTAATGTGTGCATTCAGTGCTATAAATTTCCCTGGAAGCACTGCTTTCACTGCATCCCACAAATTTTGATAA
This sequence comes from Diceros bicornis minor, assembly GCF_020826845.1. NCBI lineage: Eukaryota > Metazoa > Chordata > Mammalia > Perissodactyla > Rhinocerotidae > Diceros > Diceros bicornis. The sequence continues at coordinate 423,446 of NW_026690912.1, read as the reverse complement.
GTTGTATTTTCATTTTCGTTCAGTTGAAAATATTTTTAAATTTCTTCTGAGACTTCCTCTTTTACCCATGTGTTTAGGAGTGTGTTGTTTAATCTCCAAATATTTTGAGATTTCCTAGCTATATTTCTGTTATTGATCTCAGTTTAATTCTGTTGTGGTCTGAGAACATACTTTCTATGACTTCTGTTCTTGTAACTTTGTTGAGGTGTGTTTTATGGCCCAGAATGTGGTTTGTCTTAGCAAACGTTCCATGTGACCATGTGTATTTTGCTGTTGTTGGATGAAGTATCTTATAAATGTCGATTAGATCCAATTTAATGGTGCTATTCAGTTTAGCTATATCCTTGCTGCTTTTTACCTGCTGGATATGTTAGTCACCGACAGAGGTGACTAAATATTCAACTATAATAGTGGCTTTATCTATTTCTCCTTGCAGTTCTATCACTTTTTGCCTGTGTATTTCAATGCTCTGTTGTTAGGTGCATACACTTTAAGGATTTTTGTGATATTCCTAGGTGTAGATTTTTTGGGTAATTATCCTACTTGGTGTTCTCTGAGCTTCCTGGATCTGTAGTTTGGTGGTATATGTTGTTAACTTCGGAAAATTCTTAGCCATTATTACTTCAAATATTCCTTCTGCTCCTTTCTCTCTTTCTCCTCCTTCTGGTATTCCCATTACTTGTATGTTACACCCTTTGTAATTATCCTACAATTCTTGGATGTTCTGTCCCATTTTTTTTTCATTCTTCCTTCTCTTTGCATTTCAGTTTGGGAAATTTGTACTGACATATCCTCAAGCTCACTGATTCTTTCCTCAGCTATGTCCAGTCTATTGGTGAGCCCCTCATAGATGGTCTGTTTTGAGTTTGATGTTTAGTTTTTTGGTTTTGAAATTATGTAGACCATTTAAAATTAATTATTTTTTATAAACCCCTGTATTAAAGAACCAAACTGTTCTCTCTTCTAGTTATAGTACCTTAGTTGAAAATCCCATTTTGTAATTCCATTTTGAGTCAACCAAAATTTCCTGAATACCTAGTAGGCCCAAAGCTCTGTACTGTGAGGTATGGGGTTGTAGCAATCTGAAATATGGCTGCAAATTCTTCAACACTCCTCTTATTAAAAGATGGGATCTCTCTCCCCTTCCCTTGAATATGGATGGGCTTATGACTGCTTCAACCAAATAGAGCATGGTAGAATTGATCCTCTATGACTTCCAAAGTTGAGTTATAAAAGGCCGTGCAGTTGCCACTCTTTTTGCTGGAACATGTGTTCTTGGAACCCTGAACCACCATGTAAGAAGTCTGACTATTCTGAGACTGCCGTGGTAAAGAAATTATGTGTAGGTGCTCTAGACTGTGGTCCCAGCTGTGCCCATCCTTGGAGCTATCCCCTCCAAAGTACCAGACATGTAGGCGAAGCCTTCTTGGACCCTCTACCAAGTGCATCCACCAGCTGATATCACTGAATAACCTCTCTCAATAATACCTAAAACAGAAGAATCCACTCAGCCAAGCCCTGACTGATTTTCTGATCCACAAAGTCATTAGATATAATAAAATGGTGGTGTTTTTTTTTTTTATTATTGTTTTGTGCGTGTGTGTGTGTGTGTAAGGAAGATCAGCCCTGAGCTTACATCCATGCCAATCCTCCTCTTTTTGCTGAGGAAGACTGGCCCTGAGCTAACATGCATGCCCATCTTCCTCTACTTTATATGGGATGCCGCCACAGCATGGCCTGACAAGTGGTGCGTGGTACCCACCCGGGATCCAAACCCAGGCTGCCAGCAGCGGAGAGTGCACACTTAACCAGTACACCACGGGGCCGGCCCCAAAATGGTTGTTGTTTTAAGCTACAAAGCTTTGGGGTAGTTTGTTACGAGTCTATAGATAGCTAGTATAGGACTTTGTTCATTTAACATTAAATATTTACTGAGTGCCTACTCTGTCCCAGGCACTACTCTTGCTCTTATGGTATTTATGATCATGCGTGTGGAGGGGAGGAAGAAAACACAAACCAATAAACAATCTGTGTGAAAATATTATGACAAAGAACGAGCAGGTTAAGTGCATAGAGAATGCATAGATGCAATTTAGTGTAGGATACTCAGGGAAAGTCTCTGTGGTGATTTGACATTTGAGAGGAGATCTAAAGTGAGTGAGAGTAAGCCGCATTAAATTGTACCCATGCCTTCTCTGTCTATTTAACCTGCTTTATTCTTTGTTACCTTAATTTTCACCCTGGTGTATTTGTTTGTTTATCAATTTATGTTTCATTTCTCTCCTTCAGTGTCTTGGAGATGAGTGGGATATATCTTGAGGAAGAGAATACCATGCAGCAGGAACAGCAAGTACAGAGGCCCTCTAGTGGCAGCATACGTGGTGTTTCTAGGAACAGCAAAGAAGCCAGTGCAGCTGGACCACAACAGGTGAGTGAGGAAGGTAGGAGATGGAGTGAGAGAAATATCAGTGGGCCACATCACAAAGGGTCTTGTAGGCTGTAGGAAGAACTTTGGATTGTGCTTCAAGGGAGGTGAAGAACCACTCTGGCTGCTTAATGGAAAATGAACTGTAGGGGACAGGGTGGGAGCAAGGAGACCTGTTTAGAGAATATTACAGTAATCTAGGGAGTAGGTGGTGGTGCCTTGGGTCAGGGTGGCAGCAGTGAGAAGTGTCAAATTCTGGATATACATATATTTTTTGTGTTTAAAAAAAAATACAGGGCCGGCCCCGTGGCTTAGCGGTTAAGTGCGCGCGTTCCGCTGCTGGCGGCTCAGGTTCAGTTCCCGGGCGCGCACTGACGCACCGCTTCTCCGGCCATGCTGAGGCCACGTCCCACGTACAGCAACTAGAAGGATGTGCAACTATGACATACAACTATCTACTGGGGCTTAGGGGGGGAAAAATAAATAAATAAAATAAAATAAAATAATACATAACATGAGATCTATCCTCTTAACATTTTTTAAGACTTTATTTTTTGGAACAGTTTTAGGTTCACAATAAAATTAAGAATTAGGTACAGAGATTTCCTATATACCGCCTGCCCCTACACATACATAGCCTCCCCCATCATCAATATCCTACACCAGAGTGGTACATTTGTTACAACTGATGAACCTGCATTGACACATCATAATCACCCAAAGTCCACAATTTATATTACAATTCACCCTTGGTATTGTACATTCTATGAGTTTGAACAATGTATAATGACATGTATCCATCATTATAGTATCATAAAGAGTATTTTCACTGCCCTAAAAATCCTGTGTGCTCTACCTATTCATACCCCCACCCCCACCCCCTGCTAACTACTGATCCTTTACAGTTTATAGTTTTGGCTTTTCCAGAATGTCATATTCTTGAAATCGTATAGTATGTAGCCTTTTCAGATTGGGTTCTTTCACTTAGTAATATGCCTTTGAGGTTCCTCCGTGTCTTTTTGCGGCTTGATAGATCATTTCTTTTTAGTGCTGAATAATATTATGTTGTCTTGATGTACTGCAGTTTATCCATTCACCTACTGGAGGACATCTTTGTGACTTCCACATTGTTGGCAATTATGAATAAAGCTGCTGTAGACATCCATGTGCAGGTTTTTGTGTGGATGTAAGTTTTCAGTTCATTTGGGTAAATACCGAAGAGTGCAATTGCTGGATTGTTTGGTAAGACTATGTTTAGTTTTATAAGAGGCTCCCAAACTGTCTCCCAAAGTGGCTGTACCATTTTGCATTCCCATCAGCAATGAATGAGAGTTCTTGTTTCTATAATCCTTGTTAGCATTTGTTATTGTCAGTTTTTTTGGATTTTAGCCATTCTAATAGGTATGTAATGATATCTTCTTGTTTTAATTTGCAGTTCCCTAATGACATATGATGTTGAGTATCTTTTCATATGCTTATTTACCATCTGTATATCTTCTTTGGTGAGGTGTCTGTTCAGATCTTTTCCCGTTTTTTAATTGGGTTATTCATTTTCTTATTGTTGAGTTTTAAAGAGCTCTTTGTATATTTTGGATATAAGTCCTTTATCAGATGTGTCTTTTGCAAATATTTTCTCCCAGTCTGTGGCTTGTCTTCTCATTCTCTTGATGTTATCTTTTGCAGAGCATAAGTTTTTTAATTTTAACGAAGTCTAGCTTATTAGTTATTTTGTTCGTGGATCATGTCTTTAGTGTTGTGTCTAAAAAGTCATCACCAGGGCCGGGCCCGTGGCTTAGCGGTTAAGTGCGCGCACTCCGCTACTGGCGGCCCGGGTTCAGATCCCGGGCATGCACTGACGCACTGCTTCTCTGGCCATGCTGAGGCTGCGTCCCACATACAGCAACTAGAAGGATGTGCAACTATAACATACAACTATCTACTGGGGCTTTGGGGAAAAAAAAAAAAAAGGAGGAGGATTGGCAATAGACGTTAGCGCAGAGCCGGTCGTCCTCAGCAAAAAGAGGAGGATTAGCGTGGATGTTAGCTCAGGGTTGATCTTCCTCAGAAAAAAATAAAAAATAAATAAACAAATAAAAAGTTATCACCATACCCAAAGTCATCTAGACTTTCTCCTATGTTATCTTCTAGGAGTTTTATAGTTTTATATTTTACATTTAGGTCTGTGATCCATTTTGAGTTAATTTTTGTGAAGGGTATAAGATCTGTGTCTAGATTCATTTTTGTTCATGTGGATATCCCGTTCCAGCACCATTTATTGAAAAGTTAACATTTTTACATGTACAGTACAATATTGTTAACTGTAAGCACACTGTTGTATACCATATCCCTAGAACTTTTTCATCTTGAACGACTGAAACGTCATACTCATTGAACAGTAAATCCTCATTTCCCTCTTCCCCCAGCCCCTGGCAACCGCCATTCTACTTTCTACTTCTATGAATTTGACTACTTCAGATATCTCATATAAGTGGAACCAACCAGTGTTTGTCCTTCTGTGACTGACTTCTTTCGTGTAGCATGATGTCCTCAAGGTTCATCCATGTTGTAGCATCTGACAGGATTTCCTTCTTTTTATGGCTAAATAATATTCCATTGCATTTATATACTACATTTTCTTTATCCATTCATCTGTCGATGACATTTAGTTTGTTTCCCCCTCTTGGCTATAATGCTGCAGTGAATAATGCTGCAGTGAACATGGGAGTGCGGCTATGTCTCTGAGATCCTGATTTCAGTTCTTTTGGATAAATACCCAGAGTGAGATTGCTGGATCATATGGTAGTTCTATTTTTAATTTTTTGAGGAACTTCCATGCTGTTTTCCATAGCGGCTGCAACATTTTACAATCCCACTAATAGTGCACAGGGTTCCAGTTTTTCCACATCCTCAACAATACTTGTTATTTTCTTTTCTTTCTTTTTTTTTTTTAATAATGGCCATCCTAACAAGTATGAAGTGATATCTCATTGTGGTTTTGATTTGCATTTCCCCAATGATAAGTAATGTTAAGCATCTTTTCATATACCTGTTGGCCATTTATATATCGTCTTTTGAGAAATATGTATTCAAATCCTTTCTCCATTTTTTAATCAGGTTATTTGGTTTTTTGCAATTGAGTTGTTAGAGTTCCTTTTGTATTTTGGATGTTAACCTCTTATCAGATATATGGTTTGCAGATATTTTTCCCATTCTGTAGGTTGCCTTTTCACTCTGTTGATTGTTTCCTTTGCTGTGTAGAAATTTTCTAGTTTGATGTAGGCCCACTTATCTATTTTTGCTTTTGTTGCCTGTGCTTTTGATGTCATATTTAAGAAATCATTGCTAAGACCAATGTCAGGCAGGTTTTCCCCTATGTTTTCTTCTAGGAGTTTTACAGTTTCAGGTCTTACGTTTAAGTTGATTTTTAAGTCTATTTTGAGTTGATTTTTGTGTATAGTGTAAGATAAGGGTCCAGTTTTATTCTTTTGCACGTGAATAACAGCACCGTTTGTTGAAGAGACTATCTTTTCCCCATTGTGCCTCCTTGATGCCCTTGTCAAAGATCAGTTGACTATATATATGTGGATTTATTTCTGGGTTTCTGTTCTGTTCCATTTGTCTGTGTGTCTGTGTTTATGCCAGTACCATACTGTTTTGATTATTGTAGCTTTGTAATATGTTTTGCAATCAGTAGATGTGACTCCTCCAGCTTTGTTCATTTTCTCCATGTTATTTTGGCTATTCAGAGTCCTTTGTGGTTCCATATGAATTTTAGGATTGGTTTTTCTATTTCTGTGAAAAATGCCATTGGGATTTTGATAGGGATTGCATTGAATGTGTAGCTCACTTTGGATAGTGTGAACATTTTAACAATATTAAATCTTCCAATCCATGAATATGAGATATCTTTCCATTTGTCTGTGTCTTCTTTAATTTCTTTCAGCTATGTTTTGTAGTTTTTAATGTACAAGTCTTTTGCCTCCTTGGTTAAATTTATTCCTAAGTATTTTATTCTTTTTGATACTATTGTAAATGGGATTGTTTTCTTTGGATTGTTATGTAGAAATACAACTGATTTTTGTATGTTGATTCTGTATCCTGCAACTTTACTGAATCATCAGAATATAAATGCACTTTAAAGCCGTGGACCCTGAGAAGAACATTAGGCAATGAGTGTGAATAGGAAAGCAGCCCAAGGCCTGGCTCCACATTCAAGGTCAGGAAAATGAGCAGGAAACAGCAAAGGAGTTTGAGGCGAAGCTGCAGGGAAGAATCAAGAGAACCGAGAAGAAGTTGTGCTGCAGATGCCAAGTGGAGTATTTCAAGTGAGGTTTAGAAGGATTAAATAACCTTAGAGGTGCAGCTAGCATTCGAACTGACAGCCGGATGCCAGAATTCATGCTCTTAATTTCTGTGCTCTACCATGCAAATCACAATCATAATGGTGATGTACCCTTCAATAGCACCCACTCTGTGCCAGGCACTGTTGTGAAGAGCTTTGTTTATAATAATCCATTTAGTCCTATCATCATTACCCTTTTACAAAGGAGAAAACTGAGACACAGAGAAGTTATGTTCAAAGTCACAAAGTGGCTCAGTGTACTTTGAGCTCGGCCGTCTGGGTCCAGAGTCTGTATTCTTAACTGATACCCTGGGCTGGTTCCCAGTAACTCTCTACTGCCTAAAAAACTGGAATATCAGAGATAATATTTCATTAGGTTGAATAAGGAAGCTCCAGAAGCAAATTAGATTATTTAATTAGGAAAAGAAAAGAAAACTAAGCGGTGGCAATTTGACCTTTTGCTCTGTCCGTATTGATTTTTGTGCCTTCCAGCCTCAAATAAGCTGAGGAAGTGCTGTGTGCCCTTCTTCAAGCTGAGCAAAGCACTCGCAGAGTTGCTTTGTTCCTTCCCCCCTGGAGTATGGCTGACAGCAAAACGTAATGCTGCCTTTTACACTAAATAAATGAAAGCCTTGGTTTCTCAGGGTCATAAAAATGTGATCACATGAAGTGAATCTCCTCTAGTGATTTTAATTTAGCCCCTCTTCAAAGTTAAATATGGGAAGGAAGTTCTTGCATCTGAAATTCTTGCATAAAACTGTGTTTCTTGTAGAATTTACCCGCAAGTCACTCTAAGCGGAGCTGGCAGCATGTTTATGGATTCAGTGTTCCTTCAGATGTGATGATGCCTTCAGGTGTCTGCTTCACTTGCTTTTTTTCTTCACCACTGTCTCTTGTTTTTCCTGGACCTGACCTCTGCCCCTCAACAAGTGGCCCCCTGAGCTTTTTCTTGCTGCCCCACAGATGATCGCTTTTGTTCCCAAAGTAAGGTTGTGCATTACACTTTTGAAAAGATAACCTGGTGCCAGCAGGTGGGGCTGTCAGTGTATCCCCTTCCTGTTCTGCCTGGCACTTCATGCCCCAGTCTTGCCTGTGCCTCTCCTGTTAGCTCACCTACTTTGATCTGAAAAATCTAAGACTTTCCTTATCTTTATTTTGGTTTAAATTTTTACAAGTCCAGAACCAGGCTTCCAAAGAGGGCAGCAGTCCTCAGACCAGATGGTCAGCGAAGTAGGCATTAACTGTCACTCAGTGTCTGTACGGGAGATGTTAAAAGAAGTCTCCATTGACCGACCTGAACCTGGTTCCCCAGCCTTTCCCACCCTTCTCACCATAGGCTTCTGGCCTCAGTCAGAAGAGGTGGGTGCCCTAGAGCAAAGGCAGGAGTCGGGGATACTGAGAACACCTGCAGAGGTTAAACCAGAGGAACTTTTAACATTTCTTGCAAGACAGGTGCACTGATGAAAATTCTCTCAATTTTTGTCTACTTTTTCCGTTTCTTAAATGCTTATACATATATTGATGTTTTCATTCATCTTGAGTCAATTTTGAAAATGTAGAGTGTACTAGAAAAATTTTCTAGTTTCTTAATACTTTTCTAAGTTTTCAAATTTGTGGGCAGCTTTTATATTTTACAATTTTTTTCTTTTTTTCTTTTTTTTTTTTCTGAGGAAGATCATCCCTGAGCTAACATCTGTTGCCAGTCTTCCTGTATCTTGGGTGTGGGTCACCACCACAGCATGGCTGCCGACAAGTGGTGTAGGTCCACGCCCGGGAACTGAACCTGGGCCGCCAAAGCAGAGCATGCCAAACTTAACCACTAGGGCATGGGGCTGGACCCTATATTTTAGAATTTTTACCGTGTCAATAATTATGTTTCTTTTTCATTCATAATTTTATGTCTGCCCAACTTTTTTCATCAATCAATCCTGCGTGAGATTTGTCTATTTTATTAATTTCTCCAAATAATCAGATTTCATCCTGTCTGTTGCTTTTTAAAAATCTCGTTTGTTTCTGTTATTATCTTTATTATTCCCTTTTTACTTTGCTTGGTTTTACCATGTGGTTTTTTTCTAACTGAGTTGAATGCCTAATTTTCAATCTTTCCCATTTTAGAACATATACTTCTGAGGCTTTAAATTTCCATGTAAGTACTGCTTGACTTGCACCCCACTGGTTTTGACAAATAATGCTATCACTCCCATTCAGTTTTAAGTATTTTAACATAATTATCTAAATGTTTATAATTATTATATCTTTTTCTTGACATAGGTATTATGTAAAATGATTTTTGGTTGTTTCTAAACATATTAGGGGAAAAGAGGATTCTCTTTTCATTATAGATTTCCAATTTTATCACATTGTTGGCAGAGAATGTGTTCTGAACAACATCTGTCCTTTGGTCTTTGTTGATTGGCCATAGTAATGGCCAATTTTTATAAATGCCCATAATGCAAAAACATGTATATTCACTCTTCATTGGGTAGGGTTCTGTATGTTTCTGTTAGCTCGAGCTTAATAATTACATGATTCTAATCACCTATATATTTACTAATTTTTGTTTCATCTCTAAGTTTCTGACCTTTCAAAATCTGTTGTTAATTAATATTTTTACTTTCTTTCCAGACAGTATAAGTACCTTAGAGACTGGATCTCCATTTCTTCCCCATGGGTCTGCTTCTGTTTTCTTTTCTTTCTCTCGCTTTTTAATCACTCTTGTCTTGTTTTTCTCAAATCTCTGGCAATTTTTGAATGGATATTGTGTAGGAGCATTTTGGGAGTGATTTGAGGACAAGGAAGTTTTCCTCCTCTAAAGAGGATTTGCATTTGCTTCTGGCAGGTGCCTGGGGCAGAAGTGATCCTGGGTCCCTTTCATCCAGGTTGAAGAATTGATACAGTGTGAAGCCAGGCCTTGGTCCCTTTGAGGGCCAGACTCAGTTTCACCGTTATCCACAGGAAGCAGCCCTTTGAAGTTCCAGTTCAAAGTGTGGGTGATTTATTAAGTTTCCCCTTCGTTGGTAGACCTGGACTTCAGTTTTTATTCTCCCACTCTGTGGGATTGCCTGGAGCTCCACTCAGCTTCTCAGACTCTCAGCTGCCTTTTCTGGAATTGGCACATGCCCTTCAAAGAAAAATTGCCCCAGATGTTAGGCTTATCTCTCTGAATTTCCTTTTTTTCTAGGTTTTGATCCTGTAATTCATCACTGCCTTATCTCTCTAAGCTATCAAAGAGATATTTTTTATACTTTTTTTTGTTCTTAGTGCAAGGATTGGCCTGCATTACCTAGGATGCCTTTACAAGAAGCAGAAGTCCTTGTCATGTGCTCTTTTTAAAATGAATTTTATTATTGAAGTATAGCCTACATACTAGTGAACAAATCATGAGTGTACTGCTCCATTAATTATCACAGAGTGAACACAGCTGGTAACCCCCACCCAGTCAAGAAATAGTATCAGCACCCTGAAGCCTACCTGGTGTCTCTTCTTCCCTTCTCCCTCATAGTCGCTTCCACTTGGCTGCTGCTTCCTTTCTGAAGGCCGGGGAAACCAGATATCGTTTGGCCACTTTCAGTTTTAGTTATGAAATGCATAGCTTTGACAAAGTCATTTCTAATTTAGTTTTTCTTTTACCTTTTAAATCTATTGGTGGAACAGTTTTCTCCCCTTCCATTTCATCTTTCTTTCCTTGTGATGAGCCCTCCCAAGTCTTTTAACAATTTGTCCTTTTAAATTATACACAGTACTTTCTTATTTTATTATGTGTGGTTACTAGAAAGCCTTCCAAACTCATAACCGTCTGCTGACATGGAGAATATGTGATTTCAGAATATTATGTTTTGTACACATTTATGAAAAATTATCCAGAATATGAACCTGTTCCCTTTTATTTCTCCTGTCAGGCTAGCCCTGTCCCTAATTCCCTTTCTTTAACTAGAGATGATCACAAGAAACAAATCAGGAACTTAGTGATTTGTTTGGAATGTTCTCTTTCTCTTTCCCTGCTCTAGACCACAGGAAGACTGGCAGAGCCATGACCTTTTTGTGATTATAGTCTTGGATCTCCTTTTGACCAGTATCATCTTTTGACTAATTAAATTTGACTTCAAAGTTCTAGTTTACTATCTTCATCAGATTGATTTTTTCAGCTAAAGCACCTGGTACAGTGACTGGCACATGTTGGCATTTGATAGTTAATGGTAATCTGATAGTGTGGTTCTGGAAGTCAAGATGCAGGGACATACATGACATATAAAGGGAATGGCCAACCTCTTTTTTTTTTTTTAAGTCAGAAATGAACTTGGTTTCTGTCTCTCCTACTCTGACTCTTAGCAATTTGATAAATTTAATTTCTAGCATCAATGAATCAGAATCCTGACAAAATGGACAGTTTGTTTTATTTAGCCCTTTTCACTGAGAAGTGTTGGGTATGATGCACCGTAAGTAGAGCTTGTGCTTAGCATCAGTACATGAGGTCACCAGCGAGGCTCCAGAACTCTGCGAGTTCAACCAGGAAATCATCATCCAATTGGGTGTGATCAGAAGTTTTCCTAAAACCTGAGATACCTTCCAGAAACAAGATAATCAGGGCGGAAAATTGATCATAAAGGAAAATCGTAGACCAGGGAGCTGTAAGAGGCTCTCTGAAGCAAGGATGTGTGAGCAGCTGGGAAAGGGTCAGCCTGCAGCTGGGGAAAGGGAAGGCGAGAGGCAGAATTGAGCAATTATGTACTGGGTAGTACTGTTCTGCGGAGAAGGGTGCTGAGTCCGGGGTGGACAACTTGGGAAATGTCCTCTGGAGTGGGACAGTGGTGTTTTACCACACTTTACTGTGGCCTAACTGAAATCTTTAATCTTTTGTTAGAGTTAGGCTTAAGGTTGTTATATAAACTTGATATGCTAATGTTTATAATAATGGTAATAATTTCGATCATCTTTGAGTGCTTACTGTGTACCCGATGCTGTGCCAGCTGCTTTACATACATTATCTCATCTGCTGCCGCAGCCCTATGCAGTGGAGGTGTCGTTACCTGCGCTTTACTGATAAAGAGACCTGGAATCTTTTCTGGGCCTATGTCTGGTGAGAGGAGTTCTCCTGCACTCAGGAGGGGCAGGTGGGCCAGGCTGGCTTTCCTAGTTTTATGGCTCCAGAGCTCCCTCTTCTGTTGTTCTCCCAGAATGTTTGTATGTGGCCTCTTACTTTCTTAGATCCCTTGGCTCTTTTCCCCTCCTCCACTTGAAATGGAAAGATTCTTCCTCTGCCGTTATTGTCCCAGTTAAGTTCAATTTAGAGTTCACTCCCAGCAGCTTCTCCTCAGTGCAGAGCTCTGCTGAAAGGGTACTTAGACTGGTAAGGTTCTGGAGTGGTAGGGCCCGGATTGCTCCTGCACCTACCGCAGTCCCTCTGTTCTAACCCTTGAAATGGACCTGCAGCCCCCTTCCAGATGGGCTGCCCTTCTCACCTCAGCCTGCCAGTGAGTACCGCTTGACGATGTGGAGGTTCTTGCATTCTCAGGAACGTCATTCATACTTTTGCTGTCCCTCCACTTCCTTCTGTACAATTGCAGATATAATGGGGGTTTAGTTGCTATCAGTAGTTTGTTCCACTCACTCATATTTTGTCACATAATTTTGTCATAGATATTATGCATGAATTTTTGGTTTGCTCTCCTAGTTGTTCTATCTTTTTTTTATATTTATATAAGGGAATTCAGGGAGATTTTTAAAAATAAAGGCTGTGCTGCCACTGTTTTCCTAGAATCCCTCTTATCATTTGATGTTTAAGTGAGTTACAACATTTTTGGGGAGATGTCTCAATGAAGTGTTAAGAGGCCCTATCCCAGCACTCCGGGAGCCAAATAAGAGATGTAGAGGGAGGGGAGGGAGGAGGCGATTGGGGAGAGGGAGAAAGGGAGGGCAGGGGGAAAGAGAGACTAGGGAGGCTGATGAGAGAATATAGCAGGCCTGCATCTCTGCTAGGGAGGGAACCAGCAGGCCACATTCCACGAGGGCTGCAGAAAAATTAGACCTCTTTCAATACAAATTAGAGATCTAAAAGTAGTTTATTCTGAGTGGAACAAGTTTACCTATGGTTTCAAAAGTTGGAGAGGAGACTCTAGGGGTCAAGTCTTGGTTGTTTAAGATTCAAATAAGGTAGGAGAGACTGGAATATGGCCAGGTTTCCAAGAAAGTGGGGCTAACAACAAACAAGCCTCAGGGAGAGGCCGTGTGTCAGTGTTGCAGTCAGCAGGCCCAGCTGAGCCTGAATTTAGTCCAGCCCAGGCTCCAGATGTGAGTGTAGAAGCCTCCAGATAATTCCAGTCACCTGTGTTCCACATCACCCCGTGATATTCAGACTGAGGTCCCTGACATTGCAGAGCAGAGACAAGCCACCTGCCCTGTGCCCTGTCCAAATTCCTGACCCGCAGAAGCCATGAGCATAACAAAAAGTTGTCGATTGTTGTTTTACACCACTAAATTCAGGTTAGCTATTACAAGCAATAGAAAACCAGAATAGCCATGGTGATTGGTTTGGCTGATGAAAGGAGATTAGCCATTCCAGATTTTAAGAGAGGAATGGCTGGAGCACAGGCCTGGAGACAGACCAGCATGGCCCATGTCTAGGGAACTGTTGGTCACTCCAGCTGAAGGAGTGGCTCATGTGGCAGAGTATAGCACCACTGCAGGCCAGGGGAACACATTCAGGGGCTACAGGGGTCTTTTTCTTATCCCTCCACACCCAGCACATGAACAGCCCCTCGATCCTGCTTTGTGCTGGCCCAGCCACACCAAGAGCAAAGATTCTGCTGTTACTGGTATTTATAAAAAGGAGACATGGTAGGGGAGCAGAGTGACAGGGGTAGGATCGTCATTTTAAGATACCTCCCTTAAATTCTTTTCAATGAAATGTAAATTTGAATTATGGAAAAGCCATCCATCAGAGTTCTTTTTTCAAACTTGGCTTTCTGGCCTTGTTGAACATTTACCTATTAATTATCTTGATATACCAGGCTACAAATAACGGGAACACTGTCTCGAACTGCCTTAAACAATAAACACATTTTTGTTTATTTCTGAAAGTCCGGGAGTAAAGCAGGCCCTGGGATTGGTTGATACTGCCCTTCACTTTTGTCATCAAAGACCCAGGTCCTTTCCGTTTCCCTGCTCTGTCATCCTCAGTGCTGACCTCATCCTTAGGCCAGGAACAAGATGGTGGCAGCGGTGTTCTTATGGACTGAGTTGTGTCCCTGCAGAATTCATATGTTGAAGCCTGAACCCCCAATGTGATGGTATTTGGAGATGGGCCCTTAGTGGGTAATTAAGGTTAGATGAGGTTATGAGGGTCAGGCCCTCGTGATGGGATTAGTGCCCTTATGAGAAGAGACCTGAGAGAGCTCTCCTCCTCTCTCTGCCCTGTGAGGACACAACAAGAAGGCAGCCGTCTGCAAGCTAGGAAGTGGGCCCTCACCAGGAACCAAGCCAGCCAGCACCTTGATCTTAGACTTGATCAGTTCCTTATGGCTCATCTTCCCTTTTATTCTCTTAAACTTATATTTCTCACCTTTTGAAGAGCAGTTGTTGAGCTATTGGTGATAGGCTTCTAGAAAAACGAAACTTATTTTAAGCTGGGATTTGATAAGGAACATTTGAGCTTGATAACTGAGTGGGAAAGCTTCCATTCAGTGAGGGCTTTTGTGAGGGAATCTGTGCAGATAGGCCAAGCAGATAAGAAAAACTCAAAAAGCAATAAGTGAGACCTTGATATGTTTTCTTGTGCTTTTGTACTGAATCTCACTATTTTGAGTCCCAGTTAGGAGACTTACAGTATTACTTTAACCTACAAGAGAGATGTGAGGAGCACTTCTGAACACCTTGTGTTTAATGGCCTTCAACTAGTTGTCTAACTTTTTTCTATTTTCCTTTGTCAGTGTAAATTCATTTTAATTTGCTTGTCATTTTTGTGGACTGGAAGTGTGTTTGAATCTGCTGCTTAAAACAATGCTAGATTCGTTTTCTTTAGTGCAGTGATTCTCAGATATATTCCAGTAGAATTCTCCTGCTATTGAGTCAAGTGGTCTTTTCCAATTTTTAGGAAAATAAATCTTTGTAATTTTGAGAACTTCTTCAAAATTATTTTAATAAAACTTTGGTTACCTGCTATAGCTTGCCTACTGGAAGAGAAAATGAATGAGAGTACCAAATGAATAATAATGAAAAATGTGAAATCAGCTGATCCTGTTAGGTTTGATAGATTGGTTTTTCATCATGGGTATTTGTGTTAGTGGTTTGATTTTTATATTGTATACATATATTCATTGTCCGCTAGTAAAAATGTTCCTAATTTGTGTGATGAAATGACGTATATCAGTACTTCATGATATTTTACAGAAAGTTCTAAGAATTCCAGGTGTTCTGCCACCTTAAACATTGAAAAGCACTACTTTCTAGGATAATTGAATCCCTAAAAGAATTTCCAGTGCTGGGTCTGGGATTGATGGTGCTTGCTGATCAGATGTTATATATTACATGGATGTATGCTGGACATGGTTGTTTTGGAGCATTATTACATCTGTAATCATGGGCACAGCTGAAACTGGTTTCTGCTGTTTTGAAAGGTGTACTTACCTGGAATTGGGGATGTGCTTGTCTTACATCCCCTGAACTTCCACACTGAGGAGAAGCCTTTTCACCTGGCTCCCAGGGTCTACCCAGGAGGGCATTATTTCCTAGCTTGCATCCCGCCTGCCTTTCCTCCCGGTTAATCCCCTTTATTCATTCATAATGATGGTTTGTTATCATTCACTTTCTTGTTTCTTTTGGCTTCCTTTTAGCAGCTTCTTAGGTGAATGAGCATTTGAATAATAAATTGATTCAGCTTCTTCATTTTAATACAGTATTGGCCCTCTGAAGGAGCCAGCAGAAAACCAGCACAATTTTGTCAGTAATTCTGTCTTTGATTTCTACCATACTCACATAGCAGGAGGCAATCGTTAATAGCCAAGTGTTCAGTCTCCTTCCTGCTGGTGCCCTCCCAGGGTGCTGCCACTCCCATCTCATTGTCATCATGGAGGTGGGCCCCGAACAATGAACAATGAGTCAGAACCCAGGGAGGGACCTGCCCTACAGGTCTGAGCTCTCCCTCAGTGGAGGGTGACTGCCCTAGACCCCATTCCCATTCATCAGAGTTAATTGGCTTCTAAGGAGACTCACTTATCCCAGAGAAGTGACATACTAACTTATTTCAGAGTCTGAACGTTGCCTGAGCCCTCAGTAAGCCCATCCACCATCCCATCATGCCTTCTGATTTGCCTTCTCCCTGGATCCCCTCACGTAGCATAATCTTTGCCAGCCCGGTCTGGTCCTCCTTGTCTCTTCTCTTACAGATGCACGTACACCTGCACATGCACATACACACATGTGGAGACAGATGGAGAGCCGTGTAACAGCAAAAGTCTGGTGTTTTGTTTTATGATCCTCTGTTAGTCCTTAAGCTCCAGCAAAGATGATTCTACCCTGAAAATATCAGATGCCCTTTTACAAAAAGCGCCCTCTAGAGTTTAATTATAGAACCAATTATGATAATGTCTAATAAAAAATTTATTATGTTCATAGTATTCTTTAAATTTAGTCAAAATACAAGGCCTGATTGTATTACATTTCTGAAAGGTGTCGGGGGAAGAGGGGGAATCTCCCTCTGCCCTTTTCCTTAAGGTTCTTATGGCTGACCAAATAACAAGACAGGTTAGCAGGAGAAAATAATACCAAGTTTAATAACATGTATACATGGGAGAAAGCAGGGACACTGCGTTTCTCAACACAATAGCAGAGATTCTCGTCTTAAATACCATGTCCAACCAAAGACAAGGAGGATGTTGGGGGCGGGGGTGTTAGTTACAGGAGATTATCACTAAAGCACTGTAAACAAGAGTAAGGCTTATTATGCAGTTTTAAGGCCTCACCTTCTACATTGATAAGTCTCTAGAAATGAGGTCATCCCCTCTCTTCCCAATACAGAGAGGGAGATACCTTTACAAATGGAGACTTCCCTTGTAAATGATTGTCTGGTAACCCCTCGCAGGGCCATCTAGAGCATGTGGCCAGAGAGACAGAACTTCCGATAAGATGGGCTTGTTGGTGCCTTTTCTATTGTAACCTCTATCCTACATTATCTTTATAGCAGTCATGATAATAACTCCTTCCTGAAACAGATCTTTTGTTTTAAATTCTTTAGGCAGTTTGGGAGGGGCAACTCAAATATTCTTCCTGAGTTCTCTGAGTCCTTATTGTCTTCAGCTCGAAATAATCTGCATACCAGAGTGGTGCTTCCTGGGGTAGCTTGCCCTGAGCACCATCAAAGGCATAAAGTTGTATGATAAGACATTTACCCTCCATGTTCTTTTTTGCAGCAGATATTTAAAGCCAGGTCACTTTAGGTGACTGGCTCCATATATCTGTTGTGTGCACCTCAGATTGGAGGGTGCAGCCAGCACCCTAATGACAACACCCCTCTGGCGACACATCTGTGCTGATTTAAAGGAAATCCAGGGAGCAAGAGTAAATGTTTCCAGTGTTCACCTTCCCAGCAAAGAGGATTTTTATCAACTCAGGTGTTAAGTTTGGGATCCACAGACCTATCAAAGAGCAAATTAAGAACACATCCATTTCAGGGCCAGCCCCGTGGCTTGGCGGTTAAGTGCTCACGCTCCGCTGCTGGTGGCCTGGGTTCGGATCCCTGGCGCGCACCGACGCACCGCTTCTCTGGCCATGCTGAGGCCGTGTCCCACGTACAGCAACTAGAGGGATGTGCATCTATGACATGCAACTATCTACTGGGGCTTTGGGGTAAAAAATAAATAGTAAAAAAAAAAAAAGAACACATCCGTTTCATAAAGGAACCATCCTTTATGCAGCCATCGCTAATGACTCGGCTGCTAAAATCTCATTATGGGTTCAGGCTGGTTATCTCTGTTTAAGGGTAGAGGGAAACACCCTATTATAAATTCTCTCAGGCCTCCCAGCACCTCATTAAGCAACTTAAAAAACAAAAAAAGGAAAGGTGATATGGGAGAAGGAGTAGTTCTGAAAATTAAAATGGAACAGAATGATGTTTTGAAGCCAAAGAGGGGGAAAAGGCAAGGGTTTTGCTTGTGAGGCCTCTGCTACAATAAAGAGGACCTTAACGCAGACAGACCGTACCCTACAAAATGCAGCCCATAATTCAAGCTGTCAGCTTAATCACGCTGTTTCCAGGTATGGAGAAGGAGCCCTTGTTTCCTGGGTCCAGAGAGAGAGCCTTGTTTGCTGACCCCTAGCTGCAGCCTGCCGCTGCAGACCGCCCCGCTCTGTTGGCCTTTGTGTTGCTGTCCCCTCCTTCCCTCATTTTTGGCATTGTGTTCCCTTCAAGTGGCCCCCTGGAAGGGACCACCCAGGGGGCTGCACAATGGGGACCAAGGGAGCCACCAAAACATAGGTTTTGTAAGACAGCCCGTTAAAAGAAAAATACTCTTTAACTATGTATGTGTTTGTCCTTTCTACAACTGTTTTGTGTGGCAAACAAAACCCCGTATACAGACTTCTCTGTGGCCGCACATACAGCTGTTCCAGCCATTGGGTGTCAGGCTTGAGATAGTTCCTCCCAGTTTATTTTCCCAGGGCACTAATTCTTGATGTGGTTTATATTTACATGTTTGGATTTATGGTCAGGAAACTTGATATCAGAGTAAACAAATTGCACTGGCTTTATGAAACTATTTTATCAATAGTCTTCAGAATTGGTGGCATTACTCTTGGGTGAAACTTGTCTGTAATGCTACTTAACAAAAGCTAGCAGCCGGAATTCAGTTCTCAATAGCCATTTACACCTCTGTAAAAGGATTAGCTCTCGCCAATTGTTACACTGTTTAAATCTTAATTTGCATCTTTATGGAGGTAGGGCTTCTACAGACGTCTCTGGTTCTCTGATGTATTTGTGTACCTGTGGGTGGGTGGTCACTGGAGGTTTTTTCTTATTGGTGAAGGTGCTACATTGCTTCAGGATGACCAGTAAGCTACACAAATTGAATTAGCATATCAGGGTTTGACTGACAACAGCCCGCTTTGGTTCGTTAGTTATATTTTGTAGCAGTTGTGGTCTTTGAGTGTTGGGTGCATGAATGCATTCTGTTACTTCTGTTTAGACTTAACAATTCTCATGGGTCTTAGGAGGATTTTAAATGTTGTTGATTGTAATCAACAAATTTCCTTGGGAATTAAATGTGAAAAACAGAACCAGAACATGATCAAGTGATGGTTTTATTTATTTATTTTTTTAATAGAGATAAAATATGCAACTAAGACTTTATTTATTTATTTATTTATTTATTTATTTATTGGTGAGGAAGATTGTTCCTGAGCTAACATCTGTGCCAGTCTTCCTCTATGTTGTATGTGGGATGCCACCACAGCATGGCTTGATGAGCGGTGTGTAGGTCTGTACCTGGGATCAGAACCTGAGAACCCTGGGCTGCCGAAGCAGAGCGCTCCAACTTAACTACTATGCCACCGGGCCAGCCCCAAAGTGATGGTTTTAAAAGTAATCTTTTCTATCCAGGCCATGTGTTCTTAGTTTAAAGATCAAAACCTTCTTATGTTTTGGAAGGAGGGTAGGGTCAAACCCATGAGAAGGAAGAAGTTGAGTGTGCAGGCCAGTGTTCTGCAGGCACTGGAATGGGAAGCAAAGGCCGGTCGTGTTGCCCTTTGCCCACCGTTCTGTATATGGGCTGTTCCTAAACCCCACACTCAGAACTACAGACCACCTCTGCAGATGATGCCTTTTTGTCGTTGCTCATTTAGCAATACAATTTCCTTCCCCAAAACGTTGTTCTGGATGTGACCAACTGTGGTGCTTTATTATTCTTCAGTCTCATTAAAAATACAGTAAATGTATTTTATAAAACTTTTTAAAAGTAACATTATATTATGTAAATTATGAAGTAAACTCATTACTAGTTATGGGCAGTGATTACCACACCATTTTGAGACTGTTGTTCCCTAGAGAAAATAAAACCTGAAAGTCATGCCTTTAGTGCTGCAACTGAAACATGTCCACTCTGATAGAACACCCACGGGAATGTGTGGAAGTTACCTGGTGGGGTTAAGGAAAAGTTTATTTTCTACAGCCCTCATACAGGGTCATTTTTGCCAAAAAGTAATTCTCAGTTTGCAGTACTGAAAGGAAAAGCATGGCACTTTTTCTCTCTTCCTTGCTTCCAAAAAAAATTGTACCTTCCTTTGAGTGTTCCCATTAGCCTGGAGTGGAGTTGTTTTCTTTTAAATTATCTCTTAAATTCTGTGTGACTGAAAGATGAAAATGAAGCTAGAAAGCAATTACTTTAAATTTGGCCAAAAATATTTATTTATTATCTGCCTGCACTGTTGGGTAAAATAAAATATACCTCTTTAAAGTGCCTTTTGTGCTTCTAGAGATTACTTGTCATCCATCACGTTTGTCCACTTGCTGGAGTTCACAGAGACAAACTGATGGTAAGGCCCAGTGTGTTAGTGCCAGGCCCGTCTACATATTCCCCAGGAAGGACTGGGCATGGGCTGGTCAGACTGATGCCCCTCCAGTTGGAATTATTTTGATGGGAATGCAAATAGAAGACATGAAAGAAATTGAGGTCTTGAATTCTAGGATAGTGTTTTTTATAACACATAGTCTTTAATCTTTAGCTCCATAGTGTTTGAATTCTTTAATAGAGATTTTTTCAGCAAAGGACTGATGAATGTTTTGTAAGCTAAAGTCAGGTATCACGTGGAGAAATAACTACTAGAAACCCTAAGCACAGACCAACTTGTCTTTTAGCCAGAGAAGGTTCTGAGTTAATCGAGAGTAGACCATAAGCTCTGTGCAGACAGTACTTGTGGCCGTCTTATTGATCGCTCGTTGCCAAGCCATGGACGCCATGGAAGCCCTGGACTGGTCTAACAGCAACCATATAAAAACATACTGTAAAAATAGGTGTCATGGATTTCTCTAATCTAGGTTTAAATCTTGGCCTGTCATTCAACTCGTGGTGTTAAGTATGTCTTCAGTATTGTGCTGAGTGCGACATGAAACTTCAAGTAGGATAAAAATTCAGAAGTCCAATTGTTGTTCTCAACAAGCTTTTGGTCTTGTTGAGAAGACTAGACAGACATGACATAACTAGAGAACAGTACAATGTAGGATGTTGTCTGTATTGTGCTAAAGGAATTCAGGGATAAGAAAGATCCCTGTGAATGAGGTAGTCAGAGAAGCTCCTAGACAAGTATGAGAAGAGCTAGTCTAAGTAAGCCTGATATTTGGATTGATCAGATTGGAAAAGAACAAAGGTTATCTGGCATCTGTCCTGACTGGACAATCAGGTATTATTTAGCACTGGCATACCGTGGTGGGGTGGGGGGTGGGCATACAGGCAACAAAGGGTGCATTGTCTGTAGAGCATTTATAAACAGTAATAAAACCACTAAAACTGTTTTCTCTTATCACCATTCCTAAGAATGGCGGAGATAAAATACTCCTCCCTGGAGGGAGGCTGCTCCCACCCGAACACCCTGCCTATACCCCACTGTGGTACCCCAGCATTGGTGAGCATCTGCTAACTTCCGCCATTGTACCAGCATTTCAGAGGAGGTGCAAAAACATCAAGCCCTGGTCCTTGCTCAGGGTCTACCACCTGGGGTGGGAGGTGAGACTAGAGGCAGTCTAAGCTGGAGACCCCAAGCCTGCAGACCAGCTCTGTTTGTCCAGCATAGTATTTAACCTCCTTTTGAATTAGCTGCCAGATTTTTAAATTTGAGAGATGTCACGTAAAAATAAAACTAGCAATTGTGAATTTCCAGCTTCTCTTGAAAACTAGGAAGATCGACGTCACTGAGACACATTCCGCTGCGGGAGCTGAGAGTGACTGGCCCTTTGAGTGAGGCACACACCCCAGTTTTTCGCGAGCCCACCCCACCAGCTGTGGGCGTTGACTTCCCCCCAGCTGAGCCGTGAATGACTGTTCTCCCTCTCTGCCACCCCCACCACTGCTCTCCCACTTACACACTCTTCCCCTGCCATCTAGAGCACAAGTTCAGTCTCCTGGCTGTGGTCTGGGTCTCGTGTCTGTCCCCTCACCAACTGCATCTGTGCACGGCTGCCAGGCTAACCCTCTCAAAAACACTGCTTTCAAGAAACCAGCCATAGCTCAGAAATCCGCAAGATTTATTACTATTTTCTCACCCGAGTTTCATATTGAATTTTATTTCCCATTACTATCTTATCACCACAAACAGCAACCCCCACCTGGCCAGACTTGTGTCCTTGCTGGTCCCGACACCCCTCCTACCCTGGCATTTCCTCACATCTTTGCCTGTGCCGCCCCTTAGCTTAAAGGGTCATCTCCCCTTCTGTCTAAATCTTGCCCAGCTGAAGTTCCTCCTCCATAGTCAAGCCCTTGTGATGCCAAGGAGCTCTCTGTCTCTCTACTGCCTCACAACTCCTGATTGCCTTCCCAGTGATTATGTGCTCTCCTTTACTGCTCTGAAATTGGCTTACCTCCGATAGGCCTGTCTTCCTTTTCTTAAGGGCAGGTGTTATTTTGTGAATTGAGTGGTGACGAGATAAAGCCTTCCAGGAAGAATTAGGACCCAGATTTTGCCAAAGGAAAAAGAAGTATTATAGGTACTATAAGTCATATAGGCCAGGAGTCTGGAAGGTTTTTTGTTTGTTTGTTTTTTAATTTATTTTTTAAATTATTTTATTGAGGTCATATTGGCATATAACATTGTATAAATTTCAGGTATACAATATCATATATCAGTTTCTGTATAGATTGCTTTGTGTTCACCACCAATAGTCTAGTTTTTATCTGTGACCATACATATGTGCCCCTTTACTCCTTTCACTTTCCGCCTACTCCCTTCCTCTCTGGTAACCACTAATCTGTTCTCCTTATCCACGTGTTTATCTTCCACATATGAGTGAAATCATACGGTGTTTATCTTTCTCTGTCTGGCTTATTTTGCCTGGTGTAATACCCTCAAGGTCCATCTATTTTGTCACAAATGGCATGATTTTGTCTTTTTTATGGCTGAGTAGTATTCCACTGTATCTATATACCATGTCTTCTTTATCCATTCATCCGTTGATGGGCACTTGGGTTGCTTCCATGTCTTGGCTGTTGTGAATATTGCTGTGATGAACGTAGGGATGCATAAATCTCTTTGAATTGTTGCTTTCATGTTTTTGGATGAACACTCAGTAGTGGGATATCTGGATCATATGGTATTTCTATTTTTAATTTTATAAGAAATCTCCATACTGTTTTCCATAGTGGCTGCACCAGTTTGCATTTGCACCAGTTATGTATGAGGGTTCCCTTTTCTCCACATCCTCTCCAATATTTGTTATTTCTTGTCTTGTTAATTACAGCCATTCTGATGGATGTAAGGTGAAATCGCATTGTAGTTTTGATTTGCATTTCCCTGATAATTAGTGATGTTGAACATCTTGTCATATGCCTGTTGGCCATTCATGAACAAAATGAAAAAACAACCCACCAACTAGGAGAAAATATTTGCAAATCATATATCCAACAGAGGGTTAATTTCCGAAATATATAAAGAACTCATACAACTCAACAACAAAAAACAAAACAACCCCATCAAAAAATGGAAGGTTTTTGGCAGCAGAGCTCAGAGGTGAAGGATCCAACACAGGATGTAGCCCAGAGGGACTAAGAATCTTAGGCTTAGAGTTTAGACAAGAGCTTGAGACACGGCAAGGAACTGGAGTGCCCATAGGGTGGCCTAGGGTCCAGAATAGGGCTTGAATGAGAGGTGGGGGGGTGGGGGGGGTGGACATGACACGACATTTATATTTCCTGCCCAGGATAAAAGCCTGCTTCAGAGTCAGGGTGCCTGAGCCTACACTTGTCACTCGCCCTCTAACAGACAAACAGAGCACATCTCTTTCATCCTTTTGATATTAGGCACATGGCCATCAAATGGATCCAGTAACTTAACCCACTGTTGTACTAACTACAAGTTAGTAAGACGTTGCTAATTAACACATTGCTTTACAAGTTGCTTCATTTTCTTTTTGGAGTACATGTTGAATATTCCCAACTACGTATGTCATCAGCTTCTTTAAAGTAGAAATACTGTTTTGTCTTTGATATCTTCTCCTATAGCTTTTTAGAATCATGCTTTCCCCCAAATGGACATGTTTTTAAAGGAAGTTTCTAACCAGTCTCTTTGGAAGCTACTATGATACCGTGACAGACCTAACCTAAAACAGTGGCCAAATTGTTAGACTAGACCAGTCCCCCAGTAGACTGGAAATAGATAATGAAGGCTAAATCCCTCTTTCCCTCCCTTCCTCTTCTTACTAAAAATAAAGAAAATTGTATTGCAGTGGGATCTGAATGGAGAAATAATAGTCATTTTTCTGCGTTCAGAAATAGAGGACGTAACCAATATCCAGCCAGCAGTTTTCGATTTCTTAGCAGTGACGATTTAAGTAAATTTCACATGAGTTGTGGAGATCTAACTTTGTTATGATTGACAATAGAAAATTAGCCTTTTCTGCCGTTAAGATTATCTAGCATTCCTATCAGTCAGGTGGAATGTGGAATGAGATGGCACAGCTGTCGATTTGAAGGTCATTAAAGTCTTCAAAGGGTTAAAAGTTACTTCCACTGATGGATTTAAAACTGCCACATACACACAAACAAGGTTTTCAAAATGCCCCATTTTACATCTTTGTCGAGAGATAGTCTAGTTGCTGCATTTTTGTGTCTAGATTATATTACAGATATATTTCAATAAACCACGAAGAACCTCCGTAGATTCTAGAAGCTGGGCCATCTGTGCTTAAATAAACATCTCATGCAGCACCTGTTTTATTTTATAGGCTCTATAATCACAGTGACATTCTGAAAGAAGACCTTGAAGCCTGTGGAACAGCTGTCCTTCACCAGCCTCCGAGACTCTTACCTGGAGGTGGCAGCCATGAAAAGCAAGTCAGGTATTATTGGGATGAAATTGCTGCTGTGGAAGGATGGCCATTCTTGTTCCCAGATGCTTCCAAATGAAAACAAAACACTAGTCCACACGGTCACCACTGGGATAGACACTTGTAGTTGTCAGTTTAACTGTTTTATGGACTTGACCATTTACTTCTTTGTAAATGTATTTGTTTCTAATTGTTAATTGGATATATCCACTCAATCCCTACTCATAACAATGTTTTAAGGGCTTACTTGGGGGGAGGGAGCACAGGTAGCCTTCATCTGGTATGTTAGCATACCTTCGTGAACAACCCAGGATATAATCTAGTCTAGCCACCACCCTAGAGGGATGTCATTGGCAAGTCCAAACCCCAGATGGATTCCTCAATTTCCAAGGTCATGCTGGTGATACAGGCCCCCAATCTAGAAGATACAGGCCCCCAATCTGCAAGTATGGTCTCTGGACCAGCAGCATCAACAAGACCTGGGAACACGTTTTCCCCGCCCAGGCCTCACTGAATCAGGAATCTGGGAGTAAGACCCAGCCACCTGGGTTTTAATGAGCCCTTAAGGGAACTACCCTCCCTCAGGTTTGAGAGCCACCACTTCAAGGATATCCCTTAAAGGCCATAAAGCTAGGATGAGAGAGAGAGGGGGTTAATTATTTGCAGGGTAGTTGGCCATGTGAACCATGATTCTTGTACATCCTTCCTGAGTCAATCAGAAATCTGTTCTCTACCCTCTACCCACCTTTTAGGTAGTGTGGGTTTCTTTTCATGGCCCCAGAAGCTTTGTGGCATCTGAGCGACTTATTGAGGTCATAGAATTACATATGTGTAATTTGTGTAATGGTTTGTCCAGTGTTGGCACCTGGTCGGTGCCTAATTCATGTTGCATAATTGTTGCCAGTGACCTAACTCTGATTTTTATTTTGGGGACTGACTATATTTCCTTTTATTAAAATATATCCCCACTATTTACTAGCAGAGAACAAATTATTTCTCGAGCATGGTCAGCAGATGAGTGTCTGTGAAAGCCCACCTGAAAGGACCTTGTTTCGCTGAGAGTGAGAGGGGCTTTGGGTCTGGTTATCTTATATCTAACATCATTTTCTCTACCTTCAGTGTGCCACATAGGCTGTTTTATGTTAATGATTTTCTTCAGAGTAGAATTCAGCATAAATCCCACGAAAGCGTGAGAAGTCAAGATGATGGTTTCTAAAAGGACCTTGGCACAAGAAGACTTGGCCAATCATATGTTCCATTTAACAGAGCACAAGATGAGGTTCACAAGTCCTGAAAGTGTATACATTACCTTCTGCATCTGTACTAGTGATCTCCAAACTGTGGAAAATGCTGGAAATGACCTTCCTGGTCAGTAACTTTTCAACCTGAAGCAGTAAAGGGCAATGCAAGAAAATCCTTTTTCCTGTTTTTTGTTCTTTGTTTTTTTTGTGAGGAAGATCAGCCCTGAGCTAACATTCATGCCAATCCTCCTCTTTTTGCTGAGGAAGACCAGCTCTGAGCTAACATCTATTGCCAATCCTCCTCCGTTTTTTCCCCAAAGCCCCAGTAGATAGTTGTATTTCATAGTTGCACATCCTTCTAGTTGCTGTATGTGGTACGCAGCCTCAGCATGGCCGTTCAAGCGGTACGTCAGTGGGCGCCGGGATCCGAACCTGGGCCGCCAGTAGCGGAGCGCGCTCTTAACTGCTAACCCACGGGGCCGGCTCCCCCTCTTTCCTGTTGTTTTATCATGCAAGATAAAAAACAGCAGTCTCAAATACTCCTTTACAAGGCGGTGGAAGAAGCTGTCTGGGGCGGAGTCTTTCTGCACTCTGTAGGTCATTTGGTGATTATGTGTTGTGAGGCTCTGTAACCAGGCCCCTGTTTCTTTCTCACTGCTTTTTGTATCTGTTGATATACTATTTTGCATAAACCACAGTTGTGGTATGTGGCATAGAAAGCATATATGCATTTATAATTCTCTGTGCAAACTGACTTGTTAGACTAAATGATTCATTGTGTGACTCTCTCAACCTACGCTGCCAAACTGTGATTGTGGGTGATGAGATAAAATATCTACATCTACTAGACTAGACATTTGTATAGTTTCTCAACATGCATAATAGAGCATTGATTTCCATTATGAAAGGTTGCATTTTGCATGACTGTTGGTCTACAGTTATGTATAAATCAGCTTTCCCTAAGAAATGATCCTTCTTTATGACCAACACAAATTTTAAAATTAATATCTGGAGGCTGCAAGACTGCTTCTTTACCACAATCATTTTTTTAAGCCAGATAAAGAAGTCAGGAATGATTACTAATGTCAGTGTTATGTTCTGTTACGATTAGGATTGCCCTTTTATGCCCCATTGTGTGTTGTGACTGGGGGTGCTGTTTAATGCACACTGATTGTCACTGGTTCACTGTCTAGCCTTGGAAAAAGTGCCAAGTGTTTATATGACCTTTGAGAGATAAGCAGTCAGGTCTTTAAATACAGATTCTTTCTAAAGAGTTTTATTTATTTATTTATTTTTGCTGAAGAAGATTAGCCCTGAGCTAACATCTGTTGCCAGTCTTCCTCTTTTTTTGCTTGAGGAAGTTTAGCCCTGAGCTAACATCTGTGCTAATCCTCCTCTATCTTGTATGTGGGTCACTGCCACAGCATGGCTGATGAGTGAGTGGTGTGGATTCACACCTGGGATCCGAACCCGTGAAGCAGGGCTGCCAAAGTGGAGCACGCCAAACTCAACCACTAGGTCACCAGGCCAGCCCCTCTAACAAGTTTTAATCATGGCATCGGGCTCCTTGCTGCTCTTCTTGCTCTAGCCACCCTCTGTGCCCCTCAGCACCCAGGAATTATTGTTGGACACTCCCCTAAGTGATATATTCCCATCTGCTTTGAGATCTCCCCTGGACCAAAGCAGTCAACTGGTCAACTTGATAAACTATTTCAGAAACACAGATTTGGAGAGAATGATCTACTTTTGTTCCTTAATTGTTAATGACACTGATGTCATTAGAATTCTAAGCCAGGCAGAGTAGGAAGGCTCTAATGGGTTATGAACTCCTTAAAGCCTGTTGAAGAGAACTGTGTTTGGTGTGGCGGCAGCCCTGCTTGTGCCCCTGACCCAACCATGGCTGTCGAGGTCTATCTCTTTACTATAATCTCATCTGCAAAATGGGGTACCTGCCCCACAGTGTACTCTAAAAGATAGTGAGAAGACTTCTGAATTCCTGCTCACAAAGTGAAGCATCTTAAAAGGAAAAAGAACAAAACCGTTCCTATCATCATTATTGATTTTTGTTATATCAGGGATTAAGTGTTCAAAGACCTTCATATGAAAGGTTTACTGTTATTAGGTGGAAGACCAAGTTGTTATTTTAGACAATCGTGAATTATTAAAATATAATTCATGTCATTTGGGGTAATTGATAAAAAATTTGTTCATTATTGCCTTCTGGAAAACATATTTTAACATAAAAATGATTACTTAAGTAATTTTATCTTATATGAAATCCATATTGAGAGTACTCATTATTTTATTTTTTTTCCAGGTGCAACTAATTAATTGTCTCTTGTTAGTGGCTACTTTCAGATACAGTTGCCCAATTGTGCTCTCAAACTCATGCTGAAAAATTGAGTCAGCTTTATATTATTTGGATTACAGTATGTAAAAACCTCTTTATTTTATTCTGCCTATTATGTTCAGAATAAAATTCAGGGTACTTACTATTTTGTCTGCATTTAAAACTTTGGTCAAGTTACCAATCTGTTGTAAATCAGTTGTAATTAGGAAATGTTGGTACATTTACTTAAATTGCAGTTTTCTGATTGGAAGCCATTCCAAGTGTATGAAGTTAATTATAGACTGTTTAAAGTCTATTCTTTTATTATCTTTTTAATTAAAGGAGTATATAATTTAGCTGACATTGAACTTTGTTTTTTCTCTGTGGCATTGATGTTATAAATTTTCCAATGTAAAGTAGACGAAAGAGAAAAAAAAAACTCCTTTAAATCCTTTGTACCTTGGGCCGGCCCAGTGGCACAAGCGGTTAAGTGCTCGCGCTCCTCTGTGGCAGCCCGGGGTTCGCTGGCCCGGATCCCAGGTGCACACCAGCGCACCGCTTGTCAGGCCATGCTGTGGCGGTGTCCCATATAAAGTAGAGGAAGATGGGCACAGATGTTAGCTGAGGGCCAGTCTTCCTCAGCAAAAAAGAGGAGGATTGGCATTGGATGTTAGCTCAGGGCTGGTCTTCCTCACACACACACACAAAATCCTTTGTACCACTTTGCAAATTTTCTGATTTGGTGTGTTTATGTAGAAACATGGGCAAGACTCCATGCAAGGAGAGCCATGGCTGTTGTACTCCTCACCCAATTTGTCCTGAAATCAATCTGCATGAAAGCCTGGTTTTGTGCTGTAAGTGTTGGCTTAACTGTTCAGAAGTCACAGAGTCTAGATGCTGTACCTCCTTCCATAGCTCATTTGCTATTTGACCCCATGCAAGTCAATTAATGGGTTTTGTCCTTTTGTGAGGTATGTATAATAATTATAGGAAACCTTAGCTAGTTCTTTCATACCAGAGCCCAAAGGATGGTTACAGTTGGTGGGGACATTAGTAGCCTCTTGCCTTGGCTTTGCCTCTGCAGAAGTCACGTGTATCAGTCACCAGCGAGACGGTCTCTGATAATTCAGTCCATCCCAACTACTTGAACTAACTTAATTCACCCTACTTCAACTTGTTTCCAGGTTTAACTCAACCTAAGTAAACATCTTTTCAGACCAGAAGCACAATTGATTTACTCATTATGAGAAATGAAACGGCTGAATGGACTAGAATTTGCTGGTAGCCTGTGATTGCATTTTCCCGGTAGGGAAATCTCTTGTGAAACCAAATGTAGAAAAAGGTTGCTTCATTTACATAGAAACAGAACAAAGGAATTGGGTGCATTATGACATTGGTGAGGTCTAGACAGAACCAAGAAAGGCAAGTTGCTGAAGGGGCTTTCTACCAAACCAGCCAGAAACCTTAGAATCATTCTGGGAAGTTTTTAAATAAGTTCAAGGATTCCGATGACCCATCCCACTTTATTCAACTCTTGGGAAAAACTAGAGTTAGGTCAGGCAAAGATTATAACAATTAAGATTTATTAAAGAAGGTTCTGAATTGTACCTAGACTTACTTTTTTTCCAAATATTTTCTTATGAAAATTTCCAAACATACAGAAAAGTAAAAGGAACTGTGTAATGAGCATCCATATACCCACCACCCAGATTCTACCATTGACATTTGATTGCACTCCCATATGTGTGTCTCTTCATATTTCCATCCATCCATCAGTCACAATCTCTTATTTTTATGCATTTCCAAGTAAGTTGCAGACATTAGTATACTGTTTTTTAACTTTTTACTTTGAAATTTTTAAAACATTCACAAAAGCCGCTATAATAACATAATGAAGTCCCATGTACCCCTCACCCAGATCCACCAGTTGTCAACATTTTGCTAGTCTTGTTTTATCTTTCCCTCATCCACACTTTTTTCTTTGAGTAGTTTAAAAGAGACAACATATTTTACTTATAAATACTCACAAATACTTATATCTCTAACATATAAGGATGTAATACATTACCATTTACCAAGATTCTTTACTTTATCTGATACCTATTTCTTGTGAGTTTGTCTTGATTATCTCAAAAAAGTCATTTTACATTTGCTTTGTTTGTATCAGGATCGAAATGCTATCACCTGTAAACTGCTGGTTCAATCCAGATACATGATGATACTCCAGCCCAGTTATTTTGGCAAGACAATGTCATAGGTGGTGCTTGTACTTCGTTTTTTTTTTTTTTTTTTTGTGAGGAAGATCAGCGCTGAGCTAACATCCGATGCCAGTCCTCCTCTTTTTTTTTTTTTGCTGAGGAAGATTGGCCTTGAGCTAACATCCATGCCCATCTTCCTCTACTTTATACGGGATGCCGCCACAGCATGGCTTGACAAGCGGTGCGTTGGTGCACGCCCGGGATCCGAACCTGCGAACCCCAGGCCACCAAAGCGGAGTGCGTGCACTTAACTACTGCGCCACCAGGCTGCCCCAGTGCTTGTACTTCTTATTACACCCCCCTCAGGCCGCATGTGATGTCTGGTTGTCATGTTGTTAGGAAGACTGGTCTGTGGGTTTGAACATTGATAGACTGATGCTTCAGTATAAAATTTACTGTTATGCATTTTCCACAAAATTATGATCATTTCCTAGATGCATTCATTAATTTGGACTTACAAAATGGTGACTTTTCTAATTTGTTAATTTCTTCTGCATTTATTAGTTGGAAGAACTTTTCCCATCAACTACTTGTTAATTGTGAAATGCATTTTTTGACCACAAAGGCAGGATAAATGCTTGATTCTCTCCCTTTACTTACCAATTTTCAGAATATCAAGTTGTTTCCCTAGCAGCCTCCAAAGGTTTGTTTATTTGTTTATATTTTTAATTTTGGTGAAACACACATGACATAAAATTTACCATCTTAACCATTTTTGAGTGTACAGCTCAGTAGTGTTAAGTACATTCACATTGTTCTGCAACAGATCTCTAGAACTTTTTCGTCTTACAAAACTGAAACTCATATCCATTAAATAGCTCTCCATTTCTCCCTCTCCCAGCACCTAGCATCACCATTCTGCTTTCTGTTTCTGTGAATGTGACTGCTCTAGGTGTCTTATGTAAGTGGAATCATGCAGTCTTTGTCTTTTTGTGACTGGCTTATTGTACTTAGCATAGTGTCCTTAAGATTCATCCATGTTGTAGAATGTGACAGGATTTCCTTCCTTTTTGAGGCTGAATCCAAAGATTTTTTATTATTTTTAAAACTTTTTATTATTTATTTTTTAAATGAACTTGTAGATTTTTATATATTTGCTGTGTTTAAGTCCATTGCACTCATTGTTCTTTTTGGTGCTCAAATTGTCCCGTCCTTGGCCAGCAGGAACCCTTTCAAGATGGCCTCTGAGGCCTTTTGACATGACTCAGTGGTCTTTGATAGCTTCCGTACTTTCTGGTATGACAAGGTTTTCCAGGCTCGTCTTGTACATTTCCTGCCCCAGAACTAGAACAGGGCATTTCCCTAAGGGAACCTGGTTCCTTTTAGTATCTAAATACCGTAGTCTAGGCAGCAATATAGGCTTCCCTTTAACTCTTTCCTAATAATACCTTAATTTTTAAAAAATTTCATAGTAAGTATATAACAGGAATCAACTGTTGTTGAGATGGAAATGTGATCTGTTTCTCTTAACTACACTTAAGAGGAGGGTGACTATCTGTGCAGTGATTTGAAACCATGGCCGCGCATTAGAATCGCTCTGTGAGCCTTAAAAAATCCCAATGGCTGGACCACACCTCAGGCCAATTTTACTAGACTCTGTAGGGGTGGCATTAGGCACCTGGATTTTGCAAACCTCCCCAGGTAGTTCCAGTATGCAGCCAAAGTTGAGAATGCTCATCTAGCAATGAAATCATAACCAAAATAAAATTAAAAAAGAAATACCAAGACTCTGGAAATTCCCTTAGTCCAGAATATATTAGGTTCTAGACTTTTCTGGATGAACTATCTTCTACCAACTTGATTAAGGGGCCTTTGAAAATATGGGAATCTCATAAGTAACCCAATACTACAAATTTCTAATGTGTCTCCTATTTCTGTGTTATAGATCTGAACAAGCGTCAGCCTCAGGCTTGTTGAGGGCACAGTTGGGTCAGCACATGGCCACCTTGAAAGAACGTGATAATTCTATCACAGAAGAGGTAGCTAAGAAGTCTGAAGTTTTCCTAGTCACAAACGTGGACCAGAGGACAGGGGTTAGTAATTTTTATTTTTTTTAATAAGTTTCAAGATGTACAAATTATTCATTTAAGGAAATAGTCATGTTCTTAACAATGGTTAACATAGTTGAAAAAAGATTAAATAATAGTGAGGGTTTATGGTTGGTTTTAACTTTCTGCTCTCAGGCCTTTTGCATAGTGTTTTATGTAGGAATCTCAACTCCTTACATAAAGTTGATTCAGGTTTTGGAGCTAACCTAATTAAGCATATCTACCCCAGCATTTTCCAAGGAACTTAGAAGCCTCTTGTGGCATCCTGGTTTTCTTCCTCCACTCCATCGAGACCCGGGAAACAGAGCCGTCTTCCGTGGCTGGTGTGTGGGCTGGTGGGCGAGAAGGTCCGAGGGAGTGGAGCCTTGCTGTGCCGGGTCCAGCCTAGGCTAAGGAGTTGGTGTTCAGTTGAGTAGATTCTGAAAAGCCGGTAGAGCTTTGCGAGCGGGGCTGTAATAGGTCTCTGCTGCGCCTTGGGGAGTTCTGTCTGCTTGGAGTGGGACTGAGACGGGGAGGAGCGAGCCCTGCTGTGGGTCAGACAAGACAGCAAGGGGCCTGACTCAGGAGCTGGCGCAGAGGGGAGTGTGAGCTGCTGAAGAGACCAGGGAACCGACGGAGCAGACTCCCAAGGAAGGCAGGAGGGCTCCCACCCAGGAGCCCAGATTTAGAGCGTTCCCGTCGTGGTCCTCGTCATTCCCTGGAGAAGCCATGTACTCAGAGAGACGGCCTTTCCTTTCCTGAATTTAATGTCTTGTGCACGTGTCTAGTTTCATGTATGTTTTCTCATCCTTATATGTAATATAGGGTTTTCTGGCTTTGATGCTTTTTATTTTTATCGTGCGCAAAGTTCGAGGATTCTGCATGTGCCCCTCCCGGAGGCGCGGCTTGCCATCTCTGCACTGAAGTGACACACCTGTGTGGCTGTGCGGTCCAGAGCCTCGGCCATCACCCCTCAAGCCTCTCAGAGCACCTTCAGTCCTTCTCAAGCCCCCCTTTCTTTGCCCCTTTGATTAAAAGAGAGTAGAAGTACTTTTTTTAAGCATTTCAAACATACAAACATAGAGTGATAAAATGAACCCAGGAATCCCATGCCTACCAGCCCAGACTCACATGTGTTGTTACCATTGCACCCTATTTATTTCAGACCTGCTCCTCATCTTCCTTCTCCTCATCTTCCTACCCGTCCTCCTTTTACCCCTCCCTCTTGGCTTCTCTCTCTCCCCCTTTCACGCACCTTCCCTCCCTTCTTCTGCTCTTTCTCTCCTCTTCTTCTCCCCTCCTTTTCTCCTTCTCCTCCTCTCCCTCCTCTAACCTCCTTCCTCCCCAATTTCTTTCTCCTGAAATAAATTATTATGGAGATACAGCCCCTGTGCGCTTCTCCTCAAGCCCCTGCCCCTTTTCAGAGGTAATCTTGTGCTATCCTTCCCACACATATTTTCATTTCACTGCACTTCCTGTGACTCAATAAATAACCTATAGTTTTGTTTTGTTTGAGGTATGATACCACTTGTGTGAATGTTCTTTGAGAAAGAACCATGTTCTTGAGGAAAAACAGAACCTGTGTTTTTTAGATCCGTTCCACACCTATTGATAAATGTAGATCTTTTTTTTTTGTTAGGTCAGGAAGATTAGCCCTGAGCTAACATCTGTTGCCAATCCTCCTCTTTTTACTGAGGAAGATTGGCCCTGGGCTAACATCCATGCCCATCTTCCTCTACTTTATATGTGGGATGCCTGCCACAGTATGGCTTGATGCACCTGCCATGCATCTGTCCACGCCTGGGATCCCAACTTGTGAACCCTGGGCCGCTGAAGCGGAGCAGGGAAACTTAACCACTATGCCACTGGGCTGGCCCAATAAATGTAGATCTTAAGAAGGATTTGTTTTCCGGTTTTGTTGTCCATTTTATCTAGTACCATTTTGTAACAACATTGTATTCCATTCTTGTTCACTCAAGTAGGTCACATCTCAGCCGTGTCAAGGCTGAAATAAGCAGTGGTCTACTGCCCTTTCCTATCTAGTCATCTTTTTTTAAAAAGGTGTTGTTTATATTAGAAAACGTATTCCCACTTCCAGACAACCAATCCACTCATAATTTTTCAAATAATAACTCCATTATTTTTTTTTTAAAGGATCTCTCAGTGTTGCTTGGTTTTTGTTTTTTTAATTTTATTTATTTATTTTTTCCCCCAAAGCCCCAGTAGATAGTTGTGTCATAGTTGCACATCCTTCCAGTTGCTGTATGTGGGACGCGGCCTCAGCGTGGCCGGAGAAGCCGTGCGTCGGTGCGCGCCCGGGATCTGAACCCGGGCCGCCAGCAGCGGAGCGCGCGCACCCAACCGCCAAGCCACAGGGCCGGCCCAATAACTCCATTATTAATGAGAAGGGGCTGCCCAATTAATAACTTATGAATCAAATGCTATTCTGCCTCCCCTCGTAGGTTTTTTGTTCCCTTTTAAATCATCCTGATCTCATCTTAGTGACAATCATAAAAATTACCAATAAATT
The DNA here is from genome assembly GCF_020826845.1 of Diceros bicornis minor. Taxonomy (NCBI): domain Eukaryota; kingdom Metazoa; phylum Chordata; class Mammalia; order Perissodactyla; family Rhinocerotidae; genus Diceros; species Diceros bicornis. Next base: position 388,278 of record NW_026690912.1, on the reverse strand, counting down.
AATCACAAAATCTGTCCTTAAAAATCGAAGTAAGCAGGCAGTTTCTGAAACGATTAGGTTGTGACTGAAGAAATGCACAGCCGTAAAGAACAATGTTACCAAAATGACGTGGGCAGGGCAAGCCTTGCGAACTTTAGAACAAAATGCTTTTGTGAGTTCTAGGACTGTTTTGATTTACATGTCATGCTTTTACTATTAGCAAAATCAAGTATCTTTGGTTGTTTCCCTGTATTGAAACAATATACACCTTTAGTAAATAGCATGAGTTACATATTTCTCTGTAGATAAAAATCTTAAAAATAAGAGATTTTCAAAATTTAAGAAAGTTCTACTAAAAATTACTTGGCTAAGAGTCTAATGCAGCTCAGAAATATTTACTTTGATCTCTTGGGTAAGTGGCTAATTAAACAGTCACATGTAAATGATGTTTACCTGTGGGTCCCCTTGCTGTCAGCTAGAGTCAATCCTGTCTCTTGACTAAATACGTCATTAAAGCCGCTGAAACTCGGATTATGTCCCCTTGAGACCAGATAAGATCCACAGCACCCGCATACCCTATTAGGCAATTACATAATTGAGCTGCAGGCTTTTAAATCAGAAAAATTTATAATTACTTTATGTGGAAAAAAAAATGAGTTGGGTGCTTCATTAAAACACAAAGTGCCTTAATACTCCTTCTCTCCTAAGTGATGTCTGTTTCCACCCAGGAGAACTTCTCCAGGGAAAGCAGAGTGGCTTACTGGTGGCACTCATAGAGTGCCCCCACCACACATACCAGAAAGACACATGACTAGTCACAGAAATCCCTTCATCTCTCCCTAAGGATCGACTGTTCTCTTGGTCTTCTCTCTTGAATACTCATTTGCTGGCTCATATGAATACTTTCTGCTTTCTTTTAATTGCTGCACAGATAAAATCCCCTTCCTATAACTTAGACATACCTTAGGTGATGATGCTTGCATTTCTCTTTAAACATTGAAAAATTACTTCTGGTGTGCAAGAGGAAGGTTCTTGAGGAAAAAGTCAGTTAAATCTGTGTATTAGGGGAAATTGTCATCTACTGTCTACATCCGTGGTTTTTAATTCTCTTGCTTTTCTGTATCTGCATTAATAGCACTGATTTACATATAGAAGGAAATGTAATCAGAACATTCTAGGTTAGTGGTGTGTGGACTCTGCTAAGAGCAAGTATATTCAACTACTACGTGCTGGAGGGGACGATTAATTGTAAGAGCATGACATGTGCGCTTACATTAACATAAACTGAGGTGGAAAATAACCATGCCTATTGAATTCTTCATGATCATGTTACACAGTTACACGTGTGAGCACCCCATCACATAGCCTTTCAGCACCTGCTTCTGTGTGACAAGGTCAGTCTCCATGGGGAACACCAGTCATTGTGTGGCCAACTACAGCTGTTTCTGATTTTACTCTTTTCTTTCCTGTGATAATTGAATGTGTCTCATTAAAATAAGAGCAGGAAAAAAAAAATGCCAGACAAGAAGCTTGCTTGTGCCTCAGTTACAAAGCCCATGTGATAATTTAAAAATTTTAGCAGTAACGTTTCATCAAGACCTATTAAGATTTCTGAACATGTATTACGCTTGTTTAGCTGGAATCTGAATATCATTACGTTTTTAGTTTTAGAATATCAACAGCAGCAATGAGTATTCTGAACAGAGTTCTATTTGTCATACATCTAAATTTACTAGGATCTCATTTTGTAAAGTGGTACACTACTTCATTATAAATTCAAAGGTCTGACTTTAAATATTTATACAAGTAACCACACCACTGCACTGCGGTACTGAGGCATGCATCTGCACATGTGGTCGTTTTGTTGTTTATAAGCGGAAAAGAATGGCTTTCTTTTATGACAATACAATTCATAGCCTGATGATTAATTTTTTAAACTCATGTTTCTGTGATGAACTCTGGTTTTGAAAAAAGAGTTTATAGTAGAGCAATTATTGTATATATTCTGCATCAGATAATATTTCATTCCGAAATACAGAGGTTTTCTTTTCTTTTAAACATTTTCCCAGTGATATGTTTATTGCATTTTTATTCTTCATTTTGAGAAAACTCTGGTAGCGTTCCCTCTTTATTTTTTTGTTAGTAGAAGTGTAGATGATCCCAAATTGCAGATAATCAAGAAGTCATTTGGAGACTTTTCTCTTGCATTTACCTTTGAATGCAGAAGTATCTAATGACCTCTGAATTTATTTCAGTTAAAATTATAAAGACTTATTGGAGAGAAACCAGGAAGTGATCTCGTTGCCCATTCTTGCTTCTCTTTTCAGTATTTTTTCCAGTCATTCCTTGCTGTGAGCAGATGACTGCCCTCAAAATTAGTGCAAACGTTATTTTCTCATAGACTTTCTTTATAAGAGAAGAGACAGTCAAGTACTGGAGTTTCAAATCTTTCTTTTTTCTTGCAGAAAGAGGTGTGATGTGCCTAGAAATAATAAGGGCTATTTACCATTAAGATTTTTAAAGAAATTTTAATTCCAACAACCTGCCATCAGTCAATTAATAGTTGGCAGTTTTAAAAAAATGCTTTGTGGGGCCAGCTCGGTGGCGTAGTGGTTAAGTTTGCATGCTCTGCTTTGGCGGCCCGGGGTTCATGGGTTCAGATCCTGGGCGCGGACCTACACCCTGCTCATCAAGCCATGCTATGGAGGCATCCTACATACAAAATAGAGGAAGATTGAGAAAGATGTTAGCTCAGAGACAATCTTCCTCAAACAAAAAGAGGAAGATTGGCAACAGATGTTAGCTCAGGGCCACTCTTCCTCACCAAAAAAAAAAGAAATAAAGAAAAAAATGCTTTGTGCCTGTTGCATGCCAAAGTTTTAGACATATAAAATAACTTGGGAGATATAAAAATAAACTTTCAAAGCCATTTACTTTGAGCATTTCCATTCTGTCCTCGCCACCATACTCTCTTTCTTCTTTGCTCCCCACCCACTGGACTTCCCATGAAATTAATGTTTGAGGGCCTCATGTGCCTTGACTCTTTAATGCTGTTGTCATGTCTGTCATTGAAACTACTTTGATCTCTAAGTTCTTTTTTCCCCAGTTTTTTAAATTGAGATATAATTGACATATAACATTGTATTAGTTTAATCTCTAAGTTCTTCTTGACCATTATCTCTTTATTAAATCTTTGTGTCTTTGGCATAATTATTTGGAGATTTGGCCTTGGTAGAGTAAAGCAGGTATATAGTTTGATTTAAGATAGAGTCTGGGGCCAGCCTGGTGGCGCAAGTGGTTAAGTATGCGTGCTCCGCTGTGGCAGCCCAGGGTTCTCAGGTTCAGATCCCGGGAGTGTACCGATGCACTGCTTGTCAAGCCATGCTGTGGCAGCATCCCATATAAAGTAGAGGAAGATGGGCACAGATGTTAGCTCAGGGCCAATCTTCCTCAGCAAAAAAAAAGAGGAGGATTGGCATGGGATGTTAGCTCAGGGCTGAGCTTCCTCACAAAGAAAAAAAAAAAAAAGGGATAGACTCTGCCTCCCCCTTTATAATAGTTTTATTGAGACTTTCCTGTTTTATGGGCTGCATTCCTTCTAGAATATTCCAAAGAAAAGGAATATTCCAGAGGCTGTTCTCAGGGTTGAGGGGATGTTACAATTGAGCCTGGGCTTTGGCATCAGCCGTCAGTGTCAGCATTTTACTCCCTGCTCTATTTCTCCACCTCTCTGAGCCTCTGTACTGGGAAAGCAGACATACCACCTGGCAAGATGGTCTTAAAGTTTACGTGAGATCGTGTGTGTGCAAGTGCCAGGCGTGTACTACACACTCAATACAGGTAAGCTGCGATTCATAATAATAATATTCATGTGAATGTTAGTAGTAGTATTGATCTTCTGCACTGGCCCCACAGTCCCCAGTTTTTCAAGCCAATGCCATCTAGTTAAAAGGCATCTCACAAGGCAAACTCAAAGAGGAAAAGAAGCAGGGGGCTGGGGGTGCAGTGCCATAGAAAGCATAATCCTGAGACGAGTCTTGGAAAGGCATCTGAACACCACCTCCTGAATTGCGGTAGCCACTTGGGACCAAGACTCGCCCAAGCCCTGTGCTGCCATAATTCCTCCTAGACAGTGCTTCCCAGTGGTACCGCTAAATTAGTTTCTGCAAGAAATTTCCGCTTAAGAACTCAATTGATGATTTGAATCCAGAAGGATATTTACCCCATCAAAAAGGAATCTTGAGGAGAGTTGCATGATATTTTTGGAACTTCTAATTAGTCCCGTGGAGAAACCCTTAGAGAAGAATCACAGCAACCTGGTGCAGTGGCTCCTGGGGCTCTCACTGGTCAAGGCCCAGCATCTCTGCCTGTGAGTGCCTGTGTGCCATAACTCTTACAGGCTCACAGGTGAGGGCGTTGCAGGGCACACGGTTCCCAGGTGACAGTCCTCCCCTGCTGTGCCGCCTCTCGGTGTGGATGGGCGGATGCAGCGTTTCCCCAAGCGTGTTCTGTGCAGGCTCCACCCCGAAAATGCTTCAGGGAATACACATTTTCTGACCAAATCCCGCATAATCGCTCTCTCCCTCTGCAACATGCACAGTGTAGGGAGCACGTTGAAAACTTTTAGACTTTCAGTAAATGACCCATTTAAAGGTGGGAACTTAAAGTTTCAAATAGTTATCTTCTATTTGAAAATGGAATCCTTCCTATGAACAGCCAACAGAATTAATATTCTGTGGAACATGTTTTGGGAAATATACACAGATATACACAGAATGTTTTTTAAAACCTTGAGTCTAATGAGGGCACCAGTATTCTTAATACACTAAAATTATCGTCAACATTTTCCCATGAGTCCTTTTTGTGGGAATCTCCCTTGTGGATGAGATTGCTTTATAATGAAGCTTTGGCTACTTTAGTGTAACTAAACCCAGTTGATGTTATGATTGAAAGTTATTTGTTAAAGCTGCTTTCTGAATTGATGTATTGACGACCAGCATGTTCCAGTAGTGAGTTTGGACAGTCCAGAAGTGCTCTTCTTTAGTGTGTGTCCTTCTGCGTGACTATTTGCTTTACAGCCGTCTCAGAGGAGATGTAGTAGAGAAAGACACCGAAGTGAACCCAGGCAGGCACCAGGAGTTTGGGCAGAATGGAGGGGAAGCTCTGAAGTTAGACCACTTTCAGAATGATGAGGGCCCTGGGGAAGTTTAACCTGAGAAGGGTACAAAAGCTATCTTTAAATATTTGCGAGGCCTCCACGTACAAGACAGAACGTTGATCAAGCGTAATTTTAGAGTCTAACTCAGGGGGCTCTGTGTGTGAGTGGTGCAGGGAAGGAATTCACAGCTCAGTAATGGAAGAACTTTCTAGCTCTTCTTTGAGGCAAAACCAAGCTGAGTGTCTTCCAGGTATAAGATTCTGTGCTGGGTGCTTGAACCATGGCAGGAACCTACTCTCTAGAGGGACACTGTGGAAAGAATTCTTGTTTCTGGAACTGACATTCCTTCTAATGCTAAGAGACTGTGATTCTCATTCCATATGAAAGAAATCAAATGTGCCAATATTCTCATTTCTTTATTTCCCTTTCTTATTTGCTTATCACTTCCAAACATAGGTCTCCTTGGCAGAGGGGCTCATCCTTAAAGAGTTTGCTGTCACTCTGAAGGCATCGGCTTTGTTAATCATTTGCAGAGTGTTGGTTTCATAACTTGAGCTCCTGCAGTCTGTGCTAAGATTTACATAGAAACCCTCCTGTACACAGACCCACACACACAACCAGAATAAGTATTCCCACAGCCTGTATGATCTGTTGTTGTTAACACAATCTACCCCTTTTATTAGTCTGGTTGTTCACACTGAAGAATTAAGGTAGAAATCAAAGAATAATTTTGATATCTATGAATGTGTGGTTTTCTCCCTATAATAGATAGTATATCATTTGCATGTATATTACACCTTTACTTTGGCTAAGTCCTGGGACTAAGACTGGGTCCTTGCCCCTCCTAAGTCTTCATCATCTCTGATCCTCACAACAGTCCTGTGGGGTAAACATTAGGGACCCATTCTACAGTCAGTCCAACAGAAACTTAGGAAGGTTGAGTCCTGCTCAAGGCCATATAGCTAGTGTGTTGGATCTTGAATCGAACTCAAACTTCAGGATTTAATCCCTGAACTCCTTCTGTTCCACCAGCCTGCTGCTTTCGTTTTACAGGAGAGGCGACTGCATCAAGGTGTCTGGATTAATTAAACATCAGTGTATATCATCACAAAAGATGAGCTCCACAAGGATGCTTTGCGAGTGATGATGAGCGAAGCTATACCTTTCCTTCCTCTCATGTTAGGCCTAGAGAGGTGGGCGCTTGCAAGGATTTCCGAGTATGGATTTTGCCAAGAGGTGTGTGTGCCCTTTATAAAGCGGGGCGAGCCTGAGTACACGCGCAGGACTAGCATACTCAGGCCAGTGCTTCCCTGGAACACTTAGCCCAGGATTAAAGCCATGCTTATCCAGATTATGAGAGAAAATCTCATCTGAACTACTTATACCCCCAAGTGAAATTTCCCACGTTGGCAATTTTGTTTGTATTCATACTGAATTTACCTCTGAGAGTGAAGTGAGTTTTAGTTTTAGCAAGTGACACAGGTTATGCTAAATGTCATAGAAACCCGTCACCTGACACAGTATCTGGCACACAACACAGTGGGCACTCAGTTTGTCAAACGAATGAATAAAAACGAGTTGGAATCCAAAGATTAAGGAGTTTCCTTAAATGCTTGTTGATTCAGGCCAGAACGCTGTCTCTTTCACTCAGTCACTCTACCAATACTTTCCCCACCCCACGTGCCCATCCTGGCAAAACTCATCTCCTTAAGCTCCACGTGAAAAGGGCTCTCAGCTTTTATCTCAAGAGGATTAAGCCTCTAAGAATGTCCATTCAGCCTCTCATTCTTTTGACTCCTATTCTCTCGGTCAAGCTGTGTTGAAAGTGGTTGCCTGACAGTGCCATTTCTCACTGATATTCTTTGGCAAGCTGAAATATTCAATGTCATACTAAGGTATGTCCATTTAGAAGCTGTGAGGGAGGTCAGCCACTTGGGGTTCTGGGCAGTGCTTCTCAAAACGTTATTGCTTGAGTTTTACATCAAATTGGAAAAGGCTGGAAACATACAATAGCCAGGTTGTCATTGGTGACTGGATTTACCCTGGGAGAGAAGACTGTGGTGACAACGTTGGACGCCAGAGTACAGTGGCGTAACACTCCACTAAGGAGACTTTACTAAGAATGTGTCTCACCTGTCCTGTCCCAGAAATGCATGAGAATCAGGAAAGACGTGTTACCTGCCAAGCCTGGGAGCCCCAACTCGTGCAAAACCAGGGGAACCATCTCATGCTGCTGGATTGTCCATTGCAGTCCCTGTGGCCCTGTCTCTGTGGTAGATGTCAGGCTGCTGGGGCTTCCCCTTTGCTGCTACAGCAAAGCGTCTTCTCTCATGACATTGCAGGGCGGTGGTGTTTGTTTAACATGGTCAGTAAAGAATGAAAGGCACCTTTCTGAAGAGTGTTTTCGATTGGTTGCTCCTGCATTCAAGGAAATTAATTCATAAATGCCTAGAGAAATTCTCCTTGGTCGTTGACAGTAGAATCCTGGGTGGATACCTATGCCCCAGCCACACCCTTGACCAGTTACATCGGAACCTCTAGGGGTGGGGCTCAGGCATCAGTCTTTTATAGCACCCCCAGGTGACTCCCCAGGTTTGAGAACCATGGAGCAGGGGGTCTCAAAGCTGAAAGAGCCTTTGTAGGTCATGTTGTGAAACACCTTCATTTTATACAAGAGACTCAAGTGGGGAGAGAAGAGGTTGGGCTTCAGATATTTTAATAAAATCGAGGATCAGGAAGTGTATTATTTTCCTAGGGCTGTTGTAACAAAGTACCACAAACTTAAAACAACAGAAATGTATTCTCTCCCAGTTCTGGATGCCAGAAGTCTAAACCAAAGGCCAGCAGTGCCGTGCTCCTGAAGGCTCTAGGGGAGAAGCCTTCCTTGCCTGTTGCAGCTTCTGGTGGCTCTCAGTTTGTGAGAGCTTGACTTCAGTCTCTGCCTCCATCTTCACATCACCTTCTTTCCTGTCTCTGTGTCCACTCTTCCTGTCAGGATACCTGTCATTGGATTTAGGGCCCACCACAAATCTAGGATGATTTCATCTTGAGATCCTTAACTAATTACATCTGCAAAGAACCTATTTCCAAATAAGGTCACATTCTGAGGTTCTGGGTGGACATGAATTTTAGGGGAGACATCATTCAACCCACTGTAGGGGGTGAAGAGAGATTTCTTCATATTTTACATTTCTAACATCTAGTTCATCTTATACATTGATTATTCCTGACCCTACTATAATGCTAATGATAATATTATTGTCTTTATTTCTGATTCTTCTCATTATATAAATCATTGAATGCAAATTGCTAAAAATATTGTTTTTAAAAATATTTAATTATGCCAATAAAATATAGCTTCCTGATCAAGATTACTGAATCTTTGAAAAGTTCAAGATTGCATGACTTGGAGAGTTAAAAATTCCCCTCCCATGGCTGAACAATGTTAAGTGGCAGGCACTATGGTTATAAATTTACATATGAAGTAATACCAGCGGGACTGTTCAGTTCAGTTTTGGAACATTCTGTTAAAGTTCAGTTACAAGCCTGACATTTATCTTCAAGTGTAATTGTTGAATTACTCCGTAGAAATTAAGAATGTGATGTAAATTTTTTTTTTTAACTGAGGAAGATTCACCCTGAGCTAACATCTGTTGCCAATCTTCCTCTTGTTTTTGCTTGAGGAAGGCTAGCCCTAGGCTAACATCTGTGCCAGTCTTCCTCTATTTTGCATGTGGGTCGCCGCCACAGCATGGCTGACAAGTTGTATAGGTTGGTACCCAGGATCCGAGCCTGCGAACCCAGGCTGCCGAAGCGGAGCATGCCGAACTTAACCACTATGCCATAGGGCTGGTCCCTAAATATTTATTTTCTGAAGCAGCTCCAGGCAACTCATGTGAAGTAGGAGTTTCTCTTCTCTGTACATCAGCAGTCTCTGTGAGAGCACAGAGAAACCTTGGCAATAGATTTACAGGCCCACGACACTGGGGGAGTGGAGTTTGTTGCAGAAAGTCTGGACATGAAAAGTGATTCTGGTCATGGATCCAACCTATGTATCTCAGGTTCACATTGACTTATGGCCTTTGAAAAAAATCCTAAATATAGATGAGTTTTCTGTATTTTCAGAATTGTGAAGGCACCCATATCCTAATATTTTCTTGTTTTCATTTGAGCAGATTACTAGACAAATGACTTCTGGATTTTCAGTGATAATATTTATCTTTAGAATTAATTTTAGAAATATATGTCACAATTTTTATTTTATTTTACAAAAATGACTATGTTTGCTGCATCAGCAACACATCTAGTAACTGTGGAAAAAAATTTGCATGGGTGTAGAAATATGTGAAAAGTAACAGCACTGGGAAACTCAGTGGACAGAAAATACTTTTCAAATTTAATTTTTAAATTTCTACATACTTCCTATAGGAATAGTAATTCCCCTTCCTTACTCAAAGATGCCCAGTTCTTTGTTGGTTCAAGGTTGTTTTTCTATTTGTAGTGATGGTATTGTTTGCATCTCCCTTTGTTACTCCTTTTCCGGGCCCAACTTTTCTTTCTTTCATTAGGGATTTCTGCGCAAGCCAGGGGCAGATTCTCTGCCTGGAGACACCCCTAGGGGCTGGTGAACCCTGCCTCTCTCTGGTTCTTGTAATGAGTTGTTAAAAGCACTTGTTCATCAGATATTTTCTTTTTCTTTTTCTTTCTAGATTTAGAAGTATTTTAGCAGGTGTACATTTGCATATAAAAGAGAATAAAAGATAAGAAGTTGAGGCTTTTTCTTTCTTCCCACCTCAACATCATCTCTCTCCTACCTCCCTTTATTCAGCATGTTTTCGTTTTCCTTCTCTGGCTGTTTCCGTTTTCTAGACACGAAATGCATATCAAAAAAAAAAAAAGCAATCTCAGTGATTCTTCACCACTTTGTAGGAAGATAGATGATTGGGTTTGGCTGGCTTATGTAACAAAGTAGGGAAAAACATATTTATCTCTTTGTGTCACCAGTCTGGAATTAATAGCCAAGGATGGATTTTAACCCCCTGGACTCCTTTATTTTATGTTTTAAATTGCAATATTTTCTACTTTTTAAATTAAATCTTGACACAGATTTGAGTGTATAATAGATGCTTGACTGAGAGATCCAGAACTGAAAGCTTGAGCACGCATATATATCTGTTTCTGTGTGTACCAGAACATTCTAATTGACAATAATTGTATTCTTTAGAAATATTTGTTTTATCTAATTATACGCACTTCTCAATAATTTTCTGAGAGTTTGACATGACTAATGAGCGGAAATGTTTCTCTGGAGTTCTCAGTCACGGGCTGGAAAGTAAAGCCTTAAGGGGCTACCTAGTCCTCGAATTTGCAGACTTAGGGTTTACTTGCAGTTGAGAAGACTCAAGTCTTTTCTCCTTGGAACTGGAGGAACTTGGCCCCCACTTGTCTATAGCAGGCTGATTTGAATCTCCAGACTTGTTACTTTTGCTCTTTTGTTCGTTTGTTACTTTTGCTCTTTTGTTCGTTTGTTACTTTTGCTCTTTTGTTCGTTCATTCATTTCGTAACTATAAATCTGCAGGGCAATACAGTGCAGCTTTGAACTGCTTGATTCTTCACTATCCTTCTTCCTTCTAGGAAAGCCTGGGCCTGAGTTACCAGAAACTTCACGCCCGTAGCTTTGCCTCCTTTACTTATGAAGTTGGCGTCCTGGCCAAGACCTCTAGGCTTTTCCAGGAGGAGGTCTGAATTGTTTGAGTGCCCCTAGCAAGACGTACACTCTTGCCTCCAAAGAGTCTGAAACCTGGTCTATTTGATACAAGCAGCTACTTAAAAATCTCCACACAGCTGTTGCAGCCTGCCTTGATAGTGTGTTCCCGGGTCTCTCAGCTCTGCAAACTACGAAAGCTTTTGCTAACATCTAGCTTATATCCCTTGGCTGAAGTTTTTCTCCAAGTGTTCTTGTGCCACTTTTAGGGAACACAGAAAATTTGCTCACCACCATCTAGTTTCGAGGTTTCCAGTGTGTTCTGTTTGGCCTGTGCAGTGTTGTATTTTTTTTTTTAAGAAAGGCAGGAGTCTGGCAAGACTAGGCCCACTTTCCCACCTGGCAGCAGTTGGCTGTAGCCGGAGAACAGCTGTCCCCCTGGCCAGGCATGTGCTCTCCAGCTGGCCAGACTCACTTCTCTGTGCTACCTACTTGGCCCCAGAGCATCTGCATTTATAATCCTGCCCTGTCCAATCTATGCAATTTCTGTTCTTAAACCCTCTTCCCTTGTTTCTACGCAGGCTATGTAGCCTTTATCCTCTCATTGTTATTTTTTAACCAAACCTTAATTTTGTTTTTCCTTTTTGGGTTGTTTCCCAGTCCTTCAAATGTTTTATGCAGCTCTTCTGACTAAAACAGGGGTGACTGAGGGTGTGATACACGCCATGGGAGAATGACCACAGCTCTGAGCATCTGCTGCCCGACACAGACCTCCTGTTAGACAGCAGCACCTGCCGCCTGCTCCAACCCCTCTGGCTGGTTTGGTGTCTTGGTCCTGTCTCAGTTAGTGTTTCTTCCTCCAAGTGAATACACTTAATCCTTTCACCTTTTAAACTTCACTTTGCCCTTAAACCACACGAGGAAGCATGCATCGGGGATGGGAGCAGGCCATGTGCCCAGCAGTCCTCAGCTTGATTTTGCCAACCCTCTATTACTTAGGTCAGGGCGGCTATGTCCCAAATAAAAATTGTCCAGGTGAGCTTCACTGACTTTCCACTTAGAGAAGGGCTACAGAAGGTTTAAAGATCAAATACCAGTAAGGAGCTATGGCTGGGAAGCGGGGTGGGCTCTGGGAGAACGAGACTGGAGAGACAAGCTACATCCCTCCAAAACTGTGTACGGTTGAAAGCAGACTCAGGGCAGCCTTGAAGGGAAAGGCCAGTTACAGAGTCCAAGTCCTTCAAGAAGCAAGGGAAGGGTAGATCCTACAATTCCTCACCCACAAGAAAAGAAACTTTGTAACTATGTATGGTGACTGATGTTAACTAACTGTGGTGATCATTTCACAATATGTACAAATATTGGATCGTTATGTTGCATACCTAAAACTAATATAATGCTGTATGTCGATTATACTTCAATTAAAAAAAAAAGAATAAGAGGAAGGAAGAGAAGGAAACCAGAATGGAAAGTGTGTGGAACACGGAAATGGCCTTCTTTTCCAGAGTGGTAAAATGGTCCCTTGCTGCTAATGTGAATTCACTTCACATTCCTCCTTTGCTAGACTCAGACCAGTGATAATATCCGTACTGTCCTATATTTGGACAGAATACTTAATCCTCCCAAATGTGAAATTAACTCACAACTACTAGCTTTATATTTTTCACGAAAATCTTCTCCTAAAAATAAAAGGCACGTGTTTTCTGAGGAGCAGGAGAGCCAGCTCACTGGAGTCAGATGATTTAGCTCACAACAATAGATGAGAGGAAAGCCTAACTCCAGCTTCCAGCTGCCAGGAGCCTTTGTTTACCAAGAAGCTACTCTTTTTATCTTTTCCTATTCTTTTTTTTTTTTAACTTTTATCTTTGCTCTCTTTTCCTTGACCAAGTCAGTATAATTGAGTGCAGAAATAGCATATGGTCATTATGATCTGGACTTATATCCTAAAAGCTGAAAAACTTGTTGGTTGATCTTTATAGAATAAAAACAAAACAGAACATTTTTACCTCTTTTACAGTGATTCCTTACCTTTTTAGAATTCTTTGATTTTATTGATACTTCTCCTCTCCCAAAAGTACCTTACCACAAATCTGAAGTAATATAGGTAGTAGGACTGACAGGAGAGTGTTATGATGCTGTCCTAGGACAGTGGGACTAATCTACAGCAAGAAACACTTTCTGTCCTAGGCCAGTACCCAACACATATACAGAAGTTATGCAAAACAGTACTTTCCCCTTCTGCATGCATGACATCTGGTGTTTTCTTTATTAAATTTGTCAAAATACTAGTTCAGGTTTGCCCAACTAATATCACAATCCAGCAGTGTTAAAAAGTGTTGCCTTAGGATTTATTATTTTCAGAGTTGAGTCCCTGATCTGTACATATTTTAACTATATAGCATTTAATATTTCAAAATATGATGCTCATTTTAAGTACTTATTTTTATCTGGATTGATTCTCAGTAGGGCAAGATAAGTTACATTTGTATTCGTCAGTGTGACGGCAGTTTTAATCCAGTAATAAGGGGCTCATGGTTAAGTTCTTAAATTGAACCAGCAAAAGCAGGAAAGCAGTGATTGCCAGCCTCCGGTGCTGACAGCAGGACTCCTTTTGTTTGTGGCCACGTTGGAGATGTGGACGTGGATGCTGTTTTGTTATGTCTGTGCTAAAACTCTATTTCTCCAGCCTCTCTTTCATCCAGGCATCCTTGAGCCTTGAGGTAATGGGAAAGTTGTGTCTCTCAGGTTCTTTACGTGATCATTATTTATTGTTTTTCCCAACAGTCTTCCCCACTTTAACTTACAGCAGACACTGTTAACAGTCCTGCAGGGTAAGGGTGTCCTGTGGGTGCCCAGGCTGCTGCTGACCCCTCTGGGGCACCTGGCTTTGCTCCCTGCAGATGCTCTTCTCTGTCCCTACGATGAGCCTGGTTAGATTTTCTCAGCGGTGGGTCCCCCAGCTCATCCTGCTGCCGCCTCCCCTTCCTGACCTTCCCGCCCCTCACTCAGCCCAGAGACCCCACACTCAAATGTGCAAGCCTGAGGGCCAGGGCAGCGAGAGCTGCAGAGGACCAGCTGAGCAACCAAGGCAGTCAGTTATGTGTCCTCTGATTCATTCCTGTAGCCGCTTCTGCAAGGCCTGGACTGGAGAGAAACCATTTTACTGTGAGTTGAACCTATCCACAGACCCACTCAAAATAACGACTAGAATTTGGCCACCTCAAATAAATTCATACAACTTGACTTCGAGTCTTGAAACCTGGGTTCAACTAAATTGTTTTTTGTTTGTTTGTTTTCAGAGTTTCTAAAAAGGGACAGTTCAAAAAACTAATTTGCATGCATTTGAAAAGTGTTAACGTCGTAGGAGGAATTCAAGAAACTTGTTTCTAGGTAGTAGAAAATTCAGTATTTCTGTGTATTTTTTTCACACCTAAAGCAGTTAATAACAATTTAGCAATATCATATATCCAATCAGTGTTCAGTCAGGAGCCAAGCAGATATCTTTTCGTTGATTTTTTTGATGAGTAGCCAAACTGTGCCATTGCACTGCATTTGGTTCATATGTCTCTTAAGTAGCATCACCATATAATTTATTGTCTAAATTAGGAAACTTTTGATTAACAAAAGACAACTCTATTAATTATTATGCTGGGACAACAGGCAGAAACCTGAATTGTCATGGACAAATTCTACTTTTTATTTTAATTGTGGTAAAAAATACATAACTTTAAATTTACCATCTTAACTGTTTTTAAGTGTGCAGCTCAGTAGTGTTAAGTATATTCACAGTGTTGTGCAACAGATCTCTAGAACTTTTTCATCTTGCAATACTGAAACACTATACCCACTAAACACTAATACTCCCTCCCCCTTCTTCCCAGCCCTTAATAACCACCTTTCCACTTTCTGTTTCTATGATTTTGACCGCTTTTGTTACTTCATATGAGTGGAATCATACAGTACTTGGCCTCTTGTGACTGGCTTATTTCGCTTAGTATAAGGTCCTCAGGGTTCATCCACACTGTAGTATGTGACAGGATTTCCTTCTTTTTAAAGGCTGCATAATATTCCATTGTATGTATATGCCACATTTTCTTTATCCATTCAACTACTGATGGACATTTGGGTTGCTTCCACCTCTTGGCCATTGTGGAAAATGCTGTGATGAACAAGGGTGTGCCAATAACTCTTTGAGATCCTGTTTTTAGTTCTTTTGGATATATACCCAGAGTGGATTGCTGAATCATATAGTAATTGTATTTTTAATTTGTTGAGGAAGCTCCATACCTTTTTCCCTAATAGCTACACCCACCAGCAGTGCACAAGAGTTCCGATTTGTCCACATCCTCCACAACGCTGATTTTCTGTTCTTTTGATAGTGGCCATCCTGATGGGTGTGAGGTGATATCTCATTGTGGTTTTGATTTACGTTTCCCTGGTGATTAGTGATTTTGAGCATCTTTTCATGTGCTTATTGACCATTTGTATATGGAGAAATGTCTATTCAAGCACTTTGCCCATTTTTAATTGGGTTATTTGATTTTTGTTATTGTTGTCGAGTGGTAGAAGTTCCTTATATATTCTGGATATTAACCCCTTTTCAAATATATGATTTCAGTTATTTTCTCCCATTGTGTAGGTTGCCTTTTCACTCTGTTGATTGTTTCCTTTGACATGCAAAAGTTAAGTTTGAGATAGTCCCGTGTGTCTATTTTTAATTTTGTTGACTGTGCTTTTGGTGTCATATCCAAGAAATCGTTGCCAAAACCAACGTCCTGAAGCTTTTCTCCTATGTTTTCTTCTGGGAATTTAATAGTTTTCAGTCTTATGTTTAAGTCTTTAACCCTTTTTGAGTTGATTTTGTGTATGGTATAAGGTAAGGGTCCAACTTCATTCTTTTGCATGTGGATATCCAGTTATCTGTGCCTTTTTTTAAATCTGTAGAAACAAAAGCCTACCAGTTGCTGAAGTGGTCTACCCTTCAGGATAATACAACTCAAACTGAAGACAGGTTCCAAAAGGCAGATGCTTCTGCATCACAACTGTCAGGTAAGTGAGCAGATTCAGCACTCACAGCCAGTGTCTAGGTGACCCAAGGCAGCAGCTAGTGCTGTGCTCAGGGAAGGGTGGTCATTCCTTGAAAGTTTCTGGAGTTTGCTTTGTAATAAGCTATCACTGGATCAGAATCAGCCAGTACTTTTTCAGTCCTTAACAAACAAGAATTTGGAAGAGTCTTCCCTCCTGGATATGTGCCAGCCCTGGCATGGCGATGGTCCTTACAGGCCCTTGGATTATACCTGGCATGTCATGATAGTAACTTGTCACTAAGTACCACAGGAGACACCCCAAATTCTTTCTTTTCCCACATCTTCCAGTTTCTTAATCATCAATGGGGAACATCATCCTGGGCTATTTTCCCTCACCAGAATGTTGGAAAACTTTGGGTTTTTTAAATGAAAAGACTGTAAATCCCAGTAAAGCTAAATTTTAAGCTTAAGTGTAGTTCCTTCAATCTAGGATTTTTGTTTTAATTGTAATTTTCTTTGTTTTCGTATACTTTATTGCATTTTTATTATTTTCATTGGTTTTTATTTTATTACACCTTTTTTTAGTATGTCACTTCAGCTCCCTTTGTGAAAGTAAGTGGATTCATACAGAAGGAAGTACACCTTAGTCACTTCCTTATCCTTACATAAACCACCATTCCATAATTTCACCCATCAGAATGAACAGTGATGTCTTAACATCACATAATTCCCAGGCCATATCCAGATTTCCCAATTGTCTCAAAGATGTCTATATCAGACAGGCATTTTTTCGAGGGACATATGGTGCATTAGACTTAGCTGTCTGTCTTCAGAGAGCTATTTCCTAGATAATATTAGTGTTAGAATTGGTTGCTGCAAAATTCTGTTATTTTGGTTGTTTTGAGGATTCAGTGAGCCACTGCAGGCGAAATGCCCAGCACAGGGCCTGTTAGAGAGCAGCCCTCAGCGACTGCTGGCCGCGGTGGTGCTGGGTGTTATGTGAACTCCGCGAATGTGAGACATTGTAGTTGGCTGAGGTATGAAGCAAGGCCTCTGCCCCGATGGAGGGCTTCATCACTTTGGAAAGATGTAGCACTCGTGAGCCCTTAACCGTTTGCTTTTCACCACTTTCTTCACATTTGAGTCACAGAATTAGAATCCAGAGAGATTTAGAAAGTATTTATCCAACCCCCTCATTTTACAAAAGGAGGCGACAAGAGAGTAGCACCTCCCTCGGAGCCTTACAGCCAGTTAGCAGACACACGTGGTTGGAAGTTGACTCCACAAATCTGTGTTTGGTAAGTTTATTTTATATGGAGAGTTAATTGGACAAGTTCAAAGGATGAGTAAATTTGACATAAGTTGTAGTCCCTTGGATGTATATCAAAAATGTTGGAGGCCGGCTTCATGGCTTAGCGGTTAAGTGCGCGTGCTCCACTACTGGCGGCCTGGTTCGCATCCCGGGCACACACCGACGCACAACTTCTCCAGCCATGCTGAGGCCGCATCCCACATACAGCAACTAGAAGGAAGCGCAACTATGACATACAACTATCTACTGGGGCTTTGGGGAAAAAAAAGGAGGAGGATTGGCAATAGATGTTAGCTCAGAGCTGGTTTTCCTCAGCAAAAAGAGGAGGATTAGCATGGATGTTAGCTCAGGGCTCATCTTCCTAACAACAACAAAAAAAAAGTTGGTACTATTAATATACTAATGATTAATGTATTTGTTTATTAATTTATTCATAAGTGAAGTGATACTTTATAGGTTGTATAATCAAGCACCCCTAGATTCAGTTCCCTCACTCCACACTCAAATTTACACTATGTGCTTTGCAAGATTCCACATTTTCCTGCGTTGGGATCATAGAAGTCCTTCTGGTGGTGTCAGCCGTCTCTGAGGTCAGATACGGCCTCTGGCGTTTAGTTTACGTGTGGTCACACAATACTTTTCACTCTCACTCTCACTCTCTCGCTCTCACTCTGATCCTGGGGACTTCTCTGAGCTCCAAAGAGAAGCAGGAGGCAGGCTGGCAAGGTGGAGGGAAATGGAAGCCACGTACCCCGTGGTTAGCGTACCCCGCTACTGCTGTTACAGGTAGTGGTGAGGATGGGCACCCTGAACTCAGGAGCCACCCCAAATCTGACTATTGAAGAAGCAGTGCATGTTTCAGTTACTTTCTGCATCAGATGTGTTAGGTCTCTGCCTCTGGACCTGTCACTAAGGAAAGCCACTGCCACCTTGCGCCTTCCTTTCCATGTCTGAAAAGGCCTTATGCTGTTAAGCACATGGAAGCCCTCTTCAGGCTGAGCACGGACACATTGTTAAGAGAATGGCTTGGCTGCAGAGGTTACATGCAAGCAAGCAGGTTACAGGATAGAAACTCAGCAAATGCCTTTTGCAGAGACACCCATGCACTCTCTATCCGTGATCTCAGGTGACTGCCAGTTAAGAATCAGACTTGAAGCAGAAACATCCAAGGCTGAAGTCACCCAGGGGGCAGAGGTCAAGGATTGCCCTGCACGCTGATAGCATCATGGGAACAGTCTGGTTCCCCTGGCTCCAGGAAAGAGGTGGATTGTGCATCTTCCCCATCAACTTTTTCAGGCTGGTTAAAGAGTGGCCTTGATGGTTTTCAATGGAGATTCAGTCTCTCCTGGGAGATGGAAAAACAGAGGATTTGGCAGAGGGCTTAAGGGTGGGTGGGGTGGGTAACTGTCATCCAGCGGTGTCAGTTATTTCTGAGACCTGGTTCCCAGCACCCATAATTTTGATGATCCCTTGCTGCCCATGTGTTATAACAAGGTGAATTATCCAGTGCATGGTGCTGTAGTAGAGACCCATGTGCTCACATGTGCATCGTGGTCATTTGGAATAGAGCTCTTCGAATGATTTTATTTTTTATTTTTTGTGGCTTCTAAGTATCACCGGAAAACACTCCACTTCCTTTCAGAGTTCTATCAACATGTTCCTTGCCTCAGAAGCTCCCTGCCTTCTGTGGCTTGAGCAGCATCTTCCCCTGTTGACATTTGTTTCACCAAAGTTATTGTGAGCCCTCTTCTTCACTCGTTGCTGCGTGGTGGCTGACACTCCCTCTCCATGTTTGTGCTTCTCACAGGTTTGAATATTGGCAGCGGTACATTCAAGACAAAGACAACTAACAAAATCGCTTCGGAAGCTAGTTTTTCATCTAGTGAAGGAAGTCGTTTGTCAAGGTAAAGTCGTGAAAGCCTGTCTAAATAGCGGCAACACGATGAGAAATGTCGCTACGCAATGAATTAAACTCCGGCCGCGTGTTCTTTTGTTTTGTGACTTGATGGAAGGTTATGGTTTGGGGTTTTGTTTATCTAAAATAACAGTTGAAACTTTAGTCTACCTTTGAAAATATTTGCACCAGAGCCAAGTATTGTTTTGCAGCTGTTGTTTCCTTGGTTTAAGACTCAATTGACACCTCAGTGAACCACGAATTAGCGTCTACAGCTGCTTGCAGTAGGGCTGCTTAGAGACCACAAATTGGAGGGTGTCGGAAAAGGGCAGAGAGAAAAATGTCAGGCCTTAAAGGAAATAAAGTGGCCTGTTTCTTCTTTCTGAGATGGCTGATACATATACTAGCAATTTCTGGTTATTTGTTTTTGTATTCCTATTTCTTACCAAGTACTTGGGCTAAATTATTCTTTCCTTTCCTGATACTTTCTTCCTTATTTTCCATAAAGGACAAAATGTATTTTTTCAGTTTTGTTAAACAGTAGCACTTCTTGTAAGTTTTTCAAGCAATGATAAGTGAGTTGTGTGCGAGATTTGTCATCAACATAAAATACTGATCAGGCAAGGGCACTGAGTCACTGGGGAAGAATTTATAGATGGGAATGGAAGCAGTCACCTGCTGAAATACCTCCCTTGTTGCTTTGGGCTAAATATCATTTAAAACAGCCCAAGTCGCCTTTAGTAATAGCATTTCTCATTAAAAAGATGTCCTTTAGATGACTGCATTCCATTTGAATTAGTTGCTTGCCCCTGATGAAATTTTAAAGCAGGAACTTTACATTTCTCATGTTCCTTAATTTTGATGATGAAGTTTTTAACTTATTTATTCATTTATTTAGTTGCTTCTGCTTTTGGTGTCAGATCTAAGAGTCCATTGCCAAATACAAGGTCATGAAGATTTATGCCTGTGTGTTCTTCTAAGTGTTTTATAGTTTTAGCTCTTCAATTTAAGTGTATGATCCATTTTGAGTAAACTTTTGCTTATGGGATAAGGTTAGGGTCTAACTTCATTCTTTTGCATATAGCTATTCAATTGTCACAGCACCATGGGCACCCTTGTGAAAAATCAGTTGACCATAGGTGTATATGTTTATTTCTGGTCTTTCAGTTCTGTTCCATTGATCTGTATGTTTGTCCTTGTACCAGTACCACACTGTCTTGACAACTGTTGCTTTGTAGTAACTTTTGCAGTTGGGAAGTATGAGTCTTACACTATTTATTCTTCTTTTTCAGAATTGTTTTGTTAGCTGTAGCTTGTTGCCTTAGAATTCCGTATGAATTTAGAATCAACTTCAGAGTATAAGTTTTGCATTTCTTTGGTTAATTTATTCCTGATTTTGGATACTATTGTGAATGGAATTGTTTTCTTAATTTTACTTTTGGGTTTTTCAATGCAAATGTATAGAAATTCAATTGGGTTTTATATATTGATCTTGTATCCTGCAACCTTGCTGAACTCATTTATTACTTCTAATAGTTTTTTGGTAGACTCCTTAGGATTTTCTATATACAGGATCACTTCATGCAAATAGAGATAGTTTTACCTCCTCCTTTCCGATATAGATGCCTTTTATTTCTTTTTCTTGCCTAAATGCCCTGGTTAGAACCTCCGCTACAATTTAGAATAGAAATGGCAAGAGTGGAAATCTTTGTCTTGTTCCTAATCTTAAAGGGAAACCATCCAGTATGTCACCATTAAGTATGATGTTAACTGGAGATTTTTTGTAGATGCCCTTTATATTGAGGAACTTCCCTTCTGTTCCTAGTTTATTGAGTTTTTTTTAAATCATGAAAGCGTGTTGGATTTTGTCAAATGCTTTTTCCTACATCTGCTGAGATGGTCTTGTGATTTTTTGTTTTTCATTCTATTTGTATGATGTATTACATTAATTATTTTTGGATGTTAAACCAACTTTGCATCCCTAGGATAAATCCCACTTGGTCATGGTGTATAATTCTTTTTATATATTGCTAGATTCAGTTTGCTAGTATTTTGTTGAGGACTTTTACATCCATGTTCGTAAGAGATATTAGTCTGTAGTTTTGTTTTCTTTCTTTTCTTTTTTTTTTTTGGTGAGGAAGATTAGTCCTGAGCTAACATCCGTTGCCAATCTTCCTCTTCTTGCAGAGGAAGATTGGCCCTGGGGTAACATCCGTGCCCATCTTCCTCTATTTATTTTTTTTCATATGGGACACCGCCATAGCATGGCTTGGCAAGCGGTACATCAGTCCATACCCGGGATCCAAACCTGTGAACCCTGGGCCACCACAGTGGAGCGTGCAAACTTAATCTCTATGCCACCAGGCTGGCCCCTGTAGTTTTGCTTTCTTGTGACATCTTTGTCTGATTTTGGTATCGGGGTAATATTAGCCCCATAAAATGTGTTGGAAAGTGTTTCTTCCTCTCCTTTTTTTTTTTTTTTTTGGAAGAATTGGTGTTAATTCTTCCTTGAGTGTTTGGTAGCTTTCAGCGGTGAAACCATTTAGGCCTGGGCTTTTCTTTGTGCATAGTTTGTGGATTACTGATTCAATCTCTTCACTTATTATAGGTTTATTCAGATTATCTTGAGTCATTTTTGTAGTTTGTGTTTTTCTAGTAATTTGTGTATTTCATCTAAGTTATCTAATTTGTGTACTATTATTCATAGTATTTGTTTATAATCCTTTTCGTTTCTGTAAGGTTGGTAATCTTGTCCTCTCTTTTTTTTTTTTCCCTCCAGTTTTGTCTTTTTATTTTATTGATGTTTTAATAGTTTTTAACATTGTGAAATTTTGGGTTGTACGTTTTTGTTTGTCCATCACCATATATATGCCTCCCTTCACCCCTTGTGCCCACCCCCCACCCCCATTGCCCCTGGTAACCACATTACAGTTTTCTCTGTCCATGTGTTGGTTTATATTCCACATGAGTGAGATCATACAGTGTTTGTCTTTCTCTTTCTGGCTTACTTCATTTAACATAATACCCTCCAGGCCCATCCATGTTGTTGCAATAAAATTAGAAATCAATAGAAAAATTAGAAATCATAAAAGACGATTTTGTCTTTTTTTATGGCTGAGTAGTATTCCATTGTATATATACACCACATTTTCTTGATCCAGTCATCAGTCGAGGGACACTTAGGTTGCTTCCACTTCTTGGGTATGGTGAATAATGCTGCAATGAACATAGGGGTGCATAAGGCCCTTGGGATTGTTGAGTTCAGGTTCGTTGGATAGATTCCCAGTAGTGGGATAGCTGGATCATAGGGCATCTCTATTTTTAATTCTTTGAGGAATCTCCATACCGTTCTCCATAGAGGCTGCACCAGTTTGCATTCCCACCAGCTGTGTATGAGGGTTCCTGTTTCTCCACATCCTCTCCAGTGTTTGTTGTTTTTTGGCTTGGTGATTATAGCCACTCTAACGGGCGTGAGGTGATATCTTAGTGTTGTTTTCTCTCTTTTGTTTTTGATTCAAGTAATTTGAATCTTCTCTCTTTTTCTTGGTCAGACTGGACAGAGGTTTGTCAATTGTGTTGATCTCTTCAAAGAACCAGCGTTTTCTGATTTCCCTTTAGATTTCTTCTTCGACTCATTGGTTATTCATGAATGTGTTGTTTAATTCCCACATATTGATGAATTTGCCAAATTTATTCCTACTATTGATTTCTAATTTTATTTTATTATGGTTGGAGAACATACTTGGTATTATTTTTATGCTTTTAAATTTATTGGGGTTTGTTCTATAGCCCAACATTTGATCTGTTCTGGAGAATGTTCCCTATGTACTTGAGAATGTATATTCTGTTGTTGGATGGAGTGCTCTGTAGAAGTCTGTTAGATCTGGTTGGTTTGTAGTGTTATTCAAGTCGTCTATTTCCGTGTAGATCTTCTGTCTAATTGTTCTATACATTATTGAAAGTGGGGTATTGAAGTCTTCAACTTTTGTTGAATTGTCTGTTTTCATTTCTATTAAAAGTTTCATGTATTTCAATGCTCCATTAATAGATGCATATATGTTTTTAATTGTTATGTCTTGAACTATTGACCATTTCATCATTATAAAATGTCACTGTCTCTAGTACTGATCTGCTCCCTATCAGTAGTTCTGCTTCTTCCCGAATCTCACAGGGATGGGATCACACACTATGTAACAACTTTTTGAGCTTTACCTTCTTTACTTAGCAGATTGTATTTGATATTCATCCATTTCGTCTCACATATAAAATGCTTATTCCTTTTCATTACTGAATAATATTCCATTGGATGGATGTGCCACCTATTTACTAGCTCAAGAACATTTATATCTACAGTTTGTCTGTTTGGGTTGTTTCCAGTTTTTGGAAATTGTGAATAAGTCTGCTATAAACATCAACATACAGATTTTTGTGTGAACGTAACATTTTGATTCTCTTTGACATATATCCAAGAATAAGATTACTGGATCAGAAAGATTACATGGTCAACATTTCTTTAACTTTACAAGCAACTCTCAAAATGTTTTCCAATATGGCTGAAACATTCTACTTTCCCAGCAGGAGTGTACGAGCATTCTGGTTGCTCTGCATCCTTGCCAGTACTTGATATTGTTGCTAATTTTTTAAGCCATTCTGAAAGGTGCACACATGTATCTCTTTGTGGTTTTAATTTGAATTTCTCTGATGACTGATGATGTTGAGCATTTTTTCCTGTACTTTCATTCCATTTGTGTATCATTTTTGCTAAGTGCCTCTTCAAATCTTTTGCCAGTTTTTTACGAGGTTGTTTGTTCTGTTATTCAGATTGAAGAGTTCTTCATATACACCGAATAAAAAGCCTTCACAGATGTGTGTTGCAGAAATGGTTTCTCCCAGTTTTTGACTTGTTTTCCTTCTCTCAACAGTGTCTTTTGAAGAGAAGAAGTTCTTAGTTTTGATAAAGTTTAACTAAACAAAATTTGTTATGGGTGTGCTTTTGGTTTCATACCTGAGAAATCTTTGCCTAATCCAAGGTCATGAATATTTTCTCCTGGAAGATTTATAGTTTTAGATTTTACACTTACTGCTATGATTCACTTTGAGTTAATTTTTGTATGTGGTGTGAGACATGGGTCCAAGGATTTGGGGGTTTTGTTTTGTTTTGAGTTATATATTATGGTGGATATTTTTGCATATGAATATTCAATTTTTCCAGTGCCTCTCTTTTAAAATACCATTCTTTCTCCATTAAGTTATTTTAGCAACTTTGTCAAATATCAATTGCTCATACATGTGTGGTTCTGTTTCTGGATTCTCTCTTCTGTTCCACTGATCTGTGTGTTTATTCGTTCACCAGCACACTATTGATTATCGTAATGTTATAATATGTCTGGAAAGCAGGTAGTTTAAGGCCTCCAACTTTGTTCTTCTTTTTCAAAATTGTTTTGGCTATTCTAATTACTTTGCCTACTCAAATAAATTGTAGAATCAACTTCATAGTTTCTACCAAAAATATGCTGGAATTGTAATTGGTATAGAACAACTTAAGGAAAATTAATATTTAAAATACTGAGTCTTCCAATCCACGAACACTGTATATTTCTGCTGGGGTCTGAATGCTTATGTCCTCCCAAAATTCACATGTTGAAATCCTAACCCCCAAGGTTGAGAGTGTTAGAAGGTGGGGCCTCTGGGAGGTGCTTGTGTCATGTGGGTCGAGCCCTCATGAACAAGATTAGTGCCTTTATAACAAAAGAGGCTCCAGAGAGAGCCCTTGTCCCCTCCACCGTGTGAGGACACAGCAAGAAGGCACCAGCTATGAACCAGGAAGCGGGCTGTCACCAGAATGTGACCGTGCTGGTGCCTTGATCTTGGACTCTCAGCCTCGAGAACTGTGGGAAATAAATGTCTGTTGTTTATAAGCTATCCAGTCTGTGGGTTTTTTTATAGCAGCCCGAATAGACTAAGACCATTTCCCTGCTTATTGAAGTTTTCTTTTACTTCTTCCATCAGTGTTTTGTAGTTTTCAGCATAGAGATTCTACAGGCATATTATAGGATTTATTCCTAAATATGTTATGATTTTTGTTGCTATTGTAAGTTGCACTTTAAAAATGTCACTTTCTGGGGGCCGGCCTGGTGGCACAGTTGTTAAGTTCTCATACTTCACTTCCACGGCCCTGGGTTCTCGGGTTCAGATCCTGGGCATGGATCTACACACTGCTCATCAAGCCATGCTGTGGCAGCATCCCATACAAAGTAGAAGAAGATTGGCACAGGTGTGAGCTCAGGGACCATCTTCCTCAAGCAAAAGAAAAAACATGTCAATTTCCAATCATTTATTGCCACTGTATAGAAATACAAATGATTTTTGTACGTTGACTTTGTATCCTATGACCTTGTTACACTCATTTATGAATTCCAGTAGCCTTTTTTTTTTTGTTATATTCTTAAGGATTTTTTATGTAGACAGTCATGTCATCTGTGAAAAAAGACAGTTTTACTCCTTCCTTTCCAATCTGTATGCCTTTTATTTGATTTTCTTGCTATTTCACACCAACTAAGAATCCAGTGTGGTGTTGACTGGGGACAATGAGAGCGGATGTCTCTGCCTTGATCCTGACTTACAGGGGAAGCCTTTAGTCTCACTGTCTGTGATGACTGCAGGTTCTCAGGGACGCCTTGTATCAAGTTAGAGAAGTTCCCTCTACTTCTACTTTCCTGGACTTTTATAAATGGATGTAGAATTTCTTCAAATGCATTTTCTGCATGTCACATGATTTTCTTCTTTACTCTGGTGATGTGGTGGATTACATTGTTTTATTTTTTGTCCTCTTGGCTATTTTTTTTTTCAGTCATTTCTCCAGGGTTCACAATCTCCATCTCTAACTTTTCCTGTTCCACTTACAATGAACATTTTAGTACTTCAGGTAAAATATGGAAATAGTGCAGCCATATTGGGCCACCCCGCCCATCCTTTATGCTGTAGTAACTGTATGTACTGCATCTACATAGCTTATGAACCTCAGAAGAAAATATTATCATTTTTTAAAGACTTTCTTTTTTTAGAGCAGTTTTTGTTTCCCAACAAAATTGAGTGTTTGGTACATATATGCCCTGCTCCCATATGCACAGCCCCCCCACTATCAGCTTTGCCCATCGGATGGTGTATTTGTTACAGATGACGAACCTGCACTGACATGTCATCATCACCCAAAGTCCACAGTTTACACCAGGTTCATTCTCGCTGTTGTGCATTCTGTGGGTTTGGACAGATGTCTGATGACATGTATCCACCATTACTGTGTCATACAGAATAGTTTCACTGCCCTAAAATCCCTCTATGCTCACCTATTCATCCTTCTACCCTCCCCATAATATTACAGTTTTTACTGTAAGTTGTGTGTATTATACAAAAGTTAGAAGGAGAAAGCAGAAAAAATGAGTAGCCTTTGACATTTACCTAGATATTTACCATTTCTGAAGCTACTTATTCCATTCTGAGGATCTGAGATTCCTTTTCTGGTATAATTTCCCTTCTCCTAAAGAATTTCCTTTAGCATCTTCTATTGTAGAGATTTGCTGGTAATAATTTCTCTTAGTTTCTCTAAATCTGAAAATGCTGTCTTTCAACAGTGATTTTCGAAGGATATTTTTGCTGGATATACGATTCTGCATTGACAGGTCTTTTTTTCTCTCTCTCAACACTTTAAATCTCTTTTCTCATTCTCTTCTGGTCCCCATAGTTTCTGATGAGAAGTCAGCTATTAATCAAATCATTATTCTCCTCTGTGTGAAGTGTCATTTTTCTCTGTTGCTTCCAACATTTGCTTTTCGGCCTTGGTATCCAGCTGCTTGATCTGATGTGTCTCTATGTGGGACTGTCTTCATTCTGCTTGGTGTTAGTTGAGCATCATATTTGCAAATGTCTATCTTCCATCACTTGGATAATTCCAGCCACTATTTCTTCAAGTATTTTTGTCTGCACATTCTCTCTCTCCATTCCTTCTTTGAAGCCGACCACATGTATATTAAAGTTTGATCTTACCTAAAAGTGACTGAGGCTCTGTTATTTTTCCACCCTTTTTTCTATTTTCCATGTTAATTTCTATTGCTCTACTTAAATTCCATGTAAAGAATTTGTTATTTCTAATATTGTATTTTTCAATTCTAAAATTTTCTTTTTTAAATTTTTCTGCTGAGATTTCCTACTCTTTCATTTGCTACAAGCATGTTTGTTTACCTTCATGGAGGATAGTTATGACAATCACTTTAAAATCTTTGTTTAATACTTATGCTTTCAGCCAAGATGAAATAACAGGGAACTAATTTACCCTTCTTCCCACAACAACTGAAAATTTTGGGGAACATATATGAAACAGTAGTTTTCACACAGTGGGTCTCAGGCAGCAGAGTTCAGTGACCCCTGAGAGACCTGGAACTGACAAGGTGGGCCCTGTGATGGCCCTGCTGCCTGGAGAGAGAATTCCAGGCTCCAGCACAGGGAAGGAGAACCCAGGTGGACCCCTGAGCTCTCCCTGAGTTGAAGAGATGGCACTGGGTGTCCTGGGAGGCTGAGGTGACTAGAGCACATATGGAAGACCACCCAAGAAGTGAGAACTGCAGCAAGAGAGAACTTCACAGATTCTCCTTGGGCCCACTGCATCTTCCACTGAGTAATGACCAGTGCACCCATGTGAGGAAACTACCCAACACTACAGAATCAAACACCAAAAAATTAGAGGAAATAATTCTTGGAGCTCACACAGACAGGAATGGTTTGGGTTCAACCAGTCCACACATGGCTTAGGAAATCCCCATAACTCGCAGGAGATTGTGTCCAGTATTCAGAGTGGCCTCAGTGGTGGAACACAGTCAGCCCTGGACTAAAGGTGACTCAGATCCCACCTGACAAAGCTTAGAATCAGCCTGAATGTTTCCAATTGTTTCAAAGTAACACAACTCTGTCCCAGGAAACAGCTCAAGAATATTTTTAGGAGTACAAACTATCCAGGTTCCAACAAGGAAAAATACACAATGTCTACCAGCCAACCAGAAATTACCTGGTATGCAAAAAAGCAGAAAAACACATCGTGTAATGAGGAGACAAATCACTCAATTGATACTGACCACAAATAGCACAGAGGACGTAATTCATAGACAAAGATGGGATGTTATTACTGTCATCATATTCCACATGTTCAAGAAGTTAGAGACAAGACTGACAATGTAGGGGGTCGGGGGTGGGTGAAATAGGTGAGGGAATAAGAGGTACAAACTTCCAGTCATAAAATGAATAAGTCATGGGGATGGGATTACATCATGGGGAACAAAGTGAACAATATTGTCATAACTTTGTATGGTGACAGATGGAACTAGATTTATCATGGTGATCACTTTATAATGTATATAAATGTCAAATCACTATGCGGTGCACCTGAAACTATCATAATATTGTATGTCAATACTTCAGTAAAAAAAAGAAAAGGCTGATGATGTTAAGTAGAAATATGGAAGATAGGAAAAAGACCCAAAAACTGTTAGAGATGAAATGTCTGTAATTAAACATCTGTAATGAAAACTTACTAGATGAGATTAAGAGCAAATCCGTCAAAAGATTAATGAACTTGAAGACATACCATAGAAACCATTCAAAATAAAATACAGAGAGAAAATAGACCAAAGAAAATGAACAGAAAGTTAACTGCAGGACAACTTCAAATGGCCTCAAATATATGTAATCAGAGTCCCAGAAAGAGAAAGAGAAGAAAACAGAAAAAACAATTTGAGGAAATAATGACTGAAAATTTTCCATATTTTATTAAAAAAAAAAAAAAACTATAGGGGCCGGCCCAGTGGTGCAAGCGGTTAAGTGCGTGCGCTCCGCTGCGGCGGCCCGGGGTTCGCTGGTTCGGATCCCGGGCGTGCACCGACGCACTGCTTGGCAAGCCATGCTGTGGCGGCGTCCCATATAAAGTGGAGGAAGATGGGCACAGATGTTAGCCCAGGGCCGTCTTCCTCAGCAAAAAAAAAAAAAAAAAAAAAGAGGATTGGCGGATGTTAGCACAGGCCTGATCTCCTCACAAAAAAAAAAAAAAAAAACAAAACTATAAACCCACATATCCAAGATACTTAATGAACCCCAAGTCTAAGAAGTATGAAGAAGGCACATCATAATTAAATTGCTTAAATAGGGTGATAACAAGATAATCATGAAATCAGACAGGAGATAAAAAGACCTGCTGAGTGCAGAGGAACAAAGGTTAGAATGAAGGCAGATCTCTTACTGGAACAGAGGCCAGAGCAGAGTGAAGCAAGGTCTTCAGAGTATTGAGAAAAAAAGCTGCTAATTTATGATTCTATGCCTGGCAGCAAAGGGTACAAATAAGATAAAATATCAACTTTCTCAGACACACAAGAGCTGAGATAATTCACGGTCACCAGCGGATCAGCGCTGAGAGATGCTGAAGGAAAATGACGCAATATGGAAACCTTATGTGAAGAAAGGGATAGAGAGCACTTTCTGTGGGGTATGTAACATGTCGAATAAAACGTGTGACAACATGGACTGCAGTGGGGGTGGGAGAGTACTGTTGTGAGGTTGTTCAGGCGTCATGAAGTGGTCTGATATTATTTGAAGATAAACTGTGAGAAGTTAAAGATGTGTACTGTAAACCCTAAGGCATGCACACACACAGCAAAGACTCATCCAGAATAAGCCAAAAAAGATGATTAAATGGAATCATAAAAAATACTTAAATTATCCAACAAAAAGCAGTCTAAGAGGAAAAAGCAAACAAAAAACAGATTGGTCAAATAAGAAACAAATCGCAGGATAGATTCAAATCTAACTATTATCAGCAGTAACATTAGATGACAGTGGTCTAAAAACCCCATTTAAAAGGCATAATTTGTCGGATTGAATAGGAAAGCAAACTCAACTACATGATGCCTACCCCAAACCCACTTTAAATATAAAAACACAAATAAATTAAAAATAAAGAGATTGGAAAAACATGCCATGCTAACACTAGTTGAAAGAAAGCTGGAGAAGCTGTACTAATAGTAGATAAAGCAGATTTCAGGCACAGTGACTATGACCGGGAATAAAGGAGGTCGTTGTGAAATACAAAAGGGTCCATTATCAAGAAGACATAATACAGACTGTTTATGCACCTAATAACCGAGCTTTATGGCACATGAAGAAAAATCCTTATCTGCCAGTTCCAACACCTGGGTCATCTTGGGATCTATCTCAGTTGATCCTCTTTTCTCTTAATAATGTATCCCATTTACTTGATTTTTGGATGTTGGGTGATTTTGCACTGTGTCCTGGACATTATGAATGTGGTGTGGTGGAAATTCTGGATTCTGTTATTTTCCACCAATGACTGTGTCTCTTGGTTCAGCAGGTAGTGATCTCAGCTGGTCTTGAACCGCAAACTGGCTCCTGGCTGCAGCTCCAGCCTCAGTTCAGATCTTCTGTTGTTAGCGAGTGGCTTGCGCATGCGTGGCTCAGTCCGTCAGAAAGGTGAGGGCAGAGTCTGAAGTTTTCCCTGCACATTTCTTCCTCTCCTGCAATCCCCCTCCCTCTTCAGTGACCATGTCTGGGACTAGGTGCCTGGAGAAACTCAAAGGTGGGTTTGGAAGCAATTAACTGTTATTCCAAGCTGTTTCTTTTCCTTTTGTAGGTTAAGGAGATGTAACCACCAGCCATCCTGAAACTGACCAAATGAGGCACTCAAGGGAGATGTAAGCACCAGCCATCCTGAAACTGACCAAATGAGGCACTCAAGGGAGATGTAACCACCAGCCATCCTGAAACTGACCAAATGAGGCACTCAAGGGAGATGTAACCACCAGCCATCCTGAAACTGACCAAGCCTCACCACAAGAGCTGTGCCCATGACCTTTGCTTTATTTTTAATGCAAAGATCTCTCCAGGAGGAGCTTAGGCCTCATTATGTGGAAGCATGTTCTCCAACTGAGCCTGTGCAAGTGAATACCCCCACCTCTCCCTTTTGAATATTATTCCCCAACTGAAATAAAAGTTCCTGCTTCCCTTAGTTCTGGGACGCCATGACTTTGGAAATGATTCCTCACGGCCTCCTATTTGCTGCAAATACAGTTTACTTTGTGAGACAACTTCCACTGGTATAGTCTTCTTTAACTCACCAGGAGGCGAGCCCACTTGGTTCGGTAACAAGCCCACTTGGTTTGGTAACAACCACAGCCCCCCAGTTTCATTTTTCTTGTTCTTGGGCTGTGAAGACTGTGGTTTTCCCAGAGCCACTGCCTCCCATGCCCTGCTCTGACTGCACATGGCCCCAGACTGGAAGCCACAGGAATTCACTTCAAACTACTCCCCCGGAATCTGTGCTGCTGTTCACTCCCCAGTGCCGTCAAGTCGCTCCTGGTTGCGTTATGTACAGATTTTCTAGTTGTTCTCTGTGGGGGAGGCAGTGTAGCGTGATCTTACAAAATCATTACAGGAAGCAGAACCAGTAATTACCCGTCCACTTTTAGAACTGCCTTGTGCACGAACCTCACATACTTTGAGTCACATTTGGAAAAAGTGTACTTTTCATCTGTTTCAAAGGTCGAGATAGCTTCACTGCAGGGGACTTGAATAGATTACCATCTTCCAGAGGACATGAGTGCAGCGTAGTGAACGGAACCCCTGAATAGCCACGGGTGCACTAGACGAGGGTTGGGGCCGGCTACCACAGGAGGGAGGAGGAGAGGACAGCTGGAGCCTATTCTGTTTTCAGAGTCCCTGTCTCAGCACAGCTGTCTGCTCCTGCCCAGAAGCCACCTCCCCTCCTTCTTTCTATGTCCTTAGGGAAAAATAAAGCCAACCTCCTTTTCTCCCCCCTCATCCCCACCAACCCGCCAGTCGTTCAGTGTCAGCCTGACACCATACCCACCAGTCATTCAGTGTCAGCCTGACACCATGCCCACCAGTCATTCAGTGTCAGCCTGACACATGCCCACTGGTCAGAGTGGGCCCAGGATCCAAGGACACACCACTGAGCAGTCTGGTCTCTGCCTCACAGCTCAGCAGAGATAGTCATGCTAACAGACGCCAGGTGAGAGGGAGATGGGTGAGGGTCAGGACAGAGGAGGTTACACCTGAGGGAAGTTGGGGGCCCCCTTGTGCCACGGAAGGAGGGTGGTCCTCACTCTGCAGGCAGCAGGAGCTGGGGCACCCAGGAGTGTTGTGCTGGGAGCGTTGTGATCCGACTGCGTTTCACTCAGCATTAACAAGCTCCCATCCAGCCTCCGCCCCTGGCACGCCCAGTGCGTCTCCAGAGAGGGGCAGACGCAAGCCAGAAGGATCCCGGAGGCAGTATTTCACCACCAAGTGCAGGGGGGAGGGCTGTGGTCCCGGGTTTGGAGCTGAGAGGAGGTGGAGAGCTCCAGCACGGGAGGGCGGGGGTAAGCAGGGAATTGATGGGGAGCCCATCCAGGGACATTGCCAGGACAGGAAAGCGGGTGCAGGTCGGTCCTGGGGGGCTCAGTGTTCAGGTGATGGTCTAAGGGCTGGAGCTCTCCCCTGCACACTCATTTCCTGTGGATGGGGCGGCAGGGCCCCAGAACCCGGACACACTGTTGTTAAGACAGTAAATCTTGTAACAGCAGCCACCGTGCATCGAGCACACGCTCCTGCCGTGCTTCACCTGCACCACCTCCCCTTCTGACCACCTCTCGGAAGTGACCTGTAGACCCCATGGGGGTGTCGGATGGTCCTGGTGAGCTGACAGGGTGACGCGGTGGGAGGAAATGAGGAGGATGCTGCTGGCTCTGCTGGCCACGCCACAGCCGGGACTCAGGGCCAGGACACGAGCTTCGTGGGGGTGCTTGCCCCCCATACAGATGCGACGCTGTGACTGGAGCCGCTCAAGAACTTGGTCTGGCCGTGTGGCTCCTGAGTGGGGAGCAGCCAGGCTGGCCACACTCGGGCGCTCCTGGAACATGCGTGCGGAGCCTCTGCTCCAACTGTCTGCATCCTGGTCCCCTCAGGAGCAGCTATGGGACCCAAGCGCTCTCTTCTTGACGGTTGACTGCACTTGTCTGAAGCTGGCAGACACAGTCAAGGCGGTGGGAAACGCTGGGCATCGTGAGGGGGACTGGGCCCACCCTCAGAATGAGCACGTGTGTGTGTTGTGTGCCACTGCTGGCTTAGGCATGCTTATAAGTGACATACATGTGCGCACATGCACACACACACACACGCACGCACACTCAGCTCCCTTTCACCGGAAGTGTTCCCGAGAGAACGCCAGCCCAGCCCTGGCCTGTGTCCAGGTCTCTGTGACACCCCTGCAGCTGGAAGGCGTGAGCTGAGACGAGGAGAGAGAAGAGGACACCAGGAGAGGAGAAACTGCCTGTTCCAGGAGGTGTGAAGGAGAACAGCGCCCCGTCTCTGAGGCAGAAGCTGGGGCCTTCTCGGGTCCCCTGAGGGCTTGGCCAAGTCACTTTCTACAGAGGACTTGGGGTCCCCACAGCCTGTCCAGGGCCCCTTCTCTGGCTCTACTGAGAAAATACAGACCACTCTGGACAGCACCCACGAGGGCCACGGTGAGACCTGTCTGCGGGGCAGCGGCCTGGAGCAGGCCCTGTTCAGAGGGGCCGGGAGATGTCACCAGGCTGTTAGGGGGGTGGTCTGGGAGGCTCAGAGCAGGATGTCAGAGGCGGTCCATGCCGTGCTGACCGTGTTACTCACGGGGTGCTGGAAAAAAACGGAACTAACCAGAATGCTGAAGCAGCTCTCTCCTGACCTGAACAGACTCCTCTGTGCTTCGCCCGCCCAGAGGAAGAGGACAGGAGCGTCCTTATAGCTTCATTCACCTGCTGGCCAGGACTCAGGGAAGAAGCCAGGCCTGCTGGTGCCCTGGGCACTGGGTTCCGTACAGGACACTGACTCACACCTGACAGACAGACGCAGCCCCACCCCCTGCCCCTCTGCCCCCTGCCCCCTCACCCCCGACCCCTCTGCACCCCTGACCCCTGACCCCCGACCCCTGCTCCCCTTGGGCCGGGCTCCAGCAGCACCACAGCAGCTGATGCCTGGCTAGAGTTTCAAGCTGTGGCTTTGACTCATCGCATCTCTGCTCCTTGACTCATCGCCCTGTGACCCGCTCGGAAACCACCCTCTGGTCCTGGGTTGCCTCTCATCCCCGCCTTCTCCCTGGAGTCTCACCCTAAGAGCCCAGATGTCTCTGCCCATCTTTCCTTTAAACATTTTTTGAGCAGAGCAGAGCTGATCTTAAAAACATAAATCATGTCTGTTTTGGCCAAATGCAGTGATTTCTCCCAGATTGAGAAATAAATCTGTTTATTAAAAATAATTCTGTTGCAACGAAGCAGGACTGGGGCAGATCTGAGCCGTGATCAGCGTGAGCCGCAGAGAGCAGAACGTACAGCCTTCGCCCCTAAATGTCACGCCCAGATTATGGGGCTGAGAAAAAACAAAAGATTAGAATGGACGAGGAGAATGGGATTTGGACAAGGATGTTCCTGCAGATGCCTGTGGAGACAGGAGGGAGGAGGGAGGACCAGGGCCTGGGACAGATGCCCTTCCAGGTCCCGTTGGAGAACCGCCAATCCTGCAAGGCCGGCCTGCGTCAGGGCCACACCGGACACCAGGGGCCCCAGGGATGCTCTCGCTGCGGTGACTTGACAGCAGGAACATCAGAGGGAGGTACAAACTTCATGAGCACTGTCCAGGGATCCTCACTCCAGGCCAGACCCCAGGCTCTGCCTGTAGGTACCACCCGGGGCCACGTCCACAGGGGCTGCCACAGTCCTGTCACCAGAACGACAGTGCGGAGGGTGATGATAGCATCTGTCGTTCATTAAACATGATGCCGCCTTTCTGCAAAGCCGTCAGCCCTCCTGGGGCCCAGCTAACAAATGGCCTATAAAACCCTGACTCATGACCTCAAAGCACATTTGCCAACCTAAAGAGCCTTCTCGGCAACTGTGTCCAGGGTTTATCCGTGTGCAATTTCACACCCCTGACTTTTAACACGTCCACGGTCTGACACCTCCCCCCAGAAGCTCTCCCCATCAGCAGCACTGAAGCATCCAGAACATGCTCGACAGTCGTGGGAGCCCAGGGCCCTGTCCCTCTGGGTGACAAGTGGCAGCCCTCTGCCCTTTGCCAGTGGACATGTCGGCACACACGGGTCACTGCCTTCGTGGTGGTCTCCAAGCTGCCAGGGAGGAGGAGCTCAGCCCTGTCCCCTTTCTGTTTGTTTCCATGGTAACCTTGAGACTTGGGGGCAGGCCTCCTCCCTGGCCAGAGCTGTCAGGCCCTCCTCTGCCCACGTCACCCTGGGCAGAGCGTGGGGTGTGCAGAGGACAGACAGTTGCAGGTGGGGACCCTGTGCAGGGCTCACCTGGAGCTCACCTGGGGCTTCACCTGAAGGTCAAGGGGCCACAGGGATGGTGATGACTGAGCTTGAACTCCACCCCAGATGGTCTCATGCCCAGGCCAGTTGTCTTCCCAGAGAACCCAAGGCTTCCTGAGTAACTGTCAGACCAGGAAGGGTGGTCCTACAACTCAGGCACCACTGTGAAGCAGAAGGTGGTGGAGCCTGGTGGCCTGGTGCCTCATAAAGACCCAGGGAAGTGCTTTCTTCCCTCTCCCTCCTCCCACATCCCTCCTCCCTCCTTTCCTGCCTCCCAGAGGCACTAGGCCTAGACTGGGAACAAGCCCCCACCTCACTGAGCCCCCAGTTTGGATGAGGGACGCCCTCGGAGACGTCCCTTGAGTGAAGCTCTGTGACCCAGCTGCCATTGGAACGGCCACCCATTCTGGGGGTTGGCTCTACCTCTGCCCTGGGGCCTGGAGGACTTTTCCAGAGCTTGACTAGAAGCTCCCAGGCCCCTGAGCACACTTTGCTCTCCAGCTCGCAAGAATCTCCCCCAGATTCCCGGGCCCTGTCCCAGCCAGGCCCCTCGCACCTGCCAGGCCTGGGAGCCAGGCCATCGGCTCCTCTCGGGTGACAGTCAGCAATCCTGGGACGCTCCGGGTTCCAACGCAGAGAAACAGGTGCGTGCGTTTGGGGAGAAGAGACTCCGGTTCCTGCCAGGTGAAGTGACCGACGATGGAGGGAGGCTCCTCCCGGTCAGAGAATCGGCCATCACAGGTCCCTCCACTCTTTACATTTCTGGAGGCCACCTGGGAAGTGACGGGTCACCAGGGACTGGTAACATGATGGACAGCAAGTAATTAGGAGTGGATTCTCCCTGTTTGCAGCGTCTGGGGCCGCTGTGTGCACAGCAGATCAGGTGAGGAGGGAAAGGGGTGCTCAGGGCTGTGGGGAATGGGTGGGCATGGAGATTGGACCTCTGCCCACCCTGCCCCATGGGCCCCCACCCGCCCGAGCCCAGCGGTCTCTCTGCACCTTCACTCCCTCCCAGCCAGGGCCCCTGGATGAAGGAGAGGAGATGGCTCTGCAGCCATAAGTCCCGCACCCCCAAATCCAGACCCAGCGCCAGGCCCTGCAGTCTGTCGGCCTGTTGAGGGCGTGACTCTGGGAAGGAGGGAGCGGGGTGCACGGGCCTGCAGCTTCATCAGGGGGCAGAGAAACAGCGGTGAGCACAGTGGGAGCTGCCCGCCAGGTGAAGGCCCACGGCTGCGGGAGTCGGCCCTGCACAGAGCCAGCGAGCCAGACCCACAGCAGCAGCACGTGTAACCCGGGCCACGTGGACTCCTCTGACTGAGGGTGTGGCCTGTGGGCTCCATGCTGGGTCAGGTGTCCCTGCCACTGGGGGACATTTTAGGGCACAGTGTGCATGACCTTGGGGATCGAGGTGAATTCCAGTAGGTGAGGAGAGGCCACCTGTCTGCTCCTATTTTATATCCGTGTTTTCAGTAACTCCATCAGGTCGGTCTGGGCCACTTTAAGGAAGCCCCTGTCCCACTCCTGCCCCAAGTGGCCAGTCTGTAAGAAGAGCTGGGCAGGCCTGGAAGACACAGCACAGAGCCGCAGCAGAGGCAGGGGCAGCTCGGGGCCCGGGGGCGTCAGCAAGCCGAGCCAGAGGTGGCTGTCGCTGGACATCGCAAACTACACCAACTGTTATGGTCAAACCGACTGTTGGGGGACAGTTAGCTAAAGTTCCAGGTTTCTCTTTGTGGTGATGAAAATGCCCCGAGACTGACCGTGGTGATGGTTGCACTTATCTACAAATAAGCCAAAACCATCAAAGGGCACCCTTTCAATGGTGAATGTGTGGTGTTTGAATTACAACTCAACAAAGCTGTTTAAAATGAATGAATGAACAAATAAATAAATACAATGAAAATGGAAAAAGAAAAGGATCTGTGAGCTCCTCTAGGTGTTGGGTGTTGGAGATTTCCAGAGGTTCCGGGTCCCCTCTCTGAGGCCGAGCACCTCACCTCAGCCAGCAGGACCTCAGTTTACTCGTGTGTAATTAAGAGATTATCACACACACACGCACCCTGCCATGGGGCCGTTTGGAAGGTGAAGGAGATAATAGTCTTCAGCACAGCCTGACACACAGAGGACATTAAAAGCCATTGCTGCATTCATTATCTGAGTGTTAATATATTACTGAGAGGGGTCCTGAACCATTGCCATAGCGAGTCTCTGCAGAGGTCAGAGGCTCCTCAAGGCCAGGGAGCTGCCCGAAGGGGATGGGACCGAGGGCGCAGATGTCCTGCAGGAGGGTCAGGTGAGGCAGCTAATGGGGCAGGTGGATGGCCTCACCCAAAAGCCACCCGCCCAGCAGTGGGGACTCACTTGGAGGCTCCGCTCCCACCCTGCTCCCTCCAGGTGGAGAAAGTGAGGTCAGCCCGGCAGAGCCCTGCCCCCTCCAGACAAGCTGAAGGAGGTGGGAAGGCCACTGAAGACTCTGAGTCACTTGGCGATTTCCCAACCCTGAGTCATGCCATCCCTACTGGGACTAAGCACTGGTATGATTTGATTTAAGTTGCATGAGAAGTTGATGATTGTATCTAAAGTACCATTGTTGCTACTAATATTATTACTACTACACTTACAACTCTGATGATGATACTAGTAGTATAGTAACAAAAATATTTATTAAGTATTTATGTGCCAAGCACTTAGCATAGTGGTATCTCATATATCTAAATAGGCATTTTTACAATATCATCATTTACTTTCTCATTATTGATATTACACAACAATAGTCACGAATGGTCAAACCATGGTATAAGCAAAAGGTTAGAAACAAGCATTTGATTTACAAAAAGGAAGGTTTCCCATTCCTTTGGAGCCTCCTTAACCCTTCTTGAAGGAAGACAAATGCGTCCTCTTGTGGGCGTCACCAGCACTGCTTCGACTGCCTGACACACGTAGCTGTGTGACTTTGGGATATTAATAAATGTCTTTCAGCCTGTTTCCTTACAGCAGAATGGAGACAATATTGCTTACCTTGTAGGAATGTTAGGGTGAAATGAGAAAATATACATCAAGTGCCTGAGACATTTTAGGCATTTAAAGTGAGCAACTTGAATTTTACCCATATATAGCAATGATTGTCAATTGGGTTGGAGGAGAGGACATGTTCTCCTATAGAAGCCTATCAGAATTTCTTTTATTTTTTTATTTTTTATTTTTTTGGTGAGGAAGACCGGCCATGAGCTAACATCCTTTGCCAACCTTCCTCTCTTTTTTTTGCTTGAGGAAAATTGGCCCTGAGCTAAATCTGTGCCCATCTTCCTCTATTTTGTATGTGGAATGCTGCCACAGCATGGCTTGATGAGTGGTGTGTAGGTCTGTGCCCGGGATCTGAACCTGCAAACCCCGGGCCACTGCAGCAGAGTATGCAAACCGCTACACCACTAGTCATCAGAATTTCTGAGTGAGGCCTTTTTAAAATCATATATGATCTCCCCCAAATGGACATTCTTTTCTCCTCTTTTTCTTTCCTCCCCCTCTCAACTCCAGAACTATGGCTATGTCAAACAATTTTTCCTGATGAAAGACTTTTATGTTGGGATAGAGTGGAAGAAAGCTTGAGAACTTTTGATAAAAGTAGTAGTTTCCAACTTCCCTGTATCAGATCACTTGGGGATCTTGATCTAAGCAGATTCCCTGGCTGAACTACCTAACAGAAGTTCTCAAACTCTAGTATGCATGCACACGAAGTGCAACTTCCTTTGGATTGCTGACAGTGAAAGGGAGCAGGGAGGGGGAGAGAGGAGAGAGATGAGTTTTGTGTTTAAGAATGAAGAATCCAGTTGACTTTCTGTAAATTGTTAAGGGTCGCATTCTGCTTTACTATGTCTCCTTGTAACTAACTACCCGCATTTATGCATTGTGAAAGATGGGTCTGTGAAGAAAACATCACAGGGACTGACGCCCTGTTAAGGGAAATGCTCCTGACTAATAATGCCAAAAACCACTCTCCTAAACAACTCCAAGAAGGTATAGTAGATTGATACTCCTTCTTCCCCTTTAGTAGTGCAAAGAGATGTTAGGCTCATTGAAATCTTACAATCATGCAGAACTTCCCTAGGGATATAATAAGGTTTTGGTGAATATAATTTTAATCATTCTCTTTGAGTTTAAGGAGTTTTAACCATTTCTTTCTGATATGCTTGTATCTGTTTCCTCCTAGGTCCTACGTTATATCACTAAACAGGTTGTGTGAAAGGTCGATAGAAAGAAGTCAGAAATAAGTGCCGTGGAATAGAGCAACGTACTTGTGGTTACTGGATAGTGTTCTAGATCACCACTGTCAAATAGAAATAAGACGCAAGCCACACATATAATTTTAACATATAATTTTAAACTTTCTATAGCCACATTAAAGTAAAAAGGCAAAATTAATTTTAATAACTATTTTATTTAACACAATATATCTAATATATTATTCCATCAGGTGCTCGATATCAAAAACGATTAATGAGATATTTTACTGTTGTTCCATACTAAGTCTTAGGAATCCAGTGTATATTTTATACTTACTGCACATCTCATTTTGGACTAGCTACATTTCAAGTGCTCAACAGCCAGGTGTGGTTAGTGTCTGTTCTATTGAAGAGCACAGGATTGATATTATTGAATAACAGCAATCTGCTGGGTGCTTATAACCTATAAAGGGGGCCACCCTTATAGGCATCAACAAATTCCAATCTTTCAAGTGAATGGGACTACAAAAGGCAATACTTAGGTATATTTTCATATTTCAATCAATTTTTAAAATCAGTCAGAATCACCAAGGAAATGACCCTTGTCTTTGGGTCACTAAGGTGATTTCTTAAATGAGATATGTTTTGTTCTTTGTGAAATAACTACACCTAAATGAATTTTTCTTAAGGTCCTTATTTTAAGTATGGCCAAAACTATGGCTAGGATTGAAAGTTTTACATTTAGAGCAACATTGTTTTCTTGATTTGTTTGGCCTGTAGTCTGATAGAGCAATGTTACTTCTTATTTGGTAAGCTGTATAGAATTTAGATTATGGCTGCTAAGTTTCCCCTTTAGCATTTTCAGCTGTCCCAGTAAGACATATGGACACGATACAGATTCTAGAACGCTTGACTCCACTCTCTGCCAGTGAACTTATACCATATGCAGAAGTATTAACATCCAATATGAACCAGCTATTGAATTCAGGGGTTCTGTGGAGAATGCTTCAAACAGTCAATAAACTATGGATGATTCTTAAAACTGTGATGCCTAGAAGGTAATTTCAGTGTATTGTTACACGTAATAGATAAGTGTATAGCAGTGATTATATACAATAACCTAAACTTAATGGGTGAAAAAAATTGTTGAGTGTTTAACAATAGAAAACCCCTCTGAACACTACTAATTAAAGAGTCATTATAACTTTAAGAAAAAGCATAAATTTGATCTTAAGAAACAGAGAGAAACTATAAAGTATTTCCAACTTGAGAAACTTTTTTAAAAGTGAGTTCTCCTCTATAGGCATCTGTCATTTGTGGCTAATTGTGATTTAGATCACTATTGTGTCTTGCATCATTGTGGTGGCTCCACATTTTGCTGCACATTAAAATCACCTGGAGAGCTGTTAAAACTCTTGATCCCCAATTGGAACCCATGCCAATTAAATCAGAATGTCTGCGGATGGGAGTCAGGCATTAGTATTTTTTTTAAGATTCCCCAGTTGATTCCATTATGCAGCAATGTTTAGAGAACACTTGACTAATTATTTCTTCTTTAGTCAAATGGGTCTCTGCTGATCCATAGATTGCATCAGAAACACCTGGTCAGCTCTGAAAAACAGGATACTGGGCTGGCTTTCCCTGAGATATCAGATGCTTAATGTTCAATTAAGTAATTTCGATGCGAAAAAGAAAAGCATACACTTGAAAAATACTGTAAGAATTTTCATATTGTTAAACAAGGCAGTTTTGTAGTCTTCTAAGATTAAATACAGCAGCTCCTGTTTTGTTTTGTTTTAAACTGAGGCTTTGGAATATTTTATGTGAGTAGAAAACCTCTAGGAGTTCAGAAAAGGTTGAAATAAATGGTTTCTAACTAAATGCAGCACACATTCTTGGATCAGTTTTCAAAGACTGGTCAAAACCTGCTGTGTTTAAATAATAACATGCTGTTTTTCATCACATTCATTGATGATGTAAACAAAATGTGTAACTATATTAGTAAATGTTAATATTCATGTATTTTAAGTTAAGGTTACAAAATTTGTCACAATGTGATTTTTTTATTCAAGTGAAAACAGATGTGTGCAGCTATTTTGAATATTGGTTTATAAACATTCCTGTTCTTTATCAAATGAACTTGTAGTTTTTTGTGTTTTCTTTCACTACTGTTCACCTGAAAGGAACAGTTCAAGGGACTGGAATCCAGGACTGTCTGGCTCCAGAGCCTACGTGTATCCATTTCTGTTAAGGCCACACACGTCAAATGGCCATACAAGGCTAGAGTGGGTTGAGAGCCTTAGGAATTGAGCGGAGGAAAATCGTAGTCCTTTCCCTGGAGCAGTTACTTAAACGATTTGATATTTAAAAAAATTGTAAAAGCAGAATAAAAATTTGAAGATTTTTTTAAGTATTGATAAATTATCCTTCATTCCACTGTTTTAACAGCAAGTTACATTTTTTATACTTTCCCTCTATCTTTGCTTATGCATATATATTTTCACATAATGGAATTCATAATACCCAGTAGGGAGTCTGCTTTCTTTCATTTAACTTTATATGAAATTTTTTTTGCAAGTTGTTTAGTTTTGATAATTATTTTACTGGCTTCATAATGATCAAACTGATATATCATAACCGTAT
This sequence comes from Diceros bicornis minor, assembly GCF_020826845.1. Lineage (NCBI taxonomy): Eukaryota > Metazoa > Chordata > Mammalia > Perissodactyla > Rhinocerotidae > Diceros > Diceros bicornis. The sequence goes on along the minus strand of NW_026690912.1, from coordinate 345,932 downwards.
AGGGTGCTATTACTAGACCGGGAGGTTGATGACTTTTTTCAGGATTACAGTAGGCACTGTTATCAACTGAGGTATTTTTACTTTTTCTTTCTTTTGGATTACTCTTTTAGGATAAATTTTTGAGGCTGAGATTACTAAATTAAAAGGTAGAATTTATCTTTAGCACTGTACATTTTGCAATTTGGGAAGATGCAGTAAAACTGAAAGGGAGGCAAACAAATCCACTCTCCTCCCGCTGCTCCCCCTGCAGCAAACCTCTCCCCAAACTACTTGCTCAAACTTGAGAAACTGTCTCAGGTTTTGCTTTTTTGAGACACTAGTACTGGAGCCAAGCTTAAGTTACTCAGAAATTGACAAAATCACAATTTGGAGAGATCATGATTAACTCCCTACCTTCGAGGAAGCTGAAGTGTACTTCGTGGCAAAGAATAACAACCGAGTGTCAGGAGGGACAGAGGCGGATGAGCCTTGATGGAGCAGAAGCGGCCGGGGCGGGAGCGCTCTAGGGCGTTGCTCTGGGTGGACTCGCTGTCCGGGGAAGCCTCGAACATCCTGAGGTTCTGCGGCCAGTCGTCAACCAGCCTTGTCGCCTGGCGGGGCTCAGGCGTCTGGCAGTTCCCGCCTCCGTCTGTGCCACACCCGGGCGCCGTGAAGGTCGGAAGCGTGAGCTGAGCGGCACTGCCGGGCGCTCTGGGAAGAACCCGGCGAGGCTTCAAAGGGTTTGCTTTCGGTTGGTCTACAGACCTGAAGAATGAGACTGCGAGTTTCCAAGGAAATGGATGCACGGGTTAAGTCGCCGGTTTCAAAATCTCAAAACGGAGAAGACTTTTCCTTTAAACCCTGCGGTCTGCGAGCGTCCTTCGCTTTTCAGGCGTTCGCCTCCGGGCCACCAAATCCTTTGAGTGGGTTTTTATTGCGGAGGCTTCCCTCGGGGGCCAGGGTGCGCGCCCCCTCACCTCGCGCCGGGATTGGTTGCTTGGTTTCTGCTCTGGCGGGTGATTGGGTGCTGGGAGTCGAGGGGGCGGGAGGCGGGAATTCGTCCGGGAGAGCGCAGGCGCGTGGCCTGGAGAGAGCGGAGGAGGGAGCGGGGGAGGCGCCGGAGTCCGCGCTCGGCCCGGGAGTGGCAGCCCGGTGAGGAGGCGAGAGGGTTGGGGCCTCTCCTCTCTGCCGGGCTCCGCCGTGTGTGCTCGCGGATACCGTTTCCTTTTCTCCCGGGACCCGGAGCCCAGGCAGCGCTGCCTCGGTTTTCCTCAGAACAGGCCAGCCTGTCTCTCGTGGGGCGGCGCGCAGCCTGCCCGAAGGGAGCCTTCTGCTCTCGCCTGGCCGCCGTGCGGGCCGTCGGGGTGACCGCGTCCCGGGCCTCGGGGGTCTGAGCACGCGGAGGCCGGAGGGAGCCTGTCCCGACCCCCGGGGAGCAGGGCCCGGGCCCCCTCGGGCCCCGCTGACTCGTGGCGGCGGGGGCGACAGCGGGAGGCGGATCGGGGCCTCGTCCTTTATCCCCTGGGGGATGGCGGCGACTGCGGGCGGGGTGGATTTCTAGGCTGTATCTGAGGAACCAGCCAGCGTTGCGTTATTGGCTGCGGTGAAGGGGTTAGGGTCCACCAAATCTCTTCTCAAGTGTCGCACAGATAGAATCACAGAATAGTAGAACTGGGAAATACCTCAGAATAGTGGTTCTTAGCTTGTTTTGGAACACACAGGCTAGGGGTCAGGGTATAATTGGCTTCCTAAGCTGTTGAGTTGCTCTTTTAGCCATCCCTCCATCCCCAGGTCGAATTCACCCTTTTTTTTCACTATTGCAAGGAAGTCCTCAGTTGATAACAGTGCATATCAGTCTCCCCTCTATTTTCAGTGATTTTATTAGGATATAGTTCTGGGAATGAGAAATCCACGGACGTTCTCTTCAGAGAAACGCAGTCATGTACCAAGACTTCTGCACGCAATAGCAAGAGAGCACAGTCTCTGACTTCTGTCCCTGGATCCTAGATTAAGCATAGGTGGTTTAGAAGAGGTGGGGATTAAAGTAGATCACCTCCTCTGTGTCAAGTACTAGAGTTTAGGCACGTTCTATCCATTACCTCACTTAATTCTTATCTCAATGCCTGGCTAATTTTCGTCAAAACTCTATCAGGTAGATAATCTTATCTCCATTGCACAGATGAAGAAACTGACTGAGGTTCAGTGATTCACACAGTGGGACTCACACTTAGGCTTGCTTTACTCCAAAGCCCATCTTCTTTTCATTATACCCTTCTGACCTTTACATCAGAATTATCAAGCACCTACTGTGTGCCAAGGCATTTTCTCCCTTACAACAGTTTTTCAATTAGGGATTATTACAGATAAGGATCTTAGTCTAGAGAAGTGAAGACATGATCAAGGAAACACATCTGAGTTGTGGGAACCTGATCTAGAACTCGTACTTCTACCTCCTGGTCCACAGTTTTGGCAGAGTAGGGATACAAATCCGGATTTGTCAGATTCCGAGGCATGTTCTCAACCACTGTGATGGTTAAGACTAGGAAATTCTTTTACTTGCATTTGTTTTGTTTATACATTTAGGAATCCCCTTTTTATTTCTAGACTTCTGTCCTAGTCTAGTTGGGTATCTGGTTTTCTTTGACTGGCATTGTTTCAGTCTTGATTTTTGTTTCTGCTGCAGTTAGGAATCTAAGTAAACAGGAAAACATGACTCTTCAATATGGTCTGAATGTGCAGTTGGTGGGGTGAAGATGAACTTTCCTTGTCAAGCTTGTCCATCATAGCTTGCTAGAATGAATTCTGCAAGTATTTTTCAGCAGTTAAGTCTTTATTAAGATAAAGATGCTGATAATTCATAACATGTACTGAATCTGTGACTACATTCATTTTCTCAGATAGTAAATGGATTGAAAATATTTGCTGGGTTCATGGAAGAACATGTAACCTTTCGAAAAATAATCTTGATCACTATAAACTGTATATGGTTAGGAGGCAAAGGAGAATATTCTGAAAACTATTCTCAGCTCATTTGGAACTTCTATTTACTTTACGGAATTACTACTTTCTACAAAGTATTTACTGTCTTTTACACAGAATACTATATTTCTCACCATATTTTTTGAGATGTTTCAATCATATAGAAAATTAATAGACAAATGAGTAAGCCAACTTTCCAGAGTTGTTCCATCTTAATATTTTGCCATATTTACTTTATACCTTGTTTGCAAGTAACGTCACTAGTATGCTGAATTTATTCTTTTTCTTTCCTAGACATGTTGTTATACTTTTGTCACATATGTATGTATCTGTAAACAATATAGAGCATTACTCTACCTGTTTTTAAACTTTGTACAATGATATGATACTGTACCTATATTTGTTCAGAAGTTTTTTTAGTTGCTTAACATTATTTTAAGTAACCTTATTGAATGTTAATCTATTTTAATTGCTGTATAGTATTCCATTGTATGAATGTACCAGAATTTTTTTATCCAGTTTCCTTCTGACAGACATTTAAGTTGTTTACATTCTTTTGCAATTCTAAACAATGCTGCTATGAACTTTCTTATGCATGTTTCCTTATGTTCCTGTGGGAAAGGTTTTGGATATATACATAGGACTGGACTTCCTGGTGTTGGGTATCTTCAACTTTGCTAGAAATTGTTAATTTCTGTCCAAAGTGGTTGTAGTGATTTACACTCTCTCTAGCAGTATCCTCCATTAAGTTGTCTTCAAAGGTATTAGTGTACTCTAGTTTTACAGAAATGATGGTGCTTGCATCCTTAAGGCACAAATTGCTTTGTTCATTTCTTTTATGCCTATATGCTTTTAAGTCCAACATAATTTTAGGGAGAAAGATAAAGGAATAAGGTCTAGATTGAACGAAATACTCATTCTCCCTTCTGCTATTGCTATGTTCCCTCAAGTACAACTTTACTGCTTGTTGTGTTTGTACTTGTGATGCAGACAGACCCTAATGAAGTAAATTGTTTACTGATTTTTTTTTTATTGTTTTTGTGTCAATAGATTGTCCGAGGATTAAAAAGTAAGCAGCATTGTTTGTTGGAGAGCCCTACAGGAAGTGGGAAAAGCTTAGTCTTAATTTGTGCTGCTTTAGCGTGGCAACAGTCTCTTCTTCGTGGTGAGTATTTGGTTGATATATTCAGCTTGATTATTGGGACTTGAAAAAAATATAATAAAGTACTTTTTATCCAGAATGATTCATTTAAGGAAATAGCAGTAACTAAGAATATACTTTTGGTCTTTCTTTTAATCCTCCCTGCTTGATATTTTAATGAATCTCAATATAAACGAATACTCAAGTGGTTGTGCCTTTATTACATTATTAATCTTTGACTATTATCTTTTTGTAAGTTATGTAAATTGATGATCATTTCTCTATAAATGTCTCTGACAGCATAAGTGTTTCTCTCCTGTCCTAATTTGATGCTACAGATAGGGTGACCAACTTGTCCAGATTTGCCAGGTACTTTCCCAGGTTTAGCCCTGAAAATCTTACAGCCTGGGGAACCTCCCAATCCTGGGCAAATTCGAGTGGTTGCTCACTCTAGCTACAGAGGATGATTAATGTTTGTTTAATTAGAAATATTATGAATAGAGGTTCTTTCACTTTGAGGGAAGCCAGCGGATGAAAGCTTAAGCGAAAAAGCTGAAGTGCCGTTGTCACGTCGTTGTACATGCCACTCAAAGAGTGTTACAAACAATGGCGAGGACCGAGGAGCTTCACGTCATTTCAACAGTCCAAGTACACCACCTTCTGAAAGAAATGGCGCTTCATCAACTTGTCAAGGTAGGTTATATTTTTGCCTGGGTCTGTTGGTATGTGTAATAGGAACCTTCATTACTGTTGTTATGAGACCTAATTTGATAAATTTGATGAGCATAATTCATTAGGTACCTCCATCTAATTTCTCTGGAATTATTTTTAGATAACACGAGTGGTCAGAAATCCTTGGACTACTTTATTCTTGGCTTGGCTTTTAATTGATTTGGACATTTTGCTAGCTTAAATCATTTTTTGAAGCAGGCAAGGCAAAATAAATGATATTCAGAAATTGATGTTACTTGTAGGTAGGATTGTTAATTATAAGTTAGAATTTTAGAAAACATTGATTTGTATTGTAAGACAAAATCTAGTTAGCCTCATTCATTCTTGATAAGTTTGCATGAACTTCTGAAGCCAGTATCCTGCATGAGGATGAGATATGTTTTAGGTATGATCCTTGAATAGTTCTAATTAGATTTATTTAAGTGAAATATATTAAGAATAACATAAGACTCTTAATTTTTAAAAAATATTTCTCTGGCTTTGACTATATGGAAAAGATTGGTCGTTATTTGCCTAAGCCAGAAACCTAGGAGACATCCTGTACACGTTGCTCTACCTTATTTCTCCGTGCAAATCTCTATCTCCATTGACAACTCCCTGGTCCAAACTACCATCTCTTGTTTAGAGCATGCAATAACTTCTTTTCCTGCTTTCACTCATGCCGTTCTTTAACTAATCACTGGCAGGGAGAAAAGAGGTGGCCATGACTGACTTAAGTCTCAACGTATCCACTTCCTAAAATCAAGAATGGAGTCGTCTTCCTCTAAAGCACATGACTATGTGTGGAGGAGGGTGGCTGCTGGAACCCAAGTGTGATTCTGTTAGGAGTGAGGCAGAGGAGATGGAATAGTTACTGGAGAGGTGACCAATAGTGTTGTCTACACTGTTTTGACCCTTAGCCCTTTTGACTTTCTTTCCATTCCTTCAAAGGGTCATGCTTTCTTCTGCCTCAGAGCCTTTGCTTGTGTTAGTGTCTCTTCTGAGGAAAGTTACATCTTCAACTTGTTATCCTCCTCTTCCACTAGGTATCGCTTAAATTTCACTTCCTTGAGGGAGCCATGCTGACCTTTCCGTTAGATCAGATTTGGTTTCCCTGTTATTTTGTGTCATCTCACTGTGTTTGTCTCCTTCACAGCACTTGTTTGTGAAGTTTTTATTATCCATGTGTCTGTGTGCATCTTTTATTGATCTCTGCTTCCCCTAGCAGACTGTGTTCTCCATGAGGTCAGGAGCCATGTCAGTTTGCTTACCATTGTAACGCCGGAACCTAGCAGAGTGCTTGGCGTATAGTAGGTGCTAGATAACTATTTGTTGTGTGAATGAATGGAGTTGATTTTGAGCTAATTATAGAAACTCTGGTTTATAATATTTATATACAACCTGTATTTTTTTTATTTTTTTTATTTTTATTTATTTTTTTTTTTGTGAGGAGATCAGCCCTGAGCTAACATCCGCCAATCCTCCTCCTTTTTTGCTGAGGAAGACAGCCCTGGGCCAACATCGGTGCCCATCTTCCTCCACTTTACATGGGACGCCGCCACAGCATGGCTTACCAAGCAGTGCGTCGGTGCGCGCCCGGGATCCGAACCAGCGAACCCCGGGCCGCCGCAGCGGAGCGCGCGCACTTAACCGCTTGCGCCACCGGGCCGGCCCCGTCCTATATTTTTTTTAGAAAAGCTTTACTGAAACATACTTGACAAAACAAACTGCATTTATTTAAATGGTACGCTTTGGGGTCCTCGCGTCAGGCAGGGCCTGCGCAGGGCCCTCCTGGCGAATCGCGGCCCGCGCTGCCTCGCCACCCCCTCGCGCGGGGAGGGGCGGGGGCCGGGGGCGAGCGCCCCTGCGCGCAGGGTGCCTTGCCCCAAGTTCACGTGTCTCGAAGGTGGGAGTGCGGGTCTCTGCTTGCAACGGCGGCGCTAGAGCGGAGTGTGGGCTGCGGCGGCCGGAGTCATGGCAGGACAGGCATTTAGAGAGTCTCTTCCCCTCTTTGACCGAGTTTTGGTTGAAAGGAGTGCAGCCGAAACTGTAACCAAAGGAGGCATTATGCTTCCAGAAAAATCTCAAGGAAAAGCATTGCAAGCAACAGCAGTAGCTGTTGGATCGGGCTCTAAAGGAAAGAGTGGAGAGATTCAACCAGTTAGTGTGAAAGTGGGAGATAAAGTTCTTCTCCTAGAGTAGGGAGGCACCAAAGTAGCTCTAGACGACAAGGATTATTTCTTATTTAGAGATGGTGACATTCTTGGAAAGTATGTAGACTGAAATGAATCACTATTGAAATGGCATCACGTGAAGCTGCCGATTCCACTGAAGTACTGAAATCTTTCATCATGTAAATAATTTCCATGTCTCTCTTTTATAATAAACTAATGATATCCAAACTAATGACATCCCGTGTCTCTAAAATTTAGTTTCACTGTACTGATATAAACATTTCCAAATAAAAATATATAAATGAAAAAATATAAAATAAAATAAATGGTACGCTTTGATAAGTTATGGCCTCCACCATAGGGTGTACCTCCATGAAACTCGCAGTCAGCGTCAAGATAGTGAACATATCCACTACCTTCAAAAGTTTTCTCATGCACCTTTGTTATCCCTCCTTCCCACCCTTCTGTGACTTTCTCTCCCCAAACAACCACTGATTTGCTTTCTATCACTATAGATTAGTTTGCATTTTCTAGAGTTTGTATAAATGGAATCAGACAATTTGTACACCAATTTTGTCTAGCTTCTGTCACTTAACATAATTCTTTTGAAATTCATCCATGTTGTGTGTGTCAACAGTTTGTTCCTTTGTGTTGCTGAGTAAGGTTCTGTTCTATGGATATACTACAAATTGTTTATCCAGTCACGTGTTGATGTATATGTGAGTTGTTTCTAGTTTTGGGCTATTACAAATAAAGCTGCTATGAACATTTGTATGTAAGTCTTTGTTATGGACATGTGCTTTCCTTTTTATGGGCAAATACATAAGAGTAGAATGAGTGGATCATATGTTTAACTCTTTAAGAAACTTCCAAACTGTTACCCAAAGTGTTTATACATTATACCACTTTACATTCCCACCAGCAGTGTCGGAGAGTTCCCATTTCTCTACATCTTTGCTTACACTTGGTATGGTCAGTCTTGTCTGCCATTCTAATAGGCATGTAGTGTGGTATCTCATTGTGGTTTTAATTTGCATTTCCCTGATGACTTATGATGTTGAGCATCTTTTCATGTGCTTATGAGCCATCTGTATATCTTCTCTGATAAAATGTCTTTTTGAAACTTTTGCCTGTTTTTTTTTCTTATTGTTAAGTTTTGAGAGTTCTTTATATATTTTGAATACAAGTGTTTTTCTATCAAATATAGTTTTAGGTTTTACTGTTAGGTCTAAAATCCATTTCGAGTTATTTTTGGTATATGGTGTGAGGTATGGATCCAAGTTCATTTATTTTGCCTATGGATATCTCATTGTTCAGCACCATTTATTGAAAAGGCTATCCTTTATCCACTGCATTGCCTTTGTTCCTTGGTAAAAAAATCAGTTGTCAATATATACACAACTTGCATTTTAGCATCATTGTGAGTTTGGGCTGTTTAGAATAGTCTCTTGAAGCATCAGATGCGATAAATCAGGGTTGGATTCTTTCTATTTTTAAGCAAATTCTTTAGTAAGATATAAGCTAAATACAGAAAAGCATACAAATCCTAAGTGTATAGCTTGATGAATTTTCACAAAGTAAACACACTCGTGTATCTACCACCTAGATAAAAATAGGACATTACCAACACCCTACAGCCCCTTCTTATGCTCTTTTCTAGTCACTATCCTTTCTCTCCACAGGTATTGGCTATCCTCCCTTCTGTCACCATTGATGAGTTTTGCCTCTTTATAGAAATGGAGTGATATCTGTACTCTTGAGTCTGCGTACTTTTGCTTACCATTGTATTTTGGGGATTCATTTGTGTTGTTGCATATAGTAGTAGTTCTTGTTGTGGTATATTATTTACTTCTATGAACATATCACAGTTTATTAATCCGTTCTGCAGTTATTAGACATTTGGATGGTTTCTACATTAGGCTTTTAATGCTTTTATGAACATTCTTGTTCATTCTTTTGCAAATAGGTAAGTATTTTCTGTTGGATATATACCTAGGAATGGCATTGCTGGTCATAGTGTATGGATATGTTCAGCTATAGTAGAGACTGCCAACATTTTCCAAAGTGGTTGAACCAGTTTATGCAACCCCTTCCCTACATCCAGTAGTATTATGGGAATTATGTTGTTCAGCATTCTTGTTAACACTTGCTATGTCCAGTCTTCTAAAATTTTAGCCATTCTGGTGCATGGATGGTGTTCTCGTGAGTTTGAATTGGTATTTCTCTGGTGACTAATGAGGTTGAGCATCTTTTTATATGTTTATCGGTCATTTGAATATTCCTTTTAGTGAATTGCCTATTTAGATTGCCCATATTTCTATTGGGTTGTTTCTTACTGATTTCTATGAGTTTCTTTTTTTTGTTAAATATCTTCTGGATATGTCTTGTTTCTTTATAACTTTGTATTTTAAAGACTTAACCCCTCCAATAAGCTTCCTGTAAATGTCCCTGCTATAGAGAAGAGGAAGATAAGCCTTTTGGTCTATGCAAATAATATGATTTTTTTTTTTAATGAATTGGGGTAAATCTCATTTGGCACATGGCAGTTCAGTTTTTCTAAAACTAAATTATTGTTTTTGGTAGACGTCCCCTGGCCTTTAATGGGTCCATGCAAATTTGCCCCTTGATTTATTTGGGACAGGGTTTCTCAAAAGTGGCACTATTAAAATTTGAATGGGATAATTCTTTGTTGTGGCAGCTGTCCTGTGCACTGTGGGATGCTTAGCAGCATCTCCCAGGCCTCAACCCACTAGAGGCCAGTAGTACCTACCCCCCACTTTGTGACAACCAAAATGTTTCCAGACGTTGCTGAATGTCCCTGGGGTGGGAGGTGGGGGTGTTACAATTGCCCCGGTCGAGAAACACTGATCTAGATTTGTTTTGTGGGTATTTTACCAGTTTGCCAGGAAATTACAGAGCTCAAAATTACGTGTCTTTTCTGAAATCCATATGGAAATACAAAGGACTAAGAATAGCCAAGATATTTTTTAAGCAGCAGGTCAAGGTGAGAAGACTTGATCTATGAGATATCCTGATTTATTATATATAAAGCTATAGTAACTAAAGCACTTTGGTATTAGCACAGTGTTAGACCAGTGGAAAACAGTAGAGAACCCAAATCCAGTTCCACGTGTATCCAGAAACTTGATTTCTTTTAATAGAAGTGCTCTTACAGAGCAGAGGGCAAAGGAGGGGCGTTTCTTTAAGTGGTCCTGGGACTATTAGATATCAGTGTGGAAAAAATTCAAATTGGAACCCTACTTTACTCCGTACACAAAAATCCATTCCAGGTAGATTAAAGACCTAGGCATGAAAGGCAAAACTATTAAGATGTTAGAATATAGTGGTTTTCAAACGATGTTCTTAAGAGTCTTAGAAAAAACATGGCTTGTAGTGGGAAGGGGACAGTGGATCAGGGAAGTTCTAGGTCTCGCGTGCTCTTTTGGAAATTTTAAACGCTATTTCTTAAAAAACTGTAGTCCTCCTCAGAAAAGGCTTGAAAACCCGTGCTGTGTGGCATAGATAGCCTTCTGTGTTTGTGCAGACTCAAACTTTTTTTTTTTTGAAAATAGTATTGGACTTGCTTATAGGGCTTTCTCCCCTAGTAGTCTGTAAATCCTTCAAGGCCAGGGACTGGTTTTTTTTCATTGTTTTTCCATGGGGTCTGGAATTGTATGGACTCAATAAAATAAATGCTTGTTAAATGAATTCAAGAACTGGGAGTGGAGGGAAAGTATAGAGAAGAGCAGAGAGGAAGGAAGGTACTTTGAAGAACACTCTCATTTACAGAAAAGGAGAAACCAATGTATTGGAATAGTTAAGAACCGTGTTACAGATATTAAAGAAAAAGCAAATGCATTTATTCTGTTGCAAGAATACAGAGTGTTATGTTTGGCTGTATACCTAGAGGTTATGCTTATGGATTTTAGAATCAGACAGCAGGAGTCAGTCATATCTAGGCTCTGCCTCTTACTAGCTAAACAATATTGGGCATGAACTTGACTTCTTTAAAACCTAGTATTCGCACTTATAAAATGGGAATAATATTATTCGGTGATTTAAGAGGTCATTGATGACCTTGAGATAGAGCTTTCCGGATTGTGGGATTAAAAGCTAGATTATAGGAGCTTGATTCTACTATATTGTTAAGCCTAAAGAACATTGAGAAGCTTAGTAGGAAACAAACATTGAGACACTGTAAAGAACGATTTTTATAGAAATGAAATACTTTTTCTTGAGAGACTCTTACAGTATTATTTTTTAAGCCACGTTATTGGGAGTGGTCTACAAAAGCATAAAGCTACAATTGGACTTTCCTGTTGAAAGTATATTTCTCAAAATGTTTGCTATATCTTTGTTAAGGTAAACTGAGTGGTAAAGTGCTTTTAAACATGTTGAGCATTTCATGTTTTAAAGTATGTTATGAAATTTTTAGAAATAAATCATACATCTTGATTCCAATATTTTTCTAGAAAAATTTCCTGGAGCAACCCCTGATGGCCTAGCGGTTAAAGTTTGGCACGCTCCGCTTCGGAGTCCCAGGTTCAGTTCCCAGGCGCGAACCACACCACTCGTCTCTCATTGACTATGCTGTGGCAGTGGCTCATGTAGAAGAACTAGAAGGAGTTACACGTAGAATATAGAACTATGTACTGGGGCTTTGGGAAGGGAGAAAGAAGAGAGGCAGATTGGCAACAGATGTTAGCTCAGGGCAAATCTTTCCAAGCAGGGAAAAAAAAAGAAAAAGAAAAATTACCTAAGTGTAAGTTATTTATACTCATATTTGATGACTTCTTATATAAGACTCTCCTGAAAAAAACTATACTGGCTGCAAAGCTATCTGCCAATAAACAGGTATCCATATGGAGAGATGAAAATGGTGATTTTCAAGTAGAGAAGAATTCAGCCCTTATAAACTACACAGTAGGTAAACAGAATTTGTTGGCAGTGAAATATTCCCGTTAGTTCTAGTAGAACAAGGTAGCCAAGCATCAATCAAGATTTCAGTGGTGCTTGTAGAGAGTAGTTGGGTCATGTCACAGACGTAAATTGTAAATTATTGTAACTTCATTTTATATAGTTACTCATTACAAAGGAGTTTATTATTATACTAGATTATTGAGGCTAACATCATTAAAATGAAACTGCATGGTGCTTTCTTATATAAGAGGAATTTGACAGTAAACTATTTACTTAAGGCATATACTGATAGTATAGCTACTTTGTACTTTTAATTCTTCTGTTGTTTTGATCTAATAATGGCATTTTGGGGGGTCAAAATACCTTTTTTTAGAAACCTTGATACAAGCATATGCTGTCTTCAAAATCTTACTTCAAATAAAGCAATAGAGGCAAGTTGGAAGTAAAAGCATGGAATACATAAACAAAATAATAAGGGAATTATGGTGCCAGTTATCAATGGATTGCCCCTGTGTCACAAGATCAGAGTGTTGGCCTCTATTGTCTGTTCTGCAATAATGGAGCTGCACCCAGTAGACATTTCTCTTTTGCACCTGGCAGGGGTTAAGCTTTTGTCAGAGAAGGTTTAGGACAAAGGGCCTTCCATCCTAATTCCAGGGTGCTTCCATTCTTTTCTTTTTCTTTCTCCTGCAGTACAACCAGCAGTGGCACAATTCAGGGGTGTCTACGTGGACTCACCCACAGTGGGTGATCCACAGTGGATTCAGTGGATCCCCTTGGATGGCTTAATAAGGAGAATGAGTGGCACCGCTGCAAGTGGAATCCCAGTGAATCCAGTAGGCATCCCAGCCTCAGCCTACCTGCCCCTGGGAGGGGACAGGGCTTTCCTGTTTGCCGGTCTCAGCCTGCTGTTCCCTACCTGCTGAGCTCTGCCCTGACCAGGGACTGGTACTGGCCTTGGGAAACATGACAATCTTCTCCATCATCCCTGTGCTGCAATCATTCCTTCTCTAACAAGGCCTGAAGGCAGCCTTGGCGAGGGGGTCCTCTCCCAAATTTGTTTCTTTCTTAACTACTCTACTGTAATTCTGGGCTATTCTCTATAGTTCCCTTTAAAGGTTTATGGTTAATTGTTCATTATATAAACTGTCCCTGCTCAATCTATTGGTTGGTTTCCATGTCCTGATTGAACACTGATTTTTATCATTATATATTATTTTATAGGGTGTTAGTGCTAAGGGGAAAAATGAAAGGGGAACAAGTTGGATAGGGAGTGTCAGAACAAGAGGATAGTTTATATTTTAAATGAGATGGTCAATACAGCCTCACCAAGATGACATTTGAACACAGAATTAAAGATAGTGAAGAAGATGAGGCATGAAATCATCATGTGGAAGAGGATTCCAAGTGGAAGGAACATAGAGTACAAGTCTACAGGTGGGAGAGTGCCTGGCATGTACCAGGAGCATAATGGAGGGCAGAGGGACTGGAGCAAATGGTACAGGGGATGACTGGCCAAAGATGATGTCAGAGAGAGTGTGGGACCAACTGTATTGGGCTTGAGGTCCATCATAAGGACTTGAACTTTCCCCCTGAGAGAAATGGAGAGCCCCTTGAGAGATTTCACAATGTCAGGGTGTGACATCTGGTTTTAAAGGGTCACTCCAATTGGTGCATTGAGGATAGATTGCGCATCAAATATAGAGGCAGAGAAACCAGTTAGAAGGATAGAGCGATAATCCAGGCCAGAACAATGGTGCAATGTGGTCCACCCAGCCATCAGGGAGTAACAGGGTGTGGACTTACATACCCACCGCAAGCAAAGAAAAAACTAGTCCAAATACCTGATATGATTATTTCACTAATGATCAGTCTACATATGCAGTGGGTGAAAGTCCACAAGGCCAGAGAAAAGCAACCTTCATGTAAAGAAAAATTCTAAGGAACTGTAAGTCAAACCACCTGCAACAACCACAGATTCTAGAATTATTTGAGATGCCAAGACAATGAGGAGGGAATAATCTTTTCAACAAGTAGTGCTGGGACATGTGGATATCCACATGTGAAAGAATAAAGGTGAACCCCTACCTCACACCATATACAAAAATGTTACATCTTCTTACCATCAAAGATGTAAATGTAAGACCTAAAACTATAAAACTCTTGGAAGAAAACATGGCCCTGGATTAGGCAATGTTTTTGTAATTGTGGCACCCAACACATAAGCAACCAAGGGAAAACAGATCAATTAAACTTCATGAAAAGTAAAACTTGAGTGCGTTGAAAGACACGATCAAGAAAGCGAAAAGACGACTCACAGAAGGGGAGAATATGTTTACAGATCTTTACATATCTGATAAAGGTCTACTATTGAGAATATATAATACATTCTCCCCTCTCAACAATAAAATACAAATAACACAATGAAAAATGGGCAATGCGTTTGGATAGGCATTTCTCCAGCAGAAATACATGCCTGCCTGGTGCTGTGCTGTCCCTGCCTGAGGCTGCAGTTCCTGTGCTGGCCATCAGGTAGCAGCCTTCTGTGTCAGTGGTGCCCACTGAGCTTTGCTGGAGCAATTTGGGGAAAGGAGGATTCATGCAGAAGTCACGCTGACCCTCGCCTGCCTCAGGACCCACTTGCACTTCCTATTACTAGTGTTCCTCTTCACCGACTGAGTGGAGCAAAAGCAGGAAGGAGGGATCCAAGATGCCCCTATTTGTTCATTCGGCAGCTATGTGCCAAGCCATCACCCTGGGCCGGGAGCCCTGGTGGGCCCAAGGGTGGTGCTGAAATCTACCCAGTGGTCCCTGCCCACCAGGAGCTCAGTTTGGAGGCAGATGGACAAAAGCACAAAATCAGAGACACGTGAAAGAGAAGAGCATGAACTGGAATGAAAATAAAGAGTGTCCTGCAGGGAGGGCTGGGGTCTCACTGGGTAGGAGGGTCTGAAAGGCCTGACTGAGGTGACATTTGCTGTGACCAGAATGACATGAGGACACAGCGCTGCACTCACCTGTGATCAGCGTGCCAGGGAGAAGGCACTGCTGGTGTGGAGACACCCAGGCAGAAGTGAGTTTGGCCAGAGGAGGTTAGAGAGGTGGGCACTGTGGCTGCAGAGAACCTGGAGGGGAGAGGAGGGAGGGGGCAGGCCAGACCCGGGAGCTGGGAGATGGTGTGAGGTGTCTCCTCCTCTCTGACAACACTGCTCCCCACCCTGCATCTGTAAACCGCAAATATTCACTCTCTCTTCATCTCTGTGGACCAGGAATCCTGCACAACTGAGCTGAAGCCTCTGCTCATGACGACTTCCAGGTTGGGGCTGTGGCCTCCACTGAGGCTGGACCAGGGTGAGATGTGCTGTCAAGCTTACTCCTGTGGGCTCGGTCAGGATCAGCTTCACTGAGAGCCTGGCTCCTTTCTGTCTGTTGGCCAGGGCACTCCCTTGGTTTTCTTCTGCGTGGGCCTCTGCATAGGGGAGCTCAGGACATCCATGTATGTCCCCAGGTCCAGGGGTTAGACAGACTGAGAGAGGGGAACAAGGGGAGAGGGAAGAGGGAACACAAGAGAGCGAGTGAGAGAGAATGACAGCCTCGGTGATGGAATCTGGGAAGGGTCGTCCTGTCACTTGTGCTGGGTCTGCTGGTCAGAAGCCAGTCCCTAAGCAGTCAGTGGTCCACAGGGACGTATAGAACAGGCAGGGAGATCGTCCCTGCAGGGGCACGCTGACCTTGACTCGAGTGTCCTGGTGGCGAAAGGCTCCCTTCCTACCTGGGCTGACCCTGCGTTGAGCTCAGATCCTCCTCCTTGGGAGTGTTGCTCATCGCGGCCCGGGTGTGCTCTCCCGGGTTCCCTGGGCTCCTGTCCCCTCCAGGAGGGAGATGTACACTGAGGGGGCTGAGGCCAGAGCAAGCAGGGACCACTCCACCCTCCCAGCTCATTTGCTTCCTTCCCCAGGAGGGCCGACTCCTCAGGAGCCTCTCCTCACTGCTCACCATCTTCTCTGCTCTGAGAGCACCTCCTTTCAGCCTCTGAAGAAGACCTGGGGAGAAGTTTCCAGGTGGGAAGGCCTCTCTCCATGGGAGCCCCAGAGTGGACAGGGACCTTCGACAGGGCTGGGCATTGTCCCCTCAGTCAACTTGGACTTCCTGGGAGGCAGCAACCCCTGGGGGCAGGGCCTAGGCTGGTGGCAGGTCTCTAAGCATCCCCACAATGCCCATCTTCCTGGTCTCACCTGATTGAGCACAGGCCTGCACAAGCACACAACCTTCCAGACCCCCTGGGGTTACGTGCAGCCCATCAAGGCCGCTGTGTCTGTCTCATTGTGTGGTTGTCCGTCTCACCTTGCTGGCTGATTCGCTGCTCTGTTCTAGATCCAACCTCAGGCGGCTGCAAAGTTGACCTTCCACGTCCGCTTGCCACTGAGATGGCTACTGTTTCCAGGAATGCTTAGGGGCCGGGCTTTGCCCACGCATGGCGACATCAAGTGGGCAACCTCTGACAGTGAAGCCACCCCCATTCAGGCTTGCGCCGCTCACAGGGCCGTCACACTGAGGGGGTGGGGACGGGACCTGCCCTGGGCAAAAACACCACGACTCTCACTGTTCTTCCCTCAGCTTCACATGCTCCTCAGTTGGTTGTATGTCTTTGGTCTCTTCCCAGAGGTTGTTTTCTGACAGCACGTCCGGTGTGATCATGGCTTTCCGGGAAGAGGATTGGCTGAACTCCTCACTCAACCATTCGGTGCGTCCTGCCGACCCACGCCGATCACTTTCTGAAGGCGCATCCTTTCAGCAATCTGAGGACCCAAGATTGTGAGTCTGTGTCCTGGAGGGATTTTGAGAAGAGCTGGTGGGATGGCAGTATTGCAAAGCATCAAGTCTTGCTTCCAGAAAGCTCTCTGGGATCCTCATCATCTTGCTGTTTTGGAGTCAAAGCCCTGAGATCTTTAAAAAGCCAGCAATGTTAGAACATGGGCAGGACAAACAAAAGTCTCTGGGCTCCAACACCAACTAAAATATTCTGAATTTCTAGTAACCTGAGACGAGTGGAAAGGAGTTGGGAGTGTGGAGTGGAGGGGCGGTTTGGGCCAACTACGAATCTGGGAGGAGAAATGCCATGCAGAGCAGCCTTTCTGGGGGCATACATGTGGGACATGTGTGCAGACCCCCGCTGCAGACATTGCTGCTGCTGCCCTTCAGTTCCCTCAGCCCACTTGAGTCCCTGCAGTCCCTGGGAGCCAGTCCCCGGCAGGCCCACAGTGTCCCCCTGGAGCACCTGCATCCACTCTCTGCCTGAGGGCTCTCTCCTGCAGCGGGAGCTTCCTCTCCTGCGAGCCTGTGCCAGCCTGTAGCACAGAAGCCTTCACGACCCGGGGTAAACCCTCCACCCACGGGGACAGAGCCAGTCCGGGTGGGATCTCGTCTCCCAGCAGGACTAGGATGGATGCTCACCTCAGTGCTCCCTCGTCAGGCCCCGCACTGGCGCTCCTCCTCCAGGCTCCCTTCCCCATGGCCTCCCTCGGGCCTCCTCCCTCACCTGCAGACAAACCACTCGCCCTATGTCCTTGTCTGCGTTGGGGCCCAGACTCTGCGGAGGCTGCACGCTGGCTGTGACGTGGAGCAGGTTGTCCAGCTTTCTGGACTTGAGCTTCCTCACCTGTGAGATGGGGACACAGGCCTGCCTCCCGGAGTCGCCAGAGGAGACGCAGCGTGGGGAGACGCACACCGCTGCAAAGAAGGACGCCCGCTGATCACCCAGGGAAAACCCCAACCTTGCCAAAGCAACAGGAGCTCGCGAGGCTGAGGGAGGAACGCGGGCAGCCTGTCCACACAACGTGGAGAGTCGCTGACGAGTGTGGCCGTGCAGGGTAGGCACCCGGACAGTGGAAGAGCCATTCGACAAGGAGGGGGACAGGACAGAGGCTTCCAAGGAGAAAGATTTAAGTGTTGGAGGATCACAGAGGCCTTAGGAAAATCATGAGGCCCTGGAACATGTTTACTGAAATGCTATTATTGGCCGGAAGAATGTGTTACAAACACCCAGTCCACTCTGGATTACTTCTCATTGGTTGTAGGAATGAGTGCACACTTGTGATTAGAACCCACATTTTGTTAAGTGTAGGATATCTTTATTTTTCTTAACTTTTAATTATTTTTTTTTGTCGATGAAGTGCCAAGCATGGGTTTTCTCCGTTCTTTTCTTTGCATGGGTGGCCTCTACTTTCAGAAGCGGATTCCTGGTGCTCATCACCCCTGCTAACCCGAGGGACAGCCCTCTTTCAGGTCACACAGTGGATGTGAGCTCCAGGTGGGCAGGGACCACATGGGGTCATACTCACTGGTGAAGTTACAGTGCTCGGCCCCTGGCAGGGACCAGAACGTATTGGCTGAATGAGTGAGTGAAACAATGAACGAATGCATGAATGAGTACATGAGTGCAGGAGTGAGTGAGTGAAGGAATGAGTGAAGGAATGACTGGGTGAATGAAGCAGTAAGTGAGTAAACCACAGAAGCTGGATCCACACAGGAGGAGCCTTTATCTGTGGCGGGCTCACACGGGGTCACAGCACAAGCCCTGGACGGTGGCATGGAGCATGTCCAGCTGTCCTCCCAGCGCTGAGCCTCCGTCACCTGCAACACAGTGTGGTCCTGGATCTTCTTCAGCTCCTCCTCAAACAATGCTGAATGTTCCCAGGAGCAGGGCAGCAGGAAGGGAACCTGAGGAGGGACATCCCAGACCCTGCGCCCTGGAGGACCACTGTGACAGCCTGGCAGGGGGCTCTTAACACGCTCCGGGCACCAGGCTAGAGATGCTCAAACAATTGCTCAGGGAAGTCTCCCAACAGCCCATCAGGAGGCCAAGTTATTTCCTCATTGTACAGATGGGGAAACTGAGGCTGAGAGCCTCACCTGCATCACCAGCTAGAAAGAGGCTGAGCAGGGACTAGGACCCCTGTTTCTCTGACTTTGGATCATTGCAAACCACTGTCCTGCACTGTGGCCTCCTCGGGCTCAGGGGTCCTGGCCTCCCTGGGGCCTGCACCATTCTGGCCTCCAGCCATCACTGAACTAAAGGGACAGGGCCACTCCGTCTGCCTGGGGCTGGGTATGGTGGCCGGGGAATGGCCAGCTGTGGGCGCTGTGGGCTCTCCCAGCACCAAGGACCAGCCTATCCCCCCGCAGAGTGAGGTCTCTCTGGGCATCAGGACCAAAAGTTCTCAGAACTTTAGGGAAAAGAGGTCCCTCTCTCAGCATGGGGGAGCCCTTCTCAGGCAGGCCCAAGGGGTCTAAGAGGCACTGGGTTCAAATCCCGGCTCTGCCACTCTGCAGGGCACAGAGGGGGCAAGTCTCTTTGAGCCTCAGTTTCCTCATCAGTGAAATGAAGACAATAATTGCTCCTCCCCCAAGGAGTTGTGGGGAGAATTCAAGGAGATAGCTCAAGAGGAGAACAGAGGCCCCGGTAAGTGCTCATCACCGTGAGCTGTTCCTGCTGATGTCACCCCACTCAGAGCCCCCTGAGGCCCTTCGCCTCTGCCCACTCTGATCTCCCACCAGGCATGCCCTACTCGCTCTGACTCCGCTGTTCCTCTGGAATGCCTTTCTCCACCCCATCTCGTCCCACGGCAGTCAGCCAGCCAGGTGGGGATCCAGGACCCAGCCCCATCTCTCCTCTCTTGATTCCTCTTCATTAGAGCTAGCAGCTGTTGAGATCTGAGAAGGTGCAGGGCACTCCAGGTGCAGCCTCAGCGAACTTGTCTGACACCACCATGAAAGGTCGGCTGTCACCACACTTCACAGGTGAGGAAACCGAGGCTCCAATGGCAGTGCCTCTCCGAGGTCACCAGGGCTCTCTCCCTCATCCCCACTGAGCAGGGCCCCTACATCGCAGAGGCTGAATGTGCTGGATATGTGGGCTGGTGCTGGCACAGTGCCTGAGGCAGCCATCACTCCTGGAAAACCCTGAGGTGTGCTTTGGGCACGATGACCTTCTCCAAAGCCTCTAGCCCCGTGCTCTGACATTCTGGCACCTTCTATGACACCTCCACTCTGTCTTGTAAGAGTCACTTCTGCTCACACAAGCTCAAGTGGGTCCTGCTGTTGCAACTGAGAACTCCCCCTGGAGGGAGCATGTTCAAGGAGGTCCCTGTGACTCACTGCACTGACCTAGATGTACTTTCCTGACTGAGGATGGGGCTCTCTGCTTGGAGGGAGAGGGAGCAGGCAGGAGTGTCCAGACCCTCATCATCATCTGTCCTGGATGGCAGGCCAGGCTGCTCAGCTCAGGTGAGTTAGGGAGCAGGAGGGGCATAGGCAAGGCCAAATCGGGGTCAGGTGTGTTAGGGGCGGGGCCAGGGGTGAGGGGAGTGGGAGGGACAGAAGCAACAGGAGCGAGGCCTTCCAGCTGGGCAGGTCACCCCAGGTACCTTCATCCCCTGCATCCTAGCTGCTCCTCCTTCTCCCTCTCTCCCTCAGGTCTCTGCTTCAGGGTCTCTGGACTCCCTGTTCCCAAACAAGATCACAGGGTAGAAGGAGACCTTGGGGGTCAGAGACTGTGACCAACACCTTAACATCACGTTTACATTATGAGCCAGAATCTCCGCCTCTAGGGATCGGTCCTAAAGAAGTAGAGATTTATGGATGCAGGTGTTCCTTTCAGCACGATGACGGGAGTGAAAAATCAGAAATGATCCGTGTTGCCCAGCAGAGGCTCTTAGGCAATTCTGAGGCCGACGCAGAGGAGAAAGAGGATTGACTGGCCAGGGTCCAGCCCTGGGGAAATCAGGTTCCAGAAGAGCACACTCCCTGCAGTCCTTCCCACACGATAGCCGCAAGTGCACACCCATACACACTTGCACATAGACATACCCATGTGCATACAGATGCACACAGCTGAATGGGCACATGCACACACGTGCACACACACGTGCATACAAAGGCAAAGGACTGAAACGGTGAACACTGCCTGTTAAGGGCACTCCTCAGTTTCCACTTAATTCTTAATTCCCTTAGAATTCATTCTTTTGCTGTAATTAACGTACATTGTCTTCGTAATAAAAACCTTTACAAAGAAAAACTAAATAATGTACTTCAGTCCAAAGATGAATGATAAATGGATAACATTAACATGTGATTTTAATCTTGTTAGAATTATAAGAGGAATAGAGGCACATTCTATCAAGTTGAAACATCACGCAGGCCTCTAAAGGAGAAGAGAAGCGAGTGGCAATTCCCATCCACAGAGGTGAGCCCCATGGATGATTTGGTACGTATCTCTCTGGCTCTGTCTCTCTCTTTCTCTGTCTGTCTCTGTCTCTCTCTCACACACAGATTCATGTTCCTAGATGCATGTCTCCCGGCTGATATCACATATTAGTGGTCTTACAGATGGGACGGATGGATCCCATCGCCTCGCCATGGACAGTAGCGTTCCTTCCAATTGCTTGCTATTGCAACCAGTGCTGTGATGAATAGTCTGGAAAATACATCTTTGAAAAGTTGGGCAGGAATTTCTGTGGGATGAAGTCCTGGGATCAGTACCGCCAGCACAGGCGTGCCCCTGGGGACTGCGATGGGTCCTGCAGGTTGGTCTCCAGAGAGGAGTGTCCTTTCACACTTGTCTCTAGGGGTCTACTGGGGCCTCTGCTTCCTCACATTGTCACCAGGTCTGGTTGTCACCACACTGGAACTCAGCCCGTCTGATGGGGCCCAGTGCCCTCTCCACAGTGTCTCCATGTGCGCGTCTCCTCCTCGGGGAGCTCGCGCATCTCTGACACACGCTGCCCCTGTGTATCACCTCTCGTTGGCGTTGAATGTGTTTGCTCTTTATCTCTTTTTAAAACTCTGACTTTCGAGTGTTTTTTTGGACCACAAGGATGCGTAACCTTTCCCTGGCCTTGTGTCATGAGGAATACATTCCGGTTTGTGGTTTGTCTTTCCAGCTTTCTACCCTTTCTTGTTTTGGTTTTGGCCGCAGGAAGAGCAACGCGTTTCGTGTGTGGCTTCTGGCTCTGGTGTCCCACGTAGAACAGCAGTCTGTACCCCAAGATTATGCACATATTTACCAGAAGGGCTTTCTTTGATACATCAAATCTAGACTCCATCTGGGATTTTCCTATCAAATTAGAGAAATTCTATTTCAAATAAAAACAGAAAAGGAAAACCTATCAGGCCGTTTGAAAAGAAATGGGCAGACACACATGGCCACCTACGGCATGATTTCACTTATAAGAAACATGCAGAACAGATTAAAAAAAAAACAAAACAGTGACAGAAAACAGATTAGGGGTTGCCAGGGCCTGAGGGAGAAAGTGGGAGTGAGTGCTTTTAGAACAGGGTGTTCTTTTGGAGAATGAAATATTGTAAACGCATACAGCGGTGATGGCTGCACAGCATTGTGAATGTACTTAATGCTCAGGAAGTGTACAATTTAAAATGAAAAACAGTAAACTGTTAAAAGATGAAAGTGAAATTTATTTTAAATAATCAAGATATAAACAATAAAAAAAGCAATGAAAGGAACCATGAAATAGAGAAACACAATTAGGAGGATGGGGAAGGAAATTTGTGGTAAGGGAGCAGGTGGAACAGGTGGGACTGGAGGTGCTAATGAGGGAGGTTCCCGAGCCAGCTCTCACAGGCCTCAGAATTTGGCCTCAGCTGCCTCTCTGTCTCATGCAGGCGCCTGTGCAGAGCTTGACTCTCCTTGCACAGAGGCTGGGCCCTCAGCTGCCTCCTGATCTCCTGCAGGAGCCTGTGCAGGGGATGGCTCTCCCTGTACAGAGGCTGTAGCCTCAGCTGCCTCCCTGTCTCCTGCAGGAGACTGTGCAAGGGATGGCTCTCCCTGCACGGAGGCTGGGCCCTCTGCTGACTCTCGTTCTCCTGCAGGAGCCTGTGCAGGGCATGGCTCTCCCTGCACAGAGGTTGGGGCCTCAGCTGCCTCCTGTTCTCCTGCAGGAGCCAGTGCAGGGGATGGCTCTCCCTGCTTGGAGGCTGATGCCTCAGCTGCCTCTTGGTTTGTCTTTCCAGCTTTCTACCCTTTCTTGTTTTTGTTTAGGCTGCAGGAAGAGCAACGCATTTCGTGTGTGGCTTCTGGCTCTGGTGTCCCACGTAGAACAGCAGTCTGTACCCCAAGATTATGCACATATTTACCAAAAGGGCTTTCTTTGATACATCAAATCTAGACTCCATCTGGGATTTTCCTATCAAATTAGAGAAATTCTATTTCAAATAAAAACAGAAAAGGAAAACCTATCAGGCCGTGCGAAAATAAATGGGCAGAAAAGACATGGCCACCTATGGCATGATTTCACTTATAGGAAACATCCTGAACAGATTTAAAAAATAAAAGGAAACAGTGACAGAAAACAGATTAGGGGTTGCCAGGGCCTGAGGGAGAAAGTGGGAGTGAGTGCTTTTAGAACAGGGTGTTCTTTTGGAGAATGAAATACTC
The DNA here is from genome assembly GCF_020826845.1 of Diceros bicornis minor. Taxonomy (NCBI): domain Eukaryota; kingdom Metazoa; phylum Chordata; class Mammalia; order Perissodactyla; family Rhinocerotidae; genus Diceros; species Diceros bicornis. Next base: position 322,576 of record NW_026690912.1, on the reverse strand, counting down.
TAAACGCATACAGCGGTGATGGCTGCACAGCATTGTGAATGTACTTAATGCTCATGAAGTGTACAATTTAAAATGAAAAACAATAAACTGTTAAAAGATGAAAGTGAAATTTATTTTAAATAATCAAGATATAAACAATAAAAAAAAATCAATGAAAGAAACCAAGAAATAGAGAAACACAATTAGGAGGATGGGGAAGGAAATTGGTGGTAAGGGAGTAGGTGGAACAGGTGGGACTGGAGGTGCTAATGAGGGAGGGTCCTGAGCCAGCTCTCCCAGGCCGCAGAGATTGGCCTCAGCTGCCTCCCTGTGTCCTGCAGGCGCCTGTGCAAGGGATGGCTCTCCCTGCACAGAGGCTGGGGCCTCAGCTGCCTCTCGTTCTCCTCCCTGAGCCTGTGCAGGGCTTGGCTCTCCCTGCACAGAGGTTGGGCCCTCAGCTGCCTCCTGTTCTCCTGCAGGAGGCTGTGCAGGGGATGGCTCTCCCTGCACAGAGGCTGGGCCCTCAGCTGCCTCCTGTTCTCCTGCTGGAGGCTGTGCAGGGGATGGCTCTCCCTGAACAGAGGCTGGGGCCTCAGCTGCCTCCCTGTCTCCTGCAGGAGACTGTGCAGGGGATGGCTCTCCCTGCACAGAGGCTGGGGCCTCAGCTGCCTCCTGGTCTCCTGCAGGAGACTGTGCAGGGGATGGCTCTCCCTGCACAGAGGCTGGGCCCTCAGCTGCCTCCTGTTCTCCTGCAGGAGGCTGTGCAGGGGATGGCTCTCCCTGCACAGAGGCTGGGGCCTCAGCTGCCTCCTGGTCTCCTGCCGGAGACAGTGCAGGGGATGGCTCTACCTGCACAGAGGCTGGGCCCTCAGCTGCCTCCTGTTCTCCTGCCGGAGAGAGTGCAGGGGATGGCTCTCCCAGCACGGAGGCTGGGCCCTCAGCTGCCTCCTGTTCTCCTGCAGGAGACTGTGCAGGGGATGGCTCTCCCTGCACAGAGGCTGGGCCCTCAGCTGCCTCCTGTTCTCCTGCAGGAGACTGTGCAGGGGATGGCTCTCCCTGCACAGAGGCTGGGCCCTCAGCTGCCTCCTGTTCTCCTGCTGGAGGCTGTGCAGGGGATGGCTCTCCCTGCACAGAGGCTGGGGCCTCAGCTGCCTCCTGTTCTCCTGCAGGAGGCTGTGCAGGGGATGGCTCTCCCTGCACAGAGGCTGGGGCCTCAGCTGCCTCCTGTTCTCCTGCAGGAGACTGTGCAGGGTATAGCTCTCCCTGCACAGAGGCTGGGCCCTCAGCTGCCTCCTGTTCTCCTGCAGGAGACTGTGTAGGGGATGGCTCTCCCTGCACAGAGGCTGGGCCCTCAGCTGCCTCCTGTTCTCCTGCAGGAGACTGTGCAGGGGATGGCTCTCCCTTCACAGAGGCTGGGGCCTCAGCTGCCTCCTGTTCTCCTGCTGGAGGCTGTGCAGGGGATGGCTCTCCCTGCACAGAGGCTGGGGCCTCAGCTGCCTCCCTGTCTCCTGCAGGAGACTGTGCAGGGGATGGCTCTCCCTGCACAGAGTCTGGGCCCTCAGCTGCCTCCCTGTCTCCTGCAGGAGGCTGTGCAGGGGATGGCTCTCCCTGCACAGAGTCTGGGCCCTCAGCTGCCTCCCTGTCTCCTGCAGGAGGCTGTGCAGGGGATGGCTCTCCCTGCACAGAGGCTGGGGCCTCAGCTGCCTCCTGTTCTCCTGCAGGAGGCTGTGCAGGGGATGGCTCTCCCTGCACAGAGGCTGGGGCCTCAGCTGCCTCCTGTTCTCCTGCAGGAGCCTGTGCAGGGGATGGCTCTCCCTGCACAGAGGCTGAGGCCTCAGCTGCCTCTTGGAGTCCTGCGGGAGTCTGTGCAGGAGATGTCTGTCCCAGCACGGAGGCAGGGATCTCAGCTGCCTCCTCGTCTCCTGCAGGAGGCTGTGCAGGGGATGGCCCTCCCTGCACAGAGGTTTGGGCCTCTTCTGCCTCCTGGTATGCTACAGGAGACTCTGCAGGGGATGGCGCTCCCTGCACGGAGGCTGGGGCCTCAGCTGCCTCCTGCGCTGCTGCAGGACATGGTGGGTATGATGGTTCTCCTGGGATTGAACCTGGGTCTTCTGGTGGCTCTGAGGGTTTTATCACTGTCACTGCAGACCGTCTCCCGGTAGCTGCTGGTCCAGGCCTGTGGGACACCGGCGCCTCCATCGGGGAGATGGATGGAATATCCCCTTCCGCCAGCTCCACGCTGATCTTCTTCGTGGAGCTCTGCAAAGACAGTGACTGGCTCCGTCCCAGAGGCATCAGAGCCCTGCCCAGCTGTCCTTGCTGCTGCTTCTGCCCTCTGGTCCTAATTCTCCCAGATCAGGCACACACCTGTGTCTGCACATTATTCCACCCCTGAGGAAAGACCTACACCTCAGGGGCTTGGGATAAACCTCAGGCAGAAGGGCACCACCCCGCACTCCACATCCCACCCAGCCGGCCTTGACCTGGGCTTTGAACCTGACCGACCCCCCAAGGCTTCTAACACCTCACCGACTGCTCCTGCTCACGGTGGTCTACCCACATGAACCCGCCCTTCCAGGCACACATGGGGAGGGGATGTAGGGCTGCCCAGATGGGACCACAGTGGTAGCCTGGTTTGGAATGGCCTTCCCTGGGCCTCCCGGTGTTACCTTTCCATCCCTCCGGGTAAACGACCAGAGCCGTCGGCCGTGAGAGGGGCACCAGCATCTGCATCGGTCTTTGGGGGCTTTCCTGGGGCTCCGGCCCCTGGGCATTGGGAAGCAGCAACTAAACATGTTGCTCCTTCTAGACAAATGCTAGAGAAGTGAGCTCGCTTGGGGGCTGTGTTTAGGATGTGGGTGCCTAGTTACCAGGGTTCCAAGTTCTATTGGGCTCTGTGAGGTCACTTCCTGGGATCTCCTTACCTAAGCTTCCTCCTCACACAAGACCTTCCTAAGGGCCCCCCGGGCTGCTGACTGCTCACTCTCCATCTCCACACCCTGTCCAGACACAGTCACACTGACACAGTCCACCCCACAGCCTCTGGGGAGGTCTGGACGCAACCAGGGCCCCAGCTTTGAGGACACAGAGTTGAATTCAGTCCCGCTCCTGCTTCTTGCCAGTGATGTCACCCTGGACAACCCTGCGCCTCTCAGGGCCTCCCCTCTCAGGGTCTCTCCTGTGTTCATGTCCCTCTCTGTGTAGTGGGGGTCATTCTAGCATCTACTTCCTAGGGATGTCATCAGGTGTATAGACCTAGAGATCCCTACAGAGGCTGTGAATCCCGTGGGCTGCTCCCACACGTAGTTCCTGCACAGACTTGGCAGTGCAAGGATTACAGAAAGGGCTGGCTGTGGCAGAGAATACAACGCAAAGAGGCTTGGGTCTGCTGGGCGTCTGGGAGAGGCACTTCCCCTCTTGCCTGTTTCCCAGTGTTCCTAGGGAGGGTTGAAATGAAATGACGTTCAGACATCATCTCCTTCTGGCTCGCAACCCTCCAGGGCCTCCTGTTATGTTTAGACTCAGGTCCAAGTGCCTGAGTGGTGGTCATCTCAGCCTATGTGGTGGGCAGCCCCCACAACGGCTCCCAGCGTTCCCACTTCCTAGGCACACATCCTATGTAATCCCCGCTCCTCTATGAGAATGGACTTTGCGGCTGGCTTCTAACCAATAGAATAGGGCCGAGTGATGGGATGTCACTTCCACGGTCAGCTTAATGAAAAGTCTGTGACTTCTGTGTGGTTCTGTCTCTCCTGTGTTCATTCTATCTCTCTGTCTCTGTCTCTCTCTCTCTGTCTTTGTCTCTCTCTGTCTCTGTGTCTCTGGCTGTCTGTATCTCTCTTGGTCTCTCCCTGTCTCTCTGTCTCTCTCTTTGTCTCCCTGTCTCTGTCTGTGTCTACTCTCTTTGTCTCTCCTCCCCATCTTTCTATCTCTGTGTGTCACTGTCTCTCTTTCTCTCCCTCTTTCTGTCTCTCTGATCCACTATTCAGGAGAAGCCATATCAGATATTATGAGCTTCCTTCCCTATGACACCCCCTAATGCAAAGAACTGGCAGAGGGTCCCGGCCCACAGACAGAAAAGGCCTGAAACCCCCCATCCAAACTGAATCCTACCACTGCCCCGATACTTGTGAATGATCTCCGAGATGGCTCCTGCCTCTATCGAGCTTCAGTTGAGAACACAGCCCCAGCCTCCTGCTAGACCTTGACGGGGAGCCTCCCAGCTGACCTGAGCCTGGACCCTGGTAGAGACACTGTCAGATGCTCAATGATAGGTCTCATAAGTGCTAAGTGAGGCTAATGCTGTCACCCAGCATAGACAGCTAGTACCTCCTTCCAGGCCTGGGTCTGGCCCTGCCATCCTCTCTCCCTCACTTCTCTCCTCCCCAGCTCACTCTAGCCACACTGGCTCTTTTCTCACCTCCTCTCTCGTCAAATCCTCTTCTGCCTCCAAGTCTCTGTGCCTTTGAGCTTCCCCCCAGCACGCTGTTTGCAGACAGATGCAGGGCTGACTCCTCTTGTCCTTCTGCTCAGGGCACAAATGTCCCCAGGGAGGCCCTTTACACCCACCTAGGGGCTCCAGGCCCTCCCTCCTCCAGCACCCTGCTTCATTGCTCTGTAGTACCTTCTCTTCTTTTTCACATGGATTTGTTCATGATTTTGTCCTTTCCACCTCCAGGCTGTGAGCTCCTGGAGGACAGAGACCATGTGGGTGCTTTCAGCACTGCCCTCAGGACTAACATGGGCCCTGCTCAGGGTGAGTGCTGGGGCCACAGTAGCTGAAAGAATCATGAAAGGATCTCAGGGTCCCCTCCCGCCTCTGAGCAGCTCCCATTGTGGACGTGGATGCCAGTAATCAAAGGTGCCTGTTGCTTTGGACAGGGGAACACCCAGAACGAGCCCTGGGCGTCCCTTCCCTGCTCCACTTGCTGCATTGAGCATGAGTGGACACAGGACACCCCTGGTTGTCAGCCCCAGCCTTGCAGCCCCAGGCAGGAAAGCAGAAAGCGAAACACACACCTTTCTTTGTTTGGGGTCCTCAAGGCAGTGGTTCCACCAGGGCCCAGGACGCAAAGGAGCAGGACCTGTGGGCTCCAGGAGGGACGTGAGGGACCTCAGAAGCCTCTCTTGCTCCCCGCTTTCCCTCCACTGGCCCTGGCGTGTCCCGTTGACTCACAAGGCCTCCTCGCCCCAGCCAGGGCAATGACTCCACCTCACTTCCAAAGGAGGCCCCCGAGGCTCCGACAAGGATGGCCTTGTCCCTGGTCCCCAGACAAGTCGACCAGTGCTCTACCATGTTCTGCACTGCCCGGGGCTCCAGTCCCCAAGCTCTCAGGCTGCCTTCTGCTCAGCAAGACCTCGAGGGAATGGAATGCATTTTACAAGGACTCAGAGAACAGTGGGTCATGGATGGAGAACGAAGGTCAATAGACTCTTCTACAAGCCTGTGGGACCCTTAGAGTCACCCCGTCTATGCACCCCAATTTACAGAGGCGTAAGATCTAGCCTTCTCTGCTGTATCCCCTCCACCCTATGGGGTCACATCCTAGTTCCCGGTGCCCAGAGTGGTGGCCACAGGACGCCAGACCTGGTTCTCTACAGGCTGCTCTAGGGATGGCCCCCACCCCTGCATCCCCCTGTGTACCTTGGGGACCCCCTGCCCACCAGTCTGGCATCTCTCCCCTTCATGCTATGGGCCTGGGCATGTTGTTAGGGGACCGGATGCCCATGCCCCATGGCAGAGCTGCCTCCAACCTCTTTCTTCCTTCCTCCTGTCACCTCCCCAGTGAGCACTTCCCTTCTGAGACCGGGCTGGGCATTCAGAGTGTGTGTGTATGCTTGTGTGTGTGAGTGTGTCCACGTGGGGATGCGTATAGCAAAGGGCCCTACATGGGAGGGCGTTGGCAGGGGTCCCCCAGGGTATTAGGGGCTCTCATTCCCAAAGCAAGCCCCTTGGAAGTGCTGAGGCTGGCCTAAGAGCTTGGAATGCTCTCTTCCCCTCTGGACTCTGCCCACCTTGTGACCCCAGGGCCTGTCCCTGCTTCTCCTGGCCTCAGTTTCCCAACTGTCCTGTGAGGGTTGGACACGGAGCAACATCAGCCCCGATGAGCATGGACATGGCCCGGGATCTCCGCCCACATGAGTGTGGCAGGGATCCCCTCACGGTCTCACAGGCCTCTCTCCTGTGCGGCAACCAGGCCTCCTGTCCATGGTCAGGCACACAGAGGGGCCCTGCAGACAGCACTTCTGGGTGACACAGCTCGCAGCACACACGTGTAACACAACGGTCCCTTGACATGGCTGCTTTCATCTGTCCCCTCCCCAGCCAACTGCTCGGTGACCCTCACACCCCCTACGTCGCAGGAACACGCCACAGAAGCCAGGTGGGCCACACGGTGCACAGTTGGGTAGGTTGGACATCTGGTGACGTGAGGGTCACTGAATATACACCGACTTCACTGTCCTGGTCCACAGACTCCATCCCAGGGTCCAGCTCCATGCATGGCTGGTCCTGCGGACACGAAGACAGTGGTGGACACAGACCCTGGGCAGGGAGAAGGCCAGGCTGCCCTTTTCCCTCCTCCTCTACACCCCCTCCCTACCACATGAGGTCCAGCCAGTCCCTGCCTGCAGCCCTGGCGGGTGTAGGAGGAGCTGAAGGGAGCCCAGCTGGGCAACTATTGGAGGGAGTTACTGTTATTAGGGAGCCCACTGGGTGCTGAGTGATTGCACCCCATTTTACAGATGACCAGTGGTCCCAGCATTCAAGGTCACTCTGCTCTAAGTGACCAAGTCCAGACGTGAACAGGGGACTAGAAATCCTTGATTTTCACCAGCATTGAGCCCAGCATTGACCATCGAGGCCTTGTCCTGCGTTGGGGCTCCCCCAGCCAGGCGACCTCCTGAGTCCAAGCACTTTGGGCAGCTTCGTCTCCCTGCTTGAATCCCAACACACTCTCCTGAGGTCAGAGTCACTGACCCCATTTTTCATGGAGGAAACTGAGGCTCCGAGAAGACACCACATGACCTTGCCTGTCACAGGGCTGTGAGGTGACACAGCTGTGGGTTTGACCCCAGGTCAATCTGACCCTAAAGGCTCTGCTAGCACAGGAGCCTGAGGAGGTGGCCTGTGAGCCCAGCACAGAGGTGAGTCCATCCTGGATGGGGGCTCGGGGGAGGGGCACTGCAGACTAGGAGCTCTGAAGGGGGCAGGGGCTTGGCAGGGTCCTTGGGGAGGAAGGCTTTAGGGAGGGTGGGGTGCGGTGAGGGGTGCACTCTGGGGACGGTGTCTGGACCAGATCACACAGGGCCGTGACTCAGGCAAGGAGTCGGGCTTCACTACAGGTTGGTTGGACTTGAACGAGCAGTCTCATCAGAGCCTCAGGCGGTTAGATCCTAGATTTGGAGGGAGCTCGGTGGGCACCTTATCCACCTCCACTCAAGCCCAGATCCCCAAGAACCAACAGGATGAGAAGGCTGCCTCCATTTCTTCCCATGTACAGTGGGCACTGTGGCGGTCGCCTACGTCCTGCCTGGGCTGGGCCTGCTGCCTGGAGGGCCCAGAGAGGGCTTCTTGTCAAAGTAGCCATTCAGGACAGGTCTGTGCTCAGAGAGCTCTGAGTGATGGGACCAAGGGCACGTCCCACCAGTGGGCTAAACAAGACGCTCCTGTCCACGTTGCTGTTGTTTACTCCAGGTGGACAGGGATGATGCAGCATCGCCCACCGTGTGGATGGAGAGGGCCAGCGAGGAGCTGTGGTTGAAGAGCCTGAGACACGACGCTTGTGTGTGACCAAAGCTGCCATGGGTGTGGTGGAGGCTGAGGAGGAGGAAGTGCTGCTGGAGGCCAAGATGAAACCAGAGACCATCGGGGACCAGGGGGCGGTTGATTTCCATCACTGTGGGGGTGGCATGATCAGCAGAGTCTCTGGACCCGGCAGGACACCCCAGGCCGGCATCCAGCTCCTGGGGTTCTTGGCCCCTTTGTAGGTGTCACTGGGGAACACTGGTCCCAGGCAAGAAGGGACTGGGAGTGGGCTGTCAGGGAGAATGGGGAGGGCAGCCACCTTCTTTTCCTTGCCATCAGGGGCCTCTGGCTCAAAACTCATGTTGCTCTCCTCCACCTTGGAGCTGGAGGAACCAGCCAAGTGCTCGCTGAGCATTGGACAATGTCCCTGCCACTGAGGTCCTGGCCCCACCTGAGGTGTCCCAGCACTTGGAGTGGGAGCCGTGCCTGGTCCTGAAGCCTGTGTTGGGGCCTGTTGGCTTGGAGGCTGGACGGAAGGGCTGCATTTGCAGAGGTCACGCCCCCTGGGTGAGTGGGGACCCTGGGACACCTGAAGTCACAGATGCAAGTGACCCGCACCTGGGAAGGTGTGAGGGAGGTGCACAGAGGGCAGTGCCTCAGTGGCAGGCAGAGCTTCATGCCCATGGGCAGCACTCCTTGGCAAAGATCAGCTAGTCCTTTGGACCCTAGAGGGCAGAAGGCACCTAAGGCTCCCAGTGTTCCACGGGAGGCCAGGACAGCCTGTTGACTGGCAGGCATCAGGCCTGCAGCACGAGAGGTTCAGGGTGAAACTGCTCCTGGGTAGCCTGGGCCAGCTGGTTGGACAGAAAAGATGGCCACCTGGTTTTTGTCACTCTAGTCTGTACGTGCTCATCTCCCCAGCTAGCCAGACCCTGGGGAGGGTGGCCCTGTGGCTAAACAGCACTAGGGACTGAGGAGAAGGTGCCCTTGGCAATATCGAGTCCCTCTTCTTCATGTGAAGCAGGGTTGAGCCGGCTCCATGCCTGACCTCACCCCCTTGGTGACGGCGGGCTTCCTCAGGTCAAAGTCATACTAGGCATCGGGTTCATGGCACTGAACACATTGGCATCCTCAGGGGTCTTCAGCATGGGGGGGAGGGGCCAAAGGAGGGTTGGCTGTGCTCAGGACAGCCACACCAGGGACAGGGAAATGCACAGAGACAGGAAGCAGATCAGTGCTTCTCAGGGGGTGGGGGAGTGGATATGGGGGCATGGCTGCTTCATGGGTACAGGGGTTCTGGTGGGGTGAAGCAATGATCTGGAACTAGATAACGGTGACGGTACACAGCATAGAGGATGTAGTTAATGGCCGGCCCTGAATTGTACAACTTTAAGTGATGAAAACATTAAACTTTATTGAATCTAAATTGGAACACATAAAACATAAGAAATCATAAAACATAGAAAAGGGAAAGACATCTCTGGGTGGGGGCTGGAGCCGGCCGGGCCTTAGTTGCCGGCGATGTGGGTGGTGCTGCAGCTGCCCTAGTGCTGGAGCCACTGCTGTGGCTGATGCTGGAGATCCCCCCAGCTCTGGCTGTGCAACTGGCTCAGGAGCTGGACCTGAGCTGGGGCTAGAGCTGGGTCTGTCTCAGGCGGTGGTGCCTGACCTGCTTCTAGAATTGGCTCCGGTCCTGAGACTGACTCTAGCTCTGCCTTATTGACAGATGTGGTGCGGGAGCTAGTGATGGGAATGGCTGCGGCTCTGGAGCTGGTCGAGTGTGGGAGCTGGAGGAGCTCTAGTTCTGGAGCTGGCTGCACCTGAGCTCTGGAGCTGCTGCCAGAGCTCTCACTAGTCCACAGCTGGAGCAGGATCTGCTTCTATGTGGCTCTAATTTTGTAGGTTGAGGTAACTCTGGCTCTGCTGCTGGTGACCGAGCCTTCTCTAGCTCCACAGCTGGTAAACAACGTGTCCTGACCTTTAGATGGTGTCAGCGACATCACCAACCCATCATGAGCTGTCCATCAGATGGTGGGAGTACTCCAGCAAATAGCATCTATTACATTAGTGTTATTTCATCTCAGTTCCAGTTACATATTTATTTATTTATTTATTTTATTTATTTTTTTTTTTGTGAGGAGATCAGCCCTGTGCTAACATCCGCCAATCCTCCTCTTTTTTTTGCCGAGGAAGACGGCCCTGGGCTAACATCTGTGCCCATCCTCCTCCACTTTATATGGGACGCCGCCACAGCATGGCTTGCCAAAGCAGTGCGTCGGTGCATGCCCGGGATCCAAACCAGTGAACCCCGGGGCGCCGCAGCGGAGCGCATGCACCCAACCGCTTGCGCCACCGGGCGGGCCCCCAGTTACATATTTATTTTAAATATACTTAGAAGGAGAATAGGATAACAGAAACCATTTACTCTTTGCTGAGATTTAACAGAGCACACCTTATTGATGTCGTTTTTTAAGAACTATTACACAGTGGAAGACACCATTCTCCTTCCTCTCTCTTTCCTCCCCAAAGGTAACTACTGTCTTGAAGTTAATATATGTATTCTATACACATTTTCTCTTGCAGAAAACAGTTGTCCCCAATTTGCTGAGATTTTTTTATGTGTCTATCAAATATATGCTTCTGAGCAGATGCTGTTAAAAACTCTGTCCTTTCAAAGTAAAGATGACAAGTCAACCATTAGTTGAGAAACTACCTGCTTTTTAGACATCATTTTTAAAAGAGAGGTTTGAAAATATCTCCATCATGTTACCATTGATCCTCCCTATTTGGAAGAGTTACATTCTATTAATTTTTAGCAAACACTGCATGAGCCAGACTGAACCAGTGCTCCTAGGGGAAGGACAAGGTTAGGTTTCTGCAGTCTTTGGTCGTGACATGTTTGGGAACCTGTAAACGCATAGCCTTGTTTTATGTTTGTCTCTTTTGAAAAGACCTTATTTAGTATAGACTGTAGACACATTATTTGAACTCCCAGCCAATATCACTATCCATAACCCATGCCTGAAGGAAGCTCATCTAACGCAAGTGTTTTCTACATATGGCTCCATCACAGGCTTCCTGTGCTTAGGAACACTACACAACACTTCAGCACTATGTTTGCGGATCATTACAAAGAGGAAAAACAGCAGCAAGAAGCAAAAAAGGTGAAAAACGTACCATTTAATAGACCAGGAAAAGGACACTTGTTGGCCTGAGAGCTGAAACAAGAGTGTCACCTTGTTCTACCTCAGCTGAGAACGTGCGCCTCAGGCAACTCCCACTTTCTGCCACTCTGCACCCGTCCAGGAATTCCCAGGGAAAACACAGTGTGTGTTGGGTTTGGATTCACCTGTAAATGTTAGTGACTAGGTGAATTCACGAATATCAAATTACTGAATAAGGAGGATTGACTCTGTTCTGTTGCCAAAAACAATGAGTGTGTGAAACATACTTCAGAACTTCAACATGGAAGGCTTTCTCATCTGCTTTAAAATCTACATGAAGAGTGTCATGGTTTTGAGCCATTTGTTAAAAATGTCAAAAACATCTTCTGATTGGTTTAAAAGAACAACTGATTGACCTCAGGAATGGCTGTGTGTACTCACCATCTCTGATTTCTCTCATTCTCTCTTGAACCCATTCCAATGAACCCCCACCACCCCACTACAACTCTTTTTTCCACGGTCACAAGTGACCACCACATTGCTAAGTCTTACAGTCATTTGTCAGTCTGTGATTTACTTGATCTACCAGCACTTGACATAACTAATCACTATGTATGTTAATAAAGTCTGGTAATAGCCAATACATTATTTTGGGACAATCAGATATTCATTTGACAAAATATTAATAAATATTCTATTTGGTCTCACACCACTCCTTAAAAATCAACTCCAAATCTGAATATAATAAACAATAAAAGTTGAATGAATATTAAAAGTATTAGATTGTTTTAAAAAGATTATAGAACATCTTTATATCTTGGATAATAGACAGTCTTACTAAACGAGACTCAGAAAGCAGAACTCTAGTCGACAAGATTCATAAAACTAACTACAGCAAAATACAACTTTGTAAGACCAAAGGCACCGTAAATTAAGTAAAAAAACAGAAGAAAACACTCCAACATGTAATCAAGGGTTTCTCTGCAGACTATATGAAGAACTCCTGTAAACTAATGAGAGACAAACCATCCAGTGGAAGTGTGGCAAAGGACACGAACAGCCAAACAATTCTCAGAGGAGGAAATATGAAATGCCAGTAACCAAGAAGTGTTCAACCTTCCCAGAGATGACAGAAATACAAAATAAATCAACAAAGAGACATGCCTTAGATATCAGATTGACAAACATTTACAAAGTTTGTTTCAGGTGTTGGTTACATGGAAAAATGAATCCACTCATACGGTACTGAAGCACAACTTTTGGAGAACAAATTGAAAATACCTGTTGAATTTCTCAAATGAGCATTTTCTATGACTCAGCAGTTCTGTTTATTAGTATCTGCCCAGGAGAGACCTTCACACAGATGCAAAAAGAAACATGTATAAGAATGTTCTTCATAATATTGTAATAGCAAAAAATGGGGACAACCCAAACGTGCACCAAAAGAAGAATGGTTCAACAAGACGTAGTTTATTCGTAGTAACATGTCAGAGTGACAAAGAATGGAGTAGATCCAAGCAAATTGTTACAAAAGTATCTCCCATATAGTTTTGGGTGAAAAGAGGAGGCTGCAGAATGAGGTGCATATTATACCATTTTCTTTAAACACACAAAACAAAAAGAAAAGAATATTTTTTCTACAGCGACAGATATATGTGGGGCTGTGGTTAAAGGAGCCTTTAGCTTGATCCATATATAACTTTTAATTAATTAATGTTTTACAAAGGTACTGCTTCATATATTATTTGTATAATGAAAAATTAAAATACATAAGACTAATTAAGTTCATTCTTTCCTACTAGAGAATTTCAGCTACCCCAAAGTAACTAAGAAATCAGAACGTCCACAGGAAAATGTCAGCATAGGTGGGGGACAATTGAGCTTGGCTAACATGAGCAGACATTTTTCATACATTAGGGGAGCTGATATTTTGCTGTAGGACCATCTTTGCCATGCAAACCTTGGGACAAAAGTGCAAGTATTTGCCAGGATACAGCCAAGATATAAAACCAACCAGGTCTTGAAAATAAAATGGAAAAGCCCAGTTGTCACTCTAAATCTACCTCTTCATTGGCCAAAACCAGCTTTGAAGCTGTTTTAGCCTGGTTCTCCACGAACAAGAGCCACAAAATTGACGGGCCAGCATCACCACCTCATGGCTCTGCTTCTCATCACAGGGTCCATCACCATACCCTTTGGCCCCCAAATCTCAAACCAAGAGTTCTGTCTTTTGGATATCCCTTCAAAGTTAAATGTTTTAGAAATACAAGAGACCCAAGTAGGGTTATGGATTTTTTAATTTTGACAAGTCAAGATTTTTTAAGAGACTACTATCTATCATCATTGCCAGTTTGCAAAAGAACAGCTATTTAAAACCAAGAAATCAGAAAGGCCATAAACTCATATCAGAAGACAGTCCTGCTTATCAAAGAACAGTTGAAAGTGGTATACACATTTCATAAATACGTAAATATCCCATAACTATATTAATAATTGTGATCATTAGTTAGACTGTTAAATAGGTCAACTTGACCAGGTCATGAGGTGCCCAGATCGCCGGCTAAACGTTATTTCTGAGGGTGTCTGTAAAAGTGTTTCTGGAAGAGATGAGCAGTTGAACTAGTGGGCTGAGTAAAGCAGATTGCCCTCCCTGTTGTGTGTGGGCCTCATCCAACCCACTGAGGGCCTGAATAGAACAAAAATGCCGAGGAAAGTTGAATTCTCTGTCTCTCTCTCTCTCTCTCTCTGCCTGAAGGTTTGAGCTGGGACATCAGTCTTCTCCCGCCCTTGAACTGGAACTTATACCATTGTTGTTCCTGATTCTCAGGCCTGTGGACTCAGACTGGAACTACACCGCCAGCCTTCCTGAGTCTCCAGCTTGCAGACGGAAGATCATGGCACTCCTATGTCTCCTAGTGGTTCTGTTTCTCTGGAGAACGCTGATTAACATAATCATATTTACATACTTCTCCTTTATCCATCTGTGTCTCAGCTTTATCAGTAAAGGCAGAGCTGGAGACAAGGTCTTGTACATAGATACTTAATTTGGGAGGTACCAGGAGTGAGAGAGCAGGGAGAGGTCATGAGTAATACTGTCCTTCTCATGGAGAGGCAGCCTTCCTTTGATCCTCATTGATCAGACTGGCCAGACGGCTCTGTCAGGTTCCAGGCACCCCCAGGAAACCACTGCTTGTCTGTCCTCACTCCTCCTTGTACATGGCCTGAAAATTGGCTCAGAGAACTTATGCAATTCACCAGAGATATATTCAAGTTGGCCTGGCAGAAGAGGCATTGAAAAACAGGCTGACACATGTTCTGGTTCCTTTCACATCAGATTTTATTCTTCCCTTTACTCACTTATTCTTTCAATAAAAAATGTATCAATATCTACCATGTCTTAATAATGATAGCAACATTTATTGAGCGCTTACTATATGCCTGGTACTGTTACTGCTTTATAGGTATTATTTCATTTAATCCTCACAACAGTGTTATGAGGTAAGTGCTTTTAGTATCCCCCATTTTACAGATGAAGAACAAAACACAGAGAAGTTAAATAATGTGCTTGAGGCCACACAGTCAAGAAATGGTGGCGCTCAAATATGACTCGGGAGTTTGGGCTCCTTCCTAACTGCCAGATGTCAACTGTGTTTCAGCTGCTCTGCTTCCAGGTTTCAGGCTCGTGATGGGGCAGAGAGAGAAAGAGAATGCACACCGGGAGACAGGTGGGTGCCATCCCAACCCAACACAGTAAGTCGGATGGAAGTGGGCACCCAGGTGCCATCGGAGCATGGAGGGGTACTCTCACCCCAGAAGTTGGGGCCACTGAGCTGACTCTTGAATGACAGAAAGTGGAGATGGGGCGATGTAAGTTGGGGAGGAGTCCAGGCAGCAGAAATAACAGAAGAATACCACTGGGAACACCACAGAAGTGTAATGGTTTCAAATTTCAGTGCACACGCTCAGGTGGCAAACCATGCCATTGCCTTTTTTCTTTGGGACCTTAAAGTCCATTAGGATCCCCCATTCTCTAGGTGTCAGAAATAATCTCCTTCAATTCAGAGGCTGAGTCCACCCTGGCCCTGGGACCGTGTCCTCAACTGGGGGCTTCTGTGGAGCCATGGTATGTATCTGCATGGAGGATAAAGGTGGAGAAACCATCGTTACTCATCATCAGTCCACATGTTTCTGCTGACACTGCCCACGAGGGGTCCTTGACACAGAATACCGACTTGCTTAGTAAGCCTGTCTTATCTCCTGCTTCCTTGACCTTCTGGCTTCCTTCAGTGATGGCTCTCTCTCTGCTCTCCTTCACTGACAAGCTTCTCCAAAGACTCTCATCACCATGTCTACACTTCTTCCCCTCCCAGTCTTCATTCACTATTCAACACACAGTGATGTGTATTCTGTTCCTACAACACACCCAAAATCTTCTGCTAAGATCGCCACTGGGCTCCACGTTGCTAAATCCAATAGATGCTCTTCTCTTCATCTTAGCTGATTTCCTGGCTATATTCAACTTTCATGACCCGACACTTTCCTACTTTTCTTTCTACAACGTTGACCACCTCCAAAAGTCATCCCTGATTTTTCTCTCATCTCCTTGATTTTACCTCTCCCCAAACATTTAATCTATCACCAAGTTCTATCAATTGTATTGTCAAAAATTTCACATCAAGTCTATCAACTTCTCTGCAGTTCCGCTGCTAACACAGTGGCACATGCTACAATTCTCTCTCCCCTGGATGAGTGAAACAGCCTCTTCACTCATCTCTCTGCTTCCACACTTGCCTCCAACAATCCAGTCTCTGCACAGTAGACGTGGCATCCTCAGTTCTGTGCAACATCTCATCATGTCTGGCTCCAGGAAAATTCAGTTCTGTTTTTCTTATGAAAATCTTTGGTTTTGTAAGATATCCTTGATGTTTTCTGGCATATAGTTTTATTTATCTTCATTTTTACTGTCAAAAGACACATATAATCACACACACACACAGAAACTCTCATTAAGGGCCTATTACTTGTAAATCATTAGCTTGATACAGTGAGACATAAAAAGTAACCTCATTCTTTTAAAAAGTAACTTGATAACAGGGACTCTGGCTTAAGGAGCTCATGAATTGGTTGGAGAAAAAAATAAAACAATGAAAATGTAAGCAAAGAGAAAAAGGTGTAAACAACAGCCACCATAAAATATCATCACAAGATGGCACAAGATTACTTGCCAAATTAGATATGAACAAATTATTTGCTACAGAAATTCACAGGAAGGAAAATACTGGAAGCTGGACTGGAAAGAAAAAACTTCAGGGAAGACAGAAAATAAATTTGAATTGGCCCCTGAAGAATGAGTAGGATTTATAAAAGCACAAAGAATTAAAAAGTCATAAAAGCTCAAGTAAACTAGTTTTGCTAAAGAAGAAAGTATGGTTTACTGAGTCATCAGAAAGAAGGCTCACAACAGAATGAGGTCACTCAGCGAGGACCACGAATGCCAGGGTGAGAAGTCTGACTGATTTTATAGGCAATGAGAGCCACTTACGCATTCGATGTAGGGCTTCCCATGATCAATGTGGTACTTTAGGAAGATTATTCTGGCATGGTGTGAGACTGAAGGATGAGAGGAAGCTGTCGCTAATCCACTCAGCCTCCCTATAGGGAGCTCTCATTTTTTTTTACATAAGCTTTGTGAACAGTTATCCTCCAACAACAGTTTCTGGATGAGCATCTCCAGGATGGTCATGGCTGCACATATCTTGTTTAATTGGAAGAGACCACAGATAACTAAATCACAGGCTGACACATTTATGATGAGACTGAAGAAGACAAGTCTTTACTCAGCCTGTGTCCACTGGGAAAGCAGGAGGTGCCCTCCACTCTGCTCCCTCCTCCCTTACATCCAGACAAAACACCAGCATCTCCAGGCCACCTCCCTTTGTTCCCGTCAGGTTCATCTGATGCTGTTCCTTACCTTCTCCTTATATCTGACGTCACTGCTCATGCTATTAGGTCCTAAGACTTTGGGACTTCAGCTCCTTTGGCCTTGCCTTTCTTTGGCTATGACAGCAATGGTCATCTCTTTACAGCTGAGACAAAGACCGATTATTTGCATCTTGGTCTCTCCTCTTTACCTTTTAGGGCTTCATCCTCTGGGGCAGATGCTACAGAAAGAAGAATGCCAAAATGCTTTTGCTATGTGATGACAATAAGTTATTTCTACTCTTCAAAGCCCTGTAGATCTATGGGCAGGTCTGTGCATTCCGTAGAACAATATCTTGAGAATGAAGCTCAAAATGCACTCACTCCCATTCTGTGCCAGGCATAAAATATACCCGCCAGCAGAAAACTAGGGGATTGCAACTCCAACACTTCAGTCTCAGACTTACCTTTAGTTTATTAAACACTTTAAAGGATAGAACAGTTAATGATGTATCTTCCTGCTCAAATATTATCAATATCTCCTAATATTTCCAAATAAAATCCTTTGGGAGGAAAGAAACTAATACTTTGGGGGATGTCTTAAGTACCAGGCCCTCTTCTAAGCAGTTTTCATACATTATTTATTTCATCTTCTAAACAACACTTTTAGGTGGGTACTATCCCCGTTTTACTGATGAGGAAACTAATGTTGAAGAAGGTTAAGTAATTTGGCCAAGGTAACACAGAATGTAAGGAGTAGATTCAACCTAGCCCCATCTTCACTGTACCACCCGGCCCACTCTGCCTTCACATAGCATTCAGGCTCCGAAGAGTGTGGCCCCAAACTGCCTCTCCAAACTAGTACACATTTTCCCATCTTTTATTTTGTTATATATAAATCACAGTTGTTTGTCCAATCTAATTTCATGATTTCAAAAACATAACGTCACAGAAAACCAACCAGCAGCAGTTGTTGCTAAGCTGAAATACACATACTTTACAACCTAGCAATTCTACTCCTAGGTAAATACCAAGAGAAACATGCACATATGTTCATCAAAGACAGGTACAGTACTCAGAGCAGCACTACTCACACGAGTCAAAAACAAAAACAGGGGCATAACCCAAATATCTCTACAACAGAAGGGACAGATATTTCTACAAGGAAAATATAAATAGCAATGAGAAAAAACCGTAGCCATACACACGTATGAATCTCACAAACATAATGCTGTGTGAAAGAAGCCGGGCACAAAAAAGTATATGCTCTATGATTCCATTTATATGAAGTTCAGAAACAGGCAAAACTTATCTGTCCCACTGGAAGCTGGGACAGAGGTCATCTGCCCCCAGGTGGAGGGGAGCAGATATGACTGAAGAGAGATGACGCCTCAGCACAAATCAAGGTGGTTGCACCAAACTATATTAGAGTCATCGTAGTCTTCACAGGCATGATCTCACGCTGGAAGAAAAAAAAAAAAAAGCCAGTTTTATTAAAGAACATTCTTTTTTTGTTGTGAGGAAGATCAGCCCCGGGCTAACATCCGTGCCCATCTTCCTCTACTTTATATGGGATGCTGCCACAGCATGGCTCCACAAGCAGTGCGTCGGTGCGTGCCAGGATCCAAACTGGCGAACACAGGGCCGCCGCAGCGGAGCGCGCTCACTTAACCACTTGCGCCCGGGGCCGGCCCCTAAACAACGTTCTTGATGGAGCAGTAATATTATTTTTTTTTAAATTTTATTTATTTTTCCCCCAAAGCCCCAGTAGATAGTTGTATGTCATAGTTGCACATCCTTCTAGTTGCTGTATGTGGAACGCGGCCTCAGCATGGCCGGAGAAGCGGTGCCTCAGTGCGCGCCCGGGATCTGAACCCGGGCCGTCAGCAGCGGAGCACGCGCACTTAACTGCTATGCTACGGGGCCGGCCCGTATGTTATTAACTTTATTAAATCTTGACCTTGAATATACCTCTTTTTAATATTTTGATATAATACGTAGTATGTGATGAAATGGGAAGTAGGCGGGAAGCACTTCTGTTACGCACTGAAGGACAATGGCTGTCTTGAGGAGAAGCACTTGTGTGACAATCTGAGCTGACCTAGCCACTCTTGATAGAACGTCATTTTTACTTAAAAGAACGACTGACAAACTGAGCTTATTCAGTTTTGGGTATTTGGCACACATTTTCTCAAAAATTACCTCCAAGAGCCTATCACTTCAAGGAAAACAACTGACAGTATTTGTTGACAATGACAAAATTCAAGCTCTCAGCCAAAATTATGGAAAACTTACACTTGATACAAAGAGCTTGACAGCTTTCCACTATGTAAGACTTTTCTGATAGGTCGGGGGTAGTGTTAAGCACTGTATGGTATTTTGTTTTGTTTTGTTTTCGTATAATGAAATGTGTCAACACTTGGAAGATCTGCAGAACTCAATGAGCAGAGGTCTAGAATAGTAAATCCTTAGAGACAGAACAGTGGTTGCTTGGGGCTGGGTCAAGTGATGGAGCAGGAATGGGGAGAGATGCTAATGTGCTCGGGGTTTCATTTTGCGGTGTTGAAAATGTTCTAAAATTAGACTGTAGTGATGGTTATAAAACTGTAAATATACTGAAAACTACTGCACTGTGTACTTTAAGTGGGTGAATCGTATGGTATGTGACATATATCTCAAAAAAGTTATAAAATAAAAACTCTACCACCGTAATAACATTGTAACATCTGGAGTTTATTTTTAAAAAAACAGGTTGTCAACCCAAAGGCCATGGTTTGCTGACCCCTGTTTTATTGTACAATGTACCATCATCTTTGAGTTTATCATTCTAGGACATCTCTGGTGTCCAGTATTTCAAAGTCTATCTTTAATCTACTATTTTTTTATTCTCCCAACATGCCCTCCTTTTATCTGTGCATCAAAAAAATGTTCTTTAAAGTGAGAATTGCCTCTATTAGTAAAACAAGCTTACTTCTAACCAACACTCCACAATCAACACACACAACAACAACAATAAAAGATATCGGCTGAGGCTACAGTCATCTGAAGACTTGATTGAGGCTGAAGGATCTGCTTCTAAAATCACTCATGTGGCTGTTGGCACGAGGCCTCGGTTCTTCACCTCAAGGATTTCTCCATCTGTTGCCTGAGTTTCCTCATGACATGTCAGCTGACTTCCTCCTGAGCAAGAAATCCAAGAGAGAGCAAGGAAGACACCTCAGTGCCTTTTCTGACCCAGTTTCTGAAATGTACAACATCACTTTCACTTTCTCCTATTTGTTAGGAGTGAGTAGTCGTCAAGTTTTGCCCACACTCAAGGAGAGGGGAATTAGGCTCCACCTTTTGAAGGGAAGAATATCAAAGAATTTGTGGACATATCTTAAAACCACCATAGCCACCTTGGCAGTATACAAACAGGCTCTCATCTCCTCTGTGGGAAGGCAGAGAAACTGGGGACCAGGCCCAAGACTCAATGGTCAGAACAGCCAAACTCCAAAGAAGGATAAATTCCCAACAAAGGTAGGTCTGCTGTACCAAGGTCAGGGCCCGGTTGGGAAAAAGATGGATGGAGTTATCTAGATTGATGTCCCTGAAGATCCTGAATCCCCAGATTCCCCTGAACCCTCTGAGCCTCCAAAGGTAGCCCACTCCTTTCCATTATGCACTAACCTCCTGTCTCCCACTTGCTTGGAGATGATGCAGAGGCTGCTTCCCCACAAGACAATGTTCACCTACCCACCTCCATCTCAGTGGGGTGTGGATATTCAGGATCTGCCCTTCCTGGCCACCAGGACTTTAATCCCTACAACTGTGATTTAATCTCAAAATTAGGATTAAGTCACAACATAACCCAGCTGCTGACACATTGAGGCTGACAAGGGAGCAAAGGGACTATGCCCCAGGGAGCTACAAAACCTACCCAGCATGGACCAGCATAAGTCAGGAGAGCGTGTGTGAGACTGGAGTCTAGGGTGCTTGATCAAGAGGACTGGAACATAAGTTGAATAAGGGAGAGTTGATCCATTTGCAAGCTCTTTCCTAGGATCCAGGATTCAACACTTACTCATCAAGAAAATGAATAGGCAAGCTACAGATTGGGGAAAATATTCTCAACGCATGTATCTGACAAAAGACTCGTGTCAAGAATATATAAAGAACTTCTACAACTCAATAATAAACAGACAATCCAACTTTTTTAAAAGGACAAAAAACTTGAGTAGACAGTGAACAAAGAAGAAATGGCCAGTGAACACATGAAAAAGTTCTCAACATCATAAATCATCAGTAAAATGCAAATTAACCCCATGAGATACTTCCACACACCCATTAGGATGGTTAAAATAAAAAAGACCGACAACACCAAGTGTTGGTGAAGATGAGAAACAACTGGAACTCTCATATTTTGGTGTGTAAAATGGTACAATCACTTTAAAAAACTGTTAGGCAGTTTCTTAACTGAAACCCAGCAATTCCACTCCTAGGTATACATCCAAGAGCAACAAAAATTCAGGTCCACAAAAAGCCTTGTACAAGAATGCTTGTAGGAGTTTCATTCACAATAGTGCCAAAATTGAAAACAGTTCAGGCGTCCATCAATAGAAGAGATAAACTGTGGCATGGTCATATAACAGAAAACTACTTTGCAATAAAATGGATTGAATTATTAATAATCATAATTTGCCTTTTTATTCATATGTCACATAGTGATTAAATCTCAACCTCTTTGAATACATTTCCTCATCCATAAAATGCAGCACCTTCCTTGCTCACTCTACAGGACTGTCATGAGGACCAAATTGGTTAAAGTTGGTGAAAGCTCTTGAACTATGTGCTTCACCTTGGAAATATGGTACAGTGGTATAGTCCTAGTTCTAGAATGCTTTAGACTTGCAGTCAAGGAGTTGTTATTTGTGCACTTATCTTACAGTCACATGTCATCATGCCTTGAGGGCAGTAACGTTTACAATTGGCTTTCTTTCACTGGTATTTTGCCTTATTTCAAAAAATATCTTCCCAACAATTTATCACAAATGGTCAAGCAGATTGCACACTAAACACCCAAATACCCACCACCCACATTCTACAATTGCTAACATTTTGCTATATTGCTTTCATCACTTATTTATGCAGATATCCTTCCATCAATCACTGCATGATGGGTCAGTTTATTTTTTATGGTATTTCCTTCTCTTCTCCCTTCTTGACCACATCCTTGATTCTTACCTCTTTGAAGCGTTTCTTTGGCAAACCTGCCTGAAAGTAAGATTTCCAATCTCTGGGAAATATAGTCATTTTACACTGATTATGTCTGCCATGTATGGTTACTATTTCATGTACTTACATCTTATTTCTCCACATCAGTGGTTCTGAACCAGGGGTGATTTGTACCCGCCAGGGGACATTTGGTAATATCTGGTGATATTTTGGTTTGTCATGATGTCAGGGTGAGGTTCTGGCATCTGGATACCAGGTTTGCTGCTAATCATTTTATAATAGACAAGGCAGTCCCCACAACAATGAATGAACCAGCCCCAAATACCAATATTGCCAAAGTCAAGAAACCATGCACTAGATAAGTTATAAGTCCTCCAGCTTAGCAGCTGAGGGTGCCCATTGAAATACAAACCTGGAAAATACCCAAAAAGATTGTCAGATATGTGGTTACACTGAGAGTGACCAGTCGCACTCTTTCCACCCATGATTGCATTATTCTAGGACACAAGTTACTTTATTCAATAACACTCTGTGGAAACTTCATGACTCCTGGCCTGTGTAGGTTCTGAAAGGGTCTTATTTTCATTGTGGTCCATGAATTTTTTTTGCAGAGACAACCCATTTTGAAACACATTCATCCAAGCAGATGCCTTGTGAGGAAGAGTGACTGGTGTGGGCTTACCCATAAACTGTGTCTCTACCCTCCGTTTCCGCTCTGTGGTTTGTTTCTGAGCTGCACCGTATGCTGCTGATTGAACACCCTGAAGATGCAGAGTTAGAACCACAGCCGTTTCTTCTTTGTTTCCAGCAGTTCCGTAGGCAGTAACGTTTGCGAGGAGATCAAAAGCATTAGCTATCCCCTGCCATAAAATATAGAAAATGTCACTAAGGAAAATGGAAAGAGATGCCTGAAACTGAATATTCTGTGCCCAAGACCTTTCTCTAGAGATTTGGAACTAAAGAAACACCTTCCTTGGGGATGCTTGTCTTCCTACATATCGAGATGATAGGTGCATTGCAACAGAATGCTTGGGAAATCAACGCAATTGTTCAAACCTAGTAGGAAGTAACTGTTCTCCTGTTATCGAGTCGCTTTTCGAAAAACTATGGATGAATACAGCTCTGCCTTCCTGTCCCACATTCTGTCCTTTCTGTCATTATTTTTCATGTATGTGTTGCTTTTCTTGTTCACGTTCTCCCTCTTCTGCTGTCTGCTATTCTCTTACTGTAAATATTCATTGTTAACCAATTGAGTAAAACAACAACTATATTAAAAAATAGTAAAATGAATGGAGTTAATCAATATGGTAAAAGAATCTGGTGAAATATCAGAGACTTCATGTATTGGGCCAGAAAAGAACATCTGTTTTCACCTGTTTACCTACTGAATTAAGCCAAATATATATACGTCTGTGGGCTTCTAGATTGAGGAACTTTTAGGGGGTGGGTGGAAGGAGAGAGAAGCATAGTATCCTCAGTGCAGACTCACAGGCCCTCTTTTGGAAATAGTTGTAACTATTAAAATCTCTCCGAACCTCCTGTTCTCCTAGTGATTTGGATACTTATTTTGTATGTGCTCTCTTTTCCTTCGAAAATGAACTAGGATTCCAGTGATCTGGCCTGCTAGCCAGACGATTGAGAGGAAACCCTGGGAGCCATTTGTGATGGTTCTCAACCACCCTTGTATATTAGAATCATTTGACAAGTTAAACTATATAGACAATAGGGCTCTAACCTCAGAGATTCTGATTCATCAGAGACCCAGGTATAAGTACATTTTGTACAGCCTTCCAAGTGTTTCTAATGTATGGTCAAGTTTGAGAATCACCAAGCATGAAAAAATATTAAAATATTAGAAAGGATTTCAAACCTTTACAGAGAGTGTTGCATTCCCATTTCCACACCTATTTGAGAGCCTCACTAAGTCAGAGCAAATCCATTTATTGTTATTCTGATAATTTGTGAAAGTCAGCTAGTAAAGCACACACTAGAATGGCAATTTGGACATTTTCTTTATACCACAGAGATCTGGGCTTCATAGAAATATGTGTATCTAACTTGGGCAGCCAAGACTTTGAGTGGCTGATAGTTCATGTGACCATGATGTTGACTTAAAGCTAATTATGCATTTATAGATGGTGAGTACAATTTGCCAGTAGTTTTCTCAGAACAAGTCAATATGTAAAAATCAAAATCAGTTATAAGAGATTTAGTATCTGAATTGACCACTTGAGGGATATTTTCTGACATTCAACACATTTAGTATTAAAGAAAGCCATGCTCAACTGAGATTCAGAAAAAAAGGAAAATTTTTAATGCCATGACCTATAAGTTATTAAAAGATATAAAGATGCATTAATTAAAAATGTTGTTCCTGTTAGGGAAATAAGAAAATAGGTGAAACGAACAGAGCAGAGAGTATAAGAACTAAAGTCATGTGTGTGGGATGCCCAGCTCCGGAGCTGCAATAGGGCTAATGGTCACTTCCTCACCCAATTCACAAAAAAATTGCAAAATAGTACACAGAATTTCTATACACACCTCACCATGTTTTAGTTATCACATTGCATTTTGAAAAGTAGCATTTTACATTAGCGGGTATCTAACGAATAAATAGAGCTGGTACATTTAGGTTCGTATTTGGAAATATATCTACCACACAACATATTGAAAAATGTTGCGAGAGTCTTAAGTATATTCTATGTCTGCCCCTTCTCATGCCCAGTCCACAAGATGATGACGGTATGAAACTCACCTGGACTTCACAGTCTCTGGAGAATTTATTTTTGCCAAGTTGAGAAGAATTAGGGTTGATTTCTAAGAATGAAAAATAGAAGAGAAGCTGGAGAGAGTTACTTCCTCAAGGTCAGGAACTATTTGACCTTACAAGATGAAAAAACGTCTCCCCATTTTTCTTCTCACATTCCTGTAGCATCAAGTATCTAAACGTGAGACAGGATCAAGTTTTCTAAAAAAAAAAAAAAAATGTTTTGGAGACCCAGGGAAACAGAGTAGCATTAATGAAGAATGTTTACCTTCAAATGTTCCTGAATATTTCTCTCAGACTCCTTATACCATCTCTATAGACTATTCCCTATACTAGCCACGGTCCCTGTTTTATTATATAAAACAGTGTAACCTATCACCAGCATTGGTGGGCAAGAATTCTTGACATGATTTTTATGGCGTGTCCCCTGCCACCTTTTTTGACTACTGTTGTAGGTTGGGCTAAGGCAGTGGTTCTCAAACTCTGGTGTGCATCAGCACTGCCTGGAGGGCTTGTTCAAACACGCTGCTGGGTCCCATCCCCACAGATTTCAATTCAGTAGGTCTGGGCTGGGGTCTGAAAATTTGCATTCCTGACAAATTCCCAAACATTCCACTCTCCTGGCTGACACGGATGCTTCTGCTTCTGAAGCAAAGACAACTCTTACCCAACTTCATTAGTCTCTTCTCCTACCTGAAAGTGAAAATATCCAGTTATCAACTTGCACTCATTTCCTGACAGGACCATTTACAGAAGATACCCTTGCTTCCTTAGCTTTCCTCAAAGCCACGTGGCATGAGGCCAGACCCTTCAATAAGCCCCTTCTAGCATTTTCTTACTGAGACACCGAAGCTTCCCAATGGGAGGTGCACTTTGCTGCAGCACATTAATAAACCTAACACTGTGGACGTCATATGCATTCCTGGTGGTCCGCAGGCACTGGGCTTTATCAATACTTACCCATGCATTCTTCCTCTTCACGTGTGAAGTTTGACTTTCCCTTACTTGGAGCCAAACCAGGTTGAGGGGTACGAAGGTAGCTTCCAAGTGGATAGGTCCAATAATTTTGGGGTGGTCAGTCAGTGGCATTCATCCTCATCTGTGGAATGGAGCAAACAGTTCATAATCAAACCAGCTGAATGTATACGCTCCACCTATCCATTGGCAGTGGTGCCCAAGACGTTTCTGTGGACTGACAGCATCAGAAATATTTAGAGATAATTTTTGAAAATATAAATCCCAAAGTAAATCTCAGACCCAGTAAAACGAATTTCAGAGAAGTTGGAACTCAGAATCTGATGTTTTCAGAAAAACGCTGGGTGATTTCACTCAGCATACAGGTTTGGGAGCCACTGATAAGGACAGCTGGACTGAAGAGATAAGAGATTTTCCTAAGATATTAAGAACTTAAAAAGTATCTGAGTGTATGTTCTTTGGGAGAATTCTTAGCAGTAACAGCTTGCTGTGCACAGAGGCAATAATTCTCCAGTATCATAGAGAGAATCAAAATGGGAATAGAAGACTAACCTGTTCATACAATGTCCACATCTAGGACAGGGACTGGATAAATGGGAAAAGTCAACTGTTATGCTGTTACAATTCCCATTTGTTTCCTGGGTTTTAATTTGATAATGTGCACAGGCTTCTCTATCTGCTTAGTAACGTTTCCAACTATGGATGGCCTTGGGCTTTGATTGAAAACCCTGGTCTATTAGGCTGTTATTGCAGAATGAGTTAAGACTCTAAGGTGTGGACTACTTTCAACATTCACTGTTATTTTTTTAAAGCAACCAATAAAAGAGAAAAATCAATTGTAGGCCTGGGGTCACATTTCGGTTCTATGACCTGTTTTCTTCCTGGCATCTTTGCTCACTTCGGTAGGTTTTCTCTAGAATTTCACGTCATATTCTAAGGAACTGGTTCAATTTTGCTGCAACTAACTCTGTTCTGATTTTTGAAGGCTGTTACTCTATTTGGACTTACCATTGCAATCTTCTGTGCCATTTGTAAAATTCTCCCTTCCAGGACATGATATAAATCCTGTGTCAGTGGTAGATTCATAACCCTTTGTGATGTTATTGCACGTTGCATTTGGGGGACAAGTAGTGGAGACATTTTCACAGTCACAACAACCGTTAGAGTGGAGGAGAGGATAGGAACTCTGTTTAGACCCTGGGCTGCCTCAAGTCAACTTGAGTCTTGGTTACTTGAATCCTTTTATGTGCTGAGTGTGACACTCGGCAAGTGGTACTCACTTTGTAAACATTTGTTCAATGGATGATCAATGAACATGATTGGTGTTGCTAGCTTATGTTATTAGAAAAAAAATTTTTTCTTTCAGCAGGGACTCAAACTCTTTTGGAAAACCCTGGAGCAATCCTCTTGAACTGTCCTACTCAAGGTGTGGTCTCTGGACCAGCAGCATCAGCATCACCCGGGAGCTTGTTACAAATGCAAATTTCCTGGCTCCACCTCAGCCCTACTGAATCTAAGTCTGGGTCCTGGGCTAGGAATCTTTTTGAACAAGCTCCCCAGGGGATGACGATGATGCTCAGGCTTGAGAACCTCTGCATCTCAGCTGCTTCTAGAATAAAAGAGTTCTCTGATGAAAACCCTAAGAATTTTTAATAAGACTTGATTTAGAATTTCTTGACCTTTATTTCATTCTTTTACATCAACTCAGTGAGGTGTCATGAGTCACCCTGTCACTATTTAAAGCCATGGTTTCCCATCAGCCAAAATTCCCAGGTTCATATTGGACTTCTTACACCTCAGATTGTTTTCAACGCCAGTTCTATTTCTAGTTCTTCCTTCTTTATCACCTCACCAAACCTATGACTCATTTTCTCTCTCCGCATGAAGCTTTCTCTCTAATCCCCTCCATCGCCTCTCCTTTTCCCAAGATCCAAGTTCCTTTCATATCTTCTTATCCATTGTCCTATCTCACACACTTTCTCCATCATCTCTGGAAGCAGATGGCTATGATTCAGGGGGCAGTTTTATTTGTATAAGATTTAATTTTTAAATTACTCCTATGTAAGCCCTGAGTCCTGAACTCACTAATGCATTGCTTCTGCAGGCCTCTGAAGAAGTGTTCTTCATTGCTGGTGTGCAATAGAGAAGTCATCTTATTTCCAACATTATGATCAGTGTTTGAGTCAGAGGAAATAGAAACAACACTTATTGTGCGCTTATTCTGGCGAGTACTGAAATAGGCAGTTTACTGGAGTTATCTTACTTAATCATTGAAGCAGGCCTCTTCATACAGTAACTCTTAAAGCCATTTTAGTGACCAGGAAAATGAGGTTCAAAGAAAGGAAGTCACTTGCCCCTGGTCTCCCAGCTGGTAGATTGCAAGACGGATAGAGTCTGGCATACTAGGGAAAAACCTTCATGGAGGCTATTACAGCACCATGTTTCAATGTGCACGTGCATCATTGTGGACACACAACAGCAGTTGTAATGGGGTCTCATTTTAGGTTTTCCCAGGAGAAACTACTGATGGATAATTCTGGTCTTTAGATTCCATGTAATTTTCAAATTATGTACAAATATTTTGCAACCTCTTATCTTCCTTAACAGCTATAAATCCATATCCTTTCTGAATCTAAATCAGCTTCCATTTTAGCGAGTAATGGAATACTCAAATGCAAGTATCGTAGATTTACTTTCCAATGAAAACCTATACATGCTCATTTGATTAAGGTGTTATTTTTAGGGAAAAAAAGAAGTATATTCAAGTAGACAAAAGAGCCATATATATTCTGCAAAATATTGCAAAAATGTTACCTATTGTAGCTGCCCCTCTATGGCCGCAGGAAGTGAGGAAACAGTGAGATTCCTCTCTTCTGGTTATAAAGAGTGAGTATCAGAAGCATTTGAAGGGTCATGATTTTTACATAATGGAAACAATGGACAAAATGCCATTTTGCATTATTTTGTAATAAAGTTATTTATTAAGGAGTGAAGCAATCTGCCTTATCTCATTTTGCCATTAAGAATCTAGT
Source organism: Diceros bicornis minor (assembly GCF_020826845.1). Taxonomy (NCBI): domain Eukaryota; kingdom Metazoa; phylum Chordata; class Mammalia; order Perissodactyla; family Rhinocerotidae; genus Diceros; species Diceros bicornis. The sequence goes on along the minus strand of NW_026690912.1, from coordinate 293,779 downwards.
TAAATGAAGATTTGATTAGAATAATGCCTATCACTACTAAGCATTTATCACACATAAGGCATCCCACAAAATGTCATTCAGATGTTCTATTTATTTTATTGCATTTCCTCAAAATAGCCATATCATGTAAATATTATCATTCCCATTTCAAGTTGAGGAAGAAGCAACCTAGAGAGGTTCTATATTCTCCCAAGGTCATCTCTTGGTATCTATGGGAGCAGAGGTTCAAACTCACCATTGTCTACCTGTAGATCAAATAGCATTGGCCTCCATTCTCTGTATGATATTCTCTTCATTACTTAAGAAGTTCACTTACCATCTCTATGCCACACTTTCTCGGTCGGAAACAGGTTGAGGACAATGTTTGTCTTTCTTACCTCCAAATGGTTGTAGGATAATATAAAATCACACACAGGGACTGTGTTGAAAACCCAGTGCTGTAGAACTGCAAGAGGTACTAACCACTTCCTTCACCAGCAACAAACATTGGGTTGAACACTTTTGAATCTCAATGAAAGCAAGAAAGCAGTAGAGTCCTGAGAGAGAACAAAGATAATTTAGGTTAATAGCTGGCATCCACAAATGCCTTCTGGGTCTTGGAGTCGGCCTGGGGCTGACCTTTTTTGCCATCCTGCACATTGCAGAGTTCAGTACTGTCTCTTAGTTTCCGCCAAACCAGGTGCAGAAGTTCAGTTAGGGAAATACAGTGTGCCACTGGCATAACTCCAAGATTTCCACTCTAGCCAACGGCCTTTCACATTTTTGATCGTGGAGAGACCATTATAAGAGTGGATAATTGGCCCTTGGGAATCAGATTCGATGTTTATTAAGGGACTGTTTCCTAGGAGTTTCATTCTTTAGAAAATAAAGTATTGCCAAAAAAAAAAGCAAAACACGAAAGTTGGACAGAAACTCAAGAGTGAGACAGAGTCAACAATTAGAGGTGTATTCTTATTTAGTTGGGATTGTCACCAATGTCACATTTTAATGACACAGGATTTTAAGGTGCATGTAAGATTAAGTCTGGTGGCTAGTACTTGTGAAGTCTCAATTTTATGATGCCATCTTTGCCATTATTATTTCCTTGACCTTTTCCCTCCCCTCACCTTTACCTCGACACAAACACATACACACACACACAACCACCACCACCATCAACAACAGGGGCGCATGGATGACACGGGATGGATAAGGCGATGCTGCAGCTTAGCAGACTAAAAAAAGATGAGATGATAACAGTGATCTGAAGACAACTGTCTTTTAGGTTCAGCAGTTTATCTGCAGGCTTGAACTGCACGTTAGATCATTTTCTCCTTGGAGAGGGAATAAGCTGTTTAAGCCCTTACCCCAGAAAAGCAGCACTCCTCTTGTAGCCAGAGATTTGAGCGCTGTTTCCTGACAAAAGTCAGAGACACACCTGATCCCTTATTTCTCCCACCTGTTTCATAGAATCTTCAGCGATGATGGTCTAGTCATGTAAAACAATACACAATTTTCCTTATTACCAAAATTGCATGATCATTTTAGCAGAAAATCAGGTAAGCAACGAGAAAAAAAAATGAAAACTGAGTCAACTGTAAGTTCATCTTTCAAAGATATTCCCTATTAATATTTTGGTGCTTTGTCTTCCAGCCAATTTTCCTCTTATGTAGATAAACATAAAAATTTCATTTCACAACGTTGGTATCCTATAATAGCTAAACTTAGTTTTTGCTCAAAAAATAGACTCCGATTTGATTTTTAATGTCCAGAGTACTTAATTTGAATTTATTATAATAGCTTTAACCAGCATCCTATCAACAGACACTTAAGAGTTTGGAAAATTTTCAATATTATAAATCAGCTTACATGGAAGTTCTTCTTTGGTTCATCATGAATTGGACAAGGTCCCATTTTTCTCAGGCAACAGTGGGGAAGGGCAAGTCGGACCTGATTCCAATCACCTTGTGACGGCCTTTTCCCCAGTTAAGGACTCTTGAATCACAAATATCTCCAAAATTTCCAGCATAATATTTAGAGCTCCGCATACCACTATCTCTGTCTCCTCAAACAGCCCAACATCTTCACCAGCTCCTGTGGCCCCAGAAAAACCCCAGTGACACCAGGGACCTCTGCTACAGCAACCAGTTTTTCTGGAAACCACTCCAACCTGGAAGGAAGAGAATAAATCCCCCTTTTTCTGCCTCTGTTTTATGTTTCCTGTGTGACATGAGCTCTGCCATTTATACTTGTATGACTTTCCAGGGCTGCTGTAACAAAATAGCACAAAGTGGGTGACTTAAAACAAAAGAAATTCAATCTCTCCCAGTTCTGAGGCCTAGAAATCTGATATCAAAGTAGCAGCAGGCCCTTTCTTGACTCCCCCAGCTTGCGGTGGTGGCCGCTAATCATTGGTGTTCATTGGCTGCAGCTGCAACACTCCAATCTCTGCCTCAGTCGTGAAATGCTGTTTCCTCTCCAACCAGTCATATTGGATTAGAGTCCACACTAATGACCTCATCTTAACTTGATCACATCTGCAAAGACCCTCTTTCCAAATAAGGTCACATTCATAGCTTCCAGGGATTAGAACATCAACATATCTTTTGGGAGACACAATTCAACCCATAGCAATAGCCTTGCTCCAAGTCAGGAGAGGTGGGTTTGAGTGTGGGAGGCCATAAGATTATGAGGTGGTTGCAAAACCTAGAAGACTCTGCCTCAGCCAGAGTCTTATGTGTGTGTGTAGTTGCGCATCTTGCAATTCCCAAGTCAGTAGCCATGTAAGCCTTTCATTTTTTTATCTTAATATATTTTATTTAACCCAACATCTCCAAAGAATTAGCATCTCAACATGTAGTTAATATATAATTATCATTGAGGTATTATACATTCATATTTTTATATAAAAGCTTTGAAACCCATTGTGTATTTTACACTTACAGCACATCTCAATTTGGATTAGCCCCATTTTAAATGCTCAATGGTGACATGCAGTTAGAGGCTACCAGATAGGAAAATATGGTTTAAAAAAATAGATTTTATTTCTTATAACGTTTTACAGTTATAGGTTTACCATTTTAGGTTTACAGAAAAATTAAGTGGAAATTATAGAGAGTTCCTATATATACCCTAATCCCCCTCAACATAGTTTCCCTATTATTAACATCTCATTAGTAATCTATATAACTTATATAACATTATTACTGTAACATTATTAACTACAAATTATTAACTTTAGGTGGTACATTTGTTATAATTCCTGAACCAGTCCAGATATCTTATAATTAATGAAAGTCCATAGTTGGAATTAGGGTCACTCTTTGTGTTGTACATTCTACGGGTTTTGACAAATGCATAGTAATATGTATCCGCCATTACAGAATCATATAGAACTATGGTTTCACTGCCCTAAAATCCCCTTTGCTCCAGGGCCATAGAGGTGTGTAAGTGTGACCTTTGTCTTAGTCATAGATGTTTGGGGTGATGGGGAATACAGGGTCTCCTTCCAGCTAGTATCCTCTGCTTTAGGGTGAGGAAAGGGAGGAATTTCTCACAACAGCATTAATAATGGAGGAAACCAATGTTGAGGGTGCAGAAGTGGATCATCACAACATATTGATCCCGGAATTAACATGGTTAAAAGAACTGAGGAAAAGGAAAGGAGGTCAATTTTTAGAAAATCAAAATGCAACTTGATTTCTGCATTGATCTTGAGTTACTGATTTGGAATCTTATAAATTCAGCATGACTATTGATTCCCCAGGCAGGGACTCATGGGTTTGTGGTGTTTCTGCACTCATGATTGGTGTGCAGCCATGCATGGGTCACACACAGAACGTTCTGTGGCTGCCCTGGGCCCTGGGTGTGTGAGTCTGTCCCTCCCTATCTTGCACTTTGGAGGCATGGATGCCGGATTGTTCTTGTCTGAGCCCTGAGTGGCATGGGCCCTGTCTGTCACCTTCACCTTACACCTGACATTGCCTCCTCTGATGCAGTTTATTTGCATCACTGCAGAGGTTGTTCATGCAAATGGCTTGTTGACTCAGGCATGGGACCCAATCTAGCCAAGAACAGATGGTCCCTGGAACCTTGTTATCAATGGACATGGATGAAATCATCGAGTTTAGGGCTGCCAAATAAAGGAAATGTGCATACCTCACTAAGACTCTATGCACTCGTCCTTGGAGATTACATCCTGTAAGAGATGCATAAACACAGTCTCCTCCTTTCTTCCTTTTCAGGCACCTGAGAATGGCATCAAAGTAGACATGGTTTCATGTCTCCCCATCCCACACAGCCTTACCTGTGGAAATTTGTACAGTTCCTGCAGTGTTCCAATCTGGGCAGAAATTGCACATGTTGTTCCAGTAGGGGCTGCTAGAGACTTGCTCTCTCTCCTACAGGTGTAATTTGGGATGTCGTTGCCCAGCCCTGAGAGCCAAGTGAGTGAACTCTCCAGTGTCCTCTGTTCATAGTGCAGGACATTATAGAGATCAACTCCCAAATATATGTTGGGTAAAAAATGGTGGTTTCTGTTGATTTCCTCAATGGCAAAAACCAAGGCCACAACATACTTATAGTTCTTGTACTGAAACCTGCTGTGATGGATGGGGCTCCTTAGGGAAAAGACTCAAACCACAATTATCTTCAAATCCAATGTAATCACTTAATTAAGGAAGAATGCCAAGCCAACTCATTCCATCTGTGGCAACAGCTCTCCTGAAGCCTTAGAATTTATAGCTAAATCAAGTAACATCACCTGGGCTCTGGAACATCTTTACTGAATTCCACACACATGGAGAAAAGTGATTAAGTTTATGAGAAAAGTTTAATGAATGGAAAAGCAGATCACATTCAGAGTGCGTTTTGTAAATGGTTCTTTGGTTCAGGATCCAAAATGCTTGTTCATTTGAACACATCATCAAATGCTTCAGAGAACAGCAATAATATCAACATGAGATTGGAGATAGCCCTGGGGAGGAAGAGTAATTACAACTGAAGGCTCTGGGACAAGCAGAGAAGCACGGCATCTGTGGGTTGAGAATGGTGCAGCAGAAGGCTGGCAATCAAACTGCCTAAACTTCTGCCCCATGAAACTCGTGTATCTGCCACTGTCAACAACCAGGCAGCTAGGAAGAGCTTCAGAGCTCCCATGCAGAAGGAATCACCGTAAGGCAGGAACATCTGGGAGAAGTTTGAAGGAGTTAAAACTGAAAACACTTAGGAGTCTAAGAGACACAGCCTTGTACAGTTTAAAAATTGAAAATGTGATTACCAAAACTGACTCAAATAGAAAATAAAGAGAGAATATTATACAAATGTGGCCATGTGGTTTCAAGAGAACATTTGAGAAAAAAATTCCAAATATCCACCAGGCCTGGAAGAATTTACATGGGGCGTTGCCTGCACACCAACTTGGCCAGGAACAAGGTCTCCTGAGCTGGTGTGAATGGAGAGCAGAGGGCGAAAAGAAAAGCATTGAGCCTCTCGTCCTGCAATGAGAACAAGCTCTCCCTCCAGCATCCAGGTGCCTGAAGCTGCGGGGACCCATGAGTTGAGCTTGACTTCTGCCCCCAGGAGACTCACCCCAGACCTTCCTTGACAACACACGTGTCATTATAAATAACATGTCAATACATGTGAACATTTAGATGAAATTCACAAATTGCCAGGAAAATGAAAGTTACCAAAACTGTCTCAAGAAGAAATGAGAAATCTGAATAGTGCCATATCTAAAGAAGAAACTGAATCCATAGTTTAAAACATTCCCACATTTCATCGTGGCCAACACCGCTGCTGGCAAATTCCACCAAACATTCAGGAGAGAAATAATACACATTGACTCTAGCTCTTCCACAGAACAGGAAAAATGGGAAAAACTTTTTGATTTATTTTATGAGAATAGCTTAACTTTGCTACAAAAATCTTACAAGGTCATTACAGGAAAGGAAATTTACAAGCCTCTTTTTTTCTGGAACTAAACTCATGTATTCCTAAAAAAAATTAACCTTCCAAATCCAGCTACATATTTGAAGCAGGCCACATCATGACCAAATTTGCTTTAAGCATTGCCATTCTGTGTGCTACTTCCTGAAAAAGGAGAAATAATAATCTGGGTAACTGCGGTTATTATCTATTATATATATCATGTATAATCTACTATAAACAGAACTGGTCATGTTCTGTTTGTTGGCCTGGGTGGTGTTAACACATGTGTACACTTTTTGATAACTTATCAATCTTTACATTTGGGTTTGTGCTCTATTCGGATTGTATGTCATATTTCCACAAATATGTTTATTAAAAAGAGAAAATGAAAGCACAACAACGAATGAAAAACACAACAGTTATCCAATTGAGAAGTGCCCAGAGGACTAACCAGAAAGTTTGGGGAAAACAAACGGAAACAGACCTAACAAGTTAAAATGCAGAGTTATTTAGAGTCAATACAAACCGGAAATTTACCTTATTGAAGGTGAAATTGTAGAGAGATACACATGTGCATGTGAGTATTCTATCATGTATACATACATGTATGTGATATACATAGGTACATGCATTATATATATGTATGAGTGTTTGTGGACACACATGCACATGTGCGTCTCTCTCTATATATAACTTATAGGGGGTATATATATGTGTGTGTGTGTGTGTATCTATACATATACATACGGCTGCTCTGGCGAGGGAGGGAGGGACAGATGTTTCCTGACCACCTACAAGGTTTCTCAAACTTAATTTTTCCAACATTTGAAATGTCATTTTTTTAAACTTAATATATGTTTCAATAATACATTTGTATTTTAATGTGTTATACCAGTATAATCCCAGCATTTTAAATTTGTTCATTAATGGCAGAATTCTCCAGCTTGTATGCATTCTCTTGATGCTGTGATGTAATAGGCTGGGCGCTGACAGCCTCCCTTTTGTATTCCACAAACCTCAAGTTTGTGGTCTCTCTCTGGCCTGCGGATTTGGACCAAGTTTCTGCACGTGCTCACCAGCTGTCCTTCAAAATTCACTCTAACCACCACTGTTGGGAGCATACACAAGGAAGAAGCCCTAGGGTGGAGGTGTGTGTATGTGAGGCACGCAGAGCACTGGGGGTGCCCAAGGGCCAGCTGGGGAGATCCATGGGTGAGGCATACCCCACAAGTCGTGGGAGACTTCTTGATGGAGTGCTCAGTGCAGTTACAGGATCCACATCCTTTAAAGCCCTCTGAGAGTACCTATCTGCCAATGTCTCCAAACTCTTCAACCCACCCACACTCATATTTTTGTGCTTCAACAGAGGGCTGGAACTTCTCTTCTTGAAACCTGGACTTCCACAAAGGCCCTCTCCTCTGTGTGTCATGATCTAAGACAGTGTTTTCAGGGGTTTCCATGCAGCAGCTGAAAGGAGCTTGAGCTGGTTCACGGGCCACTGTAGGGTCCAGAGCTGGGACCGAGGTCTGTCTGCCTATTACCAGATGCATGGGTGGGTGAGACTCCCTCTGGGTCCCTTGCCATATGGTGCTGGATCCCACTTCTCCCACAAAGGCACTTTTGTCTATGGATGGATGCCAAAGAATTGTTAGTGCAGGAGTAGAAAAACAGGAGGTGTCTTATTCCACCATGATCCTGATATCACTCTCCTTTGAATTACAGAGATTCCAATTTGACTCAGTTTTTCAGGAGCCTGCTATTTGCCTATAATTCACTACAACCTCAGACTCTCCCAGACCCACTCTATGAAGGACATAGAAAGAATGTTCTAAGATCTACTTACAAGGGCCAGGCAAATAAAAGCCAACAAATTGGTTCTGGTCATTCTGCTGGGAACAGAGGGCAGTGGACGTCTCATACATTCTGGTTTGGGCACAAAACTTCTTGTTCTCTGGGGATGAATAAACAACAAGAAAAGAGAGCCTGTGGTAGGTAAATACATGCTTGATTCATCTGAAAAGATCATCTCCTCCCCTTCATCTTGAAGGTTAGCGTAGGGAGAGAGCACGGGTAGTTTCCACTGTTCACCTTCTCCCTTAATATTCAGAACAGAGAATCAGTTTTATTTTGGGTGGCAATTCAACAAACTAAAAGATAAAATTCCTAACCCTTCTTGCAGATAAGAGTGACCAAACCAAATTCAGGCCAATGATGTGTGACAAGAAGTATGGAGTGGGGGTTTGTGGAGGCTGCACAGATGGAACTGACATAGATGGGAGGTTCAGCATTAGACATATGTGACACCAATCCACAGGTGTTGTAGGTATTATCTCATATACACCTGACGATGTTCCTAGAAAGCTGTTTTTAGCACCATCCCCATTGTGCAGGTTGGGAGACTGGGGAGATCTTGAGAGGTACAGTGGCTTTTCCAGGACACAGAACTGGTAGGATAAAAGAGGTGTGACTTCAGCTCTGTCTCCTCAAAGTTGGCCACTGCTTCCACTCCCAAGGAGCTGTGGGGAGGGTGGTGATGGATATTTGTGTACAGTGACGGAGATGACATGGGCAAGGAGGGAGAGTAGCCAACAGCCTAGCGGGGGCTTTGGGTGGGTCTGATTGAAGGAAGGGGCCAAGTAATAGAACCTTGAAGATGTGACCTCACTTCCTTGGTGACAGCCCCCAACAGAACTTAGAACTCTGGTTACCAGGCACCCACACTGTAACCACAGCCTCCTGTCCAGTTCATTTGAGTGGAGACACTCGACACAGCAGGATGTTCTCGTGTTGTCCCGTGACTTTCCGAGGCTCTGGCCCCCAGAAAGCCAAGAATGAGAGCATATTAAGTCGCTTTAGACATTGGCTCAGCCCTCACCTCGAATGCCTGTGGCCTTTTGGCAGGAGGAACCATCAGGTAACACCGTAGCCCAGGGCAGGCATCTCTAGGTCAGGCCACAACTGTGATCCAAAATGGACAGCCCCACACCCCTTGACCCTCATTGTGTGTGTGTGTGTGTGTGTGTGTGTGTGTGTGTGTGTGTGTATGTGGGAGGTGGAGTTAGAGAAGGTAGTATGAGGAGGAACCACCCTGAGCAGGAGCAGGTAGCTAAATGGTGGAGATCTGGTGGTGTGTCATGTTCATACTGAAGATCTTGGCTGCACGAGAGGATGGTGAGTGCTGGGGACCAAGCTCTTCTACCCACATGTGAATCCCAGGCCGTCGAGGTGTCATCACATTCCTTCCCTGATGGAGACTATGCAGATGCCCCTCTGTGCCTGAACTGTGGTGGGGTTTCCCTCTGTGGCAAAGTCCAGGCAGGCCCCTGATGCCTCCTGGCCTGACTTCTGGGCACTGTCACTGCAGAGCTGCACCCAAGTGATGGTTGAGGAGCTGGTAGATGGTTTCCAGTTCACCATCTCCCTGGAGCGGACACAGGTGCACCAGTCCATCAATGAAGAGGGCTGGTCTGAGGTGAGTGTGGGTGCAGAGGGGTCTTCATACCCAGGACTCTGAGATGACCAAGGCACTACTAGAATGCAGACTCAAATCTGAGTCTCCCCTGGAACCCCCCAGGGTTTTCTCATTAGAGTGCTCCACAGTCCCACTCCCAAAGGAATCTGGACCTCCACTCCTTCCCACCAGCTACACAGGAGGGTAGAAAGTCACCTCAATCCTCCCGCTGGTTCACCATGATGTCATTGAGTGTATGTCCCTCCTCCTCTCCCTCAGTGTGAGCATGAGTCCACCGTGAATTTAAATGAGGCCTGCAGGATGCGGGCCCTCCAGACAGGCATGATGGAGAAGCTGACAGAGTCCATCGCACCAGCTTTCCTGAGGAGGAACATCTCTAGCTTCACCACCTTCATGGTCAACTACTCGGCCTTAGACACATCCCACCAGGTCCTGGACCAGCTGTTTACTAGGTGAGTGGCCACTCCCTCCTCAGCACAGTGGTGACTCTGCCCCCTGCCAGCTGTGTGTCTTGCGAGTGTCACCAAATCTCTCTGAGCCTCAGTTTGCTCCTCTGAAAAGTAGGGTGGGAGAGGATAAATTTCATGGGGATCTTGTAGGAACTCATGGGATCAGCCATGGCGGGTGCTTACCTGGTGCCTGGCTCTGCAGAGAGGGCTGTGGACGTGCGGTGGTTGTTCATGGTGTTTATTTCTCTCTTCCCCGTGAATAGTAGTCTGCCTCACCCATCTCTGAGATGCGGCCTTTCTGAGTTTGGAAAAGCACATGGAAAGCACCCTGTCAAGGAGTTGGAGATTCCATCCAGCTGGTCCTGGTCCTTTTCCTTTGGGTAGCCAATCAAGGATCTCTGGGGCAGCAGAGAGGCCCTAGACCCACTCAGGTGTCTGGGATGGTTCTGGGTGGACTACATTCATTCAACCATGTAGATTAAGCACCTACTGCATGCAGGACATTTGGAGACAGGAAACTCAGTGAAAGAAGGAGACACAATGCGTGCCCTCAATTTCCGTCTGAGAGTCAGACATTGACATTAGACATCATTCGCAGGTCTTGTCATCCACCGTCCATCCCAAGGGATGCCCTCATAGCCTCCTTGACATCTGGAGGCATCTCCCCTTATTCCAGCCAGGAGGGCAGAGCGCAGGACCACCTAAAAAAGTGAGTGGTCCTTGGGGCCAGAAGGACGGCCTCCTGTCTCTAAAGAACAAGCTGTGGGGGGAGAGATGGAGGCTGTGGCTGAGGGGAGCCTGTCAGAAGCCGCATCTCACGCATCTTTTGATTCCCATGGGAAGGCAGAGGCCCGGTGGCTTCCATTCCAGGAGGACAGGAGTCAAAGAGCTATGGATGGGTGCCAGGACCCCTGGGAACCAGAGGGGTGGCTGTGCTGAGTTCTCCCCTAGAAACCCATTCCCACCACAGACCCATTTTAATCTGCCTCCCCTTCTCCACATCTACCTCTTCTGACCACCGCCTCCAGGCCCAGAACAGGAGGTGTGTGAGCAACCTGGTCACAAATCTGTCTCAGTGCTCAATCCAGTTGCACAAGTGCATGGAGGGCCGGGGTGGGCTGTGTCCCTGACCTTCAGGAGAAGAGTGTCAGTGGGAAGAGAGTCACAACAGACTCTGTGTCAACCTGCTGGATAAGCAGGCCTGCCACTGCCAGGACAGCCTCGTAGGGGTCAGGGCTGCCATGTGGCTCTCACCTGGATGGAGAGGGGCAGGCATAGGGTCCAGTCCCAAGCCAGGGTGTCTTGGGTGAGAAGTGTGGAGGGAAAGGCCAGGCCTCTGACTCTGTTGCCCAATTGCCTCCCCCAGTGCCATCTCTTCTCTGGTGGGAACCTGCCTGGACCCAGGGCAGGATTTCTGGGAGCTCCTGCACTATCCCTGCTTCAGCATGAAGCTGGCCTCTCTGCATCTCAGCTTGCCTGGCTTGGGGCTTCAGGGCCACACCTACCTTCTCCAGGTCCAGCTGGAGCATCCACGGCCCATTGAGGCAGAACTGGAAGGTGAGGCGACTGCAGTCTGGGATGACAATTTGCGGAGTGTTCGGAGGCTTGGTTCACTTCAAGGCAGTGGGGTCTTTCCTGGCTTTGACAGGCACAGAGGAAGTCAGCTACTTGAGTGACAGTTTCTTTCTCCTGCTGCAGTACCATCTCCAGAGCTCCCTCCAGCTCCAGCGCCAGAGCAAGGCCCAGCTCCATGGCTAGATCCAGCTCCAGCTCTAGTTCCACCACCTGTGCTAGAGCTGGAGCCAGTGTCACCTCCATCAGTCCCTCCAGGGCCAGAGCCACCACCAACCTCAGCTCCAGCCCCAGTGCCAGCTCCTGAGCTGGAGCCAGCTGGACCATTGGCTCCAGGGAGAATCCTCCCTCCACCTGGTGAGATAACAGCAGAGCCAGATCCAGCCCCAGAGCCCGCCTGCCCCTGGGACGTGACCACCAAGAACCTGCTGAGGGAGGAGAAGCCTGACTTCTTGGAGTTCCCTCCCCGGCTGGTGGCAGAGCAGTTGACACTGATGGATGTGGTGAGCAGCGGGGCTCTCAGGGCAGGTGGGGCCGGCCTTCCCTGTGCCATCAGCTGCCCCAGACCTGCCATTTCCTGATCCAGAATCCCATGATCTCGGTCCAACCTCTTGCTTCCCCACTTACCCTCATGTGACCTGAGCAGCCTTCTTCACTCCCAAGCCTTTTCTGTCCTCATGTGGACAGTAGGGGTGGACTTTGAGAGCAGCTGCCATGCAGAGTGGCTGTGCAGGTGAATGAGGTGGAGCAGAGAGGAAGTTGGTCAGAGTCTGCGCTTTGGTGGGGGAGGGGAGCACACTGAAGTGCTGTCTTGTCCTTGGGTAGTTCACTCATTTGCCCAGGAGGCCTCAACAGCCTCAGCACTAATTAGGCACTTAATGTGTACATGACTACAAGGCAGACAAACAAAGCCCGTGGTTGTTGCTGCCTTGGGGGAATGTGCATCTGAAAGAGGAGTCAGACCCCGGGATGGTCAGAATGGGTGGAAGATGCCCCTAGAGATGGTCATGCAGGAGCTGAGTTCTGGTGCTTGGAGGAAGTGAGACTAGGCGGCGAGCAAATGCCACTTCCCTGCGCCACAGTATCGGTTCCTGGGTCATCCTGTGCTGGGGGCCCTCAGGGGACACAGGCAACACCCAGGGACTCCCACAAGCCTCAGACCGCATTCTCAGCTTCCTGAGCTCCAACTCTCACCACTGACCCGGCCTGGGACTGGGGGCTGCAGATGCTGAGGTAGGCTGTGGCAGGGCTGGGTGACACTCCCTGTCCTCTCCAGGAGCTCTTCAAGACAGTGAGGCCCCACGACTTCCTGGACTCCATCTGGTCCCAGTGTGACAACAGGGGCAATGAGCACCTGGCACCGACAATCCATCCCTCCGTGACCCACTTTAACAGATTGGTCCAATGTGTTGTCACCACCTGCATTGGGGACCCGAGTATGACGGCCCAGGACAGGGCCAGGGTGGTGGAGCTCTGGATCCAGGTGGCCAAGGTAAGATGTGGGAGGCCCTGGGAGCCCCTCTCTGGAGTCAGGGGAACTGCCCCTTCTCCTTTCTCAGCTCTCATGTTTGAAGTCCGTGGTCTGAGCCTTTGCACAATCCTTAGGCCCCTCCTGCCAGGCCTCGATGACCTGACTCCTGGTCCCAGTGGTGGGAAGCTCACCCCTTCCTGGGCTCCTTTCTTGGCTTGAGCTGAAATCCTCCTCCCTGGAAGTATTCCTCATCAGGTTCCAGCTGTGCCCTTCCCGGGTTCCCTGAGCTGCTGTCTCATCCAGGACAGGAGACGTTAATGAGGCGACAGAAGCCAGAGGAAGCAGGGCTCCAGCTCCCCCTCACAGCTCATTCTCTTCCCTTCCCCAGGAATGCCACAGCCTGAGGAACCTTTCCTCTCTCCACGCGATCTTCTGGGCTCTGGAGGGCCCCTCCATTCAACATTTAAAAGAGACGTGGAGACAGGTGTCCAGGTGGGTAGGCCTCTCTCCATGCGAGCACCACCTGGGTGGACCAGACACCCCCCACAGGGCTGGCATTGCCCTTCAGTCAGTTGGGACCTCCTGGGAGACAGCAAACCCTGGGGTTAGGGTCTGACCTGGTTGGCAGGCTGGAAGTCTTTCTGAAAACTTAGGCCAGTGGTTCTGCTTCAGGAATCAGTTTCCCTAAGTGACAGATCATGGCTTGAACCAAATTGAAGATTTTCAAGTGTTTGCAGCAACAGAACTCTCTGTCCACGTGAAATTAAGACTGTTTAAAACATATCTGCTGAGAAAATAAGAGAATGGAGGCCCAAGGTGACAATAGGAGAGCCCCCTCCCCAGTCCCAGACACCTCAGGGCTCAGAGGACACAGTGAAAATGTTCATCCAGGCTGTCTGGATCTTCTGGGTTTTCAGACAAAAGGGATTTACCCTCAAACCACTCCACAGTGTTTCTTTCCTTTTTTCCCTCCTCAGGAAGAACTGTCAAATGCTTAAAAACATCCTCCAAACATGCCACCGGGAGAGCAGGAAGCTTCTCAAGGAGGTGAGTGGAGGCTGGAGACCTGGAAGGACGGGAGGTGAGGTGGGGAGGGACCAGGCAGGATGTGCTTTGGTAAGTTTTTCACTTAAGGTTCCCCGAGAAATAACGGTCTGTCTTGTCCAGCTGGACAGGAAGCGGGGGGTGTGAGCTGCAGGGGCAGGTGGGGACTGTTTGGGGCAGGAGGCCTTGGTCACGGGATACAGTGGTGTCGCCTGGACTGTTCCAAGAGGTGAGGAGCTGGCAGAATGAGCAGGTGTCTGGCTTCCATGCGGACCCATCAGCTGGCCCTCATCATCCTCCAGGCTGGCGGGTGGATGGAGTGGGTGGGGGTTCCTTTCTTCCTAAAGCAGCCCAGTCTGTCCTCAGGAAGCCAGGCCCCTGCTGCTCCTTCTGTCTTCACTGCACCTCACAGGGGAGGGCACTCTGCCTGTCCCAGGGATGGGCACTGTGAGGTCACACAGGCCTTGTGGACACAGGGGCTGCCCAGCCTTGGGCCAAATGGTGGATCTGGGACAGAACTGTGTGCTCTCTGGGACTGTGCACTCTAGTCCGATAGTGGTCACTGCTGACAAACCAGTGAGTCTCCCCCAGTGCCTTGTCGACAAGGATATGCCCCAGATGGGAATGAGAATTATCGAGGAACCTACAGATTCTTAATGGCCTCCATCGAGGCCCTGGAAGGAGGGGCCTAAGGATTGTGCAAAGGCTCAGACCACAGACTTCAAACATGAGAGCTGAGAAAGGAGAAGGGACATTAGAAGTCTCCATGTGAAAAAGGATGCAAATGTCACCATTACACAGTGCCGTGGTCAACTCCTACACTGTCACTCAGATGTGGCACACGGGGGTCCCCTTCCTGAGTGAGTGAAGGAGGAGTTCTGTGCAGGGACAATCCTGAGGGGATCCTAGGGAGCTGAGGACTTTGGCATGGCCTCAGGTCCAGCCTGGTGTCAGAGAATCCCAGGGGGCTGGAAAACACAGAAGCCACTTGCATGGGAACCCGAGACACCTTGTGCCTCTCCATCCATGGCTCAGGTTGACTGAGGGCCTCAACACACCCCGAGAGTCCAGAGGACAGGACATTGGTCCGAGGTGTGTCTGGAGGAGGAGTGAAGGCCGGGGGCCAGGGCCTCTGGCTGGGAGGGGGAGCGGTCTCCTCTGCGGGCCCTTGAGCAAGTCACTGCCCCTCTGTGGGCCTCGGTCTCCTCATCTCGGAAATGGAGGGAGATGATCTGTGGTGCAGGCCTCACAGGGGTGATGAGGTACAAGGGGGAGAGGAATGTGCAGGAGCTTTGTGCTCCTCCTCCTTGAGGGGGGGGACAGCACTGGTGACAGTCAGATGACACTGAGTCCTCAGGGGACCCTGAGAGGCATGGGGAGTCCTCACACTTTCCTGATGAGGATAGAGGCTTAGGGGCCTGGGCAGGCCTGAGGGCACAGAGGAGGGAGTGTTGGAGCTGGGAGTCATCTAGAATCAGGGCACTCTGGAATGGGAGCAGCCATAGACACCAGATGTCCAGGGTCCAAGATCAGGGACCTGGGAGACATGGGGAAGGGAACATGGCCTCCCTGAGCCTGTCCTTGACCCTGCAGGAGGTGACATCTGTGAGGGCCACCCTGGAGATTGACCCCCATGGAGCCCAGGAGAGGCAGCAGCAGCAGGTGAGGTGGCCTGAGGGGGAGGGTCTAGGTGTCAGAGGAGGGGTCACTCACCTCATGGCTGGAGGCATCCCTAAGAGAGCGGTCCCTCCTCCTCCAGCCCAGCTCCTGGAGCCCAAGAGCCTGAAATGCCTGCCCTGGAAGTGACCAGGAGGAGGCCTGGAAGAGCTGGGCCCAGGATGGGTTAGGGAGGGGACGGGCAGGGACCACATACCCTGGGATTTGCCAAAAGCCGCCCCTTGGAGGTGACTGGAGAAGTTGGGTGGTCCTGGAGGGGGCAACTGGGGGGAGGCCGCTGAGGGTCCTAGGCTGTTCTCTGTGGGAGTCTGTGGTAGGCAGAAGGCTGGGGTGAAGGGATTTGGGGGAGGGTCCATGGGGGCACCTGAGAGTTGGGACTCATCTCACCACTCCCACCCTGATTTCACAGGGTGTCATCCCCTTCCTGGGCACGTTCCTCTATCAGGTGAAGCTGCTGGACATTGGGATGGCGGATGATCTGGAAGTGAGTGAGCCTGGAGATGGGGACAGGGAGCAGGATCCTGAGGTTTGGGAGGCGAGAGCCCTGCACTGAGACCTGAGCTCTCAGTACCTGGCAAACCTCCTCTGATGAGAGCCCCATGGCCACCCCTGGGAGCTGGGGAGTCAGGCCCATCTTAGCAATGCGTGAATAGACGCTCCGCATAAGCCCCCCACCAGTCTACCTGGGCTGGTGAAGCTCATAGCTGCCTGCCTGCAGAGCTGCAGGAGGCTGTGTCTGAGATGGATTCAGCCTCCCCCTCGGGCCCTGCCCCTGGGCGAGTGCCATCAGCCCCTGCAAGTGAGGAAGCACTTCTGTGTTCCAGCTGTCCCTTGCTCCCTGAGGCCTCAGTCTCCCCGTCTGTCATCAGAGAGGGTGTGCTACATAAGGTCTCTGGCCTCAGCTCCCCTGTCCCTCCTGCTCTGGAGCCCAGAGCCTGGCCCAGTGTCAAGTTCTCTTTGTGGAAGGTCTGCCCTCTGCTGGGCCCTGACATTCCTGTAGCCTGAAAGGGGTGGGATGGGGGTTGGTTCTGGGCTTAGGGGGCTGTTTTTGACGGACATTGGCTGTCTCCCTTCCAGGGAAATCGGGTCAACTTCCAGAAATGGTGTGACGTGAGCAGCTATGGGGAGGGTGGGGATGTGGAAATCAGAGACCTCCCCTGGCAAGACTTTCTCTGGCCTCATCCCTTGGGTCTTACATTTATTGAGAGAGTCAGATCCACAGAGCTGGGCATCCCATCACGTTGGCGGGTGCGGGAGGGGCTGGCATCAAGGACACCTTCCTGGATGAGGAACTAATTCAAGCCAACTGTGAGGACAGGCAAGTCCTGAATGGAGTGGGAAGGAAGGAGGGTTCCCGAGTGAGCACAGACCCCAGACCAGATCCTCACTCCACACAAGTGCCTGGCAGCGTTCCCCACCCAAGCCCTGTCTGCATCCTGTCCTTCCTCCCAGAAATTCAAAGTCATCAGGAGGATGCAGCTGCTCCAGCAGGCTGCAAATGCATATGACCTGGAGCCCAACGAGCGATTTGGGGCCTGGTTCCAGGCCATGGAGCCCATCAGTGTCCATGAGAGGTGAGGGGGACAGGAGTTGGGTGAGGGCAGGGCAGACTCTCTCTGATGGCCAGCTCCAGAGCCTGTGGCCTGGATCGCTGATCAGCCACAGAACTCGTAGCGTGGTGACCCATGGGGCACTGGGACTCATCTGCTGGCAGGCTCTGGGAGGGGCACCTGAGGTGTGGCTCCTGGTAGCTCACAGGCCACTCTGTCCTGTAGCTACTGGGTCTCCTGCCGGCTGGAGCCCGCACACCAGAAGGCGAGCAAAATGCGGCTCTTCAGGAGAAAGAGGAACCGGACATCCTCCAGTTCAGGGCCGAGTGAGTGTTGGGACCAGGAGCGACTGAATCCAGGGGCTCAGTACAGCTTCGGGCTAAGCATGGGACTGGATCCCAGCTCCACTGCTGAGCAGGCCTGGGACAGGCCGCTCCCCTGTCCTCTCTGGGATTTAGTTGAATCCTCTGAAATGGGTGATGCTAAATGATGCCTCCTGCATCAGGGACAAACGGGGTGCTGTTGATGGACTGAGCACTCGGCACAGAGTTTGGCTCAGAGTGCAGAGGTGCAGGGAGGTGTGCCATGAATCACAGGGAGGGACCCCAAAATAGTCTGTTTCTTCTCTTCAGCCACCACACCCTTGGCGATGAGCCGTCACACTCTGGAGACCACAAGGGCAGCTCCTCCTGACCAGCAGGGACACT
Source organism: Diceros bicornis minor (assembly GCF_020826845.1). Taxonomy (NCBI): domain Eukaryota; kingdom Metazoa; phylum Chordata; class Mammalia; order Perissodactyla; family Rhinocerotidae; genus Diceros; species Diceros bicornis. Next base: position 275,927 of record NW_026690912.1, on the reverse strand, counting down.
GGCGCCCTCGGGGTGCACCGGGCCAGCTCTTCCCACCCTGAGTGAACGATGACATCCTAAGACTTTCCCTGGTTTCCCCTAAAGCCCCAGAGGGAGGGCACCACCCCTTCCAACTCCCTGACATCTCCACCCCTGCGACCGTTAACCCATTGGGGAGGAGTGATATTATTTCTTTAATAGTAAATGGTAGGTTTGACTCTTACGTTATATCCTGTTTCTGTCGCAGCCTGGGTGTTGTGGTGTGGTTCTTTCACTTCTTATGTTCATGTAAAAGAGACACAGAATCTTATTTTCCTCCTTGAATTAAGAACTTGTGTATCGTCACAGCTTATTGTATGTGGGAGAAGGGAGGAGGGCCAGCCTCCTCCCTGGATACTTAATGACACCCTCAAGTCCCCCTTCCTCAGAGGACAGGTGCATTTCTGTGTGGTTCACCTGGGCCAGGAGCAGAGACAGCCCCTCAGATCTCCCTGGATGTAGAGGTTGGAAGGACTTTCCCAGGCAGAGCAATAACCACTGAAATGTGGGTGTCTTTCAAATAGCACTTACCAGGACCATGTCCTTCCCCAGGACAGTGGCTGTCTTTCTACAGCTTATCAGGAAGAAGGAATGATTTTTGCTTCTCTTGTTAATGTTTCTTTGATCAGATATTGGAAATTGCTGTTTGCTAAACAGTCTCTGGATTTGCATCAACACTAAATGAGGAAAAATATAAAAAGATAAAAGTTTGCATGTGGAACAGACAAGGCCAGAGGAACACCATGTGCAGATGGACTAAGGGCCGACAGGACATCCCCACCAGGCCGCCTCTAGTACTCCCTGTTCACCCTTCGCCAAGACTGGAAACCTGGGATCCTGGCCCATGCCCTAGGAAGTCCTTTTCTCGCTTGTTTCATATCCAGAGTGAAAGATTCATGATGCAGCTTTTAAAGCTACAACAGGACTTTGTTCCATAAACCTCACTGCTCCCTGTGAACTAGGATTTCCAGCATCCCCGCACTTCCTTGTATGATTCTTTTTTGGCAGAAATTCCCTAGAAGGCCCCCAGCCTCTCTGTCAGGCACATCTTGGCCATTCCTCCCCGGCTGGGCCTGAGGGATCAGGGGTAAGCTCTGGTTTGCCAGGACAATAGACCTTAATCCTGTCCACGGAATGACCCACACCAGCCCTTGCTGCCCTGGGTGACATCTGGGCCCATCAGGTTCTCAGGTCCATGGTCTCAGACAATCACTAGTTTACACACTCAGTCGTGTTGTTACTGACTTGTCCCAAAGTGGCAGCTGGGCCTGAGCGAATAGAGCACTTAGTCCCTGGGACGGCTGTGTTCTTTTCCCCAGTCTGTGCTGTGGTTATGTGGATTTGTGTTACAGGGATGTGAAACTTTACTGTTGGGAGTTTTGAAAGATGAGGCAGGAGAGGGGCAGGTATAGAAGTGGGTCCAGCAGGGGAATTCCACCAATCTTAGACACCACAGACACAACAGATACCACCTTAACAATTAAAATACTGAAATGCTCCCCACGTGTGTGGTGAACAGACACTGCTCAGAGCTCATGCTGAGAATCCACCCGACGACGTGGAGCTAAAGTCTTAGCACCTGGCATTTTGAACAACATGCCCTGGAAACACCCTGTAAGACAAGGGCCATTGTCTTGAATTCCTTGGTACTTCTTCCCCCTCCTTTCTGAAGGCTGCAAGTGTCACCCACGGATGCCTTTTCAGTTCAGCCTGAAGCAGAGTAGAAATCCTGCTTCCCACAGCCCAGGTCCTTCCTTTCAGGACACTGCCATCCAGGAAAGAAAGAATTCATGCATCAGTGTAGACACACAAACACACACACTCATATCCCACCCAAATCCCAAGATGCATGAACTACTAAGAGATTAAAAGTGACTTCAGAAACAGATCAACCAATTGCAAAAGAAGGGTTTCATGAAGATCCAGACTCAAATAAAATGTAAAACCAGGAAATAACCTTGACAAAACTGGGAGACTTGGGATACTGACTGGACAGTTGATTATCCGAATGACATTTTTATTTTTGTGTGTGATAATATTATTGTGTTTGTGTTCCAAAAATCCCTCATCTGTAAGAGAAACAGAAATATTTACAGCTGAAATGATGTGCTCTCAGACATCTCTTCTGGTTAATTCTTGGGGTCTTGGTGTGAGGATAAACAAAGCCAGATGGTATACGAGTTGACAATCTTTAAAGCAAGTAACAGGTTCACAGAGATTGATTTTTCTCTATTCTGAGATTTAGAGATTTTTGAAAACCTTCAGAACACAATTTTGATAAATGTAGTATACTTGCTGTTCATATTACAATGTTACAAATTAAAACCTCACAAATATAAAGGAATGCTTCTCCTTCCTGACCTAAGGAAGCTCTCTCTCAGTCTGGCTTCTGTGAATGACCTGATGATGCCACCAGTTATTCACTTATCACGTGTTTGTTGAGTAATTCCTATGTGCTCTGTGCTGTGTGCAAGGCGAACACATTTCCACGACTCTGGATCTCGTGTGGGAAGGAAGGCAATGAGCCTGCTGCAAGGTTCTCTACGGGGAAAATAATGCCCCCAGGGGGTATGCTCATTCTGGAGATTCCAAAATCAAAGCTACACAAGTTTGCCAGGTAACAGATAAGAGATACTTAATTCATGATATTGAAATCACCTATGTCTGAATTACCATGTGACAATGAAGAGAAGATTGATGGATTTTATGTTATAATTAGATGCACAATCATGGTGCTGGCCTCTGGCCAGGTGGTTAAGTTTGGCATGTTCTGCTTTGGTGTCCCAGGTTCAGTTACCAGGCACGGACCTACAGTACTCATTAGCAGCCATGCCGTGACGGTGACCCACACACAAAGTAGAGGAAGATTGGCAACAAATGTTAGCTCACGATGAATCTTCCTCAGCAAAAAAAAAAAAAAGCAAAATCACAATAAAAATTTATGGAATCGGATTTAATAGAAATTAACAGACAAATCTTGTTCAAGTAGGTATTATCTCTTCATTGAGTGTAAGTTCTAGAAAATACAAATGTAACTTCAAAACACTAATTCCTCAGCTTCAATTCTCCTATCAATTTTAATATAAAAAGGAGAAAACTCATGGTAAATAAAAATTGAGGTTTACCATGAAAGCTCAAGATCATGATGGCCGTTACAAAGAGATGCTGTGAGAGTCAAGCCTGTCTCGTGGGGAATTTCTCATCGGCACCACTCTCCTTTTCTTTAGAACTGATGTTGCCTTCCTCACTGTGTTTTCAGGATGCCTTTCTTGGCTCCTTGCTCTCTCTGCCTCCCCGGCAATCTCGTCTGTCCTCGAGGCCACCGTCAGTCTGTCCCATGCTTTTCCTCACTTTCTGTGTCTGTCTCCTGATATCTCTAGAAGATGTCCGTTGCCTGCAGAGGGGCTGTGAGCGACCCAGACCCATCCCTGGACTCATCTCTGCCCAATATGGACAGTGGCCCGGGTGGGCTCAGGGCTGTTGTGCAGATCCCTCGGCCCCAGCATGTCCAGGGATTCACATGGGCCAGTCTGTGCGACTGTTTAGAAGGTATTTGCGACTCCAAAGAACGTAAGAGTTCTCCTTCACTGCTGCAGGCCTGGAGTCCCTGCAGTCTACAGTATCCACAGACCTTCTGCGGCTTCTCCAAGGTCTCCTCCCACTGACTGCACCTGACCTCACCGCCAGGATGGGCAGTTAGTCCAGTAACTGGCCTCTGGAACATACAGCTGTTTAGGCTTCTAGGTGCGTAGAACTTCAGTTTTCTGATCGGGTTTAGTTTCATGGTCTTACTGTTTCCACTATGAAGTCGGGCCATGTTTTTTGAGCTTTCTCTTTCAAAACAAAATAAAATCTGAAATTTGAACAAAATGGATGATGAAGATTACCATCCATGGAGATCGTTCTCAGCTCACATAGATATTCCACCCTCCTTCTCTCCCTGGACACATGCGTCTCAATTCACACCGTGCATCACAATCATTGGAGGGTTTTTAAAACTCAGAGTGCTGGACCTCAACCCAAGTAGGTCTAGGGAAGGAATGGAGACTTTTCATTTCTAAGAGGTGATGTTGATCCTGCTGGTACAGGGACCACATGTGGAGAACAGGATTCAGTGACACCATCAAGCTGAGGTGAGACAAGGACAGAAATAGCCAGGTCATTATCTAGTGTCAAATCCAGACCAACTTCCCTCTGCCATCTTGCTTCAGGATGTTCCTCTCCTCCTCTCTCTGTCATGGTCAAATTCACACATGCTGGTTCCCCACAGCCAACTGTTATTGGGACACACGACTTCCAAGGACTCCATAGATCCTTTTAGTGCCTCATCTCTAATGAAATTATTCACTATTCCATTATTAGTCATCCACTTCCACACCCCGATCCTATCTTCACCCAAAATTCTCCTGCTCACAAATCAGTAATTCACAAACACCATATTCCCACCACAAATTTCCACATTTCCAGTTTTTACACAAATAAATCCACTCTAAATAATCATTCTTCAATAAACTAGATTACTCCAGTAGGAATGTCTTCACAAACCACTCTTTTTCTTCTCATACTCCTTTCTAGTAACCTCAGATTCACAGTGCATCATTTCAGTCATCCACTGACCATACTCCAAGATTCTTTATTGCCATCATATCCACCCTGCACACTTAAGATGATTTCAAATACCTGCCATGCCATGTTGACACTTGCACTGAAGAGAGAATGCACCAGAAACCTGTGGATCCCAACAGAGAATCAACAGCAACCAATGGACTTATATGCATGCTCTAATGCTTCCTGAATGCCCTGCTCAATTCTTTCCATTTCTTGAGTTCCATAAATCTCTATATTCCGACATCCTCCATATTTCACAGATAAATTGTAAACCACCAGACAAGAACTGTTTCACTCTCTAGTCATCAGATCTACAAATATTCCTCACAAGGAATTCATTTATCACACCCTTTCTGTTGTTATATCCAAAGAAATTGAGTTTTTGGCTGAAACGACTCTGATTTTTATCTTATCCTTCCATTTCAATGACATCATGCCCTCAATATTTGTTGTGCTTTCCATAACTTCCCTACTGGAATCATCCCTCAAGTTTCAAATATGCACAAATCTCTACCATCTACAAACGAATCTCTCATCCAGAATTCCTAATAGTCCTCACCCTCCACGCCCCTACTTTCCTCCTCCTGCCAGGCATACATTGCAAAAAGTTCACATATATCCCAATGCCTCTGTTTCCACAGTGCCCACCTAATCCCATCCCCATTCTGTGGATGCTTCTCTTGCTAACCTCACAAGCCGTGTCTCTTTCTAATCAACTGGGGACTTTTCATGATTTGTCTGACATGCTCTGCAGTAGCAGGTGACATTGCGGACAGCAATGTCCTTTTAAAAGCTGATTTGTCTTTGGGATCCACCACCCTACACTGTCCTGTTCTTGCCTGTCTAAACTTCCTGAGCAACATCCTTGCTTACCTTTATGACCACCCCACAACGATGGATGATTCCTGGAAGTGAGCCCTGCTCTGACACCTGTTCCCCATCTGCACCCTCCTTCTTGGGCAAAACCCATGCATTTCCCTGGCTTCAAATACCACTAATGACCCAAACATGTCCAAATAATCAACAGAGACCTAACTCTGACCCCCAGACCCATTTATCTACCTGCCCACTCACCACATCAGTGATGACTCAACTCACAATGACCAGGTCCCAACTTCAACAAATCACATCCTCAAATAATTTGCTTCTCTCTCAGTGTCCCCAAACTCACTTATTTGTGGTAATAAGCTGTCTACCCCTGTGTGTCACTCTGCACAGCCTGCCACCCCAAACTCACCAATCAATGAACCATCCATGCACCCTTCTGAAGCTACCTACAGGTTATCCACTTCTAATTTATTTCTAATCACCTTTCAGATCTCATACAAAATATCATTTCCACACAGGGATGTCTCCTGCTCTAGTAACCTAAATTACAAAACCCCATTTTACCTCTTTGTTGATTTTGTTTCTATTTTAGTTATATGTGCATTATTATCTATTTCTTTCAAGATTTAATTTGTTCTCACTAAATTAGATATTCCATGAAGACAAGACTAATATGGATTTTCCAACCTTTCCCACTATAGTGTTCACATATGGCTTTGTACACAAAAAGGGCTCACATATGTTATGTGTACAATATATATTTTATATTTATATACGTGTAAAATTCAAACACTAAAACATTTCTTCATGAAATATTTTAAATCCATCCACGTAACTACTGTTTTTTTATTTTTTCCGAGAAAGATCAGCCCTGAGCTATCATCCATGCTAATCCTCCTCTTTTTGCTGAGGAAGACCGGCTCTGAGCTGACATCTATTGCCACTCCTCCTCGTTTTTTTCCTCAAAGCCCCAGCAGGTAGTTGTATGTCATAGTTGCACATCCTTCTAGTTGCTGTATGTGGGACACGGCCTCAGCATGGCCAGAAAAGCGGTACATTGGTGTGCACCCAGGATCCGAACCCCAGCCACCAGCAGCAGAGTGCCAGCACATAACCGCTAAGCCACGGGGCCGGCCCCTCGACTTAACTACTCTTGTGCAAAGATACCACATTTAGAGTGGTACACTGCAATAAATTAGCAAGAGTAGCTTAAGATTCCAAATCCTTTCTCCTCGTAATCCAATCATGAGATTCTAGTCACAATGACCTGTTTAAAATGCAAAAGTGATTAGTTCATCTTAATTTTAAAACCTCTATTTCTGTCTTCACCACATATTTCTTCTGTTGTCTTATCATAATTATTAGCACTACCCTTTTCATTCCCTGATATGTTCCAGTTTGGAGGGAAAACTATTTGGTCATTCGATTTTTAGAGCGTTTACTACACGCAAAGCTCTGGTATAAAACCTGTGATCTACAAAATAACTAAACAGACTGACTGTGCCTGCTTGATTTAGTCTTAGTGGGAGGAAATAGATAATAAATGGCAAAGGATGTATAACATGCCATGTAGAAATCACTGCTGTGATGAACAATAAGGCAGAGAGTGAGAGTTTGAGCTTGAGCACATTTTCAAATTACTTGGGTTTGTGTGTGTGTGTGTGTGAACATGCTCATGCCTGCTGCCTGGATGGGATGAGTTGCTTCCTCCTGGGGCTTGGGGGAGCCTCCTATGCCTTAGGAAATTTCCTCCATGTTCACTTAATATGCACTTTTTTATCCATGTGTATTAGGATTCTCTAGAGAAATAGAACCATAGAATATATATAAACATATAGAAGTGGAGATTTATTGTGGGAATTGGCTCACAAGGTTATGGAGGTTGAGAAGTCCCACAATCTGCCATCTGCAAGCTGGAGAACAAGAGAAACCAGTGATATAATTCAGTCAAAGTCTGAAGGCCTGACAACCAGGACCTCTGATGTCCAAGTGCAGGAAAAGAAGGACATCCCAAGTCAGGAAGAGACAATGGATTCAGCCTTTCTTTGCTTTTTGTTCTATTGAGCCCTCAACAGATCAGATGATGCCCCCCCACACTAGTGATGGTGGGTTTGTTTATGTAGACTATGGAGTCAAATGCTAATCTCTTCCAGAAACATCCTCACAAGCACACCCAGAAATAATGCTTCACAGTCTATCTGGGCACTCCTGAGTCTAGTCAAGTTGACACCTAAAATTAACCATCACATCATGCCTCTATCCAACCAAGACCTACAGAGATATCACAACATGACCTATGTCATTTAAATTTTCCAGAAGACATGTTAAAGAAAGTAAATACAAACAGATGAAACTCGATCTTATAACATTTTTATTTAACCCAAGAAATCTAAATATTATCATTTCAAAATGTAGTCCACATCAGTACAAAGAACAAGATACTCAGGTTTTCCACCCACTCTGTCTTACTGGTGAATTTTAATGAATACTGGCTCCTCATATATCTTAATATGATCCAATTTATAATTTTCTCCTATCTATTTGAGTTTTATTGTATCAAAAGTAAATCATTTTCTCCTTATTGTCAAACTGCTCTGCTAGCTCTTTTTTAAAAAAAATTCAAGTTATATATTGTGTTTATGTTAGAAGTCAAATTAAGAATTTAAGGAATTAAGAAGGAATTGATTCCAGCAAAAGGCTGGTTTACTAAAATGGAAGACAGTTCAAGAGCAAATCTCCCAAGAAAATCATAGGGTCAATGACATTGGAAAATTCAGGGTAGAATTAGAAGACACATGGGGTGTGATTAAAAGGGGAGTTGAGAGAACGTGGGGAGGAATTGATGTCAGAAGTGAAAATACACAAGCATGTTCCAAGTTGATGAAAGACATCAATCGACAGATTCAATTAATTCAACATTCCCTAAGCAGAGTGACTACACAGGAAATATTAATGAACTAAACTATGGTCTAAAAGCCAAAGTTAATGTAAAGGGTTTTAGGGATTATAGAGGCCAAATAAGCAAGAAAAAGGCCAATTGGTGATTTCTAACCATAAAGAAAATAAGATAGACATCAACAGAGCAGCATTTTTAAAATGCTAAATGAAATCTCACGTCAAACCAGAATTCTACACCCAGCAGCAATAGTGCCCCAAATAAAGAAGTTCTAGAAAAACTTAAAGTGCAACTTTTTGATGTTAGTAGCCTTGAATTAGATAAAATACTGGAGTGAGTTATCACACCGAAAGGAATATAATCCCAGGTTGAAAACCAGGAATGCAGAAAGGACTGAAGAGGAAAGGAAAGGATAATTTATAATTTATAAATAAATATAAATGAATTTTATTTTGTGAAGTAATTCTAGAAATCTCTCATGGAGTTTAAAATATATGTAGTATAAAATGCATAAAAACAGTAATACAAATGTCAGGAAGCTTAAAAATAGAATTGAAACTGTTGAAGGTATTAGCATTTGGGGGAGGTGGTAAAAGTAATTATTTGTATTAGACTGTATTAAAGATTCAGGATTTAACCATTAGTGCAATTAAACAAAGACTTCTATATGATTTCAAGTAATAAGTTTATAGAGGAAATAATGGAATAATAAAAGAGTTAAATCAACATCAGTGAAGTAAAGAGAGTAAAGGAACATTAATTATTTAGGTTAAAGGGAAGGGAAAGAGTAATTACATGAGACGTGTGATATATTCTAGAGACGTGTTAATAAATATTTTGGACATTCTTTTATTGTTAAACGTTTACACAGTCTCTATTTTTCCTATTAAAACATAAGTTGTATGGACATTTTTGTACATATAAACTTCCATTCCTATTTTTACAGAAGGTATCCATAGTGGAAGAAAAAGGAAATAGAAACTGCAAATACCACCTCCCCACACAATTGTAGTAAATTTTTTCATCTATCAACAGTATCTGACAGTGTCAATCACCCAACATTTTTGTGTTTAGGTATAAAGCTTTAGGAATCTCTCAAATCCCATTGATAAGAGACAGGATGTCTCCTCTGGATTATCCACTGATTGAATTATCCACTTCCTTCCTCCATAAAAGGGGAATCAGAGGCAGAAGTCACTGCATTTTCTAGCAATCCACGGGCTGTCTGCACATCAGGAGTGGGGTCAGCAGGACAACTCTGCAGCCATGGAGGAACTGCATCGGCCTGTTTTCCAAGCCAGCCTATTCTGGTGAGTGTGGAATCCATACAGACAGCAAGACTGTCCATTTGTACACTTTGTCCTTCTGTGAAACCTCTTTAAGTGAGAAGACAGTAGGTCTTAAAACAAGAAGATACCTTATTGAAAGTTGTAACAAATACTAACACCTAGGAAACAAGCCCCAGTGTCTGGGCCTGCCACCATCCCACAGGGCCAGTTGTTCTGTGGCTTGCTGTGGAACACGAATCACCAATCATCTTGTACCCTCCACCACGCACCCCCAGCAGGCACACATGTGCCCTCTCACTATGTAAGATCAGAACGCGAGGGAAACAGAAGCCTGCCATATTAAGAGGTAATTAGCAAGGGGTGCATCTAACCATCTGTTTATTTTAGTGTTTTGATCTACATCCTTTATGGGAATAGAATTAAATGAATAGCATTAAATGACTTAGCTTTGGCTAGGTTATCATTTAAATCTATGAGGATTCATACGCACTTTTAAACAGTTTTATTGAGATATAATTCATACAATTCACCCATTTAAAGTGTGTGACTCAATTGTTTTTAGTACACTCAAAGAATTGTGTGACCATCACCACAGTCAATTTTAGAACATTTTCCTCACTACAAAAAGAAACCCCATACTCTTTAGCTATCATCTCCCTTCCCCACCCCCTGCCATCTCTGCAGGCCTAGGAAACCACTAAAAGTGTTGTTTGATCACCCTGGCTGTAATCTCTAGTACAAAAATGGGAGTGATGTAGCAGTTGCCCATGTCTTGCTCCTGGTCCTAGAGGGTAAACATCCACTTTCACCATCAAGGAAGCTGTCAGCTCTGGGGTTTTCCTGGATGCCTTTTATGACGCTGAGGTCATTTCTTTCTATTCCCAGTTTTCTGAGTTTTTTTTTTTTTTAATCATGAAAGAATGTTGGATTTTGTCCAATGCTTTTTCTGCATCTATTGCAATGATAACGTGGTTTTTATTTTTTATTCTATTTTATTGGTCTGATGTATGACATTAATTAATTTTCAGATGTTGAACTAATCTTGCATTCCTAGAATTGATCCCACTTGGTTGTGGCATATAATTTTTCTTATACGTTGCCTGATTCAGTTTTCTAGTACTTTTTTCTGTGAAATTTGCATCTATATTCATAAGAAATATTCATCTGTGGTTTTCTTTTTTGCGATGTCTTTGCCTGGTTTTGATATTAGGATAATACTGGTCTTAGGAAGAAGTTGAGTAGTAGTCCCCTCTTTTTTATTTTTTGGAAGAGTTTGTGAAGAATTGGTATTAATTCTTCTTTAAATGTTTGGTAGATGTCATCTAGGCCTGAGTTTTTCTTTGTAGGTAGTTTTTTTTATTACTAATTTAATCTTTTTGCTTGTTATAGGATTATTCAAATTTTCTATTTCTTCTTGAATAAGTTTTTGTAGTTTGTGTCTTTATAGGTATTTGGTCATTTCATCTGAGTGGTCTAATTAGCTTATATCACATGTACATAGTATCCTCTTGTTATCGTTTTTATTCTTGTAAGTTTTCTAGATCCGTTTCCATTTTCATTCATGATTTTAGCAATTTAAGGCTTTTCTTTTCTTGGTCAGTCTAGCTACAGGTTTCTTGATTTTCCTGATATTTTCGAAGAACAAACCTTTGGATTCACTGATTTTTCTCTATTGTTTTTCTATTCTCTATTTCATTTATTTCCATCCTAATACTTGTTACTTCCTCCCTCTGCATGTTTTAGGTTTAGTTTGGTCTACTTTGTCCAGTTGGAAGGTTAGGTTACTGATTTGAGATCTTTTTTCTTTTTTTTCTGTAAGGAAGATTAGCCCTGAGCTAAACATCCATGCCAATCCTCCTCTTTTTGCTGAGGAAGACTGGCACTGGGCTAACATCTGTGCCTATCTTCCCCCACTTTATATGGGATGCCGCCACAGCACGGCCTGACAAGCGGTGCATCAGTGCACGCCCAGTATCCGAACCCAGGCCGCCAGCAGTAGAGCACACACACTTAACCACTATGCCACGGGGCCAGCCCCTCCTTTTTCTTTTTTAAGAGTAGCTATGAATTTCCCTATGTGCACTGCTTTTGCTGAGTCTCATAAGTTGTTTTAGGTTGTGTCTTCATTTTTACTTATTTCAAAATATTTTAAATTTCCCCTGTGATTTTTTTCTTTGATCCATTGCTCAGTTAGGAGTAGGTTGTTTAATTTTCACATATTTGTGAATTTCCAAATTTTCTTTTGTGATTGATTTCTAGTATAATTCCATTTTTGTTGGAGATGACACTTTCTATAACTTCAATCCTTTTAAGCTTATTGAGGCTTGTTAAAAGGAAAACTTCTTCGGTCCAGCTCGGTGGCCTAATTTGCGTGCTCTGCTTTGGCCACCTGGGGTTTGCATCCTGGGCGCAGACCTACACACTGCTCATTAAGCCATACTGTGGCGGTGTCCCATATACAAAATAGAGGAAGATTAGCACAGATGTTAGTCAGCAATAATCTTCCTCAAGCAAAAAGAGGAAGATTGGCAACAAATGTTAGGTCAGGGCCAATCATCCACACCAAAAACAAAAAAGGAAAATTTCCTGTTTCTCTCTACTCACAACAACACTTCTGAAGCCAAAGGTGTGTGGGGTTTTACACCAAGCAATTCTCCAATTCTTGGAGGACACTAACTGGTTGTACTACAAGTTAACTCAATTTTGACAGTAACTGCATGGAGTTGATACAGACTCCATAGGTTAAGGGCTCAGTTGCCTTGACTTCAGATGCCAATCACAAGTTCCAGGTTGTCACCTGTACTTCTGACTGACTGGCTATAAATTGGGGATTCCACAACTCCCTTCTTGGGGTCAATAATTTGCTGAAACAGCTCACAGAACTCAGGGAAATACTTACTTATATTTACCAGTTTATGATACAGGATTTTTACTGAGAATGTAACCAGATCAAGAGTTGCATAGGGAAAAGGAGGGAAGGGGCATGGAGCTTCCATGGCAGGCAAATCACCCTCTCAGAACTTCTATGTGTTAGCAATCCAGGAGCTCTCTGAATGTCTTCATTTAGGGTTTTTGTTGAGGCTCCATTATATACCCATAATTCATTACATCATTGGACATTGGTGATTCACTCAATCTCCAGCTCCTCTCCCCTCCCCAGAGGTTGAGGGTGGACCTGAAAGTCCCAACTCTTTAATCACATAATTAGTTTCCCTGGCAACCAGGCCCCCATCCTTAGGGCTTTCCAGAAGTCACCTCATTAACAGAAACTCAGAGGTGCTGGAAAGGGGCTTTGTATGAATAACAAAAGGTGCTGCTTTCACCTTTATCAGTCTGGAGCTAACCAGGAGCTGGGAATAAAAACGGAATATTATAACAAAATATGCTCCTGTTACTGTTACCAGTTTGGAAATTACAAAGATTTTAGAAGCTCTGTGCCAGGAACCAAGGACAAAGACCAAATATACATTTCTTATTATATCACAACATCACACTTGTTGTATGGCCTAGCATATGGTCTCTTCTAGAGTATGTTCCATGTGCACTTGAGAAGAATGTCTACTCTGCTGTTGTTGGGTCAAGTGTTTTTTAGATGTCTGTTAGATCTTGTTGGTTTATAGTGTGGTTCAAAGTTTCTACCGCCTTACTAATCTTCTGTCTTGTAGTTCTGTACATATTTAAAGTGAAGTATTGAAGTTTCCAATTATTACTGTTGAATTGTCTAGTTCTACCTTCAGTTTTGTCAATTTTTGCTTTGTGTGTTTTGGAGCAACATTGTAGACGCTGTATTAGCTTCCTATATTGCTGCTACAAATTACCAAACACTTAATGCCTTAAAACAGTGTTAATTTACTATCTTACAGTTTTGCAAATCAGAAGTCATAAAATTAAAGTGTCAGCAGGGCTGCGTTTCCTCTGGAGGTCCTGAAGCAGAATTTATTTTGTTGCCTTTTCTAGTTCCTAAAGGCTGCCTTCATGTGTTTCAGCTGAGTAGTTTTATCAGCCTCTTTTCTGATTGTGGATGTTGGAAGTCTGAGAGCCTTCTTTTATTCATCTTCTCTCTGTTCTTTTTAGTCCAAGCCCTCAGTTTTTCACAGGTGTAACATCTTTGAGGACCTTGTGGGTCTCCTGTGAATGTTACATAAATGCACTTTTTTATACAGACCTTCCTGTACAGAACTTTCCTGATAACCCCATCTCTATCTTCAGTTTCTGCTGAGATGGATGACGAGATCCATGAGTCACACACTTCTTCGCTTCAAAGACCTGTCTGTGAAATTGAATACTCTGACATTTTCATCCTTTTGAGGCACTAGCAGAAGTGTAACCAAGCAAGGGGTCATTCTGCTCACCACAAAACTAACGTCAATCAATTGCAAGATAAGTCGGTGGTCGAGAAAGGGATTTATTAGATTAGCCAGCAAAATTGGAAGATGGTGGACTCATGTCCCAAAGACCATCTTAAACAAGCACCCAGTTCAAGCCGTTATATAGGGCTAGTGGGCTATGAAGGAGGGGCTCAGGTATGTTGACCGTCTGGCATCAGCGACCAGAGGCGCCACACCAGGTCTTTCAGTTGTCATCATGGTGGATGGCAGCATAGATGTTCTTCTCTGAGGAGGTCACCATATTCCTAAGAAGCTCAACAGAACAAAGTTGTCATGTATCACAATGCATCAGCCAGGATTATAATCTGCAGAGTGTGTATATTTCCTGGAGAGTAGCTATTTATCACCTAGGCTATGTGTATGTTAAACCATATACAGCTGGGAGGGTTGGTTAGAGGTTATTCTAAGTTACAATATGGCTTCCTTCGTGTTAACCTTGCTTTAGGCCTATATTGGAGCGTTGTTCAGCCACACCCTTGACATTCTCTCCATAGCACACTTTCCTAATTGTGAATCTGCAAATTTTAGAGTCTTTTGCAATCTGAATGGGTTGAAAATTTCCCAAATCATTAAATCCTGATTCCTTTTTGCCAAATAGTGATCTATCTTTTTTGTTTGTTTGTTTGTTTTTGCACATTTTACTCTAAGTAGCAAGAGAAAACCAGCTGCATCTTCCATGCTTTTTTTGGAAATCTCCTAAGGCGAATACTCAAGTTCATCACCTACAAGTCTGCTTCCCATGTAACTGTAGGACACAATTCAGCTCAGCTCTCTGCCACTGTATTACAAGGTTTTCCTTTCTTCCAGTTTCCAATAACATGTTCCCCATTTCCCCCTGAGCCCTCACCAGCTATGCTTTGAATGTCCACATTTCTTCTACAGTCTGTTTATGAAGATTTAGTTATTCTCTAGTGCTGTACAGTTTTCTGCTACCATTCTCCTCACTTCCTTCTGAGCCCTCGTCAGGATCATTTCTAATGTGCATATTTCCACCTACAATCAGTTTATGGTGATTTAGTTATTCTCTAAGGTGATATATGCTTCCTCTCCCATGCTACTCACTGCCTTCTGAGTCCTTACCAGTAGAGTCTTTAACTTCTGTAGTTCTATTAATGGTCTCCTCAAGCAATCTAGCCCTTTTCTATGATGTTCCATAAAATTTTTCCTTCCTCTGCCCGCTTCCCAATTTCAAAGCCAGTATTTCTTACAGTAGTTCTCCACTTCTGGTATCAAAATCTATATTAGTTTCCTATTGCTGCTGTAACACATTACCAGAAACTCAGAGTTTTAAAACAATGCAAATATATTATCTTAGTTATTGAGACCAAAAGTCCTAACATCCAGTTGCTGGCAGGGTTGTGTTTTTTCTGCAGACTCTAGGGGAGAATCAGTTTCATTACATTTTCTAATTTATAGACGCTTCCTGCATTCCTTCTTTCATGGCATCAACCTCCATCTTCAAAGCCAGTGGCATGACATCTTCCAGTCTCTCACTGTCTGACTCCAAATCTCCTGCTTCTCACTCACAAAGACCCTTGTGATTGCATTGGGTAATCCAAGATATTCTCTATCTCAAGATCCCTAACTAAATCACACCTGCAAAATCTCCTTGGCTGTGTAATGTAAAACATTTCTAAGTTGTGGAAATTATGGTACGGTTATCTTTAGCAGGTCAGTAATTTATCTACTGTAGGTACATATGTTTATTATTGTTATTGTTTAGTGATAGATTAACTTTTTTTTTTTTTTTTTTGTGAGGAGATCAGCCCTGTGCTAACATCCGCCAATCCTCCTCTTTTTTTTGCTGAGGAAGACGGCCCTGGGCTAACATCTGTGCCCATCTTCCTCCACTTTATATGGGACGCCGCCACAGCATGGCTTGCCAAGCAGTGCGTCGGTGCGTGCCCGGGATCCGAACCAGTGAACCCTGGGCCGCCGCAGCGGAGCGCGTGCACTTAACCGCTTGCGCCACCGGGCCGGCCCCTAGATTAACTCTTTGATCATTACAAAATGTCCCTTTTATCCCTAGTAACTTTTTTTTGTTTTGAAGTCTAGTTTGTGTAGTATACCATTGTTAGTATACCATTCCAGCTTTCTTAAGGTTGTTTTTGAATGATTTATCTTTTTTCCATTCTTTTAATTCAACCTATTTCTATCTGTGAAATCAAAGTATGTCTCCTGTAGACAGCATAGAGTGGGTCTTGTTTTCTTTATCTAGTCTGACAATCTTTGCTTTTTGATTGGATTATTTAATTCACTCACATTTAATGTTATTATTGATAGAGTTGGGTTTATGTCTGATACTTTACTTTTGTTTTATATATGTCTATAGTATTTTTGTCCCTCCATTACTACTTTCATTTGCATCAAGTTAAACTGTTCTCTTGTAACATTTTAATTTCTTTAATGATTTTTCACTATATTTCTTGACTAATTTTCATAGTGGTGGCTCTGGAGCTCACCACATATGTCTTAACTTATCAGAATCTACTTGAGATCTATACTAATTTAATACCAGTGAGATATAAAAATGTTATTCCTTTGTAGCTCTAGCTCCTTTTTCCCTCTCAAGCTATCATTGTTATACGTATGACATTTATGTATATTACAAACCCAACAATATATTGTTATAATTATTACTTTATGCAATTTTATATCATTTATAGAAGCTCGGAGAAGAGAGGAGAGCAAATGTATATTTGCAGGGTTTGTTACATTAACCTTGTAATTTAACAGTTCTGGTTCTCTTCATTTATTCCCTTGGATACAAGTTAGCATCTGGTGTCATTTCCTTCCTCCTTATTTACAACTTTGATCCCACCCACCTCCTTGGTGCTATTATTGTCAAATATATTACATTTCTATATGCTATAGGACCAACAATAAAATCATTTACATGCTGTTTCATGCAATTGAAATTTAAATCAGATAAGAGAATAAAGAAGAAATATGCATTTATATTATCTTTTATATTTACAAAAGTCCCTTTACTGGTTCTTGTTTCTTTGTGTTTATTGAGTTACTACCAGGCATTACTTGCATTCAGATTAAACAACATTTCTTATCAAGTGGGTCTGCCAGCAACAATTCTCTTGGTTTTTGTTTATCTGTGAATGAATATTTTAATTTTACTTTCCATTTTGAAAGACGATTTTGCTGGATATAAGATTCTTGGTTGACAATTTTTTTTTCTTTCTTTCAGCTCTTTGAATATATCATCTGACTGGCTTTTGAACTCCACAGTTTCTCATGAGAAGTCAGCTGTTAATCTTATCTGGGGTCCCTTGTACAGACTGAGTCATTTTTCTCTTTCTACTTTCAACATTTCATCTTGACCTTCATCTTTTTATTATGATGTGTCTCAGTGTGGGTCTCTTTGCATTGCATTTATTCTGTTTGGAGTTTGTTGAGCTACTTGGATATTTAGATTAATATTTTTTATCAAATATGGGAAGTTTTCAAACATTATTTCTTCACGTATTTCCTTCCTTTTCTCTCCTTCTGTATGTTGGTGTATGTGGCCTCCTCCCCCCAGGAGATCTGTAGCCCTTGACTGGGAGCCCTGTCTTTCTGGCCACATACATGCAGAGTGGAGTTTCTGTCATGCTGAGATGGGATGGTGAGCTGTGGCTCGTGTATCAAGCACTCTCACTGTTCCTACTGAGATCTAGCAGGTTTCCTTAAGCAAATGTTCTTGCATTTGCTGTGTATCTTTGGGGACATTTCCAAAGACTTTAAATTGTAGTTTTTAAAACAATTTCACCAGTTATGATTGTTTTGCTCAGGAATGTGTTCATCGAGCTCCTGGTGCTGCCATCCTGGAGGTAGAATCCTCGCCTTCGTTCACTCGTGCACTTGTTCAACAAGTATTTGCTATGTTTCTCATATATGTCTCCAAGTGTGCTTCCATATCTTCCTCTTGGATGCCCCACTGCAGCTCAGACACTGATTCCTTCTCTCTTGAGTCCTTTCAACAACCTCCTGAGTGATCTCTGTCTGTAGTCTTGTCCTACTGAAATCCATCCTCCCCATGGCTACAAAAAATATTTAACCCACTTAAAACTCTACAAAGTTCCCAAGTTTTTTCAGACTAAAACTTAAGTCCTTTCCAACCTAGTTTACATCTGTAACTCATGCAGCATCTGTATCTCTTGTACTTTAATCATCTCGTCTAGCCTCAGCATGTACACTTTTGCTTTAATGTAGTTACACAAGTTTTCTTCACCTGCAACAACCTTCTGGCATATCTCAGCTTGAAAAATTCCTCTTTGATATTTAAGAAGGGTTCACTTTGATATTAGCTCAGGGTTCACTTCCTTAGGAAAATGGAGGCTGATTATTTTTTATGCCTCATATGCATAATGTTATCACAGCTTTATAGTATTTGTTTTCCTATCTATCTTATATTTATTAAAATGTGGGCTTCCTGAAACCAGAGACCCTGCCCTTTACTGTTGTACATTTAGTACCATCCACAGTGCCTGACACACAAGGAGGAGGTTCATGAATAGGCTTAGTCAATTTAAAAAGAATTGGCTGTGATGTGACACCTATTTTCATGAAGCTTACGGTTCACCAGGAGTTTCAGTATGCAAGCCAGTTTAAGTTAGTGTGATGAATATCATGATAATTGCATAAGCAGAGTCATATGGAAACATAGGTAGAGAATGGGGCCAGAGGACAATGATTAGGGTTTATTTGAAATGGGTGGGATTTCAGTGATGGACTGTGGTAGGTGGCAGAACCTATCTCAGCATAGATGGAGGCAAAGATGCTGCTTATGGCCTGTGTGGAAACGGTGAATATTCTGATAAGACTCAAGGGAGGGGTTAGAGACACTGTCATGAAAGTAAATTCAGGTCAGATTCTGAAGACCCTTTAATGTCATTTTAAAGAACTTAGTTCTTTATTTTCTAAGCATTAATATTTGTATGATGTTTCCATTTGCAGACTAGACACAAGAACGTTGACTTACCAACCTGTCACAACTGTGAAGTCGTCAACGTGTGATTCATGCTTTACTTAAGATTGGGAACAAAACCGCTGCTGAAAGACTTAGAGAGCACCCACAGCACTTGATTTCTTCTTATGGTGAGGGACACAGTTTTTCACATTTAGGATTATGTGATAGAAGTGTTACAGCTGGCTCATTTTTGTCCATGAGCCAGCAGCCAGTTTGCAAACAAACTTGACCCATCTTCAGTGTTCATGGGAAATGACAGGGCATTTTGTGCAGACTAAAACATCTGCAACATAATGGTATCAAGATTAAAATCTACATCAGCAAAAATATTGTAGTTTAAATTACTGTTTCTTTATCTTAAAGAATATAAAAATGCTCTATAGACTCAACATGAGCTGAAATGACGTTTTTGAACTCTGTGTTTGGTTTCTGGGAGTCTTTTTATGGGTAGGTAATGATGACAATAGGATCTAACCGAGCCCTTGAGTAATTTCTGTGGTTGCTTACGTGATAGTTAACACAGGATCTCACTGTAACAGGCACGTCTGCCTTCTCTGCAGGCAAATGGATCCTATGTGACTATTTGAAAGGCTGTGAGAAGCTGGGTGCTCAACGAATATAAGTTCAGCTGAGGTGAATCTAAAATATGATTTTCCCACACGAAATGCTTCTGTCAAAATAAAAATAAAGAGTAATGAGGCCCTCCCGGAATCAAGCTTAGATGAGATACAGACCTGGCTTGGGGGTATCAAGGATGATGCATCTTCTTTTACATTTTCTTCCTTTCACTCTCTTTACATCCTGCTTCTGAGGAATGGTGCCAACCTGCCGTAAGCAGCGGTTGTTCAGGGATACGCTTCAGCGACCTGTCTGGGCCTGTGGGCCTGGGACAACATCCTCTCACCTGGTCCTGCAGCCCCACCTGGATGAACTATTTCCCCAAGGCTCAACTCTACTTCCCAGGTCAGATCGAATACCAGCAACTGGAGTGCATTGGAGACTGCGTCTGTGCAAAAACTTCTCTACACCCCAGGTTTTCCACCCTTTCAACTCATATCTGGTGCTCTTCCTGAGTCCTATATGCAAGAATGTGAAAATAACTATTATAATGGCTGGGGAGAAATTTACAGCTCGGGCCAAGTTCATGGAAAATATACTGTGGGAAAAAGCAGAGACCTTGTGGAGTTTCCACTCTACTCACATTCTGGAAACTACACACACACACGTGACTATATGAATTAAGCCATGCCCAGCCCAGGAGCCTCGAGCCATGTGCCATGAGAAAAAGAAAGCCAGGTGGAGGACACAGGGTCTGTGGGACAGTGGAGCACCACCGAGGACATTCTGTCCACGCAAGTGACATTTGAGCAGAGATCTGAAGGACACAGGACAGCAAACCATGTGGATATCTGGGGCAAGAGCTCTCAGAGCAGAAAGAGCATCCCTGAGGCAGCAGTTTAAGAAACAGTAAAGAGTCAGCCAGTGTGGCTGTAGGGAGGTGGCAGAGGGGAAGAGCGGTCGCAGATGGGGTCAGAGGCCACTGTGGGCAGGATGGTGTCGGCATTCAGAGGACACTGGAGCGCCTCAGCCTTTTCCTCCACCAGTGAAATGGAACCTGCATTGTGTGCTAGGTCTATGCAGGTCCTTGGCTTCTGCAACCACATTTTATACTCACAACAAAGTTTTGAAGGAGCTGTTACAGTAGCAAAAAAATTATTGAGGACATCAGAGAGAGCAGACAACCTTACTAGGTCCACAAAGCCAATAGCTGGGGCATCCCAGCTTCAAAACTGGAATTCCACGATTCCAAAGCCCACTCCTACTCATTATGTCACAAAACAGGGGAATAAAACAAATAGACTCACCTGGCATGTCCTCTCTCACGCCTCAGGCTGCCACATCGTTGCCACCTTCAGCCTCTGCTCAGCGTCCCACAGTTTCCTTTCTGATTCATTGCTTTTAATCTGTGGATAGCTTTTTTTTTTTCCTATCTCCATCTCATTCAAATGAGCACATGATTTTTTCTCTCGACCAAATTCAGAAAAATTTTCTCTATTTGTAGAAAAAGAAAGAATACAATAAATAAACTCTCATGATATGCATTGACTCATATTTATTGTCAACCACTTAACACCGTTTATTTGAAATATTCCATATCTTTAAAATTTAGAGCTCACTAAATGATTTTAGACCAGAAAATGTGCCTTCAAAAGTTAATGTTGTAGATTATCTAATTTTCATTATTAAAGCATACATCCATTGCACAAGTTCTATTTTCTTGTTTTATCTCAAATGTGGTGAATGCATTTTATGTGGAAGCTTTTATAAGAGCCATGTTTTATAGTTGTGTACATTTATTACAGCTGAGTGTATCCATGACTAAAGCAACACTTAAAAGGTGAAGTTTGTATTTTGTATCCTGATTATAGTGATGGTTACATGCATCTATTAAAGGGTTAAATGTTATAGAACCATACACTAAAGGGAAAAAAAGTGGAGTTTGAACAGAATGTCTAACTAATATTAATGGGTCTGCAAATAAAAATACATCTTTTTATGATTCTTTAAACTCTAAAAATGCAAAGTTAATCAACAATTATGAAACTATGAAGAATTTATGAAGTGCTAAGTAAATATCAACTATATTTAGCATGTCTTGGGTTATAGCTTTATAGTAGGTGCTTTTAAGAGTAATGAACTGATGTGTCAAAAACAGTTCTCCAAAATAGAAAAAGATGGAATTATAAGGGAGAAAATAGGTTTCTGCTAAGGATCTTGTCTTCAGAGTCAGATGTTCTCTGCCATTTCCCCTATTTCCTATACCCATCATCACCAAAACAACCACCAGCGAGGTTTTACCCTTTGAATGCTCAAAGCTGACTTGTCATGCTTCCCTGCCAGGGGTTCAGAATGCTCCTCCCCCACCTCTGTTCTTCATTTCATGGGTGCCATGTAGTTGTATGCAGCTTTCAAGTGATCCCAGCTTCCTGGTCTCCATGCCCCTGCGCCTGCCACCCCTCCCTCGAGTGTGGGTGAACCTAGTGCCTCATGGCTCGTGGACAGAAGATGGTGAAAGTGATGGAGTGCCACTTCTGGGATCCGGTCACACAAATCCGTGACTTCTGTCTTGCTGTTCGTAGTTCTTCTCACTTGCTCCCTCTGATGAAACCAGCAGCTTTGTTGGGACCTGTCAAAGGGAGAGGCCCACAGGCAAGGAATTCATGGCAGCTTCAGGCCAGTAGTCCTGGAACAAAGACACAAGTGAGCTGAGAATCAGATTCCTCCCCAGTGGTTCCTTCAGATGTGACCACAGCCCAGCCAGTGTTTTGATTAAAGCTTTGTGAGAGACCCCAAACCAGAGGGCCCCACTCAGCCACACTGAGATTCCTGACCACAGAAGCTGTGAGATCATCAGTGTTGTTTTTTTAAGCCACTATGTTTTGGGGTGATTTTTGTTTTGAGGAAGATTGGCCCCATGCTAACATCTGTTGCCAATCTTCCTCTTTTTTCTCCCCAAAGCCCCAGTACATAGTTGTATATCATAGCTGTAGAGTTGTAGCTCCTCTATATGAGATGCTGCCTCAGCATACCTTGATGGACAGTGAATGGGTCCACTCCCAGGATCCAAACTGGTGAACCCCAGGCCACTGAAGTGGAATGTGTGAACCCAACCGCTGAGCCACCAGGCCGGCCGCATTGGGTGATTTTTTAATGCAGCAATTTATATGCCATCTTAGCTTTCAGGTCTCAGCTTAGGTGAAGATGTTCTATCTTTTCGATGAGGACTTCACTCCTCAACCTATGGCAGACTCTTCTTACATTCTTTCTTTCAGGCCCATGTTTATTTTTTTAATTACACACTTTTTCAATGTGCTATTATTTCACTTACAAATTTGTTTAGTTATTCATTGTCTATTCCCACTTTATCCTTCACTATAATATAAGTATCTAGAAAATGTTTACATTCAATAAATATTAATTGCATAAGTAAATGAATGGGTGGAAGAAACACAAACTTACAACCTTACAAACAAATTTTTTCTGAGAAGGTAGATGTTTAATCAGAATGATTATTCGGAGGACTATTTTTTAAAAAAGATTATTTATACCAGCCTGGATGGCAAGAAAATTCTGACCAGGAGTCATGGGTCAGGAAGGAAGACGAGGCTCTCAGATGCGGCAGCCACAGCAGGGGGTTTAGAAGACTGGGACAGGCAGTGCCACCCAGAGCAGGTTGCAGCCTCTAACTGTCATTCACAGCTCTAGGCACTTTACATCTGTGATGTTTATCTTTTCTTTTTTTTTTTTTTCCACTCATAATGATCCAGTGAGGAAAATCTTTATATTTGCTTTTTACTCAATTTTCAGTGTCAGATAGTTTACATGATTTGCTAGGAGCCACATGACAAGTAACAAAGTAGGGTCTGAATTCTGGTCTGACTCCAAACACACGTACATGTACACATGCCCTACCTTCCACTGTCACGTGCTATGGAATCAGACCCAAGACACGTGTCCCTTAACACTAGCTGCACATTAGAATCATATAGAAGACTTTGAAAGGTATCCATGCCTGGCTGAACCCTGATATACTGCTTTAATTTATTTTTATTATGAATGTCATTTAGAGGGTGTACTTTCCACATCTATCCTAAAAACTTTGGAATTACAGAACATACTATTTGCATAAGGAATTTAAATTATCATGGGAGGAACAGAGATGGTTGACAGCCCAGGAAGGCAGGATTAACGTTTCCCACCAAGCAGAGGACCAGAGACGCTCCAAGGTGGGGTACTTCGAGACAACATTGGTGAGGGCATGAACCTTACCTTGGGACACTGTAGGAAGAAGCTTCTGCTGTGTGATGTGGCTTTGGATCTGTAACTCAGTGTCACCTGAGAAGACTCTTAAGCCTTTCAACAAACTTCTTTGCTTGATCAGATTCAAGTTTGTTTGACCCCTTTTTATGATCAGATTCGAGTCTTCATAAATTAACTAGGAAAACTGATAAGACACAGTACAGTTATGGAAATTTGGTAGACTGGTACCAACCTAGCAGTAGCCAATACTTTATTTTTCATTTAATGAGACTTTTTTTTACCTTTTTGTTTTCCTCAACAAATTTATAATTCTGCTTAAATTTCTCTTCTCCTAAATTTATATTTCTCCTTCTTAAAAATAAAATACTAGACCAGGAGAAGTTTCTCTTTTCCTCATTATTACCGATTATGGACACAGTGATAGACTTCTAGAAGTTTCTGCCTTTAATGACTTCGGTTTTCACCTGGAAAGGCTTATATGTCTCACAGCATCATTCTCCTGAGAGCTCCATCCTGCACAGGCCTGCGGTTTTAGAACAAAGTGAGATAAACGAAAGGATCTCCAGAAAGTAAAATTAAAGACTTAAAGTTTCTGTGTGGGTTAGTTGTGATCTTAGTTTATGAGCCTTTCCCAGAAAATTGAATGCAGTGAAAGAGTGAGAAAAATAACACCACACATACACCTCCAGGGTCTTGAATTACCCGGAGAAAGATAGTTTCATCCAAGCCCAGAGAAAAAACGAAAGCTGAGGCTGAATTGAAGGATTTAGGTAGCAGGACAGCAGCTGCCAAGCCAAAGTCTGTGCAAACCAGCAACCAGCCAACCCCAGGCAGTGGTTACCAAACAGAGCATCGTCTGTGCTCCCCGCTGGCAGGGACACCTGCTGACTAGCTGGGCACTGCAAATCTTTGACCCCAGGTACCCTGGCGTTGCAATGGGTACTTGCCATCCAACAGGAATGATGCTCTGGTCTTAATATGGCTTCTCTCTCTGAGATGTATGTAGTGGCAGAAGCAAGTGAAGTACAGACCGACAGTTGTATAGACATTGGGAGTGTTGATGGTCTGAGCTCTCTCGTGCAAACAGATGACAGGGAGAGACCTGGAAAGTATCAGCCTGGGTGCCAGCCACAGTTTCTCCTCCATTTTCTTGGAAGAAGCTGGGATTTGGAAGCAATTTCTGGGCTCCTGCTGTGTTGTGCATGGCAGAATAAACACGGCTCTAAAAGAGTCTATTAGGGATAATTAATCATTTTAACTCAGGATGGTTTTTGGAAGGGCTCGTATACCTTCACCAGAGGAGGAATTTCTAAATACCTAGCAAAGGCACCATATTTTTTTAAAAAACAGTTTAACAAGGACTGTTTCTTCAGAAAGCATTTTCTATCTAAATGCATTGATGGCTGGACCTCAAGAAATGATTTAAGTGTTTTTCTAAAACACAAGGCAGGTACTTTTCAATGCAACTGTTTTCAGGGAGAACACAGGGCACTTTTTGTGGGATACATCTTGATACTTACAGAGATTTTAAAAGACAATATTTGGGCTGTGGTTTAAGAATCAAGCAGTCTTAAGTATATAAATGACAGGCTGGAACTCTTTCTAAAATAATATATACTAACTGTTCAACACACGGCCAAATCCCAGAGGCCAGAATGTGCTGTGAGAAGGCACCAACAGGTTTGTTTCCTGGGCATAAATGGCTGGAGGGACTGACTGGTACGGGTGGGCCTCGTCCTGCACATGGCACCAGTGAACAACCACATGGGAACTGCTCTGAAAGGTCTTTATCATTAATCTCGGTGTAATCCACGGAATTAATTCTGCTCTTTAAGACTCTTCTTGAAGAGTTTATGTTGGGGGAAGAGAATTTGTTGTCTGAGAGGGACAGTGCATTTTTTCCTTCAACATAGTGGCCAACATTGACTTGTCTTATTTGGGGCATTACCGCTTCCACTGGCACGGCAGCTCCACAGGAGCAGGAACTTCATCCGTTTGGTTCACTCTTGCGTCCCCAGTGCCGAGGGCAGTGGCTGGCACACAAACATGTGACTTTACGTTGCTCTCTTATTGCGCTCATTTTTGTAAATTCATTGGCATGCACTTCCATCCTAGGCTCCAACTTAACTTCCGGGTTTGGGAGGAAGGCAGGCACTGGGATTTGTACACTTGAAATATCTTCAGTTTAATTAGCACAGTGTGATTTGGATGTATCTACGCACAGCACAAAAAAAGAAGATGACATCACCGATGTGGAACTGACAGCAGTCGCTGACCCTCGAGGGAGCAGTACAGGGAGGCCGTTCTCCACCGCGTGTCTTCTGTGCTCTCAGGCACACGGCCGCTCCTGCGTTGCCCCTGTGACGACTGCGAGGCTCCATCCAGCCTGTCCTCCTCACAGACGCTACTTCTGCTCCTACTCTTGGCCGTCCACTGGGAGTGGGAGCTTGGGGCTTCTGTCTCCAGAATCCAGTCAGTCCAGGACTCCGGCTCCTCCAGCAGAATATGGCCAGACGTGACAGGCTGAGCTGGCCGGACACAGGTCCCTTTTTAGGGAAACAGGTCTGCAGTTAATTCTATTTATTCTAGGTTTTCCTCCTTTCCCCCATTCTCAGGAAACTTGAGCAAGTCAAGTTACAGAAAAAAACTGGTCTGACTTTTCTCTTTTTCCTGTAAGTCGTACTTTGTGGACTCAGCTTTTGAAATTCAAATGTCAAGACAACAAATTTCCTCTTTATGCTGTTTCAATAATTCTTTCTTCAAGAAAAGGACTTTTCAGGTCGAGCTGTCTGAGTGGAGGTCGGTCACGGGAGATAGAAATTACAAGGGAGAACTGTACAGTGATTAATTTATCAGAATGCACCCCCACACTTGGGCTCGTAGATTCATATCTGGAATGCGTATGAGTAAAGGTTACAAGGATATGAATATCATCCAAGATATCAGAGTAAGCAGAGCCTTAGAGACTAAGAAATGGGTCAAGAAGCCCAGAAAATGAAGAGCACCTGCCAAGAACCCAGGCACTTGGACATTATTAAGAGCTTGAGGGGCCACAAATAGCTCAATTTAACCCTGCTTCATGAAGGTCTTCATGTCCTCCTGGGTGAAACCAGGCCTACGGTTATCGAGAGGAATTAAATCCATTCAACTCAAAGGGTTAAAAGGATTGAAAGGTAGGAATCCTCCCGGACCATGACAAATTGCAATAATTACACGTACACAAACTATGCTTTGCCTTGATATATCAGTTGGAAGTGTTTTTGAATATATAATTGACTAAATGTCTCAATTTTCCACTTCAGCTTCATTTGTAGATACATTTTAAGATAGGTTTTGAGTTTATACACCAATTCTCCCCGGAGAAGAGAAAAAAGTAAAGCAGATTTTAGGAACAGTGCCAATTCCTAGTGACTGATTCCTATATGGATCAAAATAGAGGACTATTTATTTTGTCCTGCATTTTTGAAGATTTATTCTTTATCTACATCCAGGAAGCAGTATGTTATGAAGTGATGTGCAAGTTGAGGTTGAAAATATTCACTTCCTGTTAATAATAGAAGACAAGGGGAGCCAACTGGTATGAGTTATATGCCAAGACTTCAGCTCCAAATCCTTTGTTGTGCTGAGCAAATTCAGTAATCCACTTCCACAGATGGAGTGTAGGAGGGGCCTAGGGTGGTACTTGAGGCTGATGCTGGAGAAACCAACAGTGTCTTGAAGGAGGCGGAGAAAGGAGTGTGGTGATATGGTCATGGCCAATTTTAGAATCACAAAACTATTAGTCTCTGGTATTAGTACCAGACTTCCCAGAACAAGACTAATAGCATCTTTTGATTTATGATATAGATATAACTGGAAAAAGTCATTTTTTTTTTTCTAGCACAACCACGTGACAACTTTTAGGGTTCTGGAGTTTCTGAAATTCAACCTCTACATTTCTACACTGCTTCACAGTAAAAACTCGTAAGTAAATTTCCATTTGGAAAATGAATTAGGACTTCCAGGAAAGGTGGATACAAACATGTTGACAAAGATATCATATGCTAATTTGTATCAGTAAATCTCTGATAAGTAGTTGCTATGTGCCAGGCACTGTGCGAAGAATCAGAAACTCAATGGTCAGACCAATCAACTCTCCTTGATCTCAGGGTTCCTGGAGATGAGACAAGCGTAGATTAATCACACGATGAGATTAGAACACATTGAGAAAGCACACATTGTGAGAGAATGGTGGGAAGTGAGACAATGGTGTCCTGAGAGATAGACTATCTTTCTGACATTGATTCTAAGATTTCATGACTCATGTGCCTTTATACCAAGTTTTCCTAAAATTAATTCCAACTCCATTGTAACTGGGTCTTCCTGCTACCTTTAATATTTCCTGGAATGGTCTGCATTTCCAAACCAAAACCCTGACATAGCTCTCTGCTCTTCAGTGCTCTGTGGATGCCTTCTCCAAACAAACTGTGCTCACATCTGTCCACATTTCTGATGGAGCATCCACGATCTCAGATGGTTGGTTGAAAGATGAACAATAGGCACAGCAGATATAAATAAATGCCCTTTCTAACATGGAAATAAATATTTCTACAGCAAGTATTCTCTCTAGACAGAATTACCAAATTTAAGTTAAACTTAATAAACATTTATTGTGTACTTACTCTGTAGAAGATACTTTGCTGGGTGCCAACTAGTATATACAGATAAACCCAATCTCTACCATCTAGAAAGACTGTTGTCATAGATAACATAAAAATGCATAATGTATTGGATAGCGTTATAGAGATGTAGTCAAACAACATTGTAGTAGATTAGATTAATTCTTGCTGGGAGAGACTAAGTTGAAAAATTGCATTTAAACTGGTGTTATATAAATTTAACAAATTATTTTAGATATATCATTTAGGAGACATACATATTCTGCAAAGCATATGAATAAAAATGGATATGATGGGGCCACAAACTTGTCCACACAATACTAATATGTGAAGAAAACATGATTTCTTCATTTTTTATTTTCTCTGCTTTTTCTTGTAACCAATCCTTCCAAATGTTCCAGTAGATGCTTCAATAATCTCTCCTCAAGGACTTGGACACATCAAATAATATATTAATTCTGTTTTTCTCATTGGAGCCTTCTTTCCGGAAATCCACCATCCTCCTACACCAATTTGGATGCCATTTGGTGGGCTAGCCCTTGTCAGCCTGAAATCTGAGAGGAATAAACATTTGCTACCACAGCCTACCCTGTATTGTCTTGACTGCTGGAGAAATTGGTGCTGAACGTGGGGTACCACCACAAGAAGAATGGCAGGGCGTTAAGTGGCAGAGGGAGAGAGAATTTGCCCCCATGTGTGCTGGCAATTAGATGTGTGTTGTGCCTCCCAAGGGGCAGGGGATTCAGGCGTCCATGTGACCAGAAGTAGAAGGAGCCGGAAGTCAGCAAGAGGGCCTCTCCAGGTCTTAGCTTTGTTCTTACAGATTAATAAATTTTCCTTTATCAGTCACTGCAATTTTAGTGTCTGCTGGAAAAGAGGGTAGATAATGGTATTCAGTTCCCATGTTTAATTCAAATAATCAAGGGATTGTTATTTATGGGAGAGACTCTGTGAGACTCTGGGCTCTGGCAGCCCCTTCAGGGCTTGGGTGATGGGGCAGCACAGGGTTGGGGACAGGACTCCAACCCCACTTTGCAAGAATCTCATCATCGCTTGGGCGAGTTAGCAGGACCACCATCAGCTATGACAATGAGAGTCGACGACCTACCTGACACGCCCATGTTCTTTCTCGTATTAGGTGATGCTGGCTGGCACAACAGCGGGACTTCTCAGGGGAAGGTGGAAGCAGAAAGTAAGAACCCGGCGGACACACCTGTAAGCTCTTTCAGGGACAGTTTGGCACTCCTAAAGGTCTGAGAGGAGGAGCTCATGTGTGGGAGGACAGCCGGCGGGGGTGGGGGGTGGTGGGGTGAGGCACAGGTGAGGACAAAACCCACGTGCTTCTAAGACCAACGTTGCTTCCGGTATATTCATAACCACACATTCAAAAAATGATGACATTGGTTTATAAAAAATTCACCATTACTGTTCTGTGAGCACTGCTGTCTCACGACATTTTCTGTTTACTAAGCTATTTTTACAAAGTGACTGTAGGAATGTGATGAAAATTGATGTTTGTTGTATATAAGGATGAATTCTAGATGGTTTCCTATCTTTCTAAATGGATCTTTCTCATGGTTAGTTCACTGGAGACAGTGTCCCTTGTAGCAAAGGTACACCAAAACTATTATTTCTCTGGCGATAACAGGTTATTTATTTATTGAAATTATTGGTTAAAATGGTAACATGTGGTTGTTTCCCATCTAGTCAAGGACAAGAGTTGAATGTCGCTAAGAGGCACAATGGTTCCAAATAAAGAGATTTACAATATGGAAGCCATGAAGCAAAATCGTGTTTAATATATTAATGCCATATTAATTATTAATATAGCATGTTAATTATATTAATATATTATAATAATGATAAAACACACTAAAATACTGTATTATATATTAATATAGTGTGTACAATACACTACTATACTATACTATATATTAATGTATTATATACATCTATTAATTACATAATTAATTATATTATTGATTAATATTATATGAATAATAATACAGCATATTGATTAATCAATTGATTCAATATCAATCTCATAATAGTTGACATTACTTATAATAATACATATCACATACGCATGTACAACCCATGTCTAGGCATCTCAAGGGAGCAGTCCGACAAAAGCCGACTTTTTTCCCGGGCTGCTTGAGAAGCAGGCAGTTCTCTCACACAACAGAGACCAGAGCCCAAGGTAACTTGGGACTCCGCTTCTTACGGTATCCAGCTTCTGGTAGTCTGGCTGAAACCACAGATATTCGATTTCAGAAGCCTCTTTCAAAACCTGCGAGTTTTCCTGTGCTTAATCCCCAGAACTTCCACCGAGCTCCTAAAAGCCCTGCGATGCTGCGCTCCATCCTCGCGTGCGCCTTGCGATCTGCAGTAAGGATGGCATTTAGGGATGGACCTGTCCAGGTGTTTCCAGCTTAACAAATGCAGTGGAAGTTTCCCAAATTCTTATTGTCTGGTGTGAATCCCGAGGCTGTTAGGGATGCATATAACCAAACTGTTCCCTTCTGAGTTAGTCTTACGGAAAAGTAGGACATGCCAGATGCCGATATGTAACAACACATGTCCAGTTCAGATCAATAAGTGTGTGCATCCTTAGTCCATCACCATGGACTGTCCTCAGCGGGGGCTGTCAGGAACACGCAAAGGGGACCTAGTCCTTGCTCTTGAGAACCTTATGTTCTAGCAAATTCTTGAGCTGCTTAGATATTAGAAATCGGTTTTATGTAAGTTGGCACAGTTCATTATTTTCCATATTGAAAAATTGTCCCAGAGAGAAAGAAAAACGTACATTTATTGGCCAACTACTATGTTCCAGGAACGTCACATGTATTATCTAATTTAATCCTCTAAGCAATCCTAAAAGAAAGGTACCATTGTCTTCACTTGTGCTTCAATAACCAGCTCGAGGACAAAAGGGATCCATTGCAGATTGGTGAACCCCAAAGCTTTTGTTCTTTCCTCAAGAACCTAGACGTTTGATTTTAATAAAGTTTTTCTTCCGTTGGTGATGTCATAAAGTAGATATCTCTAGAGACCAGATCAGAAAAATCAGCAAATTAACACACAGAACATGGTTGTAGACATTGTTTAAGTTTAAATTCTCCCAGCTGTTTCTGCATGTCTGTTTTTCAGATCTTTGTCACTTTGTGTACAAGGTTGGCAAGGACAGCGACCTCTGTCTTCCTTTCTTGGGGGAACCATTTCTCAGCTTCCCATGAATCTGGACGCTACTCAGAGTGCTGTTTGTGAGGACAGGGAACTATTAAGGATTCCTGATCTGTGGCTTTTTGGACAGGTGGCGTGCCTCTATGATGCTACCCTGTTAGGGAGTGCCTCTGGCACATGAACACCCTAACAGAAAGATGAATTGGGCTAATGGGTTTACTCTGGGATCTAGGAATATACTTTTCCTTCCAAAATTAAATGGCCCATATCCGTACAACTCAAAGATTTCCATCAAGAGCTGGAATCAATTGAGCCTGTGATTCTTAACCTTTAGGGTACATCAGACTCAGTGAAGTCTTGTGAAAAGTACATGTGCCTGGGGCTGGCCTGGTGGCATAGTGGTTAAGTTCGCGTGCTCTGCTTCGGCCGTCTGGGGTTCGTGGGTTCGGATCCCAGGCTCGGAAGTACACACCGCTTGTCAAGCCATGCTGTGGTGGCATCCCATATACAAAATAGAGGAAGATTGGCACAGATGTTAGCTCAGGGCCAGTCTTCCTCACCACAAAATAAAAGTACACATGCCTGCTTCTTATCCCTTGGGGGTTCTGGTTCATTTGATCGGGGTGGGGGCCAGGAACTGAGCAGCTGTGTTTTTATAAAATGTCCATCATTTTACTGGCCTCCAAGTTTGAGAACCACTGACCCAAGCAGACAGCCCAGGTTCTGGGTCTTTATCTGCTGCCTCAGCCACCGCTGCTCAGGTGGATCTAGAAGCCGTAATTGACCACTCAATGGTTCTAGTTGTCCCAGTGGGCAACTCTAACTCCACCTGGTTAAAGTCAGGGATTTGTGTAGGTTCAACGAGGAGGCTGCCCACACTTGATCTCTTTCTAGAGTCTAAGAGCCTCTTATCAGTTTTCTCTTAAAATAATGTTTTCAAAAATGAAAATTGAGGGATCATGTGATATTAACCTCACGACAAGAAATGCCTTTTCCTAAATCCATGTCCTTAGTGTGGAAAATGTCCTGTTGGGGGGGAGCTGTGTGTCTGCGGCTCCGTGTTGGTGCTGCAGTCAGGAGATGGCCCAAAGGCATCGATCACTCCCCCATCATAATGAATTGACATATATTAAACTTAGTGCCCGTTACTGTGAAATGCGCTCGTGTGCGTTGTATAATTGGTATGGTGAGTAATAAGAGAGTTTATGCCCCATTTTATTTCATGGAACAACTAACAAATCACAGTGATTTATGCTTTATTCGAAAACCCGTTTCCATTCTTAAATTTGTTCATGCTTTACGAATCCACCTGCTTCTGTTGGAACCAACACTCCTCTGTGCTTTTACTAAGTTATGAGCATTCTGTGGAAAACTTGTTTTGAAAGATAAGAATGGTTACTAGGAAAAACGAGACACGTTCAAACCCTACACCTAACTAGCTTTGTGAGGGGCTTCCCTGACGCACGTCATTTCCTCCCAAAACCTCTGTACAATGTTCAAATCATTGACAGTGTGGGAGAAAAGAAGCTGCTTCCCAGTGAATCACTGTCACTTACCGTCCTGGTGGCCAACTGCATGTGTGACCTCTGAAGGGAATCTCTCAGAACCGTGTGAATGGTTCACAGACTGAGTGATGACTCCTACAGTGCCATCCTCAACACCTCAGCAAGTTTTGGAGACGGAGGAGTCATCACAGCTCACACTCACCCCTGTTGGTTTCCTGTCTGTCCTTGCCGCTCTGATTCTGTCTTTTGGATTTCTCACTGGGGCTCTACTTCCTCCACTCCCAGATGTCAGCAGGCACTCTAATATCACAGATTACTTGGCTGCACCGCCCCTGAATGCTGTCTGTATTACTTACGTAGTGCTGCATATCAAATCACCCCAAACTTAGTGCCTTAAAACAAGAGTAATAATTCGTGATCTCTCTCCTCTTCTGGAGGTGAGGAGAGTGGAAGCAGCATGCTCAGGTGGTCCAGGCTCAGGGACTCTCTGGGGCTGCAGTCATCGAAGGCTGGGTTGGGGTTTGCAGATGCACTTCCAAGGTGGGTCATTCACATGCTAGCTGGTTCCTCTCCACGGGCACCTCTCCAGGGGGCTGCTTGAGTGTCTTCCTGACGTGGTGGCTGGTTTCCTGCAGAGAGTGATACAGAAGACCTGGGTGATGGAAACTGCAAGACTTTTGGACATGCTGCTGCTTTGGTGGCCCAAGCCAGCCCTAATTCCATAGGACAGGACCTACAAAAGGGAATGAATACAAGGATGTGGGACCACAGGGTGCCGTCTTGGGTGCTAACTAGCCAGTACATTCCACTAGCTTCCACCCTCATGCAGGTGGAAACCCAAGGTCATCTGATGACCTTGAAGGCATCCTCTCTGACTTGTTTTCCACCACTGTCCCCCATTCCTCTGTTTCAGCCACAATTCCCTCCTTTTAACGTGCCAGACTCTCTCCTCTCCCGGGCTTTTGCACATGTCCTTCCTCTATTGGGTCCTCTCCCCGCAGATGTCTGCACAGCTTATTCCCTCATTCCATGTGGGACGTCACTCCAACGTCACATCCTCAGGAAGGCTTCTGGGCCCCATATTTAAAACTGAAATGCCAGGCCCCATCCTCAGCACACCTTATCTCCCTTCCCTGCTTCAATTTCTCTTTGTTACTTATCACCAACAGTGCCCACCTGTGAATCAGCTCTCCCTCTCAAAAAAAAAGAAAAAAGAAAAAAAGAGCCCTGATTTGTAGCATTTGCATTTCCATTGCATAAACACTCGTTCACCACAGCCCATTTATTTCAAACTCGCATCGTGATGTCTCGGAAAACGACGTCGGGAGAAATTTGCCCACTCAGCCCTCCTGAGCCGTAGGCCAGCTCCACCTCTGTTTTTCTCCCTCCCACACTGTGCAAGTTTTACTTACTTCTTTCTTTTAAGGTCCATGGAGCAGAAATTTTGGTCTGTTTTGTTCACTGCTGGATCCTCCATGTCTAAAACACTGCCTTCCCACAGCAGGCACTCGATAAATATCTGATGGACCAGTGGTGTTGGGAGGTCCGTGCTTTGCCTGCTCCCGTTGGCAGTGATTTCATCCATATTTCCATGAAGTGGAGGGAGGGGAGGGGAAGAAAGGTTTACTTTATGGTCATATGACTAGTGAAAATAATCGCCCGCACTAGGAAGAGAACACACAAAATAACCGTGAAAGTGGGTGTGTGGAATAACTAAGCTGATAATCAAGAAGTGACCCGGGCTTAGTGATGATCTCGTTGATAGATCTAAATTGGCTTCAAGTCTCTCAGAATTCCAAAACTGTGATAATAGTTATGATAATAACTTTGAGACATATACAATTCAGAACACAAATAAACAGAAAGATGAATAGCTCTTCATATATTCAGAGATGTTTCTCATATATAAAGGAATGATTATATTTCACTTGGAAAAGCCAGGAAAGGATTACTCAAGAAATCGTGCTGAGAAAAAATGGTTATTTATACAAAAATAGAATTAACTCTTTATTTAATACCATTCTTCAAAATAAATTCCAGACCAAGATCAAAAGGAAAAACCTTTTAAGAACTGGACACGTGTGGGAGGATAATAATATTAGATCAAGGTGTAGTAGAACTTCCCAAGCACAAACTCAGGAAATAGTAAGAGAAATCTTGATTGATTCAATTTTGTAAACAAAAAAATTATATATTTAAACTATAAAGAACAAATTAAGTTGTAAACAATAACTGGAAATAATTCTTGGTAATACTTAAATAATATATTACAACCAATTAAAGTGGTAGGATTGCATTAAAAGCTGACAACAACGTGAATAAAACATTCACAGAAAAGGACATGAATAAACAACTCAAATGGCTAAAACATATACATTTATGTTAAAATGTGCAGAAAATTGTAATCTAATACTGTTTTCACCTATGAAGCTGGCAAATAATTAAAAAGTTATATTCCTCATAGCTGCCGTACATTTGGCAAGACAGGTACTTCCCCGTTTCTTTAGTGGAAAACTTAATTGATATACTCTTTCTGGAAAATAATCTGACAATATGCACCAATTTCCTTTAAAATAGTCATATTCTTTGATCTAATAATCCCGCATCTAGGAAGCTATCCAAATGAAATAGTGATAAAAGAAAAATACATGTGCACCAAGATGTATATTATAACATTATTATAATAGAAGCTATTTTTAAAGAACATAAATGCCTAACATTAGCAGAATAATATATAAATTATACCATATTCATATTATGGAAGTGTGCAAATATTAAAGCTGATGTTTACAAAGAAATTTTAATATTGTAGGAACATTTTTATGAATATGAAATTAAGTAAAAATGTCTAGATACAAAACGGTCATGCAGTACAGCCTCATTTATAGTATTGAACTAAAGGAAGGAAATTCACCAAATATTAATAGGAATTATATCAGAGTACTGTAGTGGAATTTATGAGTCATCTTTATTTTCTTCTTCACTTGTGTTTGGTTTTCTATAAAGAGCATTTGTTATGCTTTTACTCAGAAAAATAGTTTAATGATTAGACAGCAGTGAGTTAATGTTCAGTGTAGGGTCTGGCCTTTGAGAGCTTCTCAGCTGGCGGAAGCCGCGTGTGCCGAGTCAGCCACGCCCTTTCTCAGGGCCTTTTCTCACAAACGTCTTAGTTACTGTCACGGCCTGGAGTGTGTCCTCACAGAAGTGATATGTTGGAGTCCTAGCCCCCAGTACCACAGAACGTGACCAGATTAGAGACAGGGCCTTTAATGAGGAGATTAAATTAAAATGGAGCCATTAGAGTGGGCCCTAATCCAATCTGAACTGTGTTTTTATAAGAAAAGGAAATTTGGACACGTGGACCCCAGAGATGTGCACACAGAGGGACGACCGTGTGAGGACCCAGGAAGACGACCATCTGCAGCCAAGGAGAGAGGCCCCAGGAGAAGCCCGCCCTGCCCACACCCGGATCTCAGACCTCCAGCGTCCAGCACCGGGGGGAGTCAATTCTGTTGTCAAAGCCGCCTGGTCGGTGGTATAGTCGTGGCGGCTCAAGCAGAGCAAGACAGGTACTGTTTTTGGCGTGGTTACCTGTAAATACGGATTGGAGCTAAACCAATGGAGCTCTGTGAGCAGGAGCCTGGTCACATTAATGATGTGACCTAAACGGCTGAACGTATTAGCCACGTGCACTGTCTAGAAGGCATTATTCTTTTAAGAGGGTGGTATTTTAAATAAGACTGTATAAGTTTACACTTATGTGTAATGCTAAAACTTTTAACATTGGTATTAATTTTCATCATTCTTGGCTGAAGAAACAGGGGAGGATGGCTTTTGGATAAACTACAAATATTGAAATGTCATTTGTGGAGTATTTGGTTTCAAATTTGGGACAAAGTACAAACAAGGCAGACATAGTGTGGAAAGAAAATGCCCCGAAGGCGTGACTGTGATTGAGTTCGCTGTTTGGCGAGTGAGCAAACCCGCAGAAGGGAGACCCCGTGGGCGGGTAACAGCGCAGGCGCCTCCGTAAATCTCTGAGCCAGCAGATCATTGTTAGAGCGCAGACGCCGTCAGCATCCTGGTGGAAGTGCTCTGAGATATGGCCTGTGAAAATCGCCGTACTTCTCCAAAGAAGGATATCGGGTCATACACAACAGCACTTTTAGCCATACTCAATTACAATGCACACTTCGTTTGTTATGAAATCTGGAAAATAAATGTTTCTCTGCTGCTCTAACCTTCTGTGAAGGTGTGCAAGTTACCACTTTGCCTGCAGGAGTCTGGCAGAGTTTGCCTTCTCTGTCTCTCTCTGTCTCTCTGTCTTTCTCTCTCTCCCTCTCCTTCTGTCTCCCACCTCCCTCTCTCCCTGCCACCATCGTCTAAACTTATTATTATAAAAAATTCCAAACACATGTACAAGTGGAGGCAACAGTCCAGTGAGCCCCCGTGTACCCAGCACAGGGTTGTAACAATTATCGATATGAGGACAGTTTTGTTTCCTCTAATACCCCCACCCACTGGCCCATCCTCCACTAGATTATCTTGAAGCACAACCCAGCAATCATCCTTTGACTTGTCTTGACATTGTGGCTTTCCTGCAGGTGAAATCGGCTGTAAACCAAGAGCTTCTCCAAGGCACACAGCTGGTGAACACAGGTGACACCCTTGGGACCCCATGACACCTGAGTTCTTACTCGCCCTTTGGAAAAGGCGCTCCAGTTTGTCACCAAGTGACAGCAAGTGACTTAACATGAATGCAATTGAGCTGAGGTTCAGAGGGCTGAGGGGCTTTTTCAAAATAAGTGACCTTTCTTTTAGCGTTCTTAGGCCGTATATGAGAGATGATGTTCTGAATATAGAGATAGATAGATGTTAGGTGGATGAATGAATAGGTAAGTGGGTGGATAGATAGATCCATCAATGATATATAGATGGATATATAGATAGACATAGAGATAGATTCTAAGAATGTGTATGTGTATTTGCACTCTGCTCTGAAATATTTCTATAAAATATTCCTAAATTTAATTTCCTCAGGCAGTATGTTATTACCACTTTGCCTAGCTAACCCATTTTATGAACATGACTTACAACAGTAAACATACAATTGATGACTTCATCTTTGGATTTGGTGTACTAAAACAGGTGCTAACTAAAATTCGTTGATTTTTTACAGTTTTCAATGCATAGCATTTATTAATAATTTTATACTGTAAGTGTAGATCCACACACTTGAATTTATGCTTTTACGAATCACCTAAAGCAAACTTCAACCAATCCTCAAAGATTAGACTGTTCTAAGAGATTTCTAATTATTCTGCCCGCCTCTCACCTCTCCTGCCCCCAAGCCCTCCTGTACATCCCACACATCCTGGTGTCTTACAGATTTGGATTTTACCCTGCCAGCCCCTCAGACATCTCAGTGAGGACGCAGCACGGACAGAGCATGTCAGCGTGGACGTACTCAGGGTACCGCTTTCCCACATGCTCAGCCTGCTGTCCACTCTGTTCCTTTCTCCATTTCATCTTCCAATGAAGTGTGCCCTGAGAGCCTCTTCTCCTCTTGACATCCAGGCCTGCTGCCTTTATTACATATTTTAATTTATTTTTTTTGCTGGTAAAGATTCCCCCTGAGCTAGCATGCTATGCCAATCTTCCTCTCTCTTCTTTTTTTCCTGCCCAAAGCCCCAGTATATAGTTGTATACTCTAGTTGTAAGTCCTTCTAGTTCTTCTATGTGAGCCACTGCCACAGCATGGCTACTGACAGATGAGGGGTGTGGTTCCGCGCCCGGGAACTGAACCTGAGCCGCCGAAGCGGAGTGTGCCGGACTTTAACCACTAGGCCGTCAGGCTTAGACCCACATTTTGCACTTACAGAAAATGGCTTTGCATTTTCAATAGTCAGTCCTAGACTCCTCAATTAGGTTACAGACTTCTTGGTATCACAAATCATAGTCTTTCTTTCCTCTCGCCTCCCTCCAACAGTCAATTTATTCAATCAACATACGTGGTTCATCTACTAGTAATCAGTCAGTATGCTGGAAAATTGAGTAGCATAACAGATGGGAGCAGCACTAAACACACCCAAATAGTAGAACTTAATAAACATTTTTGAAAGAAAGAATGAATGGCTACAAGAGCACAATAGAGAATGACCAAGAAGATGACACAGCACAGAAGGGACAGGCTGGGTTAGAAAAGGCTTCCTGGAGGAGGTGGCATCTGTCCTGGGCTGGGATCTTGACAATTGGAGAAAATGCAGAATTTTATTTCAACCATGAGGAATAAAATGCATGGTTTTCTGACAAAAAAGCAAGCAGTTGAACAGATTGGTTCTGCTATAAAGGGATAGCTGAGTTTCTAACAAAGCTTAATTTATCAAAACGTTAGTTTCAATGAGATAAAAGAGGCTAGCTTTAGAGGATATATGATAGGCAATAACAAAGCAGTTTTACTTCCAGGTATTTTAACAATAAATATTTTAATGTTTTAAGTAGCTTGAAGCTGCATTTGTGCACCCCGAAATGAAAATTTTGTTGATAAAAATGGCCCAAAAAACCCTCTAAAAATGTCTCTTGCCCTTTAACCCAGAAGTTCAGGTGCCTGGGACTCCTCTGCTATTTTTGACCTTGACCTTGAAAATTTCCTGTGGAAGAATTCACAGACTCCAGTAGTAAATGAAAGAAGAGAAGAACCAGACGATGTCAGATGACCAGTCCCCCAAATAAAGCCACTCTGTGAATTCTGACCTTATGGTTGATGGCTCTCTACCACAGTTGTGTTTTTACCCAGAGCGATTACATATTTTTCTTTTTGCCCAAACCAGGGCACTTTCAAGAATGGAAAAGGGAACATTACTTTGGGACAACAGGCCTAAACCACAAATCGCCCAAACAAAATTGGATCAATATTGAATGCCAATCATATTCTCTAATCAATTAATCACCTTTTTCCCAATTTGAGTACTGAAAACTGGCACTGTAAAAGAAACATCGGTTCTCACCTGTGGATGAAGCACACACTTCCTGACGTGAAATTCATGAGAATGAAAATAGGTACACCCATGAAAGCCTGTAAATACTATGATCATATTAATGCTTTAGACGATCTGTTGGTAGTCTGTTCGACACTTTGTATTACCTTATTTGAACCTTCACTCAGGTGTTACTATACCAGCTGCATAAAGGAGGAGGGAGAGGCAGGGAGCTGTGGAAACTCTCCCAAGATCCTGGCGGGAGTGCCCCCAGAGAGACAGGGCTGAAACCAGGCATCTGAGTCTGCAGCCATGGTTACCGCCTGTTGTTATGGGTTGGTATGCAGATTTTGTGGTTTATTTTATTGGAAACTTGGAGCCATTAAAGTTATTGAAGCAGGTAATAGCACACTGAGGCCTCTGTCTTAGAAAATTAACTCTGGCTAAAGCATAAATATGCACTGGAGGGGAGAGAGACCAGAGGCAGAGAAA
This sequence comes from Diceros bicornis minor, assembly GCF_020826845.1. Lineage (NCBI taxonomy): Eukaryota > Metazoa > Chordata > Mammalia > Perissodactyla > Rhinocerotidae > Diceros > Diceros bicornis. The sequence goes on along the minus strand of NW_026690912.1, from coordinate 235,301 downwards.
GGAGTTACGGAATTATCAAATGAGAGGTTGAAATGAAGCGGTTGCAGCAGAAGCAGAGTAGAAGAGACTCCTGGACAGACTGCACGGCAGAACGAGGGAGAGGAGGAGACAGGGGTTTCTGACATGGTTGATTGTGTTTATGGTGATAATAGGAAAAGAGAAAGAAATAGAGAAGGCGAGGTGGGCTCGAAGCTAGACAGAGATGAATTGTGTGCATCGGTAAGGATCCAATCTGTGGGGGAAGATAGAGGCATTTCAGCCCCAAACCTAATTTTTAGAATTAATTGATCCACCAAGTCCTATTGATGGATTTATTCATATCTATCTTTAGGGTAGATTTAGCAAAAACGTATTTCTTATAACACTCCTTTTTATCACAGGATGTTTGGAAGATATTACAAAGATTTCTTAACTAATCAGTTAATAACTCTAAGCAAATCCCTAACTTTAATTTTAATGGGTCATATCTAAACTAACTTTTAAGTGACCTTCTGTCACCACTTACATACTCTATTATTTACAGGGAAATAAAATATCTTATTCAGTTTTGTTTGATGTTTACATATGTTGTTTGGCTGATAGGATTATTTGACATTATTCTTTCCAACATCTCAGTGTGTTAGGGAAAACATGTTGTTTGGAATAACTTAACAAAAAATCAACTAAATATTTTTCTCACATTTTTCTAGAACTTCACTAAGATATATTTCACATACCACAAAATCCACCCATTTCAAGTGTTCAGTTCAGTGTTTTTTACCTCATTCACAGATGTGTTCAGTCATCACCACAATCTAATTATGGAACATTTTCAACACCCCAACAAGAAACCCTACACACATTAGCATTCACTCCCCATTGCTGTATCCTCACCTCACCCCACTCCCGGGTAGCCCATAATCTATGTCTCTGTGACTTTTCTATTCTGGAAATTCCACATATATAAATTCATACCATCTGTGATCTTTTGTGACTGGCTTCTTTCACTTAACATACTTTTTCAAGGTTTACCCATGTGGTAGCACATGTCAGCACCTTCTCATTATTGATGAATCATATTCCATTGTACGGGCATATCACATTTTATTCATCCATTCATCAGTTGATGGACATTTGAGTTGTTTTCGCTTTTTGGGTATTATGAATAATTCTGTTAGGAACATTCGTGTCCAAGTTTTGGTGTGAACGTACGTGTTCAGTTCTCTCGGGTATGCACTTAGGAGTGGAATTGCTGAATCATATGGTAACTTTGTGTTGAGCATTTTGAGGAACTGCTCCACTGTTTTCCCAAGTGGCTGTGATGCTTTACATTCTCATCAGCAGCGAGTGAGGGTTCCACACTCTCCACATCCTCGCAGACGCGTGTTATTGTCTGCCTTTTTTATTTCAGCTGTCCTAGTGGGTGTGGAGGGCTATCTCATTGTGGTTTTGATTTGTATTTCGCTGACGACTAATGATGCAGGACATCTTTTTGTGTGCTTGTTGGCCATTTGTATCTTTTCTTTGGAGAACTGTCTATTCAAATTATTTACCCATTTCTAAAATTGGATTCTTCTCCTTTTGTTTTTTCTTTTTTGGAGTTTTGAGAGTTCGTTACATGTCTCAGCTGCATGTATCTTGTCAGTATGATTTGCGAATATCTTGTCCCATTCTGTGGAATAGGATTGTCTTTTAACCTTCTTGATGGAGTCCCTTGAAGCACAAACTTTTTTAATTTTGATGAAATCCAATTTATATATCGTTTCTTTTCTCGCTTGTGCTTCTGATGCTAAATCTAAGAACCTATTGTGTAACTCAAAGTCATGAAGATTTACTCACATGTTTTCTCCTGTCGGTTTTATAGCCTTAGTTTTACACTTAGATCTATGATCCATTTTGAGTTATTTTAGGGTGGTGTGAGGTAGGAGTCTCAATTTATTCTTTTGCATGTGGTGATTCAGTTGTCCGAGCACAATTTGTTACAAAGATGATTCTTTGCCCATTGAATTTTCTTGGCACCCTTGTTAGAAACCAATTCATCAGAAATGTGAGAATTTGTTACTGGACTCTCAGTTATATTCCATTTATCTATATGTCTGTATTTATGCTACTACTACACTATCTCGACTACTGTAGATTTTCAGTAGGTTACAAAATTGGGAAATATTAATACTCCAACTTTTTTATTTTTCAAAATTATTTTTGGCTATTTTGGATCCCTTGCATTTCCATGTGGACTTTAGCAACAGATTACAAAGTTCTGGGGGTGAAAAAAGGCATTTGAAATTTTGATCATGTTTAAATCAAATCTGTAGATCAATTTGAGGAATATTCCCATCTTAATAATGTTGTCTTCCAATACGTGAGCATAAGATGTCTTTCTATTTATGTAAATCTTCTTTAATTTTTTTCAATGACATCTTCACTTTACAAGTCTTACACTTCTTTTGTTAAATATATTCTTTGTAATGCTACTTCAAATGGAATTGTTTTCTTAATTTCATTTTCAGGTTGTTCAGTGCTAGTGTATGGAAATAGAACTGATTCTTGTAAACTGATCTTGTATTCTGTGAGCTTGTGAAACTCATTGATTAGCTCTAGCAGTTTTTTTGTGGATTCCTTAGGATTTTCTATATATAAGATCATGTCATCTGTGAATATACAGAATTGTTCTTCTTCCTTCTAACCTGGGTGCCTTTTATTTCCTTTACCTGCCTAACTGTCATGGCTGCAAACTTGGGTACAAAGTTGAATAGAAGTGGTGAGAGCAGACATTCTCGTCTTGTTCCTGACTTGAGGGCAAAAGCCTTCTGTCTTTCACTGGTTTTTAATAATTGCTCTTTTTTGTGTTAAGGAAGTTCCCTTTTATTTCTAGTTTTCTCAGTAAGATGTTAGCTGCAAGTTTTTCCTAGAGAACCTTTATCAGGTTGAGAAATTTCTCTTCTGTTCCTAATTTGTTGAGGGTTTTTATCATGAAAGCACACTGAGTTTTATCCAATGCTTTTGCTATGTTCATTGAGGTGATCATTAGAAGTGTTTCCTTTATTCTATTAACATGGTGTGCTACACTGAGTAATTTTAATATGTTGGAAAAATCTTATAGTTCCGAGATAAATCCAACTAGGTCGTGCTTTATAATCCATTTTATATTTTGCTGGAATAAATCTGCTAGTATTTCATTGTGGATGTTGACAACTATATTTATAAATGTTATTGGCCTGTAATTTTCTTTACTCATCAAGTTCTTTCTCTTGTTTTTATATTAGGATGATGCTGGCCTCACAGCATGAATTGGAAAGTGTTCCCTCCTCTCCTACTTCTTGAAAGAGTTTGTGAGAAATTGATATCTTTTTTTTTTTTTAGTTTTTACTTTTTTAGAGCAGTTTTAGATTCACAGCAAAATTAAGAGGAAGGTACGGAGATTTCCCAAATACCCCTTGCCCCACATCTGTAGAGCCCTTCCCCCTTATCAATATTCCTCATGAGACGGTACATTTGTTATAATCAGTGAACCTGCATTGACACATCATAATCATCCAAAGCCCATAGTTTACATTGGGGTTCCCTCTTGGTGCTGTACATTTTATGGGTTTGGACAAATGTATAATGACATGTTTCTGTCGTTATAGTATAATACACAGTACTTTCACTGCCCTAAAAATCCTCTGTGCTCTGTTTATTCAATTCTCCACCTCTCAAGCCCTGGCAACCACTGATCTTTTTACTATCTTTGTAGTTTTCCCTTTTCCAGAATGTTATATATTTGGAACTTACAGTATATAGCCTTTTCAGATTGGCTTCTTTCACTTAGTAATATGCATTTAAGATCCATCCATGTCTTTTCATGGCTAGATGGCTCATTTCTTTTTAGTGCTGAATGATATTCCACCGTCTGGAGGGGCCAAAGTTTATTTATCCATTCACCTACTGAAGGACATCTTGGTTGTTTCCAAGTTTTGGCAATTATGAATAAAGCTGCTGTAAACCTACATGTGCAGGTTTTTTTGTGTGGACATAAGTTTTCAACTCTTTTGGGTAAATACCAAGAAATGCAATGGCTAGATCATATGGTAAGAGTATGGTTAGTTTTGTTAGAAACTGCCAAAATGTCTTCCAAAGTGGCTATGCCATTTTGAATTCCCACCACCAACAAATGAGTTCCTGTTGCTCCACATCCTCAGCAGCATTTGGTGCTGTCAGTGTTCCAGATTTTGGCCATTCTGATTGATATGTAGTGGTATCTCATTGTTGTTTTAATTTGCATTTCCCTGGTACATAGGATGTGGAATATCTGTTCATATGTTTATTTGCCATCTGTATATCTTCTTTGGTGAGATGTCTATTAAGATCTTTGGCTCATTTTTTTATTTGGTTGTCTTCTTATTGTTGAGTTTCAAGAGTTCTTTGCATACTTTGAATATCATTTCTTCATCAGATGTGTCTTTTTCAAATATTTTCTCCCAGCTTGTGGCTTGTCTTCTCATTCTCTTGACATTGTCTTTCACAGAGCAGAAGTTTTTAATTTTAGAAGTCTAGCTTATCAATTATTTATTTAATGGATCATGCCTTTGGCCACGTATCTAAAAAGTCATCACATTCCCAAAGTCATCTAGGTTGTCTCTTATGTTATCTTCTAGGATTTTTATGGTTTTGCATTTGACATTTAGATCTGTGATCCACTTTGAGTTATTTTTTGTGAAAGATATAATTTGTGTCTAGATTCGTTTTTTTTTTTTTTTTTTTGCATGTGGATATCCAGTTGTTCAAGCACCATTTACTGGAAAGTCTATTTACTCCATTGCATTGCCTTTGCTCCTTTGTCAGAGATCAGTTGACTATACTTATGTGGGTCTATTTTGGGGCTCTCGATTCTTTGAGAAATATAGATTCCATTGATCTATATTTGTCTATTCTTTTACTAATACCACACTGTCTTTGTTACTGTAGCTTTATGGTAAATCTTAAAGTTGGGTCTTGTCAGTTCCCTCTCTTTATTCTTCTCCTTCAGAAATGTGTTAGTTATCAGTTATTTTTTTAAATGTTCAGTAGAATCCTCTTATAGTGTAATTTGACCTAGACTTTTCTTGATTGGAAGATTTAAAATTACTAATTCAATCTCATTTCTTGTTAAGAATTTCCTCCTCTCATATTTTTTTTGTGTATTTTGTGAATGATTGATGTTAATTCTGTTTTAAACTTGTGGTAGAATTTGCCAATGAAGTCATTGTGTCTGTGATTTCCTTTGTGGGAAGTTTTTTGATTATGAATTCAGTCTCTTCAGTTGGTATTTATCTAGCTTATTATCTATCTCTTTGAGTCAGTTTCAGTATTTTTTGCTTTCTTTTAGAATTTATCAATCTCATCTAAGCTATTTAAATTTTGGTATAAATTTTTCATAGTATTCCCTTAGCATCTTTTTTTTTTTTAAATGTAAGATTAGTAGTGTTATTCCTTTCTTTATTTCCTATTTTAGTAATTTTGTACTTCTCTAATTTTTCTTGGTCAGCCTACTAAAGATTAGTTAATTTTGTTTATATTTGGAAAGAATAAACTTTTGATTTGGTTTATTTTCTGTGTTGTCTTTCTGTTTATTATTTTCTTCATTTTATTTCTATTCTTTATTAGGTCTTTCTTTCTCCTTGCTTTAAGTTTAATTTGCTCTTTTTTCCTAGAATCTCAAGGTGGAAATGTAATTTATTGATTTGAGATTAGTCTTTTTCAACATAGACATCTACAGTGCTAAATTTTCCTGTAAGCACAGTATCTGCATCCCATAAGTTTTGGTATGTTGTGTTTTCATTTTTATTCATCTCCAAGTATTTTCTAACACCTCTTGTGACTTCTTCTTTGACCCATTGATTACACATATTTGTGAATTTCTCATATTTGTTGTGTTGGGATTTCCTATCCTAATCTTCCTAATATGATTTAGGAATTCATCCTAGGATGATTTAGGAAATCATCCTAAATAGGGTGATTTCCTATATAAATTTATTTTGGTCAGAGAACAGACTTTGTGTCATTTAATCCCTTTAGATATATTGTTGTAAAGCCTAGAATGTAGTTTATCTAAAGTATGTTCCATATTCACTTGAGAATAATGTGTATTCTGCTATTGTTGGTTGGAGTGTTCTGTAGATGTCTCTTAGGTCTAGTTGGTTTATAATGTTTTTCAAGTCTTCCTTCTTTCTTGATCTTCTGCCTAATTTTTCTACCTGTTATTGAAAATGAGATATTGAAGGCTCCATTATTAATGTTGAATTGTCTATTTTTCCTTTCAGTTTAGTCCGTTTCTGCTTCATGTCTTTTATTGCTATATTGTTAGGTGCATATATGTTTATAATTATTATATAGTCTCAGTGAATTGACTTTCTTCTTATAATAAAATGTCCTCTTTGTGTCTAGTAACAAGTCTTATGTTAAAGTCTAATTTTTCTGATGTTAACATAGCCACTCCAATTCTCTCTTGGTTTTCTTTTATATGGTATATTTTCCCATCATTTTAATTTCAATCTATTTGTGTCTTGATTATGAAGTGTGTCTCTTGTAGACAGCATATAGTTGGAACATTTAAAAAATTCATTTTGCCAATCTCTGCCTTTAGATAGGGTGTTTAATTTACTTACATTTAATGAATTTAAGGACTAGGTGGATTTATATTTGTCACTTTGCTATTTATTTTCTGTAAGTCTTATACATTTTTTTTATTGCTCTATTCCTTTGTTCTTGTCTTCCTTTGTTTTAAACATAGATTTGCAGTGTACTATTTTAATCCCTTGTTTTCTTTTACTATTTTTTGAGTTGTTTCTTAGTGGTTGCCCTGAGGATTGCAATTGAAGGAATTGATTTCAATTGCAGCTGAAGTCTGCTGTCAGTCTTGTTGAGCATCCCTTGAACATAATGTGTCATTTTTCTCTTGCTGCTTCAAGATTTTCTCTTTGTCAAGACCAATAAATTCTGGGAATCTAATGTACAGCATGGTGACTATAGTTAATACTGTATTTTATATTTGAAATTGATAACAGAGTAGATCTTAAGTATTCTCATCACTCACACATGCACACAAAAGGTAACTACATGAGGTGATGAATATGTTAATTAACTTGATTCTGGTAATGATTTCACAATCTACAGAATTTTATTATATTAAATTATCACATTGTACACTTTAAATATATAAAATTTAGGGGGGCCGGCCCGGTGGCGCAAGCGGTTAAGTGCGCGCGCTCCGCTGCGGCGGCCCGGGGTTCGCTGGTTCGGATCCCGGGCGCGCACCGACACACTGCTTGGTAAGCCATGCTGTGGCGGCGTCCCATATAAAGTGGAGGAAGATGGGCACGGATGTTAGCCCAGGGCCGTCTTCCTCAGCAAAAAAAAAAAAAAGAGGAGGATTGGTGGATGTTAGCTCAGGGCTGATCTCCTCACCAAAAAAAAAAAAAAAAAAAAAAAAAAAAAAAAAAAATATATATATATATAAAATTTATATTTGTTAAAAATACCTCAATAAAGCTGAAAAAATATTTTCTGTCTTCCACTTTTGTAAATGTTACTATGATGAAGTTGTGAATCTTTTTGAGTTGATTCTACTCAAGATTTGTTGAGCTCCTTCAATGTGTATGTTAATATTTTTGATCTAATTTGGGAAAATTTCAGCCATTGTCCCTTCACATGTTTTTTATGCCTCTTCATTTTCTCTTCTTATGCTAGTTCCATGATGCATATGTTGGTATACTTGATGTTGTTTTATAGGTCTCTGAGTTTCCATTAATTTTTCTTCATTCTATTTTATTTTTGCTCCTGAGACTGGATAATTTTTTATTAACTTGTCTTCAAGTTCTCTGTTTATTTCTTCAACCAACTCTAATGTATTGTTAAAACTTTTTAATGATTTTTAATTTCAGCTATTATACTTTTCAACTCACTCCATAGCTTCTATTTGGTTCTTCCTTATGGTTTCTATATATTTATTAATATTCTCTTTTTGGAGAGATATCATTGTAATGCTTTTCTTTAATTCTTTAGACATAGTTTCTCTCAGTTCCTTGGACATATTTATAACTGATTAAGGTCTTTTCCCACTTAATCTAAAATCTGGGCCCTCTCAGGAACACTTTCTGTTGGCTGCTTTTTTTCCTGTATGTGGCATACTTTCCTGTTTTTTGCATATCTCATAACTTTTTACCAAAAGTTTACCAGATCATATACTGTAATAATTCTGGTATCAGAGTTTTCTACCTGCTCTCCCACTAAGATTTGTTGCTGTTGCTGTTTTTGTTGGTGTTTATTTTTGTTTGTTGTTTTTCTTGTTACTGCTTTTTTGTTTACTGAATTTCTTCAACTACTTCTGTAGATACTCTATTCCCTACAGCAACTGAATTCTTTGTCAGCATAGTTTTAAAGTTCCTGATTTAATTTTTAAACATTGCTTCCTAGGGGTCACACCTGGGTCAATATAATTTAGTAGTGAACCAGTGGTTGTCAGAAGTTTCCTTATATGCCATCCTGTATGTCTCGGGGCATCTATGTGAAAAAGCTGGCTTTCTGATGTCAGGTAGTTCATGAGACAGCCTTAGTTTTCAGTTCCTACTTTCACAGGGCCTCAAGGTCAGCGAGAGGTGGTGATTTCTCCTGTCTCCTTTCCAGGTCTTTCCTGGGCATGCACACAGTCTTGCAGACATGCACAGCCTTTTAGATAGCCAGGAATTTATGGGAGCATTTTAAATTTCCCTGTGTTCATCTAGTTCTCCAGAATTTCCTTCAACTTTCTCCCAAACTCTCAGTTTGCCTGAACTAAGCTCATATCCTTGGGCCACTGAGATATTGCCAGCAGTTTGCTATTGTTTTGGTAATGTCCTGGGCTTAGGTTCTCTGCCACCAGCACCCCCAGTTGATCTCTGAGTCAAATCCAATAGCCACCACACTGAAAACAAATTTCCCAGGGAGTTGAAAGTTCGTACAAAATACTGACTGTGTTCTGGGGATAGTGTTTTTAATGGAATTTCAAAATTAGTCAAATCTCTCCATTGTCTGCAAAGCTGCTGTCTTTTGGCTACCACACCAATGAGCTGGGGAGGAAGGGAAGATGGGAATAGCCCCAAGTTACAGTGTCACCAACCTTACTGTTCTACCAAAGCTCATAAAGTTCTCTTGCATACACTATTTTCAGCTCATTCCATTGCTTTAATTAATTGCCAGAATTCCAAAATGGCTTATTTTACTTGTTTTGCCAGTATTTTAATTATTTTAGAGGGAAATCAAGTTGACTGAGTCTTCACTCCGGAATTCCAGAAGCCAGTCTGTCTCAATGATATTTTGTGATTACCAATCTAGAGATTAGTAATCTAGATTACTAATCCATTAGGATTAAAAAAATTTAGTACTGTTTAAAACGTTGAGTATCATTTAAAACAATACTCAATATATTATAGGAAAACTGCTGAGAATTTAGTATTATATAAATTTTACTTTTACATTATGCTGTAATCTTCAAAGAAAAATTATTTCTTTATTTATTTGGGTGCAATATATTATTAATGAATGCATGATGAAATAGTGTGAAAGGATTCTAATATACACACATATTTTATTTCTCATACAACAGAATGTTGAATGAAATGATTAAAGCACACAATTTTATATAGCTGATTCTGATTATTCCTTTTTTTAAATGACATTTTTGAATTATTATGAAGTGAATTAGGATGGGAGCATCATGAGCAACCTCAACATTCTATGGAATTGCTCAGCCACCATGCTAAAAGCTTACACACCCAGAACTTACAGGACTTAATGAAAATCAGAGCAATTAAAACCACACTATTGATTAGGCTTAGCAGGAAAAAACTTCAAATTATGTGGCTTGAACAGTGAAAGTCTTAGTGCACTAAATGCTTTACAGCTGGACCATCGTCCTACTCATTTTTCTCAGTGAAATGTTTGTTGTTTCCTACAAAATAAAAAACAGATGAAAAAAGTAGGTGATCTAAACTATGTGAATGATTAAGTTTGGAGCAAACCAAAAACTCACAGCCTTCTTCTGAGACATCCGTTCAACTAGCTCTATATAGATTTGAAAAGTTGTAGAAAATATCTGTGTATCTATTGACATGAAAACCTTTGAATCAAATAAGGCTGACACATTAGTGCTTTGCATATTTTTGGAATTTTTCCATCTTGGATTGAAATAGCCAACTTAGTTATGTTTTTCATACAATACCAGAATACCATAAGGGACTGTGTAGGGTAGTCCTGGGTTATAATCTGAATCCCGGAGCAGTTTCTTTGGTTTACTTAATATTCTCCTTTCTCTGAGCTGCCTTTTCAGTCTCAGTTATTTTACAGAACTTTGGTGTAAGTGATCCATTTGACGCTTAATTATGCATCGTCTTGGACTTACATTGAAAAGTTTTACTGCCATATAACTTCCCCCATGTTTCTGTACTATCTCTCCCAACTACATTGTGAGTAATTTGATGACAAAAAAATCTTACCCCTTAAAAAAATAGTTTTGGTGTAAACAATGTGTACAATGATGGATGATGATTAGTCTTTGGGTGGTGAACATGATGTTAACTACACAGAAATTGAAATATAATGAAGTACACCTGAAATTTATAAAATGTTATAAACTGATATTACCTCAATAAAAAAAATGTTCCCCACCAAAACAATAGTTTCATACTGGATAGCCTTACTTCCAATCAGTATTGCAGCATTTAGTAATTTGATTAGGTAAGACCTGTGCAAATTTCTAAGCAATATCATCCTCTTAAAAATAATAAAGTTAATCTGAGGTCCCTGAAGGCTGGGAGAAGAAGAGAATAAACTTAAAGGTAACACTACAAAAGCTCAAAATGACTCTTTTACTTAAGAATCATGACTAAGAGCATTTTGGGGTTTTGGTAGAGGTGTGGGATCTTCTGTTTCAAAGACTTCAGCATTACTTTCCATATCACCTTTCAGTATGGAGTTGACTTTAAATAATGAAGATGTGTGTGAGTTCAAATGCTAACATTGAATTAGGAATTTTTGGTCTTCCCTAAACAGTGGCTTCATCTTTTTGTTCAGTAAAACTGATCACCTAAAATGAGTTTCTTTCAGATTATTTTGGGTTTTGTTTGGTTTTGTTTTAGGGTTTATTATTTCCCTGTAAGGAAAACTGTAGTTTACATTTCCCTCTGCTGGTTTAACAGTCATTAATGTGTAAAGCACAAGGCATGCCTCAAAACCATCAGTAACTTCACAATAAGAAGTCAGAAAGAGCAAAGGCCTTGCAGAAGAAGCACCAGGGAAAATAGGCTTAATAGCAACAAGATGGACATTTCTGGGCGAAACATATTTTAGGTCTCTCTTTTTATTTTTTTTAATGAAAAACATAATTTGATTCATTCTCCTTTTTGTATGCATAAAATTTAGATGAATGTATAATTATGTTACTTAAGTCTCTTAGAAATTTAAGAATATGGTGAATAGAACTGGATTTTGAGTATGAGCTTCCTCAAGTCATTCTCTTGCATTGAGTCAGTTGCCTCAGGAAAATTTTAGCTCACGTGACTAAACATCATTTATTGACCTACTCTTTATGCATCTCAATAAATCCCAGCTGTAGAATGGTGAAATTTTAGAGTGGCAAGGACCTTTATCATAAATTGTTCAATTTCCACAGATAGTTTAATGGCACAGTCAGAGTAGTCTTGGCTACCACTTATCAAAGACCACTAAATGCTGGGTATTTTGCATACATTATTTCTTATACTAACCCCCAAAAGACACTCTCCCTATCTTACAAAGGAAGACATTGAGATGCAGAAAAGTTATTTGCCCAAGCAAAAACTGGTGGCAAGGATTCCATTCTAAGTTACTCTATTTCTAAATCTTTCTCATCTTCCCCAAAACCCCCACCATACCTCATTGCTTTCTCTTGAATTTAGATTCTACATTCTTACTTTCCTGCCCCAGTGTTTTTTCCCATTACACCACTGTCTCGGATAACCACAAAGTGATTTGGAAATATATTGCTTCATTGTTTATATTGTCTATTCTGAAATAATATTAATTATCTTTCCCTCCTTTAAAACAATTTTAAGCTGCTTGATTCTTTGAACTATCTTGCTTCTGTCTTTTACTACATCAATATAAAAGACTTTATCCAATATAGATAAAGACGTCATACAACTCAAGAATAAGAAGACAAACCAACATAAAAAGGGAAAATATTTAAACAAAACTTCACGTGAGAAGATATATAAATAGGAAATATGCACATGAAACAGTACTCAACATCATTATTTATCAGAAAAATTAAATATAAAAGCACAATGAGATGCCACTTTGTATCAACTATCACCATCTATAATGGATAGTATTAAAAAGACTGACAAGAGAGGGCATGGCACGGTGGCGTAGCGGTTAAGTTCACTGGCTCCACTTTGGTAGCCTGGGGTTCATAGGTTTGGATCCCGGGCACAGACCGACACACCATTTGTCAAGCCATGCTGTGGCAGCATCCAATATAAAGTAGAGGAAGATGGGCACAGATGTTAGCCCAGGACCAATGTTCCTCTGCAAAGAGGATTGGCAACGGATGTTAGCTCACAGCTAATTTTCCTCACCAAGAAAAAAGACAATAATACTAAGTGTTGGTGAGATTATAATAAGCAACTGGAATTCTCATTTATTTCTGGTAGGAATGTAAGTTACTACAACCTCTGGAAATCAGCTTGGAAGGTTCTCATAAAGTTAAAAGTACCCCTAAAATCTGATTCAGCAATTATTTTCCTAGGCCTTTATTCAATAGAAATAAAAAGTGTCCATACAAAGATTTGTATACAAATGTCTATAGAAGCTTTATTTATAAGAGCTAAAACTGGAAGCAGTGCAATGCCCACCAACAGTTGAATGGATAAACAAGTTGTGGTATATCCATACATTGGAATACTACTTAAAAAAATTTTCTTAAAGGCCTATTGATACAGGAACAACATAGATGCATTTCCAAATCATAATGATGATCAAAAGAAGTGAGACACAAAAGAGTAGACACCATATGATTCTATTTACATGAAACTCCAGGAAGGTCATTTCTAATCTATGGTGATAGACATTGCATCAATGGTTTCCTGAGGGCAAGATTGTGGAGTGGGGATTGACTGAGGAGGCACAGGGGAAATTTTTGAGGTGATGAAAATTTTGTCTATTTTCATTGTAATGGTGTTTACATAATATGCATATATTTGTCAAAATATATCAAATTCTATACATAAAATGAGTGTATTTTCCTGTATGTAAATTCTACCTCAATAAAATTGATTTTAAAATAAAAGAGAAAGATGGGATGGCAATATCTACATCACAATTATTGTGAGGATTTGAGGAGATGTCATCTGTGAAAGTACCTACCATATTGTGAACATTCAGTGACTAGTAGAAATTATTACTCTGTTCTTCATTCCTTTTCTTGTTATATTTTGAGTCCATTTCAAACTAATTAATGATTTAATCTTAACAAATCTCCAATCAATTCCAATGTATAGGGGTTTTCCCCACACCATCAAGCAATTCTCCAACACCAGCTGGAGTCCTACAATTCAACTCAGTATGACACTGTTTACCTTGACATAGTGTCAGATCCCACAGGTTAAGGGCTCAGTCCCACAAGACAACCTTTCCCTTCAGACACCAATCTCAAGCCCAGGTTGTCACCTGTACTTCTGAACAACTGGCTATAGATAGGAGGTTCCCACAAGCCCCTCCTTCCGTTTGATTAATTTTCTAGAGAAGCTCATAGATGTCAGAGAAACATTTGACTTATTAGATTACTGGTTTATTATAAAAGGATATACTCAGGAACAGGCAGATGGAAGAGATGCATAGGGCAAGGTATGGGGACATGATGTGGAGCTTCTATGCTCTATCTGGGCACAATTCTCCCCTAATCTCCACGGGTTCACCAGCCCAGAAGCTCTCTGAACCCATCCTTTTGAATTTTTATGGAGGCTTTATTACATAGCCATGATTAATTAAATCCTTGGCTATTGGTGATTGAACTCAATCTCCAGCCCCTCTCCCTGCTCTCTGGAGGTCATGGGTAGGACTGAAAGTTCCAACCCTCTAATGACATGGTTGGCTCCACCAGCAAGCAGCTCCCATCCTTTGGGGCTTTCCAAAAGTCACCTCATTAACATAACAAAAGACACTTTAATCACTCTCTTGGCAGAAAATTCCAAGGGTTTAAGAACTCTGTTCCAGGGACAGGGATGAAGACTACATATATATATATATATATATATATATATATATCTTACTATAAGTTACAATATCACAAAACTTGAGCAAGACTTTAGTTGCTTTCATGGGATATGATATAGTGTGATCCAATTCCAGTCAAATATGGAAGATTGGGCTTTTCATTCCAACCCACCACCCATTTCATAGCAAGATCTTCACCCAATTTTTGGGGGGCAAGGCATGCTAATATTGTAGGATGTTTAAAAGACTGGATAATCAGATGGAGCTCTGCAAATAATAATATCCACAAAACATTGGAGGAAATAATACTTGAAGTAAATTGTTCAAGACATTGTTACTGACATGGTTGAAGCTTTAACTAATTTAAAAATAATTTGTTGGAATTAATTGTATATCCATGAAATTAGCATTCTTTTCTATGCACATGCTCTCTAACTTGATGGTTCCCTTACAGACTTTATTTGCAAAATGTTTTAAAGTTTATTAAACTTTTTGACAAATGTTATGTCTTGATATAATCATTCCTTTGCCAAATTTTGGATGACTGCCTCTCTCTCATTCTATTCATTTGTCTCTCTTAGCCTAGCTGACTGGAATTCTGTTTCTTCATAAGTCTTTTTCATGTTGTTTACTGTGACATTAACTGTAACAAAATAATATAAGCACAGACAAATTATAGCTTCAATCATGACATTGTTACCAAACCAGGTTCGTTTTGCCTGCCACACGATTATGCCAATCACTGAGATGACGAGTTTGCAAAGAGAAAGGGTTTAATCACAAGGCAGCTGAGCAAGGAGATGGGCGAACCAATCTCAAATCCACCTCCCCAAAAAATGGGGATTAGAGATACTTAAGGGATAAAGGGGTGGGGTGGCCTGAAGTAAGGGAATAGACGATTGGAGGAGAGGAGGAGTGAGGTAATTGCTGATCCGTGCAAGCACAGTCAAGCTTCTTGGCTTTTCATAGGACACATGTTCATAAAATGGCGGTGTTACCGTAATCTGAGGGTGGAGTTTTCAGTTCTTTGAAATCAAAGGGTCACCTATCTGCCATCCACACAGGCCCAGTTGATGAGTCGGGGTCTTACCCAGCCTGAATTGGATAAGAAGTCGACTTTCAGTTCCTGAAAAACTTAAGCACCACACTTGTTGCTCTGGTGACCTAAGCAGCAGAGATGTGTGTGTGTGTGTGTGTGTGTGTGTGTGTGTGTTTAAGTGTGTATATAAGGATTGGAAAACAAAATTGTAAGGTATTGTAATTAAGAATGACATACCTGTCTACATATAAAACCCAAAAGAATCTATAAACTCATAATTCATAAACCATTGGTATGCTTTTTAACAGAAAATCAGAAGAGAACAACAAGTGCAATGTTATACACCATATGCCATTAATGAAGGGTCACTAAAAGTAATGTTTTAAAAAAAATACAGAAGCAATATAGTACCTGGGAATAAATACAACAAAGATGTGCAGAACTTTTATGAAGAAAAGTATTCCAGCATAGTGTTGTTATAAGGAAAGAAACATTTACTCACGTAAAAGAATAAAATATCCAGAAACAGACTCATGGAATTATGGAAGTGTCATTCAAGACAGAATTAACTTTGCAGTCAGCAGGAGAAAGCATAGACTTCCATAAATAGTGTGGAAACAACTGGCCATCCTTGGGGAAAATAAAGTGAAATTGAATCCATCCCTTGCACCATGAACAAGAGTTAGGACAATAAAAGTAAAAGACAAAACACACTATTAGAAGATAATTTGGAATTCATATTTATGGCCTCAGGAGACAGAATGGTTTATTAAACAAGACGTAAAAACCATTGAGAAAAGATTGATATACTCAATTACAGTGAAATTAGTAACTTCTGTTCACTAAAAGACACCGGAAAAGGGGTAAATTAACGAGGCACAAAATAGGATCAAATATTTGCCACACATGTTACTGACATAGATTGGAATCCATAATTTATAAATTATTCCTACTAAAAGCAAGACAAGCCAATACAAAATGTGCATAAAATTTCAATATGAATTTAAAGAAGATGAGACAGGATTGTCCAATAAACATATGAAATTGTGTATAACTTATAGTCATGGAGAGGAAAATTAAAACCACAATGAGATACCATTTCAGATCCATCAAATTGGCAACAACTTACAATGTGTCACAATACTGAGAGTTAAAAAGGATGTGGAGCAGTAGAAATACTTGCACAGCATGGGTGGGAGTATAAATGAGAGCAACTGCTCTAGAACACAATGCAGCTTTATCTAGTAACCTTACAGACATGCACAAACTCTGATGCAGCAATTGCGCTTGAAGGTCTGGAACCCAGAGAAACTATTGCACAAAAGTGTGTGAGTGGACATGTACAATATTGTGGAAATATTGTTTGCAAAAACAAACACGTGGAAACAACAAAAATGTGCATCCAAAGAATGGGCATATAAATTGCTGTATATTAACATAACAAAATACTCCAAAGCAGTAAACATCAATGAAAGATAGCATGGAAGAATCTCAGGGATATGATGTTTAGTCAAAAGCAAGTTGCTAAAGAATGATTCCAACACAGTGATGCAGTGTGGCTCCAAGTACGTAAAATCTAAAAACATAATACACCAGATAATATATTATTTATGCTAAAAAATATATATGGTAAAAATATAAAGAAAAAGCAAGTAAGTTATAAATACAAATTTAGGCCAGTAGGCACATCTGCTGAGGGGGGGAAGAGAGGAGGTGGATGTGGAGGAGAATCATATGGTCTATTCCAAAGTTGATGTCAATGTTCTTCTTCTTCAGCTGAGTGGGGTGTACATTGGTGTTTATGGTATGTTTACTTTATGTTCTACATGTACTATATCTATATTACCTTGTGTCTATACAATACTTTTAAAATCAATTGAAATGAAAATGTAAAACTAACAGAAGAAAATATCCACAAAAACATTAATTTAGGAAGGGGTGAAACAGATAAAGCATGGCACCAAAGTTCAAAAAATAAAAGACAAGGTCAAATAAAACAAAATAAAGAGAACTTTTGTAATATGGAAAGGAAAATATCCCTTGCTAAATCAAATTAAAATTAAAAGATAAATTGAGTATAAGTATTTCAAACACATATAATAAAATCAATATTCTTAATGAATAAAATAGTTTATCAAACAATATGAATAAGATAGTCACTCCAATTTTTAAAAAGAGTGAAGGACGTGAATAGGCAATTCAAACAAAAAGAAATATACACAGTCAATAAAGTTAAGGAAAAATTACACGTTACTAGCAAGAAAGGGAAAGCAATTAAAATGTTTTTGTTGTCTATCAAGTTGCCAAGATTTTGTAAAGATTATTGTCAATGTTGATGAGTCATATACATTGCTCCATTCTTACAACTTTCCTAGAGGACAGCTGGCAATAAATATTAAACATTTTAAAATTGAATGCTCTTAGTCAATAATTCATTCTCTTGTGAATTTAACTTAAAGAAAAAAGGCAAATAGCTAAATAAATATTTGTCCTCTAGAATGTTCCAACATAGTGTGTGTGGTTACAAAAAAACTTGCTAAAATGTAAAGATTCCACAATGTTGGTGTCTTAAGTAATGCATAGAGACAGGAGAGAGATTTACAGCATTTTGAAAAGTGAATCCAAGCAAGTTACACAGCCTAAGGTAGAGTGATATTCCACTTTATAGGAAAATGTAAATATCCATGTATAGAAAGATTGAGAAGGAGAGAAATACAAGCAAAGAAAAAGAGAGAAATGGAGGGAGGGAAACAGAAACGAAGAGAGAAGGACAGAAAAGATGAAGAGAATGCTGGGAGGATTTGCAGCAGAATGTTATAGCAGGATCTCCAGGTCAAATTGACAAAATAATTGTCTCCTTTCCTTTTAAAAAATTTGTAATTTATAAATTTTTCACATTCATCTCACACGAAATTTTAACAAGGAATAGAACATAACAAAGCAACAATTAAGCCGGTGAGAACTGTTTTTGGTGGAGAACAAAGAAACCCAACAGTTTTAGGAACAAAGCCCTCTCCGAAGGTGTGAAGTGTTCCAGCCCAGATTAGCACCGGGGGTAAGAGAGGCCTGAACTTGGCGTGAATTTTCAGCTGTTTCTCTTCCCTCTTATCCGTCTTTACAAAATAGAAGACGCAAGTGCGGAGTTCAGAGAAGTGACACAGCACGATGCGGATGCCAGCGGGGTCATTGTCCGCCTGCACAGGCTCAGGGGAAACTGCCCACACACTGAAGGCCATCTGCGAAGGATGCTGCCATTTAATACGGGTTCCAGCAACTCACCTGTCAACTTTGTGTCTCCAGCTGACCCACACAGCCGTGTGCCATGTCACACATTGGGCTGGAATGATCCCTTGGCAGCTGCGTTAAAGCCCAGGACATGAGAAAGTGGACACGCTGACAGAGACCAGGTGAGGTCCTGCTTCACCAGCACAGATGTGGGTTTCTTGTCAGCCGCAGTGGCTGGGAAAGATCCAGTCGCCCTGCTGGGCTCGAAGCCCGAGCCGGGTCCCACGGGCAGAGAACGGCCTCCCACTCAGCTGTCCGCGGTGTGCTGCAGGCTGCCCCAGCCCAGCTGGCCTCACCTGGGCACTGCCATCTGCAGACAGCGTATGTGTCCTTTGTGTCGAGGTCACTGCACACACCTGCAGAGAAGACATAGATCAGAAAGCCTGAAGCTCTCTCCTGCACTTCCCTGAGTGTTCTCATCCCTCTCTGATCTTCCAGCGTGTTCTTTAAGGTTCTTCTTTGTCTTTCTTATTTTTCCCAGTTATACCGAGTACGCTGCATCAGAGGAGAGCAGCAGAGAACGTGATTTCTACTCCTTGATCTGGCAATACTCGACTATGCCTCTGTGAAGCACTAGTTACTTTAAATCTGTAATTAACTTGTCAAATATCTTTTCTCCAAGAATCTCGCACAGGTTTTATAAGGATGGATGTGTAAGAGTTTGCAGTATAATTTAAAAGGAAGGCCACAAATCACTTTTTCTGTTTTCTCCAATTTCATTTCCTGTCTTCTCCTGTCCATCTATTTGGATATCCTTGGTTGATCCAGGGCCCTCTGGACCCCCCTCTCACCCCTCCCTCACTTGGCTAGCTGAAATGTGCTTGCTGACCTGTGATTCCTCCAGGGTCTGGAAATCTTGGCAGTTTCTGCAAAGTTAAGACAAGCTGCGTGTAAGGCAGCAGCAAACAGTCCCCAACACTGTAGGTCTTGGGTTAGAGCGGGCATGTTGGAAGCCTCAGAACTAGACAGAGCGGCTAAGGAAATGCAGGCACCCAGCTCCAGCAGGGAAGATTCAGGATCCTGGGATCTGCGTATCATGCAGAACTCCCACAGGACCCCAGGGAGAGGAGATGGGATGAAAAATTCTGCAAGTGGCACCTTCGACGTCAGTCTCTGCCCACAGTGAGTGATGGCTAGGCCCGCACTCCGTGATGCAGACACCTGGTTTTTAGGTGCCAGAATTAATACGTCAAGGAAAGAATAATGTAAACTTGGGAAATAAATATTTTTGGTCGCATACTCCTCATTATCCCCTTGTCCCTCCTAAGATGACCTTGGTTTTGTTACAGTATCTACTCCCCCCAATCCCACCCATCTCAGAGGAAGCTGGTTATTTTGGGATCCCATTCCCTTCTCAGACCTTGGTTTTGTTACAGTATCTACTCCCCCCAATCCCACCCATCTCAGAGGAAGCTGGTTATTTAGGGATCCCATTCCCTTCTCAGTGGCTGATGATGAGGAGGTGTTATGGGCTAAAGTGTGTCTCCC
The DNA here is from genome assembly GCF_020826845.1 of Diceros bicornis minor. Classification (NCBI taxonomy): domain Eukaryota; kingdom Metazoa; phylum Chordata; class Mammalia; order Perissodactyla; family Rhinocerotidae; genus Diceros; species Diceros bicornis. The sequence goes on along the minus strand of NW_026690912.1, from coordinate 215,263 downwards.
AAAATTCGTAGGTTGGCGTCTGAACTCCCAGTCTCTCAGAATGGGACTGTATTTGAAGATGGGGCCTTACAGAGATAACTAAGGTAAAATGAGGTCATTAGAGTGCACCCTAATCCCATAGGACTGGTGTCCCCACAAGAAGAGGAGATGAGGACACAGACGTGCACAGAGGGATGACATGTGAGGGCACAGGGAAAAGACAGCCGTCTACACAGCTGGAGAGAGGCCTCAGGAGAAGAGGAGATGAGGACACAGACAAGCACAGAGGGACGACATGTGAGGGCACAGGGAGAAGACAGCCGTCTACACACCAGGAGAGAGGCCTCAGGAGAACACCGACACCTGGATCCCGGACTCCCAGCCTCCGGACTGTGAGAGAATAAACGCTGGTTGTTCAGACTCGTGGTCTGTGGAGCTTTGTTACAGCAGCCCAGCCAACTAGTGGAGTGGCCATGGGACACGTGCTCTCTCTCCCCCTCTCGTGTGTGTAACAGACAAGGGCACAGGTGCCCCAGGTGCTGCTGGCAGCACCTCCAACAGGAGAAGAACCAGAGCGAGAACGACGCTGCCTGCTTGTCCCACGAGTTGGGAATTTCTTTCTGATTTAAGCATGTTTGGGTCATTGTTTCTGTTACCTGCAGCTGAAAACATCTTGTTAGTACTACTGCCATTAATAACACCATCACCACCACTACTACTACTATTACTACTAATACCACCACCACTACTACCATTACCATTACTACTGCTGCTGTTACCACCACCACCACTAACACTGCTGCTGCTGCTACTACTGTTACCACTACCACTACTACTACTGTTACTACTACCACCACCACTACTACCGTTATCATTACTAACTGCTGCCGTTACTACCACCACCACTAACGCTGCTCCTGTTGCTACTACTACTATTACCATTGCCATTACTACTACTATTACTACTACCACCACCACTACTGCTGTTATCATTACTACTGCTGCCTTTACGACCACCACCACTAACACTGCTGCTGCTGCTACTACTACTATTACCATTGCCATTACTACTACTATTACTACTACCACTACCACCACTGCTGTTATCATTACTACTGCTGCCATTACTACCACCACCACTAACACTGCTGCTGCTGCTACTGCTTCTGTTACCACTACCACTACTACTATTACTACTACCACCTCCACTACTACCATAATCATTACTACTGCTGCCGTTACCATCACCACCACTAACACTGCTGTTGCTGCTACTACTACTGTTACCACTGCCACTACTACTACTATTACTACTACCACCACCACTACTACCCTTATCATTACTAACTGCTGCCATTACCACCACCACCACTAACACTGCTGCTGCTGCTACTGCTTCTGTTACCACTACCACTACTACTACTGTTACTACTACCACCACCACTACTACCCTTATCATTACTAACTTCTGCCATTACCACCACCACCACTAACACTGCTGCTGCTGCTACTGCTTCTGTTACCACTACCACTACTACTACTGTTACTACTACCACCACCACTACTACCGTTATCATTACTAACTGCTGCCGTTACCATCACCACCACTAACACTGCTGCTGCTGCTACTACTACTATTACCATTGCCATTACTACTACTATTACTACTACCACCACCACTACTGCTGTTATCATTACTACTGCTGCCTTTACGACCACCACCACTAACACTGCTGCTGCTGCTACTGCTTCTGTTACCACTACCACTAATACTATTACTACTACCACCTCCACTACTACCATAATCATTACTACTGCTGCCGTTACCATCACCACCACTAACACTGCTGTTGCTGCTACTACTACTGTTACCACTGCCACTACTACTACTATTACTACTACCACCACCACTACTACCGTTATCATTACTAACTGCTGCCATTACCACCACCACCACTAACACTGCTGCTGCTGCTACTGTTTCTGTTACCACTACCACTACTACTACTGTTACTACTACCACCACCACTACTACCGTTATCATTACTAACTGCTGCCGTTACTACCACCACCACTAACACTGCTGCTGCTGCTACTACTACTATTACCATTGCCATTACTACTACTATTACTACTACCACCACCACTACTACCATAATCATTACTACTGCTGCCTTTACTACCACCACCACTAACACTGCTGCTGCTGCTACTGCTTCTGTTACTACTACCACTACTACTATTACTACTACCACCACCACTACTATCATTATCATTACTACTGATGCCTTTACTACCACCACCACTAATACTGCTGCTGGTGCTACTACTACTGTTAACCACTACCACTACTACTACTATTACTCCTACCACCTCTACTACTACCATTACTGCTACTACTACCACTATAGCCACTATTATTATTACTGCTACTGCTATTACTACCACTACCACCACCACCTCTACTATTACTACTACCACCATCATCATCACTCCTACTACTATTATGGCTACTACTACTACTACTGGAGTCTCCCTATAAAGCACTTGCAGCATGGTGGGCACTATTCTAAGCACTCTATTAACTGATTTCACCCTCAAGTCGAGCGCAGGAGCTAGGCTTTATTATTCTCCCTTTTACAGAGGCCTGGAGGGGTTAACTAACTGGCCAGGCTGATCCAGAAGAGCTGGGCTGGGCAGCCAGGAAGCTGTGGCCCTGTGTCCCTGCTGACAGCCACATCACGGGGCCACCTCCCTGGGACAGACAGTTCCTGAGAACCAGGACATCCCACTAGTTAGGGGTCAGGGAGCGAGCACAGGGGTCACTGTATGGAAGATGGGAGACAGACGGGAGCTGGACTTTGGAGGAAGGGCAAGCATAGGGAGGAGATTATGGATGCAATGCCTGCCAGGGGCATGTCCTGGGCAAAAGGGCGTGGGAAAGGAGAACTCACATCATGGGTCCTTGTCCTGCAGAGAGCAGAGGACTAGGGAGCTATAAAAGGTGATGGGGAGAGGCGGGCAGGGCCCTTGGGTGAGGACGTGCATAGCCCAGTGAATCATCGACACACAGCTGGTGGTCACACAGAAGGGAAGAAATGGGTGAGAGCACCCTGGTCGCTGAGATTTCCTGATAGATAGGTGCTGTTGTGAGCATTTTCCTGATCTTGAAAATGAACACAGTACAATTGAGTTGAGGACCGACCTGGAGCTCCTCTCTCTGAGCATAAACCATGTTTTCCCTGCTGCATAAGGAAAGGCATGATGACATTTAACTGCACTACTGAAAACACTTTAAGAGATACTTATCTTGTTTAAATAATTTAAAATCACTGGTCCGCATCAAGGAAAACAGACTCAAAACAAACTCTTTTCTCCTCCCCGCCCTGTGGGATCAGCCAGCAAACTGCCAGTGTTGTTACATTTAAGGCCAGAATGCTCCAGTGAAGTGTTGAGCTGTCTTTGTTCTTTGTTTTCATAGTATTTTCAATGTTGGAGGCTGTTAGCAAAAAGCTCCGCGACACCTCCCTGTTTGCCCTTGCCCTGGGACACCGAGGGCACTGGGTCTGGGAGCTGCCAGGCATGCAGGGACGCTGTGGTGGTTCTTTGCTGTCCCTGGAGGGCAGGATGGCTCCCGGGCCTCCAGCCACCCAAGACCAGACTAATTGCATTTAACCAGGATATTGCTGCTCTTACAAAGTGCCTTGGCCATGATTTTGTAAAATGGGCTGATGGCTCTGTCCCAGTTCCGTGTTATGCTGACACTCGGAAAGGCTGGATCTTCCATAGGTCACCCCAGAGGCTCTCTTTCGTGATGTTATTGCTTAGCACTTGAAAATTAACTTTTCTAAGGCCATTTAGTATGGTTATTTATGGGGAAGAATAAACATTGCATTTAAAAATAAATTTCAGAAAACTATAAAGTATGGCATATTTAATGGGGATGGGGCAATATGATACGATCACGCGGCTTCGTAAAACTTTAAATAAAATTAGCATGCATAACTTTTAGTACACCCACGTCAAAGTGTCTTAAAATTGCCAGGAGTAAACAAATACAACCTCAGCCCCTTTTAAAGCTGCACTAATGTTTGGATTCTTATCTCAGTTTATCAAATGCTTTTTATGAGCCTGGATTGATCTCAGGGATGATATGTCTTCAGAAAACAACATTCTTATTTGATGTTTTCCATCTAGGGAAGCTAGAAGGTGAAATCTCTACCGTCTATTACTTCTGATGTTAATTAGCTGCTCTGTCTCCCTTATGGGCACTGTTTGCATGGCGTATCTTTTCCATCCTTTTACTTTCAATCTGTTTGTGTCTTTGAGTCTTAAGTGTTTAACAACCAGTGTTGTCCCATTTCATTCCTACACGTGCCAAGAAAAGCAGAAGGAACCCACAGCCACTTATCAGGCTCATTGGAGCAGCAGCGCGGCAGGGCCTCCCTGCCCGCGTGTCTCTGTGTGGTCCCGCTGCTCCAGGCACCTTACATCTGCTGAGCTGCCTTGCTAGAAAGTCAACCCTGTTTCTCGTGTTACTTTAATTCTATTTCTTGTATGAATATCATCGGTGGCGATGGCTGGTGTGGCAGAAAGAGGGAGAGAAAGGACAAACAAACGTTCTGTTGCCTGGGATTCAGATAATGGGCTCTTTCCATAAATCTTCACCTGGGCTTTTTGTTTGAACAGATTTTTGAGGTCTAATTATGTTACATAAAATTCACTTCTTTTAAGTGTACAATTCGAAGATTTTTATAAATGTACACAGTTGTACAACCATTACCACGATCCAATCCCCCCAAAAGATCTCTTGTACCTACTTAGAGTCAACCCCCATTTCCACCTAAAGCCCTGGGCCACCACCAGTCTACTTTATGTCTCTATAAAATTTTCCTTTTCTGGACATTTCATATAAATAGGATACGACACACTGTCTATTACATTCAGCTCCATTAACTTAGTACAAAGCTTTTAAGGTTCAACCATGTTGCAGCATGTTGTTTATTTGTTTTTATTACTGCACAGTATTCCATTGTATGGATATATCACCAATTGTTTACGCATTCACAAGTGGATGAACATGTCAGTTGTTTCCACGTTGTGGTTATTACGGATAAAGCCACTATGAGCATTTGTGTGCAAGTTTTCTGTGGACACATGTTTTTCTGTCTTTTGAGTAGTTAGCTTGGAGTTGAACCACTGGGTCAAAAGATAACTTTATATTTAACTTTTTAAGAAACTGTTTTCCAAGATGGCTAGACCATTATACATTCCAGCTGACAATGTAGAGGGATCCCATGTCTCACCAACGTTTGTTATTGTTGATCTTTTTGGTTATAGCCGTTCTAATGAATGTGAAGTGGTATCTCAATGTAGTTTTCATTAATATTTCCTTGGTGACTAATGATTTTGAACATCTTTTCATATCCTTTTTATTCTTTGATCTCTTTTGGTAAAATGTCTATTTATATCTTTGCCCATTTTTTAATGGGATAGTCAGTGTTCTCGTTGATTTGTTCTTTATATATTTTCAATACAATCCTTTGTAAAAAATAAGATTTGCAAATGTTTTTGCCTAGTCCATGGCTTTTTATTCCGTTAGTAGTGTCTTTTGAAGGACAAAAGTTTTGTTTTTTGATGAACTCCAGTTTATCGTTCTTTTTTCTTTTATCGACTGTGCATTTGGTGTTGTATCTAAGAAATATTTGCATAACCATTTCAAATTTTTCTCCTGTTTTCTTTTAAAATTTTTATGGCTTCAGCTGTTACATTGAGTTCAATGATACGTTCTGAGATAATTTTCAGGTGTGCTCTCAGTTCATCTTTTTCATGTGTTTATCCAATTGTCCCTGCACCACTTGTTGAAAAGTTTGCCATTTCAACAATTGAATTTTGTTGGCACCTTTGCTAAAAATCAATTGACTATAAACATTAGTGTTTATTTGTGGACTGCTAATTGTGTTCCATTGCTCTATATGGAGATCCTTATCCCAGTAACTCATTCTCTTGATTTACTGAAGCATTAGAGTAAGTTTTAAAAATGGGAAGTGAAATTCCTCCAAATTTCTTCCTTTTCAAAATAGTTTTGACTATTTTGGGTCTTTGCATTTTCATGTAAAGTTTAGGATCAGCTTGTGAATTGTTACAAAAATCCTGCTGGGATTTTTACAGGTATAGAATTGAATCTATGAATCAATTTGATAATAATTTTTGTCTAAGTATATTGATTTTTCCAATCTATGAACATGGAATATATCTCTATTTAATGAGATCTCTATTAATTTCAGCAATATTTTGTAGTTTCTAGTGTAAAAGTCTTCCACTTTTGGGTAAGTTTATTTCTACGTATTTTATTCTTTTTGATACTAATGTGAATAAAATTATTTTTTGAATTTCATTTTTGGCTTGTTCATCACTAGTATATAGAAATGCAATTGTTTCCTTCTCTTCCCCCTCCCCCTTCTCCTTCTTCCTCCCCTTCCCCCTCCTCCCTCTCCCTGCTCTTCCCATTCTTCCTCTCCTCCTTCCCCTCCTCCTCCTCCTCCTTCTTCTTCATGGTCTTATTGGTCAAATATATAAATAGTAAGACTGAGTATCTCTGGTAAGATCCTCGAGAGACAGCATTCAGCTTTTCACCATTAAATATGATGTTAACTGTGGGTTTTTCATAGATATGCTATATCACATTAAGAAAGTTTCCTCCTTTTCCTAGTTTGTTGAGGATTTAAACCATGAATGGGTGTTGGATTTTGTCAAGTGTTTTTTTCTGCATCTATTGAGATGATCATGTACTTTTTGACCTTTATTAATATGGCTTATTACATTAATTGAAATTTTGATGTTAAACCAAACTTGCAGTCTTAGGCTAAATTCCACTTGGTCATGGGGTACAACTCTTTTATATGTTGCTGGAGTCATTTTCCTAGTATTTTATTGAGGATTTTTGCATTTGTATTTATGAGAGATATTGGTCTGTAGTTTTCCTTTCTTGTGCTGTTTGTGTGTGGTTTTGGTATCAGGGTAATACTAGTGTCATAGAATGAGTTGGGAAATGTTCCTTCCTCCTCTACTTTCTGGAAGAGTTTTGTGAAGCGTTGGTATTATTTCTTTTTTAGATCACTAGTGAAATTCACCAGTGAAGCCATCTGTGCCCAAGCTTTTATTTGTGGGTGAAAACATTTTTCATCATTAATTCATTTTCTTTATTCATCACAGACATATTCAGACTTCCCAGTTTTTTAATCACTTTTGGTAATTTGCCTCTTAGGAATTTGTTCATTTTATCTAAATATCTAAATATCTAAAAACCTATTGGCATAAAGTTGTTCGTAGTCAGTCCTTACCATTCTTTTGATTTCTGTTAGGTTGGTAGTGATGTTTCCTTTTTCATTCCTGATTTTGGTAATTTTTGTCTTCTCTATTTTTTTCTTGGTTAGTCTAGCTAAAGGTTTGTCAGTTTGGTGGTTGTCTTCATAGAACCCACTTTTGGCTTCATTGATTTTTCTCTGTTGTTTTTCTGTTTTCTATTTCACTGATGTATTCTCTAATTTTTATTGTTTTACACATTTTGCTTTCCTTGGGCTTACTTTACACTTCTTTTCTAGATTCTTACGGTAAAAACTTAGATGATTTAGTTGAGATCTCTTTCCAATGTACTGGTTTCAAGCTGTAGATTTCCATCCAGGCATTGCTTGAGCTGCATTTGTAAATGTTGTAATGTTGTATTTTTGTTTTCATTGAGTTCAAATTATTTTCTAATTTTCCTTGAAATTTCTTCTTTGAAGAAATGTTTAGATGTGTATTTCCTGAATTTCTTTCTGCTGCTGTTATCTAATTTGATTCCATGCAGTTGGAGAATATACTTTACATGATTTAGTTAATTTTGTTTTTATCAAGACGTGTTTTATAAGTTAATATGTGTTCTATCCTGAAGGTGAAGAGAGACAGTGTTGGAAAAAGGTCATTATGACATTGGAATATGTCATAATCCAAATATTTAATGAATATATGTATTGGATCAACAAATACACTGTGTGCTTTGCCGGGGTCCTGTCTAACCTCTGTGTTCTTCCTGTTCCTTGTCTGTTTGTCTGAGTGTGCTGGTTTGTTTTTCCATCTGCTTGTTATTCTTTTTTACCATTAAGATGATATATGTATGTGTGGATATATATTTTCTCCAAAAGTGAAACAGTTCACTGTTAACAGTTAATTGAGAAAGGCATCCTGCGAATTTGAGACTCAAAGTGAGTGCTTAGATTCACAAGTCTGGATAGTTCAATGGATGTAATACACTGTGAATGTATATACACACATCCATGAATACACATACACACACAAAAGGGAACTGCTGGAGCATTTGCTATTGGAAAAACATCAGTTAGACTGGCAGATTCTCTCTAGGAGGCCTGGTAACAGAAGAGGAAACAGTTACCAGGTAAACTCCACTCTAAACTGATCTAAGATCAGTATCCTTGAGGTCAGAATTATAGTGAGGGGCAGCCTAATATGTCGTCAGTTTCTACACTAAGTAAGTTTAACAGATGACTGTATGATGTAGCAATATTAAAGCCAATAATGCAAAATACAATATAGGGAAAAGTATGCACTATAATTCCTGAATTGAGAACGAAAATGCCCCATTAACATCAAGACTACTCCAAGCATCCTCTGAGATCTGAAAAGCATGAGTGACACAAAATGTGGTCAATAAAATATTTCAACAATATAAGCCCACGAGCAGAAATACTTGTCTGCTGTGTGAATAATAAAGTGATGGCCGGCTTCCACTTCCAGGTCTGTGGACGTTTGCTACACGGTGTTCCCGGGCGCACCAGGCACCCGGTATACCAATATATATACCAATAACACCAATAATACACCAATTAAAAAAATTTAATTGTGGCATTCAAATTGATTTTCACACCTTTTATTTTTTTTGGTCTATTTATTCTATCAGCTTGTGACAGAAATGTGTTAATATCTGCAACTATGCTTGTATATATTCCCCTTCTCCCTTTAGTGATGTCAGTTTTTTCTTATACATATTTAATGATATTATTCAGTGCACATAAGATGATGAGTTTTGTGTCTTCCTGTTTTCCTTATGAAATGTCCCCTCTGTCTTGAGTAGAGTAATATTTTTGTCATTGTCAGTCCACTCTCACATGTGGTAGGGCTACCCCAGCCACCTTTGGAAAACGTTTCCATGGTTCCTCTTTTACAGCCATATTGTTTGGTACATTTTTTTTTTGATACATACAATCCTTATCTTTTAATTGGCTCGTTCAGTTTTTCTTTTCTTTTTTTTTTTAATATTGGCAAATTTTTTTTTTTTTTTTTGGCGAGGAAGATCAGCCCTGAGCTAACATCCATGCCAATCCTCCTCTTTTTGCTGAGGAAGACTGGCCCTGAGCTAACATCTATTGCCAATCTTCCTCATTTTTTTTTCTCCTTTTCTCCCCAGATCCAAACCCGGGCCGCCAGTAGTGGAGCTCGAGCACTTAACCGCTAAGCCACGGGGCCGGCCCCCAGTTTTCCATGTTTACTATTGTCACTGGTATAGTTGTATTTGTCTACCATCTTACTATTTGATTCTTTCTCGTCTGTTTTTGTTTCTTTGTTCCATCTTTCTTGTTTTATTTCAGATAAATCAATTATTTTCATCAATCAATTTTTCTTTTATTACTTTTTAGTTAATATTCTATTATTGTTATTTTAGCAGTTACCATAGAGATTATAACATGTATCCTTGAGCAACTAATATTTAAATTATCCCTTTTAATATTTCCCTGAAAATGCAAGAAGTTTCCAACAATTAACTCCATTTACTATACTAATGTTGTAATGTAAGATTTTACTTCTACATACCTTAGAAAACTCACGCCACATTATTATAGTTATTGGTTTAGACAGTTAATATTCTTTTACATTTACACTTTCTGTCATTCTTCATTCCTTCCTGAATATCTGTGCTAACCTCTAGGATCATTTTGGGTTTTTTTCCATGTTGAAGAACTTCCTTTACTATTTCTTTCTAAAGTAGTTCAATGGCAGAACATTTATCAGCTTTTGTTTAACTTGCAATGTCTTTATTTCACCTTATGTCCTTACAGCTTTAAGGAGGTATAATTTTGTTCAAGGTATTGCACATATTTAAAATGCTATTTGATACATGTACACACCCATGACTACATCATCCCAATCAAGATGCCATAGGTGCCATCACCCAAAGGGTTCCTCCTGTCCTAGGGCCCACTCCTCCAGCATCCCTGTTCTAGGCAATCATTGATCAGATTTCGGTTGCTGTAAAATTTTTTGCACTTTCTAGACTTTCATGTACATGGAGTATTAAAGTGTATACTCTTTCCTACTTTGGCTTCCTTTACTCCACATAACTTCACATTCATCCATCCAACGCACGTGTCAGTAGCTTGTCCCTTTACATGGCTGGGTAGGATTCCGTTTCATGAGCACAGCACAGTTTGTTTGTTCATCACCTGTTGATGAGCATTTAGAGAATTTCCAAGTTTTGGCTATTACAAATAAAAGGTGATTTGAGTATTTGTACCCCAAAATTTGTGTTCAAATATATTAATTCTAGGAGTAGAATGAGTGAGCCCTATGGTAGATGTATGTTTAATATTTTATGAATTTGCCAGACTGTTTTCCAAAATGGTTTTACATTCCCACCAGGAATGTATGAGTTCAAGTTGCTATCTATCCTTGCAACACTGGATATGTCAGCCATTTAAACATTAGGCATTCAAACAGACAAGTAGTGGTATCTCTTTGTGTTCTTAATCTGCTTTTTTTCTAATAACGAATGCTGCTGAGGATCATTCTACTTGCTCATTTGCCAGTTCTGCATCTTTTTGTTGTTACTGAAGTGTCCCTTAAAATCTTTGCCTGTATTTGCACTGGATTATTTGTTTTCTTACCTTTGCATTGTAAGTTACTTATGTATTCAGAACAAAACCCCTTTGTCAAATATTTGTTTTGCAAATATTTTCTCTTAGTCTGTGATATAATTATTAATGATGTCTTTTGAAGGGTAAAAGTTCATAATTTTGATTGTTTCATCTGTAATTTGTGTTTGTTTATGTCTGCTTTGGGAAAATTTTGCCAAACAGAAGCTCATTAATCTTTTCTCCTATGGTTTTTCTATAAACACTATTAGCCAACTTGACATTACTGATATTTATAGACGACCTCACCCAACAGCAACAAAATCCATTTTTCTCAGCTTGAAATATTCACTGAGAGAGATGATATTCTGGGCCATAAAGCTAACCCTAAAAATGGTGAAATAATAGAAAATATACAAAATATCTTCTCAGAGCTTAACAAAGTTAACTGGAAATAAAAAAAAAAAACATATTTGGAAAATCCCTGAGTATATGGAAACTAAACAACACACTGCTAAATAACTCATGAGTCAAAAAAGAAGTCCCCCACTAAGTTGAGAATAATTTAGGGTAAATGAAAGTACAACATGTGAAAATTCACAGAATGTACCTAAAGCAGAGCTTAGAGAGAAACTTAAGAGTATTAAATGCTTGTGTTAGAAAATAAGAAACATCTAAAATCAGTAATATTATAAACATCTCTGTGCCCATAAATTAAACTACTTATATGAAAATTAAACATATTTCTATGTACAATGATGAACATTTAGAATTTGAATTTTAAAAGTACCACTTACAATATCACCAAAACAAATGGAATACTTAGATATAAATATAACAAAATAAGTGAAGCATCTGTATGCCAAAAACTACAAAACATTGATGAAAGAAAGAAAAAGAATCTAATTAAATGGAGAAAAATGCTATTTCATGGACTGGGAGACTCAGTACTTTAAGATGCTTATCCTCCCAATTCCCCCCAATTTGATCAGTGTAATTGCAATCAAATTCCAGCAAGTCTGTTCTTTAGATAACAAACTGAATCTAAAATTCACATAGAAAGACAGAGAAACTATAATAACCACAATAATTCTGGAAAACAAGCAAAGGAACAAAGTTGTAGGACTCCCTCGACCCAATTTCAAGACTTACTGTGTAGGTACAGTAATCAATACAGAGTGATATTGGTGCTGTGATAGGAAAATAGATCTATGGTACAAGAGAGAGTCCAGAAATAGACTCATGCATATACTGACAAGCAACTTTTGGCAGAGGTGCACAGGCACTTCAGTTGAATAAGACAGTCTTTTCAATTAATGGTGTTGGAATTCTTGGATATTCACATGCAAAAGTAAAAAGAACATCGATCCATACCTTGCCCCATATACAAACATTAATTCATAATGAATTATAAACCTAAATGTAAAGTGCAAAATTGTAAAACTTATAGAAGAAAACATCAAAGAAAATCTACGTGACCTTAATTTGGATGATGGGTTTATAGATACAATACCAAAAGTATGACCCACAAAATAAATATTTTTCTAAATTTGACTTCATTAAAGTTAAAACAAACTTTTACTTTGCAAAAGATTCTGTAAACATAATGAAAAGACAAGCAACAGACTTGGAGAAACTATTTGCAAATTACATATTTAGTAAGGGACTTGGATCCAGAACATACACACATACACACACACTCTCAACAATACATATTGCCAAAATTAATTTGTTTTTTTTTAAAGTGACAATACCAAATGTATGGATATAGTGCCACAAGAACTCTCATTCTTTGCTGTCAGGAATGCAAGAATAGTAAGACCACCTTGGATGACAATTGGGCTGTTTCTTATAATGATAAGCATACACTTACCATATGGCCCAGAAATCCCTCTCTTAGATTTTTACCTAAATGAATGGAAAATGTATGTTCCTACAAAAAGCTATTTGTAAATATTTTTATCAAATTTATTTGTAACACCTCAAATTGGCAACAGCCCAGTTGTCCTTCAACAGAGAATGGATAAACAAACCGTGGTCTCTTTACACAGTGGAACACAACTCACAGTAAAAAGAAGCGAGCAATTAACTCTCAAGGAACATGGATGAATTGAACTTGTTTTGGTTAAGTGAAAAAGCCAGACCCCAAAGGCTACATATTATATTTTTCCATTTTTATGACATCCTGAAAAAGGCAAAAATACAGGGATGGAAAAGCCATCACTGGTTTCCCAGGGTTTGGGAAGGGCTTGATTACAAACAAGCCACACAGGGAGATGCTTAGAGGGGTGGAATTGGTCCGTATGGTACTGGATGATGGATCTTTGACTCTACGTATTTGTCAAATGCTATTGAAATGCCACAAGCCATAGAAAACCCAGAGTAAAATTTACTGCATTCAAAGTAAAAAAAAAAAATCAATCAGGATTTGAGGGTATGCCAAATGCCAAGACAAAATGCGGATTGTGACAAATGAATCTAATTGTATCACAAACGATAACACAACTCAAAAATTTGGCTCCAGAGTCAGAAGAATCCGGTAGTAAATTCCACGAGGACAGCTTGAGGGGCAGTTAGGTCAGCCACTTGGTGGTGCCAGAGGATCTCACATGAAACGTTGCAAAAATTTTTACATGAAATTACCTATTACAGCAAAGATAGACTGGCCACTCTAATCATCAATATGGGTGAGGAAATTTTACTAAAATTGCAGAACATAATGCTGGAGCATGTCTTCTCATAAACCGTATGTTACTAGTGTAACTGAGAAAGTGGGAAATGCACCGGATCCTGAGGCTCAGGGTTCTTTCTTGGCTTTCACACAATTAAGCCATATAAGTTTCTACTATGTACTGGTCATTGTTTGATTTTCCTCAGAACTGATTGGAACTTTTACTTGTCAGAGATCTATGGCTTGGACAGTAGGAAAACATGATATATAAATAAATGTTATTAAGTTGGTTCCCAATGTAGAGAACAAATCTGTCTCCACATTGTTGCCAGCATTGTCATTAAAGAGCTCTTAATAAAACCTGTCACTTACTAGGACACCTCATCACCCTCCTTGGATAGAGATATCCAGTGGCGCTGTAGAGTTCAAACCATCCAAAATACCTGGAAATCTTAGGTTTCCTCGATGAAAACTGTTCGCACTCATGACCGTGAGTCCACACCCTCTGGCGTGAGAAACTCTCCCCAGGTGAAAGTGTCCGAGCTTTCACTGCTACGTAAGGTGCTATCCCCACAATTTTCAACTTCACCTCACTTCACACAGACAGAGTAAATTACTTTGCAAGGTTCGTACATTAGCCTCAGTCTCATAGCCAGTGAGTACAAGCTGCCTTTTCTCCATATGCTCCAACGAAGCTTCTACTAGACCTAGAACCTGAAGATTTTGTCTTTTTGAAGGGATGAGAAGAAAAGAACAGGCCTTGGAACCATGTTGGAAGGGTTATTGCTTATGACCTCTAGCAGAGCAATTAAACTCCAGAGTAGAGACCTCTGGAGTTATGTCTCCCAGGCGAAAGGCCACAAGATTTTATCCTGAATCGCCTGGACCACCTTCCCATCAGGAAATTTTACAGCAAATGTTGCCGGGGATGTGCCAGAGCCGATGATTTTTGGGAGAAGACAACTTATCCCAAGAACATCAGATGAAGAATAAAATTGTAAGAATTGGGTAGTTTCAAACCAAGACCCATTGACTATTTTCCAGATGGCCGGATCTGCATGGTTTTAGTCTCTATTTTTCTGGGAATTTTCCCTACCTTTTGCTTGTGTAAGGTTCTGTGTGTTAACAGACACTTATTCCCTCTCAACTACGATGCTTATAATGTTCCTGTCTGTAATATGCCTTTTCATCCCTAGTCCTTCTTGTTATAAGTTTAATTTCTGGTTTTAATATTCTCATAATTTACCTGATTCACACAATCAAAACAACTCTGAGATTTGTTCTTACTTCCTCTGGGTGTCATACAGACTCTCTTGGTAACAGTGCCTTCTAACACACCATTTGGTTTTCCCAGTAATTGTGCTCAATCAAGGGACATTTTAGATGTGACTTTAATGGTTGTTTCAAGAAATTCTTGTAAACCAATTCACCAAGGGAAACAATTTGCTCATCTGAGCAAAAGTCTCTCCATCAGGACAATATATTCCTAATCTGGGCAAAAAGTTCATTTGTCAGACAGCAGTGTTCATATGAAGACGCAGCCAAAACTCTTGTTTCGTTGTGCCACCTGTCCTAAATGATCAATTACCAACTACCCAATCCCAATCAATTTTCACCTTGAAAACATCACTTAAACCTGCACTTTCTTTCTGTTCTGACACAGTCAGCTAAGACTCTACCAAGTGATATTCCATCTTTTTTTCCTGCAATAAATCTAATAAACTTAACTTTGCTTGATCAACAAACTTTGGTCTTGCATGGAGTTGATAAACACTTAATCCTCGCAAAAACATTAATTCAGGCGATTTTAATGGCATGCATTGGATCTCCCTATATTTGTCTTTTTTCCGTTATTATCTTGGCTCTTCCAGGATCCCACCTTTATAGAGGATGAGCGATGCGAAGTCCTGAGTACTCTAACCATCCCTGGGGAGACTTTAAGGCCTGAAGAGTCTCAAGAAGCTACAATATACATTGTTTGTTGTTTTCTTTTATTGTTAATTAGTTCTTATAGCATACATGTGTGTACATGTCTCATACATTCGTTGTGTGTTGTATGCAAAAACAGTATTTTTCTTTTTTCTGTCTTTCTGAAAAGTCTTCCCAGGAAGAAATATGTGTTGGTTGTGTGAGTGTGTGTGCATTGGCACATATGTGTGATGGGGGAGTGGTGGTGGTATTATCTTTATTTTGCTAGTGAAGGTTGTATAATTTGCTCAAGGTCACACAATAAGTTTAAGAACAAGAATTCATAGCTTTTGAAACATTTGGTAAAAATGGAAAAAACTTCAGAAAATTAACTCAAACTCATCTAAAACTCAAATCTCCATGGAAATGTATTAAATAGATTTTACTCATTAGATTTCATTCAAGAAATTCCAGTAGATCCCAAAATACTAAAATTATAAGGGCTAATCTGTTTTTTTGTCACTGAATATTTTAATGATATTATTGAGATATAACGCATACACCATACAAGTCAATACTTTTTAGTTCTTCTCAGTGTTGTGCAACCATAACCACAATATAATTTTGGAACATTTTTATTCTAAAAGAAACATTAGTAATCACTCTCTAATCCACTCCACATCCCTCCCCCCTGCCCTAGGCAGCCACTAATCTACTTTGTGTCTCTGTGGATTTGTCTGTTCTGGACATTTCACATACAGGTAATCTCACAATGTATGGTCTTTTTTTTGTATCTGGCTTCTCTCACTTATTGTAATGCTCTCAAGGTTCACCCTTGTAGTGTGTATCAGTACCTCATTTCTATTGATTGGACTGATTTTTTTTTTTTAATCTTTCAAAACTCTGCATTTTCCCTAAGCATGTCTCTAACTGAATTCATGAAACCTTTGAAATACTGTATAAGAAAAGTTTTGAGTTACTATTATCAGAAAGAGTAACACACAAGATTTGAAAAGAATCCATAAAGAAATCTCTTTGAAAAGCTCAACTGTTGGAAGTTAAAATGCCTTGCCTTAAAAGGAGAAATAAAATTAGGATGAAGAAACACTACTTTATATTACATTTCATGATGAGAAAAATAGAAGATGTTTATTAGGAAAATCAACTTCTGATCATGCATAATAGGGCATAAACTCTGGCCACAGAGCATTTTGAAGAGGTTACATGATAATATTCATTAAGTACCTATATGGGAACCAAATTTTATTTTAGGAAACAAATTAAAATATTCAAATCCATGCACGGCATGAGAATTACATCCTTATGGGGAAGGAAACAAACTTTCCAGAAAAGGACTGAGAGAAAAAGAAGAGAAAGTCAGAAGGAAGGAACTAAGTTGAGGCTGTGAGTTTTCTGGTTCTTCCTCCCGACCCTGCAATTCCAATCTTTTCCTTGCCCTCTGAACAAATTAGAATGTATCAAATTCCCCTCCAAATGGGTTAATGCGTTTTCCACACCTCTTTCACTCAGTCTGGATATAGAAACAAAGCAGAGTGGAGAAAGTTCTGACACACACGGCAACGTGTTGGTTTAATCTTCGGATTCACTCTTGAATCTTGGACAAGTCACTGTAGTTCTCTGACCTTCCGAGTCCTCATTTATGAAATACAGCAAAAATTTAGAACTTCCCGGCTTGCGATAATGATGAATTCATATGGTAAATTCCTAGTCTGGGGCCTGGCTCGCTGTAGACCCACCATACGTGCCACTTGAAGTAGATCCCAGGGGCTCTTCTCTTTGAGACAAGGACGGTTTAAGAAGAGGAGATTTTTAAATAACTTACCTGCAATTTCTACAAGAAATTTTAAGCACATATGGTTTCCATCTCATTTAGATGAACCATAAATCGTAATTCAATCTCTCTCACTGGCATAGGGATGCTGCGGAAGCAGACTCCAGCCCTCTCCTGTAGCTTTTAATGGACTACTCTCCTTTGCCTCTTCACCTCCCTAAAACCAACTGTTTTAAGGCTTTTAAAAGCCCATAATTTAGGCAATTTCCTCACTCCCAGTTGTTGCAATGTGACGCTTTTGGGCATGTAGCTGAGAAGTCATTTTGAAAAAGAAGAATGGATGCTTTTCTTAATAAAAGCAGTGCTGTTCCTCAAAGGAGGGGCCTCCCCTGGAGCTCAGCGGACACCGCAGAGAAGGGGCCTCTCTCTTTACACCCATGTGGCTTTATGGAGAGGCTCCAGCTCTTGGGTTTGTCGGTGTTTGACAGGTAATGTCCCACTCTCAGTCTTTAGATGGAGTCCTGGTCATCATGCTGAAGGCCACAGTCCTGGATACAAATGGGTTTGAATTCACTATCCACACGTGAGTGTCCTTCCCCCGTGTCCTCACCAACACTTAGCACGGGCAGTCTTTTTAATGTGAGCTGTCTCATAGACACGTAGCAGCACCTCACTGTTGTTATAATGTACAATTCCTTAATGGCTAATGACATGGAGCATCTTTCATGTGTTTATTTTCCATCTATATATTTTCTTTGGTGACATGACTGTTAAAATCTTCTGCCTATTTTTGATTGGTAGTTAGTTTTCTTATTATTGTGTTTTGGGAGTCCTTATATATTTAAAGTATAAGACTTTTCTCAGATATGTGATTTGCAAATGTTTTCTCCCGGTTCGTGGCTTCCATGTTCAATGTCTCAATATTAGAGTCTTTTGACAGACATATATTCTTCTTCTTGATTTTGTCCAATTTATCCATTTCATTTCTTTTATGCATCAAGCTTTTGCTGTCAAATTTTAAATATCTTTGCCTAACTCAAGGTCACAAAGATTTTCTCCAATGATTTTTACTAGATTTTTATAGCTTTGTATTTCACATTGTCTATAATCTATTTTGAGTTTTCTTTTTTTTACATTGTGTGAGATATAGATTAAATTTAATTTTTGCATAGGATATCCCATTTTTCTGGCATCATTTGTTGACAGGCTATTTTTTTCCTCCCCTGAATTATCTTTGCATCTTTCTTAAAATCAATAGACCACAGATATGTGAGTCCATTTCTGGACTGCCTATTCTGTTTGTATAACCCTGTGTCAGCATCACACTGTTCTGTTTACTGTGTCTTATTGTAAGCTTTGAAATTAAGTAGTGTGAATCTTGCAATTTTGTTGTCCTTTAAAGTTGTTTGGGTAATTTATGTACTTTGTATTTCCAAATAAAGTTTAAAATAAAGTTTTCAGTTCTTACAAAAAAAAAGCCTCCTGGGATTTTGATTGAAATTTCATTGACTCCATAGATTAATTTGGGAAGAATTCAACAACATTGAGTCTTCAGCACCATGACCATAGTGTGACTTTCCATTTAATAATTCTTCTTTAATTTCTCTCAGCAATGTTTTATAATTTTAAATGTACAAGTCTTGCACATCTGTTCACAGATTTATCCCTAAGTGTTTTGCACTGATGATGCTATTATAAATTTTACCATATGTTCACTTCCAATTTCTGATTGTCAATTGCTAGCATTTGGGTTATACCTGATTTTTTATATATTTATCTTGTATCCTTCAACCTTTTTATACTCACTTACTTATTCTAATAACATTTCTGTGTTTTCATAGGATTTTCTACATAGGTAATCATCTTGTTTTCAAATAAAGTCAATTTTACTTTTTCATTTTCAGTCTGGATGACATGCATTTCTTTTCTTACCTTAATGTACTAGCTAGAACTTTCAGTGCAATGTTGAATAGAAGTGATGAGAGTGGAGGTCCTTGCCATTTTTCTGAGCCTGGGGAAAGTGTTCAGTCTTTCATCTTTAGGAATTATGTCAGCTGTATGTTTTATGTAGATGTTCTTTATCAAGTTGAGAACGTTCTCTTCTATACCTCGTTTGTTGACAGCGTTTATTAGAATGAATGTTAGATATTTTCAAATGCTTTCTCTGCATCTATTGAGATAATCATATGTATATATATATATTTTTATTACTAAGGTGATTTGCATTAATTGATGTTAGAATAACTTTGTATTCCTGGGCTAAACCTCACTTTATTATGATTACATTACTCTTTTTATGTATTTTTAAATTGTATTCAGATCTTTTGCATTATTTAGATGAAGAGTGTTGGTCTGCAAGTTCTTTTCTTGTACTGGTTTTGGTATCAGAGCAATCTTGGCCCTGTAGAATGAACTGGGGTGTATTGGCACCTCTTAAGTTTCTGGAAGAATCTGTGTAAAATTGGTATTGTTCCCTAAATGTTTGGTAGAATTCACCAGTGAAACCATCTGGGCCTGAAATTTTCTTTGTAGGAAGAATTTTAGTACAAATTTATTTTCTTTACTAGGTTATCTATTTCTTCCTGAGTGAGCTTTGGTAGTAGGACTCTTTCAGGGGTTTATTTTTTTAATTTCATTGAATTGCTGAGTGTATTGGCATAAAATTGGCTATAATAGTCTCTCATTATATATTTAATATCTGTGGGATCTGTAGTGCTTGCTCCTCTGTCACTCCCAATATTGGTAGGTTGTCTTCTCTCTCTTTTTTTTTCCTGATCAGCCTAGGAGGAGGCTTATCAATTTTATTGAACTTCTCAATGCATCAGCTTTTTGTTTCACTCATCTTTCTCTCTTTTTTCTGTTTTTCAGAATTTCACTGATTTCCACTCCGATCAATGGCATTTGCCTTGCTTCAGCTTACTTTCGTTTCATTTGCTCTTTGGTTTCTAGATTCCTAACCTGGAAGCTGAGGTCATTGATGGAGAGCTTTCTTTTATTCTAGTGTGGGCACTTACTGCTGTAACTGCCCCATCTGTCCATCACTGCATCTGGCTGGTTTGGACATGTCCTGCTGTCATTCTGTTACAAGCATCCCTTATTTCTTGCTTGATTCATTCTTTGACACATGGGTTATTTAGAAATATTAACTCCTTTTCAAATATTTGGGAATTTTTAACATACCTTTCTACTATGAATTTTCTGCTATTAATAACTCAGTTAATATATATTTTTTTCCCTCAGAGAGCAAATTTGTATGATTTGAATATTCTCAAACATATTGAGACTTATCTTTTGCCCAGAACATGGTCTATCTTGGTAAATGTTCCTTGTGCAAGTGGAAAGATGCCGCATTGTGCTGTTTTAGTGTGGAGTGTTTTCATTAGGCTAAGTGGGTTGATAATGTTGAGCAGGTCTTCTCTATCAGTGTTGATTTTCTGTCTATTGTTGTATCAATTAGAGATTGGTACATACATACTTCTATGTACTTCTTCACACACTGAAATCTCTGAGTCCACATGGATACTTATCATCATAATCCAGCACCCAGGGTTCATTCTTGCTTCCTCCTTTTCCATATTTCCATATTTGTAACTTCTCCTATGTGTAAATTTGTAATTTTTCTGATGTCTGCACTCCCTGATGTGTTCAGTCCCACTGTCACTTAACCTCGACCGCCGGGTGGACACCCTCCTCACCCCCTGGAGCCCCACATCCCCTGAGGGACCACTGCCCCACTCTCCCTTGCCACACTGGTCCAGGCAACAGCTTGGTGTGGAGGCCCATCTCCTACTGTGTGGTGGCACACACACCAGGCACCCAGTTCCTTGTATGTCCTCACCCACCTCAGGTCGGACCCTCCCATGGACCACCCCCATGCACTATGCTGTGGCTGGGACTTCAGAGTCCATGTGTTTCTTAGAAAGCCATATCTGTGAGAGAAAGGAGGAGGAAGAAGGAATGTGTAGTGGGAGAGGTTGCCATGTAGGCCTGGTAGAACCTCAGTGCACGCACAGAGAGCTCTGGAGCAGATATTTACCTGACAACCTTATCTCGGGTGAACCACTGTGCCTGCTCTCTACACCCTGGGGTGGCCAAGTCACTGGCCGTGGCTGCCTCAGGAAGAGTATTCCCTCACATCAGGCTGGCTCTGGAGCCAGAGAAGAGGTGGAGGGAGCTGCAGCCGAAGGCCTTGGCTCGCCTCCTTCCCTGCAGTTGGGCAGCAAGCCTTTCCTCAGGGGAGTCAGGTGGTGGTCTCCACAGCCCTGCATAGGCTGTCTCCTTGCCATCCTCAGCCTGCCTGTTCCCCAGCACTCTGTGCCAGGCCACCCCAGCTGGCCTGGACACCCTCCTCACACACTTGCCCTCTTTCACCCCAAACTAGCTGGCCCCTCCTGGGACCACTGTCCTCACCCCACTGTGATTCTGACACAGCATTGAGCCATCCCCACATGTGGACATGTGGATGCCCTCCTCACCCTGCTGGGGTTCTATCCATCCAAGCCAAGCCCCTTCCATGGGGATGTTCACTCTCTGCACTTTGCTGCCCCCTCCCTACAGATACCCCCTCACCTGGCCTGGGCCCTGGCACCCCATGCTGGGCTGCCCCTTCCACTTGGCACCCCCTTCTTCGCACAGCAGGCTTACACTCCTCCCTAAGCCTCCATAGCTCCTTGCTCATAGCTGAAGATGCAGGGCCACCAGTGGCTCAGGCACTTCATGCTCCCAGGTCTACTCCCAATCTGGATGTCATTCAGAGAGCCCGGCGGCCCACTGGTCTCTTCCACCAAAAAGCAGATGGTGTACATTACCCAGAACAGCTGAACTGAGGACCAGCTCCAACACCGAGTGGCCGGCGACCACAGTGACAGAATCAGCTTCACACTCCATGGCCCCGGCGTGTCCGGGAGGTAATCACCTCCGCAGCCCAGAGGATGGCTTTGTTGTGAATTCTGAGATGTCCTGGGTAGCCTCAAGCTTAAGGACTAACGGCTGTCTTTATTTTGTAGTAGACTTGTTAGAATTTTTGTCAGCTGATAGAATTAAGGGCTGAGAAGCACTCTGCTCTGGGGAGAGGTCCAACCAGTGCCATCTGAGTTCGTCCCCGGGGGAGGGTCCTTGCTGGAACCAGGAGCAGAGGTGAGCACTGTCAGAGGGATCTTCTCTGAGGAAACTCATCTGGTCCGTGTTTCCTCACCATGTGTTGGACTTCTATAACTGGCCCTGGAGCTGGGAGGGGACAGGGAGCAGGGATGACCTGGGTGGTGGAGGAGAGGAGAAGAGAAGGTCTGGAAGTCCAGCCTCCCGAGGATGCCACCTGATGAAAGGGAAAGTGCAGAGAGGACCGAGTGCCATTTTCTGACTCCGTGTGTGTTGGTGATTAGCTAGACCTAAGCCTGCTCTCTGGTAACTGACATTCCCAGCCAGAGGGATGCGCACAGTGTGGCTGAAGGGTCACACATGTAGAGCACACAGCACTGCACCTGTGCATCAAGTTACTCTGAAGTATCCCAGTTGCCTATGTGAGCTTGTCACACTATGGGAAACGGGGTGCTGCCAGCTTGGCCTAGAGCCACCTAATACTAAGCAGTCTACTTTTTTTTTTTTTTGTGAGGAAGATCAGCCCTGAGCTAACATCCATGCTAATCCTCCTCCTTTTTTGCTGAGGAAGACCGGCTCTGAGCTAACATCTATTGCCAGTCCTCCTCCCTTTTCTCGCCAAAGCCCCAGTAGATAGCCGTATGTCCCAGTTGCACATCCTTCCAGTTGCTGCATGTGGGACGCGGCCTCAGCATGGCCGGAGAAGCGGCGTGTCGGTGCGCGCCCGGGATCCGAACCCGGGCCGCCAGTAGCGGAGCGCACGCACTCAACCGCCAAGCCACGGGGCCGGCCCCCAAGCACTCTACTTCTGATTGTGAAGGGCAATCCTGCAAAATTCCTAATCAGTTTACAGCTGATGTCTGATTTTAGAGAGCCTTTGGAGGATTCTATCTGTTTTTAACAGTCGTTTGAGCTGTCTCTGAGTTTCCACACCAATTTGGTCTGCTGCTCTTTACTTCTCAGAATTCCATCAACAAGAACACAGAGTAACTGTCTATAGAAATCTACGTTGATGGATATTGGGGAAGTGGATTAAAATTACCCAGACACAGAGGCGTGAAGGGCCCAGGACAGGTTATGGATGGAGATTTCAGTGGTCTGTACCACTGAGGGGCCTGCATCTCTAACCCCGAGTCTGAACTGTATTGTGGATTCACTCTCTCTAAGTTCCTTTTAGGATTAATACGCCTTACTTCACTCTGATATGCCTTAGAAATTCCACTCAAGCCATCACACTCTTCTCCTTGGATTCCACTGGGGCCTGCTCGGCTTCAGCAGACATAGAACACGAAGGTCCTGCTTCCGTCGCCGTACACCAATGGTCACTCGATTCCCATTACATGCTCCTCGGTAACCCCCTAGTGACACCTCTCTAGAGACATGCAGTCTGACACAACTCTGTTTTGGTTAGAATCCAATCTCAGCTCTTCTTCCTACTCACTCCTGCCATCCCTTGACCTTCTTCAACAGCCCTCATGGCAACAGACCCCTTCTTGGTCCAGCTCCTGAGCACTATCTCCCATATGCTTTCTTTTGGGGAGCTCCTCACCGTGCTCTCACTATGAAAGGGAGCAGGGCCCCTCTTGGGAAAAGTCCGAGATTCCACCCAGGTAGTGAGGCAGGTGAAGATCTCTCAAATGAACACATTAGAAGACAGGGGTCAGGAGAAAACCTTGGGCATTATTGTGCATTAGAGAGAAGGTTGCTCCATGGTCTAATGGAATCTATGGTAGAAGAAAATATTTCATAAAAGAGTTTTTACTGTATTTGGAAAAGTTCATGCTTTAGCCAAATGAATCAGAAATGGCTTTTTTAAAATTTTTTGCCAAAAGTGTCCATATGTTTTCAGATGCATTAGCAAAGCAAAAGCACAGAAATATTAATTTGCTAAAAGTAGGGCAAAACCACATTCTTTCCCTGGAAAAACTCAAGAGTTGGGGAAAAGAATTGGACTTGTCATTTTGGATCACAGTGAGAAAAAATTGCCATCTGGACAAAAACTGGCTCGAGAATGGAACACGACCATCTCCTTTCTTCCAGCAGAGTTTACCTCTCAACAGGCTTTGCCCTCGCTGTGGAATGCTCTCTTCAGTCCTGTTGGTGGTGCCTTTATGATGACATGGGAAAATGCATAATAAACACGAGTTTGACACAAATAAAGCATGTTTTCAAATAGTTAGCTCAAGGCTGCAGTGTTTTTTAAGAGTTGGACGACTTTGTACTTTTAGAGTATATTTGAGTGGATCATTTCAAATGATCACATTATGATGCAAAGCTCTTTGTTAAGAGCCAAGAGCAAGCTTGTCACTGCAGAAACCAGAGCCTGAAGGGTCACTTGTGGCAGTAGGGGGACACCCTGCACACTACCTTCTTTAGGAAGGACTCCGAGAGAATACACACAATTTGATCCAGCCAAATGCTTGAGCTGGTTGATAGTGCTCTCCTGCTCCCCAAGTCAAGATTCTTTGGAAAAGTGCATTTGTAAATGTGTTTCTAAATTTAGCCACTCTTCTATATCCAGGCCAAGTTTTCATGGTGGAATCCAAAGCAAACCAGCAGTTGATGGAAAATCTGTATTGTATAAGTCCCCCAAACTGTTCAAATGGTCACGAGAAAGTACAAGGTGCTTATGCCTTGTGAAGATGCTGCATTCAGTAAGTGTTCAACATACACAAATGGCACATTTTATAAACCTTTACCACTTAGTCAGATCAAGGATAAGGATGGGCTCGCCTGGACCATTCTCCTTGCTGGGGTAACACCTTATATTCATAGAGTAAACACGTGCCAAGTGAAAAGCACAGGATCACTCATTCCACTCATGTGACTTGAATTCCTCCTATGCACCAGCTGCTGTCCCCAAAGCTGCAGGGCACACCGTGAAACAACAGAATGCCTTCTCTCAAGTAGCTCACATTCCACCGTTCCCCTAGGGGAATAACTGAAACAATTCTTGCAGAAGTACTTTATACTCAAAACGTTTTATCTGGGGACTTGAGGGATTCTGATACGGCCGACTTTGCTCATTGAAGATGAAGAGACTGAGACCCAGAGAGGTGAGCTCAACTCAAGCAAATTCCTCGAAGCCAGTGAAACAGTTATTGTCATTACAGTGCTTTATGGTTATAACTTTGAAATAGTTGCAGAGGATCTAGACAAAGCAGGCTCTCACACCACTTCTGATGGTGCAGTTGATGCAATTACACAGCACAGCACCTTGTGCTACCTAACAGAACTGAGCATCTGCGTTACTATTTGGTGATGCCATAGATCCCACTCTAAAGGATGTACTCTCCAATTGCAGCTTTCAACCTTTTTTTATTATGAGGCACAGTTAGAAATACATTTAATATCATAATCCAGGACACAGAGCTCCAATATAAAAGTTTCACAAAATGCTTTTGGCTCTTACTTTGTGCAATGCAATCTGATATTTTTCTTTTTTCTTCCCTTTATTGAATTTCATTTTTTTTAAAAGAATATTTTCATCATTGAGCACATTGATCTAATGATTTACTAACGGGTCAAACTTCAGTTTGAAAAGCACTACCTTTGGAGAATTCTCGTCCTTGTACCCAGGAGGCACTGCAAGAACGCGCGAAGCACCAGCGTCCATAAGAGCAGAAGTGGGAAAACCCCAAATGCCCGTCAACAGGTGAGCTAGTAAGAAAGGATAGTTCTAAAATGGAATATTGAATGTCAGTGAAAGTTTCTAAACTGCAGATTTACCTGTCATCGTAAATGATTCTCAAAAGCCAAATGTGTGAAAAACAGTTCTGGACAGAAATAGACAGCACAGCTCCATTTATTTGTTGGTCAAAACTAGGAAAGCTGAGGAGCAAATTCTTATGCAACAACATATGTACATATGCAACATCATTAAAAAAGAGGGAATGACGAATATAAAATTTAGGGTAACTTCTCCCCGGGTGGAGGAGTGTGGAGGAAAGTGGATGTATTTGGAAAGATGAACATTGAGAGTCCCATATGTATAGAAAATATTCTGTGTCTTAAGCTGTGTAGTGGGTATATGGATATTCTTATTTTTAAATAAATATATATTAAACAGTATTTATAAATTTTATTATTTTAAATAAAATTCTAAATAATATTTTTTATTTTTACAATTGTACATATATGCATTTTTCATATGCAATATAATATAAAATAAAAATATCAAAATTATAAGTAATAAATGTCAGAGAGATAGTCAATATTTTAAATATAATGATTATTATATTAAATAATAGGGTTAGAATTAGGTACAGTGACAAACTATCCAAGAGAGAAGAATATAATCAAATTATCATATATCCACATAAGAGTCTTATAAATTGTGTTTTGAGTGAACATTAAGTGGTAAATTAAGTAAATTAAGTGGTAAATAAATTAAGTGGTAATGACATACTTTGCATAAAAAGTACATATACGGGGCCGACTTGGTGGCATTAAGTTCAAGCACTCCACATTGGCGGCCCGAGGTTCTCGGGTTTGGACCCCGGGTTCAAACCTAAATACCGCTCATCAAACCATGCTGTGGTGGCATCCCACATACAAAATAGAGGAAGACGGGCACCGATGTTAGCTCAGGGACAATCTTCCTCAAGCAAAAAGAGGAAGATTAGCAACAGACATTAGCTCAGGGCCAATCTTCCTCACCAAAAAAAAAAAAGTACATGTAGCTATATATGCAGTGTGATGTAATTCTGTGTGTATAATTTTATATTTATATAAAATATTTTTGGGAATTATACCAAATCTCAATTTATATTGTCCAAAATATTGTTGGTAATTATACCAATGTCATGACATGATGGTGATTTTTATTTTTTTCTATGGGTTTTCAAATTCTAAAATGAGCATAAGTTACTTTGTAAGTCAGAAATGGTCAATAAGTCATTTTAAATGAATCAAATTTAGAAGAATGGTCTTGCTCTCTGTGTTAGCTCAGGCTGCTACAGCAGACACCATAGACGGGGCAGCTTAAACAGCAGACGTGCATTGCTCACAGTGCTGGAGGCTGGAATCTAAGGTCAAGGCACCTGCAGATTTGGTGTCTGGTGAGAGCTGCTTCCTAGTTTGCAGACGGCCATGTTTTTGCTATGTCCTCACATTCTCTTCTTATAAGGGCATTAATCCCCTCATGAGGCTCCACCCTCATGACTTTATCTAACCCTAATCACCTCCCAAAGGCCCCACCTCCAAATGTCATCATGTTGGGGATTACGACTTTAGCATATGAAATTGAGGGGAACACAAACATTCGGTTCAGAGCACTCTCTCTTCCCTAATCCCTCCACACAGTATTAATGAAATGTTAGAGAAACTTCTACTGTGCAGGATAATCTAGCAGGGTCTTTAATGAAGACACCCCATTAAATGAAGACAGGAAAGAACCTTGGTCAGTAGTAGTTCAGCCTCCATACTTGGTTATGTCAACTCCCTGGGATGAAAATAAAATAAAAATTCACCAAGTGGGAAAGTGGGAATACAGTTTTTGATCCCAGTGCAAAAAGGGGACAAAATGGAAAACTGTAGCACAGGCTAAGAGATCCACTGGACGTGTACTTGCCCACTCAGCTCTCATTTCTGAGAAGATGAAGATAACGAGCGGGGCAGGTGTAGACTTTCCTCAGGGAAGATCTGCCAAGTGAAACTGTAAAAATGAAGGTGGTCACACCGTGGAGGAACTTGTTACCGATGAGCTCCGTGAAGTGACTTCAGAGATGCTGAGTTCTCTACATTGCTAATCAATCACTCCAGCTCTCACAGCACCAATCTCCAGATACCCACATTCTGTCTAACATTCATGTCACTCTTGAGAAAAAGACACAGAAAAATTATTAATGGAGATTTAAAGTGCAAAAATATTAAAAGATGTTATGACCAAAGTAAGTTATTTTCTAGGAATGGTCTCATGACTACGAGTCTTGCTTATTTTAATCCATCTGACCATCTCCATCTTTTAATTTGAATGTTTGGCCAATTCATTTGTATTATAATTATTAATTTAGCTTGGTGTAAGTCTACCTTCTTGGTATTGCTTTTCCATTAACCTCAGATCTTTTTTGTGTGTGTGAGG
The DNA here is from genome assembly GCF_020826845.1 of Diceros bicornis minor. Classification (NCBI taxonomy): domain Eukaryota; kingdom Metazoa; phylum Chordata; class Mammalia; order Perissodactyla; family Rhinocerotidae; genus Diceros; species Diceros bicornis. The sequence continues at coordinate 186,830 of NW_026690912.1, read as the reverse complement.
AGGATCATCCCTGAGCTAACATCCATGCCAATCCTCCTCTTTTTTTTTGCTGAGAAAGACCAGTCCTGAGCTAATTGCCAATCCTCCTCCTTTATTTCCCTTTTTCTCCCCAAAGCCCCAGTAGATAGTTGTACGTCATAGTTACACATCCTTCTAGTTGCTGTATGTGGGACGCAGCCTCAGCATGGCCCGACAAGCAGTGCGTGGGTGCGCGCCTGGGTCTGAACCTGGGCCACCAGTATCGGAGCACGCACTTAACCTCTAAGCCACGGGCCATCCCCAAGCTCAGATCTTTTTTATTTGATCTTCATTTCCTGCTTTCTTTTGGTTTAATTGAGTATTTATAAACATCCCATTTTATTTCCTCTACTGTATTTTTAACTAATTCTGCTTGAATTACTTCCTAGGCGTTGCTCTAGAACTACAGTGAGTATCTTAATTTGTCGCAGCCAATCTTGAGTTAATATTTCAAAATGTAGGTACAACATAAGATGTTTACCAGGGTTTCCATATATTTCAATAGCACATATGAAATAAACCCCACAATACAATGTTGCAGTTTTTTATCATAAAGTTAATTTACTTTTTAAAAATTAAAAAAAATATAAAAAATAATGTTTTCTACGTATGTCCACATTTACCAGTCCTGGAATTCTTTCTAAAGATCCAGGTTGCTACCTATGACAATTGCTCTTCAGCCTGAAGAACTATTTTTACCATTTTTTACAGTGCAAGTCTGCTGGCAACAAATGATCTCAGCTTACATTATTTGAGAATGTTTCATGTCTCTTTATTCTTGAGGATTAATTTCTTTGGTAATAGATTCTGTTAATCGGCTTTTTCTTCCCTTTCATTTTTGAAGACTGATTTCTCTAGTAGTGGATTCTAAGGTAACTGACTTTCTGCCTTTTCTTTCAACACATTCAAGAAGTCCTTACATCGTCACTCGTACTATTGGTGCTTTGTATGTAGGTGTTTTCTCCTCTGGCTGTTTTTAGGATATCTTTTTTATCTTTTATCTTTCACAGCTGGTGTTATGCACAGGTGTGGGGTTCTTTGCATATATCCCACTGGGTTTGCTGAGTGTCTTGCATGTATAGCTTGTTTTTCATCACATTTGTGAAAATTTTTCCCTTTTTCTTGGAATGACTTTCTGCTCCTTTCTCTCTCCCTCTCCTGATGCTCTGAGTTCTTGGATGTTAGACCTCTCAATATTGCCACAGGGGTCTTCTGAGCTTCACTTTAGATAGTTTCCGTCTAGATCTCTTTTCAAATTTGCTCATCTTTCTTCAGCATTCTTCATTCTGTGGTTGAGCCCGCCCAATGTATATTTTTAATTCAAATATTGTAATTTTGTGATTTAGAATTTCCGTTTGGTTCCTTTTTCTAATATGCCTTTCTCTGCTCTCTTTCCTTATCTGTTCACTCACTCTTTCCTATAAAGCCTCAAATATATTTATAACGGTTGTTTTCAAAGTCTTGTTTGTTAGCTCCAGTTCTGGAACCAGCAAAGCATTGCATCAATTTCTCTCTCTTGCTTGTAAGCCTCTCATTACTTTGTATGCGTCATGATTTTTGATGGTATAGGAGATGCTGTATGGAAAGGCACTGGAATATGGAATAGTATCATGTTTTAATAGGGCTTGTTTGTTTGTTTCCAGAGAATGTGAGCTTCTTCCTGTGTCTGCTGGATAAATTGAGGAAGTGATCATATTTCATCCAAAGTCATGATGAACTAGGACCACTGCCTTGCTTTGACAGGAGTGAGCTCGCCTCCACTGGTCCACAGCGGAGGGACCCGTCTGCCTTGATTGTGTACATGTTTGGTTCAGAAGGAGGCTGGATTTGACTGTATCAGGGCCTCCAATCCTTGGCTCCACGAGAAGAAGCAAAACTGTGCAGATTCTGTTTTTCAGCCTCTCTTCACTGCTTTTTTCTTTTCTTTCCCAGAATGTTGGGGTTGGACCAGGGATACTTTTCAGAAGAAGCAAATTATTGTTTCATTTGGATCTCTTCCAGACTCCAATCCACTCCAACAACTCCACCATTGCTAATAGCTTGACCGAATTCACCTCGACCTTGAAGAGTCTGATGTTCTTTGAGGGGCTTCTTCCTCCTGCTGCCATGACTGCAAGACCTGGGCTCTGTCCCCAGGAGGCTTCCACTGCCCTCAGACCACCCATGAAGGGTCCCTTTATTCTAAATCAGTTCACCAATTTCTTCTAGTATCCACCACTCAAGAATATTCTCATAGATAAAGAGATCTTTTTGTACTTATTTTTCTTTGATGTTCTTTGTTACTTCCATTATCAAGTATTATAAGCATACATCATATTAAAATATCAATAAAGAATATGAGTAAGAATATATACTAACATTAAATATTTTATATAATAAATTTGACCTTTTATGAATATAGTCAATGCTTTTAACCATCTGCTTTATATTTAATATTCTGGATACTGATCAAGAAGGAATGCATTTGAGTCTCCTGGTCTGTACAATGTTACTAACCCTAGACACTGTGAGTTTGGTGGATGATAACATAGACTGTGTGGTTGCTATTAAAATAGACTCTAAATAATCATAGATGACTATGAGTGTGTCAGTATTTACCAAAACAGCTGTGGCTGGCTAACTCAATTTGTTGTCACCATGGTGATAAGGTCAGGGTTACGGTTCCATCACGTGTGGACAATTAGCTTTACTCTGTTCTGAGATCAGAGATGACATTCCCCTCCCTCCCACAATCTTGGCTGACTTCTCTACAAAGACTTATTGGGTGACAGAATGTAGATGAAGCAGAGCAAATCTATCTGTGAATCATGCCTTCCTATATCCGTGTCTTTACACAAAGGGATATTTTTGTCTGTCGAGTTCTAACTCATCCTTCAAGACTCCAGTTCTACATTAAACAGCATGCAGAACGTGATGGTTGGTGAAGAACCAACCATCAGTGGTTGGTGACACAAAAGACAGCACTTTTGTCCAAAGCAATATTCCCATTGTATAGCTAAATTGCGTTTGTGTTAAAGAATGCTTGGAGCTTTGTTCACAGCAGACTTTCATCATGTATTGGTTGAATTGATGTTGTTTCTCTTGGTATGTATACCTATGATGAATTCATCATTTCTCTTTGAAAAAATATTTTAAATGATTGCTGAGCTTGTACTTGACTAGAATAAACATCAGAATATTAGTGCTAAAACGAGGAAAGTTATTATAACCTACAAGATAGTATAACTAATGTGCTACCAAACGTTTCAGAAAGTGCAGTACACATATTCCAACTGAATCTTGCTTTAAAGAATTATCATAGAAGTTTAGTATTTCTACTATGCTTAGAAAAAAGTGAATGTGAAGATACATTTTCTATCTCATCTTTGACACTTTTGAAGACGTTAAGTGATAGACAGAAAGATTTTGATAGAAGCCAAACTCTGGTATATTTTCAAAAACTTCTTAGTGGAATGTTCTCTCTCTCTCTGTCTCTTCTGTAAACACACACACACACACACACACACACACACACACACACCTCTAAATAAAATGGAAAAAGTCCTTTTCTAGTTAGTTTACTAGGATTATGAAAAGAAAAAAATTACACAGACATACTCAAAAATATTCCCAAACTTCAACCCTGAATAATGACTCTGTGCTTTAGATATGAAATATTTGCAAAAGTTCATTGAAAATTGATGACCCTTAGAATAGACTATTAAAAAAAAAAAAGGCTCTGCACATGACTCCAGTTCCAAAGAGATGGATCAAACCCACCTCCCAGAAGTTTCATCCAAAAATGAGACTGGAATCTATAATGAGAATCAAAAATGAGACTCTTATCTACAATTCGATATTTTTCCACTGAGCTCTGTTTTTCTTTCTGGGCCCCTCTGGCTTTCTCCTCTTAGATTTTTGTTTTGTGTTGTTTTTTATGTCATTTAACTTGATTTTGTTTTATTTTTGTAAAATGTCCGTATGATATATGACCATGTTCTAGTCCCACATCAAGGGTCTCATGTCTGAAGTGGCTTTGCCACTGTATTCACCTGTTTTACCATATCCCTTCCACCTGAATCTTGGGAAGAGATGCTATGTGATGTGTTAGCTCTATCTGTAATCTTCCTTAGACAATTTAGTGAATCTCATTATCCTGAGAAATTAAATAATAAAATATATTTTCCTATGTCCTGGAAAAGACAAGGGAGTGATTTACGAATATATTCAAAGGAAAATAACTGATTTTTTAAAGAATTATTCCAGGATTATTGCCTTTGGGTAAAACCATGAAGCTTTCAAAGTATTTTCTGGAGCTATATCAAATAAAGTGGTGGCTAAAATGCTCTGCATAAGGGAAAATAGAATTTTAAAGATTGGGGAGAAGTATGTTGGAGGAGGCTAAAAGGCAAAGAATCCCAGTATGTGGTTCAAAGACACATTCCAAGTAGAAGGGAGAGTTAGAAAAAATTTACTTCTAAGAGCAAAGATGTCTGCTATTCTATACTAAATTATCCAGTTTTAATGATCTGCTTAGCTGGATGCAATACATGCCTCTATCTTTGAGTCTGTAATGAACAGGTGTTATAAGGGGATAGAGAGTGATAAGAATTTAGCAAGGCTTAGAAAGAGGTGAGAGGTATATTACAGATAGAGGAGAGAGAGGGAGTAAAGATACATTTGAGAATAAGTACCAAGCATCAAATGTTAAAGACCCGTGAGCAGATTGGATCGAGGAGTCTTAAGTGTGGCAATGAGATGTGATGGAGTTGAGGGTCAAGGGTTTGGGAAGGACCAGGTCGTGAAGGGCCTTTCATGCCATGTCATGAGCTGTTACTTTATCTTGAAGACTGTGGGAAATTGCCAAAAAGTATGAAGGAGAATATGTGGGTCAGACTTGTAGTTTTGACAGATTATGACACTGTGTCTACAGAAATACAATTTGAGAGAGATGAGATTCGGTTGGGGAGACACAGAAGGCTGTTGGGTAGTCCAGAACATTACAATGAATCCCACGTAGTAGTGGGAATAAAGATATAGAGATGAATTCAAGAAGTACATGGAATACAACATTACCAAAACTTGGTCCTTTATTGGCTATGGAGAGCAGGCAATTAGTCAATGATAACTCATAAGTGTGAAGTCTGGGTCATACTATGGATGAGAATATGATCAACTGAGATGCATAATTCATTAGGTATGCAACCACTGGAGGATAATGATGAATTTAACTTGGGATATATTGAGAGCAAGGTGCCTCTGGAGCATCCAAATTGTGAGCTGTTGTTATTAACTATGTGCTAGGTGCTTTTCCCAGTAATTTATATATAGTAACTCATTTAATCTTCACAAGAACTCTCAGAGATGAATAATATTATTAACCAATTTTATGTTAGAGGATACTGGAGCCTAGTGGTGCATTCTGACATTCTGGGAGAGGATTATAATAGAGATATAGACTTGGGAGAACGAGATATAGGTCATAACTGAGACCATTGGAGTGGATAATATTAAGTAGGGTGGGGAGTGTGGAGTGAGAAAGACAATGTGTTGAGTTTGGTATCCTGGGATGTAACAACACTAAATGTAAACTTCCTGTAGACCTCTAGTGGTAACATGTAGGCATGGGCAGTGAGAGGGCTAGGATTAGGATAAACACAAAAATAGCTGCTATTAGAGGCTCCACCACTATCAAACATGTGTGACATGAACCAGAAAACAGAAATTTTTAAAAAGGACAAAGTTAGGAGCACAATGACATCACTTTGAGACTTGCCAATGATTTGTATTTATTGAGAAAACAATTCCATTCATCTTACTTTCATTCAAAACATACCAAGTAAATTATATCAGATATTGTATATCACACACATTTCTTGATTCAATTCAATAGATATAGTACTAATTTCCATTTTCCTAAAATTAGAAGGGGGTGTGAAATTTCATTTTGTTATGCTTAGACATCTCTGACAGAGGTGGGGCATCTTCCCATTCTTTCCACCGCTCTTCTTTTTACTCCACCCTCTGACTTCCACCGTTTGGTTCTTGCAGCAAATGTTACAGAGTGTCTGTTTCATGCCTGATTTTTGTCCTACAAACAAAACAGATAATGAGTGTCGCCCATGTGGATCTTGTACTTAGCAATTGTCTTTGCCTAACCATGGGCAGTGAGGCTGCTCAGAGAGGTCGAGGGCTGAGACGGGTTTGACCGTGGTCCATGGTGGTCTCGCTCATGCTCAGGTCCTCTTCCTGTAAACAGAACACCTATTAGGAGATTTTCAGGCATGTCTCTTACTCCAGGGACTCAGTTCACCTCAAGAAGAATTTAAACACTTTCCTACACATTCAGAATGGTCAAAATTCCTGTAAATGCTTAACTAGACTGAGTCCTGAAGAGATCCTTGAGTGTTCTACAACACATGACAAAATTAAGGAGGCTTTGGCTTTCTTACAGTGGCAGAAAACACTACAGTACTCCTCTTCCTGGTTCTTGAATCTTCAGTTAGACCTGAGATTACTCTGGATTTTTGCATCTGAGTTCACTAGCACATTTAGTACACACACACACACACACACACATATACACATATATATATATATTCTCCACATCTTTAAGAAATCCTCACTTTGTTAGTGAAGTGAGAAATTCATGTTTTGCTATTAATGGCCAAATCCATTTTTAAAAAAACTTGATCATTGAAGGATTTTTTGGAGTACAAATGGTCACAGATCACATTGAAATTTTTCTCTAAATTTGCAATAAACTAATTAAAAGACAATGCTTTCCTCAACTATGAGGCAAATAAGAATTTAGAAGTCAAGAAGTTTGAGCATTAAGTAATATAAAGCATAGAAAGAAGCCAGCACAGTAACCAGACTAGAGGAAGCACATACAGTGTATTATTATTACATTACTATTAATATTGGTAGTATTGATAAACTCAAAATTGCCTTTCACTTTTATACTATATGCTTCCATATTTTACATTATGTAGAATCCATTTGTCCAAAACCAATTCTGACCTGAGTTGTTTTCTGTGTGAATAAGAAGCAGTTTCATCCCCTTAAACATATATTGTATCTTCCATTAGATATGAATACCTCATAAGACTAAGTGAAGTCAATTGACCATTTGAATTATATTTCAACCTTTTGAGGAAATTCATGCTCAAATATCTCATCACTTTTACTCACAATTTAGTATAAATTTATCTATTTCAATAAAATGATTTTCATAAAACTGAAAAAAAGCTTACAAAACAACAATAAAGGAATTTGACCTGATTTGGCAATGGACTAATAGTTTTTTATGATGACAGGCCACTGGACAGAGCTCCAACATACTGAATGGGTGATTTCAGAATTTTGAAAAGTGATACTTTTCCTTTAAAACAAAAAAGATAAAATGCCATTTCAAATATATAAAGAACCTGGAAGTTGTCACTCCCATCCTTACAAGAAAAACACTGAACAAGCTGAAAATCAATGACTTTTCTTGTACTAACAGAGAATTAAAGTCACAGAGCACAGTGCCATCTGAGTCTGTGAAGACAGGTGAACACAGAGACTCACAGCTGAGATCAACTTATCTGCAGCAGAAGTAGCAGGGCCATCAACAGTAGCAACATTTAACTGAAATTTTGATGAACTGTTTGAGGCTGAATACGGACCAGCATGAAAGAGAGCATCCAGGTGACTGCAGGCTTAGGGAGTCCCCAGAGCTTTCCTGGGCTTACTTCCAGGAAGCAAACCAGCTTCTCATGGTGAAGATTTAGAAAAGAGCTCCTCAAGAAAGACCCCTCTTGGCTCTGTCAGGGGGATGGGAAAAGTAACAACAGTGAGAAGCATTCAGATCCTCTACATAACAAAGCCTACTCTCTGGGGTAAGGACTTTGCCAGAGTCTTTTCAGAGCTGGAGAAGGACAATTGCCCAACTCCAGCCCATTCTAGCTTTCCTGTCTCACCTAAGGAAGAGGGGAGACAAATAAATACTTGAGAACATCACAGACCAGGAATAGAAGTCTTCTAAAACTTGTAAGATAATACCACACTTCCCCTCTCCCATAGCTTACTGCCACACTCGCAGGGCTCCAGCATAATAACAGTGAATTATAGTTGAAAGAGCTGCAAATCTCAGACTCCCAATGAGGAGGAGTAGTTAGGGAAGCCTACAGTATACAATGAAGACAAAACATAAAAACTAGAAGAAATGGAAAGATCTACACCTACAACTGTAGAAAACATTAAACACAGCCCAACTCCTAGCCAGATTAACATAAAATCTCACATTAAAGTCCTATTTACCTTAGTTTCTATTATCAGTCATGTTGAAGTCATGTTCAACATTGAAGAACAAAAACAAACAAAAACAAACAATTATAAGGCATGTGAAAAGGCAAAAAAAAAATAACCTAAAGAGAAAAATTAAGCATTATAACCACATTCAAATGTAACACAGATTTTAGAATTATCTGACAGCAAATTTAAAATAAGTATGACTAATATGCTAAGGGCTCTAATGAAAATGTGACAACAAGCAGGAAGTGATAGATATTGTAAGCAGCGAAGTGGAGACTCTAAGAAAGATTCAAAGAGAAATTCTTTTCTTTTTTTTTAAAGAGTTTATTTATTTATTTATTTTTCCCCCAAAGCCCCAGTAGATAGTTGTATGTCGTAGTTGCACATCCTCCTACTTGCTGTATGTGGGACGTGGCCTCAGCATAGCCAGAGAAGCGGTGCATCGGTGCACACCTGGGATCCGAACCCAGGCCACCAGTAGCGGAGCATGCGCAGTTAACTGCTAAGCCACGGGGCCGGCCCAAAGAGAAATTCTATAAATCAAAAACAGTATAACAGAAATGCATAATGCCGTTGATGGACTCATCAGTATAATGGACAAAGCTGAGAAAAGAATCAGTGAACTTGAGGATATGTCAACAGAAACTTCCAAAAGAAGACGTAACTATCCATTACATGCATGCACCTAATAAACGAGAATCAAAATATGTGAGGCAAAAACTGATCAAACTGCAAGGAGAAATGGACAAATCCATTGTTGTCTTAGAGATTTAAATGTTCCACTTTCAGTCATTCATAGATCAAGCAGGCAGACTATTAGCAGAGATGTAGTTGACTTAACCAGCACCATCATTCAACTTGATCTAATTGACATTTATTAAATACTTCATCCAACAACAGCAGAATATGCATTCTTCTCAAGCTCATGTGGAAAAGTTACCAAAAGAGACCACATTCTGAGACATAAAACAGTTTAACAAATTTGAAAGAATAGAAATCATACAAAGTATGTGCTCAGACTACATGAAACAAAACTAGAAATCACTAACAGAAAAATAGCTGGGAAATCCCAAAATATTTAGAGATTAAACAACATACTACTAAAAACACATATGTTAAACAAAAAGTCTCAAGACAAAGTAAGGCAAATTTTGAACAATGAGGATGAAAATACACCTTATAAAATTTTGGGAGATTCAGCAAATGCAGTGCTCTAAGGAAAATTTATAGTATTGACTGTATGTTTTAGAAAAAAAGAAAGGCCTAACATCAATAATATAAATAAATAAATCAATAATCTAAAAAAATCAATAATCCAAATCTTTCACCTTAGAAAACCAGAGAAAGATGAGCAATTGAAACATAAAGCAAAAAGAGGAAACAAAATTTTAAAAATCAAAGCAGAAATCAGCAAAATGATAAACATAAAAACAATAGAAAAAAACAACGAAACCAAAAGCTGATTCTGTGAAATGATTGGTAAAATGGACACAATGCCAGCCAGGCTAACCAAGATAAAAAGAGCAGTGACACAAATGACCAGCATCAGATATCAAAGAGCAGTCATCACAGCTGATCTCGCGGACATTAAAAGGATGGTACAGGAATACTATGAGCAATTCTACACACGCTGAATCTATAACTTTGAGGAAATGCACCAATACCTTGAAAGACACAAACTATCAAAACTCACCCAAGGAAAAATGATCTGAATATGCCTACATCCATTTAAAAAATGGAATCAATAATTAATAACTTTCCAGCAAAAAAAGTATCAAATCCAAATGGTTTTACAGGTGAATTCTACCAATCCTTTAAGAAAGAAACATTAGGAAATCTCTATACTCTCTTCCAGAAAAATAAGAGCAGAAGGATCACTTTTTAACTTAATCTATGTGGTTAGCATTACACTAATACCAAAACCAGATTAAGACATTACAAGAAAAGGAAACTATAGACCAATACCGCTCAGCCCCTATTGATAGGGATACCTTAAACAGATACAGGAGACAACTGAAAGAGCCTCCACTGGTTAAAGCTAAAGCAATTTGAGCAAAAAAATAAAGTACTAATGGATTATAATCAAAAGCATAACATACATATATTCATGATTGCATACTGATGTAAATAAATGATTGAATAAGAAAATAAATGTGAGACAACAGCTAAATCTCCCTGCAGAAGAATTCCAAATGAGGTGGAAATAATTCCTCTCTCCTTAAGGAGGGACTACACATGGTTATTTCCTTCCAAACAGTACATTATGGTAAGTCATAAAAATTAGCAGCGTTACAGCAGAAAAATCTGACAAACAGGACCTCAGCCAGGTGATCAAAGTCAACATCAATACTAAAAAGTCATGCTGAGAGTATGTAATTCTGATATAATGCAATGGAAATAGCGTTTTACCTCTGAGATCTTCCTCTCAAAAAACAGTAATCTGTGTCCAACCATGAGAAAAACACAAAGACAGATTCCAATAGAAGGTCATTCTACAAAACATCTGCTCAGTATGTCTCAAAACTGTCAAAGTCATCAAAATCAAGGAGTGCCTGGGAAATTCCGAGCCGAGAGGGGATCTGACAACTAGACATCATGTGGTGTCCTGGATGGGATCTGGAAACAGAAAAAGATATTAGAGGAAAACTAAGGAAATTTGAATAAAAGATGGACTTTAGGGGCTGGCCCAGTGTTTTCGTGGTTAAGTTTGTACACTCTGCCTCGGTGGCCCGGGGTTTGCAGGTTCGGATTCTGGGCGTGGATGTACGTGCTGCTTATCAAGCCATGCTGTAGCAGCGTCCTGCATACAAAATAGAGGAAGATGGGCACGGATGTTAACCCAAGGACCATCTTCCTCAGCAAGAAGAGGGAGATTGACAACAGATGTTCGCTAAGGGCCAATCTTCCTCAAGAACAACAACAAAAAGGTGAACTTTAGTCCATGAAAATGTATCAATATTGGTTCATTAATTGTTACAAATGTAGTATACTAATATAAGAGGTAGAAGAAACAGAAATAACTAACACACAACGACCTTTGACAGCCTCTGTGCTGCATACATTTTATGTTACAAATTTTACAAAAAATAAGATTATTAATATCTTTATTCTTTATATCAGAGAAAATTAGGCTCAGAAAGAGTCATCGATGTGCTTAAAGTGAGTAAGATTTGCGGTTAGGACTTAGTTCTAGTTAACACCAGGGTCTACACCTTTAATTTCTCCTATTATCTAAACCCCAAATTTCCTTTGAAAAAATTCAAGTTTCACCTGGCCAGAGCATAATGATTGCTAATATTTACCACAAGGCTTTACTGTGTGCAAGCACTGTTCTAAGTATGTGCTCATTTAATCCTTAAAAATCACTAGGAAGTGGTATGATGATTTGTTCCACACTTCAAGCCATTAAACACAGGGAGATTAACTTAATGGTTGCAAGTAACACAGAGATCATAAAGTGCTGGGATTCAAACCCAGTCTGTCTGGCTCCAAAGTCAGGTTCTTAATCAACCTTCCAGTAGTGTAATGTTTCTAGGATGAGAAATGGCACATTTAGGAAGTTCTGGGGAGAGTATGCACTCCCTTCACCATCTTCCATTTATTTTGTCATCAGAGCCCTCGTATACTGTGGCTGCATTTATGTATGTATTGTGCATGGGTACACGTGTGCATTTTAGAGATGGGCTGCTTTTGTGTGAATTCCTAGTAACCAACACACTCATTAAGGACATATGAGAACTTATTTGGGGATGATTATACTAAGACAACTTTATTTCAAAATTTTATTGTGCTGCAAGAGCCAGCTGTATTCCTCAGCTCTCTATTCTATTCCATTGATTTGTCTGTTCTTCTGCTAGTATCATAAATTTAACTTTTAATTATTGTGCTTTTGTAATCTTTTAAATTACACCATTCTTCAGTTGGTGGAGATAAGTTGTGTTATGTAAACACAGCACTAAACTTGAGTTAGAAGGCCTGGTGTTGGCGGTTACATGGCTCTGGTTAAGTTACCTAAACTATGAGTTTTAATATTCTTATCTTTAAAATACAGAAAATAATTTCATAGGATGATTTGAAAATTAAATAAATTGGTGAATTTGAATGTGGCAAAATGAATAAAATGGTATATTTTACATTAGTGTTACAATTTATTACTATAAATGGATTTTACATAACTGTAATTTACATCAATTGTTAATATTATTTCTATGATGAAGATCTCTGACGTGTCTGAGTCAATAGAGAAAGACCACAATCCGGGGTCTTGGTGTTTGGACGATGAGTCTGGCTCTCTGGAGCCCTGGGGGTACCAGCATAAATAAATGTTCCCAGAGGCTGCAGGAAGCTTGTCAGTTAAACCGTTTAATTTGAGGGTGGCCCTGAGATGGGATGCCAAGCTTATTCATGGATTCTGACGTTCAGTGTTATAAACAGACTCATGGAGGTGATGGTTGTTCTCAGTCAATCCTAACAGAAGTACTCAGTCATAATTTCATTACTGGATTCACTGTAACATGGGCAGCTCGGCCAATTCAAAGGAGATGGTGAGACAAATCGCACCACCTGGATCGCGAAAGTGGCCTCTTGACTCAGGGTTGGTGACATCCAGTGGGACAGCCCTGTTTCCAAATTCAAGAGTCTGTCAGAGAGTCAGAGAAAGTGTTTCCTTTTGGACAAATGCAATTCCTAGGTCACAAGCTGTGAATCCAGATCTAGAGCTCAAAGAAAAATTTGGCTTCAGAATTGGCATGGCTGAATGCAAGGGGTAATCTTAGGAAGTCAACAGTCCCAGGAACAGTCTCAGAGCCTCGTAATAGAGTCTGAACACACTCACCGGAATGCTGTAATCATTCCCTGGCTTCTGAGAGAGAGGGAGAGACTTGGGATACAAAACTAAAAATTATACTTATTTGCTAATTTTTGCAAATGGGTTGTAGGGGAGAAAAAGCCATTATCACTAAGTTTTGAGCCAAATCAAGCCTCCCTCTAGCAGCATGTCAGTAGCAATAGTCCCTTCTCTTCATCAGCATGTTTTTCATCTTATCCTTTCATTAACACAGTTGTGTACAAGCGGATCTTTCCATGAGCTGAGCTCATGCTCAACACACCCTGAACGCCCTGCCTTCCTCCTCCTGTGGTCACGCGTTCACTCTCCTTCTTTCTCTGCTCTCTCCTCCTCAAATTCCATGCAATGGTGTTAAAATGTTTGTGAAAATAGTGATGATCCTTCCCTTCCTGCATCCGTGTGTTAGGGTATCTACTGAATGCCCTAGCTATCTTCTCTTCTCAAATCCATCCTTAGTCCTTCAGAGACACTTTTTGTTTTGAATTACTGGGTTCTGTAGCAGTGCTCTGCTTCTCACTCTCCCTTTTCCTACACAGACAGCCAATGCATGTGCCCTTCCCAACATAAGCTTGCGTGCTGTCTATAGTTTTAAGATTAATTTCCCATATTTCTAAGACAGCCTAGGTACCTCTCCAGATACAATTGACATAATAAGCAACAAAAATATAGACCAATGAACGAAAATAATGTTTTTGATGGGCAGAGATTGGGGCTCAAATTTGGACTCCGCACACTCTGTGAGGTTTGAGTACAAACAGCTACTTATTTGGGTAAATGAAAATCATCCTGTATTCACAGGCCCACGCAATTGCCTCCCGAGTCAAAGGTTTGATAATCTGAAATACAAATACCTGGTGTTCCGGTTGCCATGATGATTTAGTCTCCAATCCCTAGGTCCCTATACAGAATAGTATTGGGAGTAACACTCTTAGAAGAATTCCTTCTAGAATTTCTACATGTTGCATAAAATTGCCCAACACTTCTATCCTCTTTCTATAAATCCTTCCGAATATAAGTGGCATCTACTTTTACCGCTATTCCATCTATGTCTCCCCTCCACTCTTCACTACATTCATTGCTGAAGTTTCAACCCTGGTTCACTTTCTCCAGCATGTTCTCCAGCATGTTCTCCAGCTCCTCTTTCTCCAGCATGTTCTCCCAAAAAGAACTCATCTGTCCTCATGTCTCAACCAGTCCTGTACACTCCTCCCCCGACTGTATAGTTGATGTGTCATAGGACCATAAACCTTTAGAGCTAGAATAAATCTGATCTGAGAGTCACCGTGGCTAAATCATCATCATCATCATCTATAAAAATAATTTTAAAAACAAACAGATGATCTGCTTATAGCCATTGAGCTCACTAGGTTGCTTTTTTCTCACATAAATTTAGAAATTCTAAAACCAAGCCCACCATTTTCCATGATATTCTCAAAATCGATTATATCTTCCCAAAGTCTTCAGCCAATGGAAAGATCGTTCTCAAAATCACAAAAGCTCTATAATTCAGCTTTATTTTACCCCACTCCTTCATTATCCACACCTAGATGGTAGAAATATATCAGTTCTTCCCTCAAAATGTCTCTCACTCACTTCCTTTCTCTCAATTCAGACTGTTATTCTCCACATTGATAATCTTGCCTTGTTCACACCATCAGTTCTGACGTTGACCTCCCAGATTTGAGTCTTTCTCCCTAAAAACCATCCCATATCCATCATAAACTCTCTTGTCCTAAACCTTTGGTGGCTTGCTAGCCCAGACTACATGAAGGCAATGAAAAATCTTTAAATATACACATTTGTTGTTATTCTGATAACTCCCAGCTACAGGAGTGATGATACTGACAATGGAGAGTAGGAACCAGACAGATGCCCATTAAGGGCTGAGATCATTTTTCTGACTGCTGAAAAGGAGACTTAACTCTTCAGCCCTTGAAGTTTTTGGTCTGTTACATTTTTAATGTTTTGCTTAAGTTTTTAATACAACATAATTTGCATGAGGCAACTGTAAGGCTTTTATGTGATCCATTTCATTGCCTGAATCTTTCATCTGGGTGGGGACTGCATTAAGCTCATCCTAAATAATAGCTTCTATTATTTAAATCCGTTATTTAAATTCAATTTTGCCAAGAAGCTATCACTCCTACTCTATCTACAAATATGGAAACTTAAATGTAGACTTTCCTCCTGAAATTTTCCATAGGGGAAAAAAAATGTCATCCATTTAAATGCATCCTTTGAGTACTGCAAATTCTGTGAGCAAACAACTTTAAACAACCTATTTCTTTTTCATATCAAAATTAGGATTTTAAAAAATTTTGCTGATTATAAAAGTAATTTGTGTTTACTGTAAAAGAAAAAATGAAACACTGAAGAATCTAAAGTAGAAAGCAGTGTCTACTCAAAATGGCTATGCCCAATGGAAACATTGTGTTATCTCTATATTTTTTTCTAGATTTTTAAACATAAACATTTACTTAGGTAAATATTAATGTTACCTAAGTTGCATCATATGATACCACGCAGACTGCATTTTCCAAAGACAGCCACAACAATATTCCCATCCTGCACGCTCTTCTGCAAGTGTCCTTGGCATTCTCTCAACAAGAATTGTTATTTCTCCACCTCCTGGAATCTGAGCAGGCCGTTGGATAGCTTCAATAGATAGGATATGGCTGCCATAATGTGGCATAAAACTAATTCTGTGCATAGCCCTTAACTGGCCTGGCAACTTCCACTCTCTACTTCTTGGAAGCTGACCACCATGTAAGAAGTAGGACTATTCTGAGAGCACCATGCTGTGAGGAAGCCCAAGA
This sequence comes from Diceros bicornis minor, assembly GCF_020826845.1. Classification (NCBI taxonomy): domain Eukaryota; kingdom Metazoa; phylum Chordata; class Mammalia; order Perissodactyla; family Rhinocerotidae; genus Diceros; species Diceros bicornis. Next base: position 170,873 of record NW_026690912.1, on the reverse strand, counting down.
AGGCCTGGAAGATGAAATTCCATGTTGAGAGGTGAAGAAATTATTAAGTTCCCCAAAGCACCAGACATGTGAATGAAGAAGCCATCTTGGAAGTGGATTCTTCCATCTCATCTGATCCAGGTGATTTACACGTGGGTCAAAGACAAACCACCCAGCTGAGCCCTTCCTGATTCCTGATCTACAAAATCAGCAACAGAGTAAAATAGTTGTGTTTTAAAAATTATTACCAATAATTTTTAATGAAATGGGAAAATACTAATTAGGGAATATTAAGTGAAAAAACTTAAGTACGAAACTATAAATACAACATGATGTTAGATGTGCCTTAGCTTGTCTCACCTGCTCACTGCAGCAGCCACCAAAACGGGCTCCCTCGCCCAGACCTAACCCCCTTCAATGCATTCTCTACACTGAAGCCAGAGACATCTTCCTAAATTAAAATAGTTGTTTCAAACTCCAAAGTTCTGGGGTTATTTGTGATATAGCAACAGAAAACCAAAACATATTCCTTGAATATTTTTTATCGTAAAACAAATTAAATCCACCTCATCTCTTTTAGTGGTTCTCATATTATATGCATTTACCATATGCTAATTAACTCATCCCTTATAGATGTACTTTTAGACTGTTTTCTTTTATTATTGTAAATAATGCTGCAGTGAACATTTCTTTGCATATGCACCTATCTGATTGTTTTCAAGGGTGAATTCTTGTAAGTCATATTACTGAGCCAAAAGATAATTCAAAAATTACATTTTGATATCTTCAGCGTGACTATATTTCAGGAATGTACAAATTTATTCTCACACCAGGAGTCTGTGAGAATGTCACTTCCATCATACTGGGCCTTATCAACTTTTATAGCCAATGTGGTAAAATATACATAATTTCATTTTTATTGGCCATTTCTTGTATTTTGTAAATTGCTTGTGCATAAAGTATAAACCATTTCAAAGCCATTTTAAAGCTTAGTTTCTTTATATAAATAAATAATTTCATAAATCTATATACAGTAGACATTATTGCTGCTCACCAATATTTCCATTCCTCCTCCCTTTCCAGAGGAGCACAGGAGGAATAAATTTCCCTAATTCCATGAACTTATGTACGGCTATGTGCCTTGAGTGGGGAAAAAAAAGAGGAACATGACATGCATCAAATTGCTAGTGCACCAATCTCCCACGTTCTTTCTTCCCCTGCTGCAGCAATCATGAAAACACAGGTTGATAGGAAGATTCCATGAGATCTAAATGGCCTGGAAGGCTAAGCCAACCTGTTGAGATAATTGCTCTGGAGAGTCTCCCAGACCCTCCCTCACCCTTTGTGTGAGAAAGAAGTAAACGTTTTGTTCATATTAATACATTGGGATGTCAAACTGTTTACCACTGAAGAATAACCTAACCTATCCTGACTAGTAAAATACACATCTGGGGGCCGGCCAGGTGGCACAGTGGTTAAGTGTGCATGCTCTGCTTCGGCGGCCCAGGGTTCACAGGTTCGGATCCCGGGCACGCACCGACACACCGCTTGTCAAGCCATGCTGTGGCGGCGTCCCACATAAAGTAGAGGAAGATGGGCACGGATGTTAGCCCAGGGCTAGTCTTCCTTACACACACACACACAAAAATACACATCTGGTCATATATATGCTTTCCAAATTCAGACCTTGTCATTGGGTTTGTTGGTTGCTTGGCTTTATCCCTGCCTACACATATATCAACACGCACAACATGGGTCACCTTGGTAGAAAGATTTAACAATCTGTTATGTATTCTTCCATATTTTTCATTCATGCTCGTAACATTATACAGATATATCCATATGCATATACATGGAAATGTATGTATGTATGTAAAGTGGGATTTTAGCCTTTGTTTTCCAAAAAAAGAAAGTAGATAATTATACTCCCTTTTCTGCCTCTTGCATTTCTTACTCAACAATAACTGGTGGAATGTAGTCACCTTCTATAGCTCTAATTCCCTCATTTTACCGATTGCTCAATAGAACGTAGTCTGCACGCAGTAGAATTCATTCAACCAGTCTCCTCTTGACCGGCATCCACTTTGATCTAGTTTTGTGCCATTAGAAACAATGCTGCAGTAAACACTTGAGTGCCCAAGTCCATTAATACGTCTGCTTTTATTTCTATTGGCATTCTTGGGAGAAGCCCAGTGAGGTTAAATGATATATGTGTTTTTATTTTTAATAAATGCTGTTAGATTACTTCTGCCAAAAACTATAACACTGCACATTTCCACCAGGAATATGAGATATTATTTCCTTTAATTCCCCGGGAGTATTAAGTGTGTAGCTCTTTCTAATCAATGTAAACTGCTATCTCATCACTTCTTAAATTTGCATCCTCCTGGCTACCAGTGCATTTAAGCATCTTTTCATATATCTGTGACCATTTACATTTGCTCTTCTATGACTTTTCCTTAGTCAATTATTCAACAGTGTTTTTCTCTTGTCAGTTTGGAGAAGTACTTTGAATAACATGGACAACTTACCCCTTGTCTGCCATTTGCATTACACTATTTTGTCCTCATGTATTTTGTCCGTTGATTTTAATTGTTTCTATAGCCACACAAAGGTTATTATCATTTCTTTTATAGCATTTAAGTTTCTGATCTTAGTTAAGACGTTATCCCTGACCCCTAAGTTGTAAGATTTTCTTGCAAGAGTATTGATTGTGGGGTTTTTTCTTACACTTGAGTATTTAAGTCATGAGGAACCTACTGTTTTTTGATTTTTTAAAAGCTAAGGTATTATTTCTATTTAAAAAATGCGCTTAAGTGTACAATTTGAGAAATTGTGGTAATTATATATGATAAAGTAATGACAGTCAAGATACAGAACCGTTCCATCACCATAAAGTGTTTTCTTACACTCCCTCACACCCCCAGTGCCAGTCCCCGGCAAACACTGATCTGCGCTCTGTTACTCTAGTTTTGAATTTTTCTATACTGTTGTATAAATAGAATCATCCAGTATAGACTTTCGTGCTTGACTTCTTTCAGTTAGCGTAATGTTTTTGAGATTCATCCATGATGTTGAATGTATTAATCATTTGTTACTTCTTATTGTAGTGTAGAATTCCATAATATAGATAAACCACAATTTCTTTATCCATTCACCAGTTTTTGCCTATTGTAGATTGTCCTGCTATAAATATTTGCATACATGTCTCTGTGGATATGTTTTTCTTTCACTTGAGTGAATATCTAGGAGTGGAACTTCTGGGTCACATGGTAAGTGTATGTCATACAGTTAGAGATACTACCCGACTGTTTTCCAAAGTGACTGTACCATTTTGCATTTCAGCCAGCAACGAACAAGACTTACAATTGTTCTATATCCTCACCAATGCTTGTACTCAGTATTTTTCAATTCAGCCACTCTGGTAGGCATGTCATTGTGGTTTTTAATTGGCATTTCTCTGATGATCAGCGATGTTGAAAATCTGTTCATATGCTTATTGGCTACTCATATATCTTCATTTGTAAAATATATAGTCATAAATTTGGTCCTTGTTTTAGAAAGACCTTCATTTTTGGGGGGATGTTTGACTTAGTCTTGAGCTATAAGAGTTCTTTATCTATTCTAGATACAAGTCCTTTGCCTGATGTATGCTTTGCAAAAAAATTTCCAGTCTAGGGTTTGCATTTTTATTTTCTTAACTTTGCCTCTTAAAACTCAGAAGCTTATAATCTGAATGAAGTCCATTTTATCATTTTTGATTTATATTTTATGCTTTTTGTATCTTGTTTAAGAAATCCTGGTGTAACCAAAAGTCACAAAGATTTTCTTCAATGTTTTCTTCCAGAAATTTTATAATTTTAGTTTTTACATTTAGACCTGTGATCCACTTGGAATTAACTTTTTTGCATAGTGTTAGGTAAGGGTATAAGTTCATTTTTTTGCATATATCGGAATATATAAGTATTCCAGCACCCTTTGTTAAAAAGACTGTCCTTTCTCCATTGGCTTGCCTTGGCACTCAATTGCCCATATAAGTGTGGGTCTATTTATGGACTCTAATCTGTTCCGTTGGTCTATGTGACTATCCTTAAGCCAATCTTTTTTTTTTTTATAATTTTTATTTATTTATTTATTTTTTACCCCAAAGCCCCAGTAGATAGTTGTATGTCATAGCTGCACATCCTTCTAGTTGCTGTATGTGGGACACAGCCTCAGCATGGCCAGAGAAGCGGTGCGTCGGTACACGCCCAGGATCCGAACCCGGGCCACCAGCAGCGGAGCGTGCGCACTTAACCGCTAAGCCATGGGGCCGGCCCAAGCCAATCTTGATTGTTATAGATTTATACTAAGTTTTGCAATCAGGTAGTGTAAGTCTTCCAAATTGACTCCTCTTTTCCAAAAACGTTTTAGGTATTCTAAGTCCATTGCCTTTTCATATAAACTTTTAAATCTGCTTGTCAATTTCTTCAAAAAGCCTTTTGTTTGTCACCTTCTCAGACCCTGGAGCATCCCGGATGCAGAACCCAGAACTGGGGGGATGTGACTACTGAGGGGGCCCAGAGTATGCAGTAACAGGGAACAGATTAGCCTTCCTGCCTGAAACAACAACAAATTGGAAAATACATTAAAGAAAGTTTCTCAAGACATTGGACATCGATTAATGAAGGACAGTGACCCCTGAGAGATGAGAAACAAATGAAGCGAACCCTAAACTGCCCCGGCTATGACCTGCAGAGAGTTTCCAGGCAGCAGCACAGGGAGGGGAACCCGGGGGAGCACAGCATTCTCCCTAAATTGAGGAGAAGGAGCTGGGATCCAGGGGGCTAAGGCAGCTAGAATCAGCAGGGCAGAGCATTGAAGAGGAGAGCACTGCAAGGAGAGAGAATTGCAGAGATCTACGAGAGTATTCTTCAGCACGTGCATGTGAGAAAACTATCAAAAGGATTAGAGGGGAAAGTCTTCCAGGATAATGGGGGGCCAGAGCAGTGCCTGCTCACACCATCTGGAGTGGAAAATCCTCATAATTATAAGGACTGGTAGAATACTGAAAAGTTTTTCCTCAGTAGTGGAGAAAATTTTACCCTAGACTAGGCGTTACTCTGTTCCCTCCTAGCAAAGCTTAAAGCACAACTCAAAAGCATCAAATTGTTTCCAAGTAACTTAAATGCATCCCAAAACGAAGCTTAAGTATATTTATAGGAATGTTATAACATACAGCACCCAAAAAGGAAAAAAACCACAAAGCCTGGTATTTTTCTCTTCGAGTGTTTTAGCAGATAATGTCCTTGCCTAGGCTTAAACTTCAAACTCGTCTCTTAAGCAGTGGCCCTAGTCATAGTTCAGATCTTTTTGTCTTCAACTGAGCCGCTTTGAGTCCTCCGCATATGTGTAGTTTGTGAGTCAGAGATATGGGTACACCCATCCCTCCGCCCCCCGCCACTCTCTTCAGTGGTCACAGCATTCCAGCTTCAATCTTCTGGTCCCCACGTGCACCCCCACAGCTGCTGTGTGCACTGCCATGTGGAGGCAGAGACAACACTTGTAGAGCTTCTGATCTCCCCTCCTTCCTTCTATTCCTCAGACTGAATAATCTCAGTTGGCCTATGTTCGATGTCACTGACTCTTTCTTCTGCCTGCTTACATTTGCATTACATCTTATATTGAGCCCATCTAGTGAATTTGTCATTTCAGTTATTATACTTCTAACTCCAGCTTTTCCATTTGGTTGCTTTTTATAATTTCTATCTTCTTATTGATATTCTCTATTTGGTGACACATTGTTCTCCTGATTCCTTTTGTTCTTTGGACTTGGTTTTCTGTAGCTCTTTAAACATATTTAGAATAGCTGACTTAAAGTCTTAGTCTAGTAAGTCCAAGGTCTAGGCTTCCTGAGGGACAATTTCCATTGGATTCCTGTGTATGGACCATGTCTTCTTTTGTATTGTCTCATAATATTTTTTTCTTGAAAACTAGACATTTCAAATAATATGTATGACAACTCTGAAAATCAGATTCTCTCCACTACCCAGGGTTTGCTCTTGCTGCTTGTTATAGTTTTTATTGTCTGTTTAGTGACTTTTCTGAAATAATTCTTTAAGTCTGTATCTTTGTCATGTGTGGACACTGAAGTCACTACTTATTTAGCTTAGCAATCAGCTAATGATTAGACAGAAATTGGCTTAAATGTCTAGAACCCTTAAGTCTATGGGTATTTGCCCAGCAGCTCTGTGTGCATGTTGGGGCGTGTCCTTGACACTCAGCCAGGTGATTTACAACTCTGCCTCCGCTGCAGTTGCTGCTTGCACAGAGCCTCGAAGTCAATCAGGGGTGAGGACTTGGGACTTGCCTCAAGTCCCAGGTGTCTCCTGAACACGTGTATAGCCCTATGCATGTGTGTGACATTTTAGCCCCTGTGGACATCTCATTTGTTCCTTTAATAGTCTTGTCTTTCTTCTTTAAAAGTTAAGACATTTAAAGCTTTAGATTTTGAAGAGTTCAGCTGTTCTGGGTCATTTTATTTTGTTTGGGATTTCTTTTATATTTCTCCTATAATTCAAGGGTTTTCTAAAAATATGTTTCTTGATTTCCAAGTGATTAAGATTTTTAATCACTCTTTTATTATTTAGTTCCAATTTTTTTGGATTATAATCAGAGAATATGGTCAGAAAAATTTAATGTTTTCTTCATGGCTAAGTCCATTTTTTAAATATGTACATGAGCATAGAAAAATCCAGTTTTGCATTTGAAGTATGTAAATTTCTACACACAGTTATAAAATCAAATTTGAGTATGATCAAATTCCACTATATCATTTCTTCAAAAAAAATTTTTTTCTCAAAGGGAGACTGAAGCCAACCGAAAGAGTGGCCAAAGGTGGAACAATTTGAGCAACAAAATAAATAAAATAGTATGGGGTTGAAACCTAAAATATAAAATAAATATCTGTAAGTACATACTGATATAAATAAATGATTGAATACATAAATAATTAGGGAGAGAATAGACAAATTTGTCATGCAGAATTCCAAATAATTTATGAAGCAACTCTACACTCACGGACATGGAGACTAACTCTCACTTCTTAAGTGTGGGCTGTGCATAGCGACTTCCTTCCAGAGCACAGCATGGAAAGAGGAGGGGAAAATTAACCTTACGGTGGAAAAACACAAACACTACTTCATGCAGGTTAGCACCTATGCGATAAACCACTCTGATAGTACGTTCCGTTGATATGATGTAATGGGAAGGGCACTTTACCTCTGTGGTATTTCTGCCAAAAATCATAACTTCAGTATAATCATGAGAAAAAAATCAGGCAAATCACACTTGAGGGACACTCTACAAAATATCTGACTAGCATGCAAAACTGTCAAGGTTGAGGTGTCAACAAAAATGTCAGAATAAGACCTGTCAAAGTTCTCCCTCCATAGAAGCAATGGGAAACTGGCAAAAACGTTCACAATAAACTTTATTAAAGCTCTATAAATTAATTTAGCATTTGTAGCAACTTTGAGACTATTCCGTGAAAAAAACCTTAAAACAAACAAACAAAAAATCCCACTGAATCTCAGCAAAAACAGCAAGGTTTGTGGCATTTTAACTTACCATTTTCCACTCCTCAGCTTTGCAGGCTTTGAACAATAGCAGCCTGCATTCCCAATGTAAGAGGGGGCAGACTGGGGCTGGAGCTCTCGCTCAAAGACTCGCCACCAAGATTGTTACTGGACCAATCTTATGGCTCCCTGGCAGACCTCATGCAAAAACCTGTCTTTATTTGACCTGATTCAAATTATCCCCGTGCTAAAGCTTCACCTTGGAAAGCATTTGTCCAATGTTTTAAAATCTTGGCTTCCTGAGGCAATAACAGTTGGGGCAAACAATAGACTAACCAAAAAGCTTGAAAGGAAAAGCTGAGGGATGAGATGGCCACAGGGGCTAAAATGTCACACACACGCATAGGGCTATACACGTGTTCAGGAGACACCTGGGACTTGAGGAAAGTCCCAAGTCCTCACCCCTGATTGACTTCGAGGCTCTGTGCAAGCAGCAAGTGCAGATGGAGGCAGAGTTGTAAATCACCTGGCTGAGTGTCAAGGACACGCCCCAACATGCACACAGAGCTGCTGGGCAAATACCCACAGACTTAAGGGTTCTAGACATTTAAGCCAATTTCTGTCTAATCATTAGCTGATCGCTAAGCTAAATAAGTAGTGACTTCAGTGTCCACACACGACAAAGATACAGACTTAAAGAATTATTTCAGAAAAGTCACTAAACAGACAATAAAAACTATAACAAGCAGCAAGAGCAAACCCTGGGTAGTGGAGAGAATCTGATTTTCAGAGTTGTCATACATATTATTTGAAATGTCTAGTTTTCAAGAAAAAAATATTATGAGACAATACAAAAGAAGACATGGTCCATACACAGGAATCCAATGGAAATTGTTCCTCAGGAAGCCTAGACCTTGGACTTACTAGACTAAGACTTTAAGTCAGCTATTTTAAATAGTTTCAGCGGCCCGGGCTACGCAGGTTCAGATCCTGGGCGCACACTGATGCACCACTTGTCAAGCCATGCTGTGGCGGCATCCCATATAAAGTAGAGGAAGATGGGCACTGATGTTAGCCCAGGGCCAATCTTCCTCAGCAAAAAAGAGGAGGATTGGCAAAGCATGTTAGCTCAGGCTAATCTTCCTCACAAAAAGAAAAAAAAGAAGAACGATCTCAAATCAACAACCTAAATTTCCACCGTAAGAAACTAGAAGAAGGGGCCAGTCCCATGGCTTAGCAGTTAAGTGCACGCACTGTGCTACCGGAGGCCCGGGTTTGGATCCCGGGCACACACCGATGCACCGCTTGTCCGGCCATGCTGAGGCAGTGTCCCAGCAACTAGAAGGATGTGCAACTATGACATACAACTATCTACTGGGGCTTTGGGGAGAAAAAGGGGGGGGGGGAATAGGAGGAGGATTGGCAATAGATGTTAGGTCAGGGCCGGTCTTCCTCAGCAAAAAGAGGAGGATTAGCATGGATGTTAGCTCAGGGCTGATCTTCTTCACACAAAAATAAATAAATAAATAAGTAAAATAAGAAACTAGAAAAAAAAAGACCAAACTAAACCCAAAGCAAGCAGAAAGAAGGAAATAATAAAGTTTAGAGGGAAAATAAATGAAAGAATAGAAAAATAGAGAAAATCAATGAACTTCAAAAAACATCAACAAAATTGAAAACTTTTAGCTAGACTGACCAAGAAAAAGAGAAGACTCAAATTACTAAAATCAGGAATGAAAGAAAGGACATTACTACTGCCCATACAGAAACAAAAAAAATGACAAGGGAATACTATGAACAACTGTAAACCAACAAATTATATAATTTAGGTGAAGCAGACACATCTAGAAAGAGACAAACTACCAAAACTGACTCAAGATGAAATACAAAATCTGAATAGATGTACAATAAGTAAAGTGTTTGAGTTAGTAATCAAAATACTTCCCACAAAGAAAAGCCCAGAACCAGATGACTTCACTGGTGAATTCTACTAAACATTTAAAGGAGATTTAACACCAATCCTCTACAGTCTCTCTCAAAAAATAGAACAGAAAAAGAAGATTCATTAGTTTGATACCAATGCCAGACAAAGACACCACACACACACAAAAAAACTACATGAAAATCCTCATACATTTGCAAAAATCCTCAACAAAGTACTAGCAAACAGAATCCAGCAGCATATAAAAAGGATTATACATCACATCCAAGATAACTCCATAACCAAGTAGAATTTATCCCAGGAATCCAAGGTGTCTCAACATCTGAAAATTAATCAATACAATACACCATATCAATAGAATAATTTTTTAAAAAATGATCATCTCACTAGATGCAGAAAAACATTTGACAAAATTCAACACTTTTTCTTGATAAATTAGGAATAGAAAGGACCTTCCTCAACCTTAAGGGACATAAGGGACAAATGTCCCAACCCATAAGGGACATTTATGAAAAACACACAGCTAACATAATGTTCAATGGCGAAAGACTGAATGCTTTCCCAAAGATCAGGAACAAGACATGGATGTCTGCTCTACCACGTATATTCAACACTGTGCCGGAGGTTCCAGCTACGGCAACTGGTCCAAAAAATAAAATAAAAGGCATCCAGATTGGAAAGGAAGAAGTAAAACTATTTCTATACACAGATGACATGACCTTATAGAAAATTCTAAACAATCCATGCACACTAAAAACTAGTAGGGCTAACAAATGAGTTTATTATGGTTGCAGAATATAAGATTAATGTGCAAAAACAGTGGTATTTCTATATACTTTCAATGAACAATTTGCAAATGAAATTAAGAAAACAATTCTATTTACAATAGCATAAAAGAGAATAAAGTGCTTAGGAATAAATTAAAGAAATGCAAGACTTGTACGCAGAAAATTGTAAAATGTTGTTGAAAGAAATTAGCAGTAGTATTTATAATAGTCAAAAAAATAGAAACCACCCAAATGTTCATCAACTGATGAATGGATGAAGAAAATGTGGGATATCCATACAACGGAATGTTATTCAGGCATAAAAATGAATGAAGTACTGACACATGCTACATCATGAATGAATCTTGAAAATAATATGCTAAGTGAGAAAAGCCAGTCACAAAAAGCCACATATTATATGATTCCATCCTTATGAAATGTCCAGATTAGACAAATCTATAGAGACAGGAAGTAGACTAGCAGTTGCCTAGGGCTGAGGAGACGAGGACTCTGTGGGGTGATAAATAAGAGGAACTGGGTTTATTTTAAGGGTGATTTAAATGCTTTAAAATTCATTGTGGTGATGGTTTCACAACTCTGAGGATACACTAAAAAATATTGAATTGTACACTCCAAATGGGTGAATTGTGTGGGATGTGAATTATATCTCAGTAAAGCTTCTACCTCCCAAAATATAAACAACTGTCCAAGTCATCCAAAAGAAGAAAAGTCTGAGAAACTGTCACATTTAAGAGGAGCCCGAGGACACAGCTGAATAAATATAATGTGGTATCCTAGATGGGATTCTGGAATAGAAAAAGGACATTAGGTTAAAAACTAAGAAAATATGAATAAATTATGTACGGTAGTCCCCCCTTATCCACAGGGGATACGTGCCTGAAACCACGGATAGTACCGAACCCTATATATACCATGTATTTTTTCTATACATAGGTAGCCACGATAAAGTTTAATTTATAAAGAGACTAACAACAATATTATTAACATTATAAACTACATTCTATTATAAATTATTATTATATTATATTGTAAATTAACAAAAACAGTGACATTAACAATAATTAATAATAAAATAGAACAATTATAACAATAAATTGTAATAAAAATTACTGTAGATCTCAGCAACCTCAGCATACAATTTTTTTTCTTTATTAAAAGTTGAGCACTTTCACATTTTCACTTAAAGGAAGCACTTGACAGCTTCTCTTTGGCACACCCGAATCGCCAGTGTCACTACCCTTGTGCTCTGGGGCCGTTTCTGAGTAAAATAAGAGTTAGTGGAAATACAAGCACTGCAGATACGACGACAGTTCCTCTGATAACCCAGACTACCGACTAACGGGTGGGTAGCGTTTACGGTGTGGATACTCTGGACAAAGGGACGATTCACATCCCTGGCGAGATGCAGCGGGATGGCATGAGATTTCATCACACTACTCAGAACGGTGCGCATTTTAAAATTTATAAATTGTTTGTTTCTGGAATTTTTCATTTAATATTTTCAGACCACTGTTGACTGCAAGTAACTGAAACCCTGGAAAGCAAAACTGTGGATAAAGGGGAACTATTGTATTTGATTAATAATAACACGTCAATATTGGCGAATTAATTGTGACAAATGTACCATACTATTGTATGTTAATAATAGGAGAAACTGCATATGGGGTATATATAAACTCTCTGTACTGTCTTCACAATTTTTCTTTTATCTAAAACTATTCTAAAATTATAGCATATTTTAAAAACCATCTTCACAATTCTGAGAGAGTTGATTAAGGCGCCCACTTTAATTAAATTTTTATCAATTCTCCCTTACTTTATGTATTTAATCACTATTGCTTTTGGTGCACGCATATTTGGTTTGTCATCACACAATTCCTTTTTATCTTGGTAGGCGCTTTTGCCCTTGAATCCCACTGTAATTTTAACAGGGCCATGTTCGCGGGCGCGTGGCGCACACGGTTTCCACGTGACCAGGTCCGGTGGGGTCTGTGACGGACCTTCACTCACCACCTTCACTCCCTGTGCACAGTCTATTCCATCGTCAACACCACTCTGTGGCTTCCAGAACTAGTTTCACCTGCGTCTCGCCTCCCAGCTCGTAAATTTGCTGAGTATTTACTAGAATCCCCCTACCATACCCTCTCTGTTTGAAGAATTTTTGCCTTTGTTGTCTCATTTCACAATGTCAATCTATCCATTTCCATTTATAGATATTCTGTTGTTCACCTCGTTTTCCTGGTTTTCCCCAACTTCAGTTCTCTACTCTTTTTTTGTGGTCAGTTATTTCCTTAGTATTTTCTTAAAATAAAGCATGTGAGTGATATACTCCAACTTGAATAAAAAGAAATATTTTTAGATCCATTTTTAAGGCGTTCACCACTTCAGAAGTCACAGGGATTCTGAGGTTCATCAACAATATAAGAATCATCAAGGAAGTGAGAATGATTCAAACTGTCTCTCTATCCTTGATTTCTTCAGAAGGATAGGAAGACCTATTTCCTGTGTGGGAGAGGTAGAGGTTTTCTCTTCCGTGAAAGACTCTTAGAAATCATCAGGGGTGAGGGCAGAAATAGGAGGTTGCTGGAATTTACCTGCCAAGCAGCTAGAAAGTGTTTGGTGCAAATGTGAGTGCAGTCAGCATGACTGAAAGGGCAGCCTGGCCTGTTGGAAAGGGAGTACTTAAGACAAGTAAAGCCGAGTCCCACACACTGGCTGAGGGAAGGAGCCAGCCGGCTGGCCCCGGTGCTCTCATTTCAGAGACCTCGCCAAGCAAGATTTGGTTTTTCAAATAGCCTCCCTCGTAGAAAGAAGTTATGCCTCAATAAAAATGAATTCTTCTTCCACTCGCACTCAGATTTATTTTAATGCGTTGTTCCAAGGGTCTGATTCCACAATAAAGGAAGGGGAAAGGAGAGGAGCGAAGAAAAGGAGCCAGGGAGAAGTTTCCATGTCTGTCTCCGTGTGAATTCACTAGGCCTTGTAGGAACCACCTGACCTGAGGTTACGTGGGAGAACGCACCACTTGTAGTTTTCCAGAAAGAATGTCCAGAACCTACAGATTTAATAGAGCCAGAGAAAGACACACAGATAAACTTTAGGACCCCTGACAAGCTTAACTGAAGATTTTACCCCCGGACAAGGGGGTGAGTTACTTCAATATTTCCTTCCTACATACTGATGTGCATTGTCCCAGCCCTTTAATGCAACATTCGGGGACCACTGGACTGGGCCCCAAGGACTCACTGTAATTATTAGTACAATCACATTTTTTCCGATTTCAAGGAAGAGCCTAAGGTATATTTTTGATTATAAGGTAGACTCAGCATTTGGCCCTATGTATTATGAAACATCTCGGCCAAAGTCAAACAGGTGAGTCCCAGGACCAGGAGGCAGTATTCATATGTTCTTATAGTAAGCAATTCAGCTCCTCTTATCCTCAAATCTGCCCTCACTGCGTCCATTGAACACACATCTGCGCCATTGTTCTCACTTGCACGCTCTGACGGGAAGCCGTGTGACTTGATCTCTCACACATTATAGGTGTCTCATTAGGATTATCATTTAAAATGTGGGGAAAAAGGCACACTCCAGGGTGCCACATATTAACATTTTATCTTTTCTCTTTAAAACAATCAGAGCTAAATGTTTTTACAGATAATCCCAGATCTCATTACAGAGGAGTAAATGCATACTCTAATGAACCACTTTTCAGATTCCTCAATAACCTAGCTTATTAACATTTTCCTCTTCTCTTTTCCCATTTTCACATTTCACCTAGTTTCCTCACCTTTAGAAATGCAGCTGGAGCATCTCTGTCTTGTGTACCCTTGGCTGTGTTCCCCTGACTTCGCTTCCAGAGATGATTTCTCTGCTATTTACTTAATGCCACCCACACAGTCACACTCATAACACAGAGTTTGCCTGGGGTGGGCTGTCAGCAGTTAAGGTCTTTATAATTTTCATGCTTTGCACTGTGTTTTGGAGAGGGAAGAAATCAATGAAGCTAGTCACTGCTGCCCTTGCCTCCCCGTCAGGTATTATTATTATTATTATTGAGAAAGATTTGAGTCTGCAGTTGGACAGACTCTCCTGCTTTGGAGGGCAAAGATGCCGCATGAGTGAAGGAGTCCATAGATTTTCTTGTCCATCCCCCTGCCTCTGGGAGAGATGGGATTGGTTCTAGAGTTCCAGAGTGTTAGTTTTCCCTCCCTCCATGAGAGAGTTCAACTGTATGCTCAGCCTCATGCTTCAAGAGGAAGTTTTCTTAGTGTAGCAGAAACTCTTGGGTCCTCCGCCAGCCCCCAGCCTGAGCCAATCATCATCCTTCCTCAGGAATATAGATTGGGACTGCATAGCAAGATCCCCAGCATGTAAACCCAGGTATTGCTGGTGGCCGTGCCTTCTACCAGGTGAACTGGAGAACAGAGGAAGCAAGGACATGGAGTGAGGAAGATGTGCAGAGAGGAGTTGAAATGAAGGCAAAGAGGGGATCCTCTTTGGTGACATCCATGTCTTTGGTTCCATTCTTTTCTGAAACCCAGCTGCATGACGAATCCATGAGCTACTCTTATCCTTATAATGAACCCTCCTCACTTATTTTTCCCTTAAACAGCTCTAGTAGGCTTCTGATGCAAACAATAGGGTCTTTATTAATAAACATATCTAAGTTTTAAAGGATTATTATTATTCTCCTCTCCTTTCACCTTTTCCCACTTAATTGCTTGGCTTTTGCCTTCATGGTTTTTGCTGAGCATGCTCACATGCACTTGTGTGCTGTAAGTAGATAGGTTAGTCCATATGGGAAAAAGATCCATTTATCCTCTTCATAGACTAGTGTGGGGAATAGCACTTCAGAACCTCCCTTGGTGAGTCACCTGCACCCCCTTCTCAGGGCAGTCGCTCTTCAGCACTGGTCTATGTGGAAATGCAAGGCTGGTGTCGCAGGATGTTTCATTTTTTTCCAAAAGAAATCAGAAATCTGAATTTTTATGAGAAATCTCTTGATTTTGAAATATTGACTCAATTTGCATTTAAAAATGTAATAGACCAACCAAAAAAAAGAAAAAAAAACCAACAAAACAGTCTGTGGGCTGCTGGAGATCTCTATGGTAGATCCTTGCTATTCATAGTATGGTCTGAAAACCAGAAGCGTTGGCATCACTCAGGAACTTACTAAAAGTGCAGAATCTCAGGCCCACCCCAGACCTGGTGTATCAGAATCTGCCTGTTAACAAGGTCTCCAGGCCATCTGTCTGTACGTTAAAGACTGAGAAGTCCTGGCTTCATTCACTTGTTCACAAACTGGGCAGCACAGTGAAATTACCTGAGCAGCTTAAAAAAGTACCGATGTCTGGGTCCCACTCCCAGAGATTCTGTGTTAATTAGTGAATGCAGCCTAAAGCTCCGTAAGTGATTTTAACGTGCAGCAAATGTCAATATCCACCTTGGCCTGTGAGCTGGTGACCCCCCATCTGGAGTCTCAAGACCCTCACAGAAGTTGTAAATCAAAGGTCCACAGATATTTTCAGAAGATTTATTATTTTTGGCGCAGAACAGTGTTTCAAAAAAATTTTTAATTTTATTGTCCTAAATTAGAAGATAGGACTTTCTTAAATGCTGCAAAGAAACATTAAGTATGAACATCTTAGAAAAATAAACTATTAGAGTCCAAAATACTCAATTACACAGTACAAAGACCTCAAACACACAGCACTAGCCAAAGCCTGCATCCTAAACGATCTCAGACATCTGAAAATTCCTGTCCTTTGAAAATATAGCCAAAGGAGGAGAGAGGGCGACAATAGCAAAACCACCACAGTTGAACCCTGAGACAATGGACCCCCAAAGTCAGAGTACAGGAAACCATCTTCTTTTAAATGTCAACATCTAATCTCGCACTCTGATCATTATTCCTATATTCCAGCAGCTAAAACAATCTTTTCTGTTTGTGTCTGTGTGTATGTATAAAATTCTTCCAGTGTGACAAACTGCAAACAAAAAACAAACCCACAATTCTTTACCCTCCCCGTATCTGTGCTCTTTGCAATGTGACTTTGTGGCTCCTCCCCTCAAGAGGTAGAGTCTATTACCCACCCTTTGAATCTGGTCCGGCTGAGTGAGGTCCAGGGCAGTTCTAGAATGGGCAGAAGTGATGTGCCAGTTCTGAGCCTAAGCGTCAAGAGATCTTGCTCACTGCTTCTCTCTCTTTTGGACCCCTGCTACTGCAATGTGAGCAAGCTGGATTAGTGGAACTTAGAGAAGACCCAAGGCCTTGCTAGACCAGCTGCCAGCCAGCTGACCCCCAATATTTGAGAAAACCCAGCCGGCATCAGTAGAGTCACCTACCTGGCCCACAGCTGACCAAAGATGCATGAGCAAGCCCAGTCAAGACCAAGGAATCACCCAACCAGCCCACAGAATCATGAGATACATAAATGCTTGATTTGTTTTGGAGTGATTTGTTACACAGCAATAACTAACTGACATACTCAGCCTAGAGAATTTCACCTTAGATATTGAAGTTCTAAAGAAATAGAGTCTAAAAAAAAATAACTAGAAAACAGTTAAGCTGAACTAGAAAAGACTAAGGAAAGAATGACAAGGCCCTCTTCTCCACTTTGCTCCTGCCATCGGGCCGTCTTGGGAATGCTGTGTTACTTTGCTAGGCCAAGGAGCTGAGCAGAAATGAAGCCAGCGGGCTGGAGGTGGTGCATATTCAGAGGATGTCCCTAATGACCAGCATCTGACAGTGATTTCCCATCTACTTCCTAATTCTGCCACCACTATTGCTCCTTTTATATTTCCCTCTCAATGGTATTGAGCATCTTAATCTGAAGACCAAATTTAAATGTGAACAATGGATCATGTTCTGAATAACACCAAGTATATGGATTCAGACTTAAATAATTCTTATGACTTAGTAAGAATTACCATCTGAACCACACCTGTTGGTGGTATTGATCTACACACCATTGTTCTCAGGTATGTCCATCTTGTAAAGTTAGTATGATTTCCAAAAGATAGTAGCATTACATGTCCTAAAGTTTTCTGCAACCTTGCTAAGAAAACTGAACTGTTTCAGAAAAACTGCTTTCAATATTCTTGCTAGTTCTGAAAATCAGTTTAAAATTTAGCTCAAATGGCAAAAGAAAACAGAAAAAGAAAGTCAGCATTTAAAAATACCACATGTACCGCAAACTTGGTCCTCTCCCTCCTCTAACAAATTAGGAGTGGTGTTCAGTCACTTTACAGTAGGTAGCTTTGTGAAAAAGAAAATTATTTGCGTAGCTCCCTGTCACAGAGATTTCGGCAAATTCCTCCCAGCCTTCGTAGCTGACTTGAGTTTGCCAAGAAGGGAACAATAGGCTATCCATGCTTTTGAAGAAGGTTAGTGGCTGCATATGGTAAGCAGCGGCCCAAAGATTAAGAAGATCCACGTTGAGAAGCCAGATCTATAGCAGTCTCACCTCCAGGTAAATAGAAGACTAAGGAAATTGCTTTTTACTCCTAATAGTGAGGCCAGCAAACTAAGTATGTGACATACATATGGATCTTTGTCGTAGACATTATGAAGGATAGAGAAACCATTTCCGACGTAGTCCTGCTGTCAAGGAGCTACCAGTCTGACTACGGAGACAAGATGGACATACCTGAGAACAATGGTGCGCCAATCGACGCTGCCAGGAGGTGTGGTTCAGATAGAGAATGGTGCCAGAGTCACCAGATTAGAAGCAAAAGGGTCACCATGAGCTGGCCAGTAGGGGAAGGCTGTGGGAGAAATCCAGCAGCCCTCTGGAGAGATCGACTGTTTGTTTATTTTTGACAGCATTATTGAGACATAATCGACAAATAAAAATTGTATATATTTAAGATGTACAATTTGATGTTTTGATATACTGTGAACATTGTGAAATGATTGCCACACTCAATCTAACATATCCATCACCCTGCATAGTTACCATTTTTTTCCCTTTTTTTGTGCTGAGAACTCTTAAGATCTATCCTCTTAGCAACTTTAAAGTGTACAATACAGTATTGTTAACTATAGTCACCATGTTGTACATCAGATCCCCAGAAGTTATTCACCTTGCATAACTGAAACTCTGTACCCCTTGAACAATAGCTCCACCGTTTCCTCCTCCCCCAACCACCATTCTACTCTCAGCTTCTATGAGTTTGACTATTTTAGATTCCACATATAGGTGGAATCATGCAGATTGTGTCTTTTTGTGTCTGGTTTATTTCACTTAGCATAATGTCCTCCAGGTTCATCCATGTTGTCGAAGATGGCAGGATTTCCTTCTTTTTTAAAGCTGAATAATATTGCTGTGTGTGTGTAGGGGGGGTGTATACATATATATATCACATTTTCTTTATCCATTTATCTATTGACAGACATTTAGGTTGTTTCCATATCTTGGCTATTGTGAATAACGCTGCAATGAACATGGGAGGGCAGATATCTCTTTGAGATACTGATTTCATTTCCTTTGCATATATACCCAGAAGTGAGATTGCTGGATCACATGTTTTAATTCATTTGCAGAACCTCATACTGTTTTCCGTGATGGCTGTACCAATTTACATTCCCACCAATAATGTACAAGAGTTCCCTTTTCTCCACATCCTCACCAACACTTGTTATCTCTTGCCTTTTGGATAATAGGCTTCTTAACAGGTGTGAGGTGATATCTCATTGTGGTTTTGATTTGCATTTCCCTGATGATTAGCAATGTTGAGCATCTTTTCATGTATCTGTTGGCCATTTGTGTGGAAGATCCTGTTTATTAAATACTCCTTTAGAAGTATGTCCTGGGTATCTGTCTCTCTCTCTCTCTCTCTCTCACACACACACACACACACACATATGCTGTATTTGTCTCATCAAATTATCCCTGTCTCCTGAGAGTCTCAGGAGAGATAGCTGTGTAGTAGGTCACTGTTGTCATATCTTCACATTATCTTGAGCTAGACACCACCCAGGACAGGTGAGCTCCCAAAGAAATGGTTGCCAGTGTTATCAATGAGACAAGAGCAGCCCAGACACATGAACCAGGAACACACACAAAAGCACCTTTTGATAAGTTCCTGTGAACAGCAATTCTTAGAAAGCTTCTATGGGATGCCATCTGGATGCCCAACTATCACCATGATAAAATCGCACTTGCTTCCACCCTAGCCATGCACATACCTTATAATTATCTATACTCCCAAGTTATCTGAGCCTTTATTTTTAAAAATTAAGGGAAACTTCAACTTTCCACATTTGGTTTTCAATACAGTTGTAGCGCATTTTCCAAAATGCCAAGTAATCTAAAAGTAATTTACATCTGAGCTAGGAATACGTTGGATTTTTAGGATATTTTCCTTCTTACTTCCCAAATTGTGCTCTGACTAATCTAGCAGTAAAATTAGTTAAATATTCAACTAGGCACAAACTGCATGATTAGAAAGGATAGCTGTGAAGTCTGGAAGGAAACCAGACTGATTTAAAATTTATCAAGAGATCATTTAATTCCATGCAATGAGCATTTCCTGCACTACCAGGGAACCGATCATCATTCAGACACAGCCCATGTGGAGCTAGATTAAGGGGTGATCATTCAGAGGCCTCACTAATTTTTACATCCAAATCCAAACCCATAGTCGTAACAGCACAGACCAGCCTGCAGACAGCAATTTCACCTCTCAGGTTATTAACATGAGCCTCTCCTTCGAGCTTCATCCAGCAGACAACTGCCTAGCCTTATTACAATCAACCTGAAACGTGCTGCATGCTGCATCTCGCGGCCTTAACTAAAGTACACCAATCATCCAATTACACCGCATGATTTCTCAAACCTCTCTTGAAGCAAGCCCCTAGAAAACCAGGAGGAAAAATCAAATTGAAGAAGGAAGCCCCAGGATCTCAACAGGCTCTAACCGCAAGGGCTTCAATTTGCTCCTGGGTGTATAAGGGGTAGAAAGGAAACAAGATTCTTTACCTCCTGCGTGGGTCTTCATCAGGCAGGGGACTCGGCTCAGCCAAAGAAGGTTAGTGTGAAGCTGCTCACCCACGCCTCATTGTGCGGTCACACCTGGCCTCTCATTGTCTCTCTCCCTCTGGGCTGACCAAGCCGGGTGCCCTCACCCCGGCTAATAAAACACAAATCTTTGAGAGGAAACAGCTCACTTCGCTGACTACGTCATTCACTAGCTAGACCATCCTTTACGTTTGATAAAGGGACCTGCAAAAGAGATCTTCTGCAGAAGATGTACGTCCAAATGTCTCTTTACCAATGAGAACCAGGTGTCCATGGCAAGACTCCTGGAGAAACGTAACCAGGGCTTTCTGAATCCCTGCGCCGTGGCTGACACAATACAAAGCACTCAGTGCACGTGACCACATCTCATCTTAACCGCTCTACGTGGGGACCTGGAAGTTCAGATTGGGTCAGTAATTTGCTTACAGAC
This sequence comes from Diceros bicornis minor, assembly GCF_020826845.1. Taxonomy (NCBI): domain Eukaryota; kingdom Metazoa; phylum Chordata; class Mammalia; order Perissodactyla; family Rhinocerotidae; genus Diceros; species Diceros bicornis. The sequence goes on along the minus strand of NW_026690912.1, from coordinate 150,153 downwards.
AGGCAGGAGGTAAGGTGCAGAATCAGAAAATGCTGTTGAACAATTTGAGAAAACAAGTTCAGGTTCCAGTTCTTCTCAGAGGCCGGTGAGACACGGTTGGGAGTAGCGCCTCGGAAGCAGACCAACGTGGGTTTGAATTCTGATTTTACCACTTTATAGCTCTATGACCTTGACAAAGCTATTGACCCCCCCGAGCCTTGGTTTCTTCATCACTAAAATGGAGATACTCCCCTCTGCCTTATAAAGTTGCAATGAGGATTAGATGAAGTAATAATTCATGCAAAGTACTTAGCACATTATCTGGCACTCAAAGTATTCAGTCGGTGCTGGCTATTATTATTTATTACACTATTTTTCTTGGTTTAACCTTCTTTCAATCCTTACTGGGGTAGCTTGAGAGCTTTAGCTAAAGCAACTTCCAACAGATGGATGTAAGAAGCAACCGGAGATCATTTGTGACGATGGCGATACAGCAGTAGTTAAATCAGAATTACCACCCAAACTCAACCAGGCAGGAGGGATCGGGTAGGAAATCTGGTCTATTGTTTTCTCCTTATCGGAGGAAGAGCTGTGCTCCTGGTGATGCTGGAGCAGGAGGCAGAGGAATGTAGAGCTGAGAGGAAGGGGGGCCCTCCTCACCGTGGCTTTCACTTTGCTTAAGACTCGGTTCTTTGCCCTGCACCCTTGAACAAGATGAACCTTGCACACAAGTGCATGCGGCAAGAGACCCCACTTTCATCGGCTGGCTCCCTGGGCCAGCCGTCTGCCACATCTGATTGGGGAGCAGAGTTGAAATTAAATAGCTGTGGCATCACTTCCCCACTGCCCAAGAAACCCAGTGAAGGGTGAGGCTGCTGGCTGTGGCCGTTTCCGGGGCAGACCATTCTGCGCTAACGCAGCAGAAACAAGCGGGACGGCGAAACTGGGAGACGCATTTTCTGTTTCTTCGTGGAGGGACCTCAAGGAAAGACAACATCCCATAACAAAGGGAGTAAAAGAAATCAGAATCATGTTCATTTGATGACGTCTCTGTCAGCTCAAAGTTTCCCAGACAGAGGAGCATGGAAAACTCTGAAAAGAGTTAGGAGAAGAGCAGCTGGAAATAAGGAAAAGGGCTTATGCTGAGACCAACACCAAAATGCAACAGCAGCAGAATTCACCCACAGCATCGAGATGCAATGGTCAGCTGGACCCAACAGCCTGCCTGGGACAGAAGGCATAGCTGGACCAGGAGCAAAGGAATCTTAGTTCTAGTCCTGCCCAGAACCAGAAGGGGGCAGGGGTAGAGATGGAGCATGCTCTACAAAGGTGGGGATTTTCAGCAGTTTCTTCCATATTCTGTGTTGATGTAGATGAAGAGACATGAGAGGGCGTCAGTGTGAAGGCAAGACCACAGGAGGCACAGAGAAAGCAGTCCAAAGGCGGGAAGGGCCCCCTCAGCTCTCCCCCACAGTGGGGCCTGTAAGGTAGCTGGGCAAGGTCTCAGAGAACACGAGCTGGGGTTCAAATTTCACCACCATTTGGCCTCAAGCATAGAAATAAGAGTTTCCAATATGCAAGGTGCCCCTCTAGGTACTGCTAAGATGTCAGAAGGGGCAAGGAGGGGAATAATGCTGCTGTGTTGGGACCAGATCTGACGGAGTGTCACTTTCGTGTACACTACCTCACAGCAAGCCACTGAGCTCAGTAGGGCTTTCCTTGTCTTACAGAGGAGCCTCAAACAGTGGTGGAGAAGGAGTCGGTGTAATGTGTTTCTCATTCTCTTCCTACACCTCTCCTGAATTTAGCTGGAAATGGGTCAATACGCAGAGAAACTCAGGCGTTTCTTGAAGCTGATGTTTCAACAAATCTAAAGACTGTAACATGGAAAAAGGAAATAAACATACTCTGGTGTCTGCACACATCGCCATAGCCCAGGGGTGGACGTTGTCTTGACAGCTCCTTTGCTCTGCTTCTGGACCAAAGGGGTTGCATGACTCTGCCACTAGCAGAGAGCTGGTCAGTTGCAGAGTACAGATTTGGGACTTTTCCCGAAACACAGTTTAAGAAGTCTGGACTCTATTCTGTAAGCAGTGGGGAGTCAAAAAAAAACCTTCTGAGCAGAAGAGGAACTGGATTGGATTCCCTGCATGTAGGGGAGGTGGGCAGGAAGGACAAAACTCAGGTTTGAAAAGCTGGTGGGAAGAGGTACCTGGAGCAGTCAAGATGAGAGGTGATGAACAGGTGATGAAAGCGGAAAGGGACAATGGATAGAAATTTCCTTACAGCCCAGCCTTCAAACAGCCCACGTGATTAACCCGTGTAGATGTGCTTGCATGATATGGTCCCGTTAGTCGGAGCATGCATTTAGCAGGATTCTCCTAGAGATAATGGCTTCCAGCCAAAGGGCTACTCGAGGTGGACTATGTCCCCCAGGGGCAGCTGGGTGAGGAAATCTCTCTGGGAAGGGAGGTGCTGGAGGCTCCCCAGCCCTGGTAAAGTGTCTCTGGCTTTCCTTAGCTGGGTGAGGCCCATCACCAGAGAGCACCTTTTCCACCCACGTCAACCAAAGTCTCCTGGGAAATGGAGAGAGGGACGTTCCTGCTGTTCCAGCGTCTGAGTCCTAGTCTTTCCCCTGGTGCCCGCCTTCCGATCCAGCGGCAGTGTTTAGCCAGCAAAGCCTTCCTTGCTGGGTCTCTGAAAAACAGGCAGAATCATGTCCTGCTTCTGAGGGACTATTATAAAAGCACTTTGATGATTAAGTTTTTTAATGTGCAGAATAGATTTTAAAATTGTCAGTCCTATCACCCAGCCCCATCCCTGGGCTTCACTCAGAGCTAACCCTGTGCCCTCCCTTCTCCATCTATCACAGACATAAAAGCTGGTCAAAGATCCACTCGCTCCTCCCGCCCCCATAATTATCGCCATAGTTCTAGCTGTCAAGAGATCTTGCTACAGAAAAAAAGGCTATAATTCAGTATTAGCTTACTGGAAAACACTAGTGGGAGTTGAAATCACAAGTAGGCAGAGAATAAAGTAGAACCAAAATTCATCATGAAGTCATTTTCGCCTCCCACATTCCACTATGATCCAGACAATAACCTCTATTTGTGAAGAACATAAAGATTTGCTCCTGCACATCATAGGAAAAACATTGTGATGGTTGGTTGCTGCTATTTTTTGTGTATGTGTGTGAGGAGGACTAGCCCTGAGTTAATATCCAATGCCAATCCTCCTCTTTTTGCTGAGGAAGACTGGCCCTGGGCTAACATCCATGCCCGTCTTCCTCCACTTTATATGGGACGCCGCCACAGTGTGGCTTAACAAGCGGTGCATCGGTGTGTGCCCGGGATCCGAACCGGCGAACCCTGGGCCACGGCAGCGGAGCGCGCGCACTTAACCACTTGCGCCACCAGGCTGGCCCGCTGCTACTTTTTTGAGTGTCAAGATTGTCATTCCTCCCCTGAAAAAGAGCAGTATATTTTCGAAACGCTCTGATCTCTTATCAGAAATGCTCTGATCTCTTATAGCTCACTTTGAAGAAATGATGTTTGGACTGGATTCCAAAAGCAGGCAACATGGATAAGTGGCAATTCTCTGCCTCTAAGAACCGTGGCAAATGCTGCAGAAGAGCTTTGGCCGGGACTTCAACAAGAGGTTCCCCGGAAGCTGGTAGGTGCCTACCCGTCCCCTGACAGGGAGGCGTGGAGGGAAGCAGCTCCTGGAGGTGGCTGGCTGGCTTCGGGCACACAGAAATTCGGAGACAGCAGTTTTAAAAGTAGAAAGCTAAGTCTGCAAATGTGGCCAAGTCATCTTAATTAAGGCCTGAGCCTCTTCATTGAAAAGAAACAGCACCGGAGTTTGGAAATCCAATAGAAGTTGCCACAACGAGCTGGAAAGAACGGAGGGCACTGGCTGGATATGCCGCTAAAGGCACATGTGATTTTTGGTTGCCTTTTCCTAAAGGTAGTCTCAGACTCAGGCCAAGTGGCTGATGCCAAGGGAGGCAGTTTAGCGAGAGCCAGTGACTGGTGCACAAACCCCATTGGCCTTAGCCTTACCAGGGGCTGTCCCTCTTTGTTACCAACCCCGCAATGAGTCCCCCAAATTCTTCTTCCTCACTCCAAGCTTTCATATCACCCCTTGCTCAAAACCCTCCAATGGCTTCCTGCTGCACTTAGACCAGCAGCCAACCCACCCCCCTTGCCAAGGCCTGCAGAGTCCCCACCCTCCAAACTCGCACCTACCCATTCCCCTGTGTTCCTTCCATTCCAGCAACTCTGGACTTTCTGTTCTATGAACACAGCAAACTTGCTCCTGCCTCACGGCCTTTGCACTTGCAGTTTCCTCCTCCTGGATTGCTCTTCTCTCAAATCATGTTGCTGGTTCCTTCCCACCATTCAGTTCAAACATTAGCTGCTCGTAGAAGCCTTTCTGACGTTCCCTATATAAAATATCCCTTCCTCCCTCCATAACTCTCTAATCACTATCTTGTTTTTGTTTCTTTTTCTCATCAATATCTGACATTGCTATATTTCTTTACTTGTTTATTTTTCTGTCTCTCCACAGTAGAATATCAGCTCCTTGAGAACAGAGACCTCACCTCTCTGGTTTACCACTCAGTCCCTATCCCCTACAACAGTGCTTAATCAATACTTTTGAATGAATGAATGAATTTGTTAGGAGACTCACAATTATTAAAAATCTAAAAATAAATCTTTAAAAACCTCAGCAGTCAGGCGAGTACATGTGTACATACGCCAACCTGGCAGTGCTCTACAGAGAATTCTGCACACATCTCCATCAGAGCCGTCACTGCACCTCTAGCCCCGCTGTGCTCCCGGCTGGCACCGGACAGAAGACAGAGATAACTTGTAGGATGTTGCTTTACAGCAAAACCAGAGGTTCTAGTTTCCACTCCCCAGAGCCCCTGACATTCATTCGCGGGCATTTTTACCCAGAGATGCATCCTGCAGTCAGCCCCATTAATATCCTACATAAACAAGCCACAAGGGGCATCCCTTGGAGAGTCTTTAAAAAAACATCTCAAGTAGTCTGTGCACAGCAGTAATCTCAAAGTCAGAGTGAGGCCACTGCTGGGGAGAGAGGAGTCCATGAGAAAAAGGAGAGGTTGGAACTGGGCTCTCATTCAGAAGTCCCCTTACCTCACTATCATTCTTACACATCCAATTAGACGTTGTCCTAGGCTGCCACACACCCCAGCAAACACAAATGAGGTGGCTTTTCTAGTTATGACGCAGATTGTGAGCACGCTCCCTGGAGCGTATTCTGCTCCATCCTGTGTCAGTGATCCAGAAAGAAAGGTGGGAAGAGATGGAACCAAATGGGGCCAAACTCATGGATTGGGTGTGGCTCCCTTTAGAGTAATTCTAAAACAAATAAAAGTGGATGCTTTGTAGAAAGAAGGGCATGTGGTCTGTCTGTTCCTGTGGCTCCCTCCAAGACTAACTGATTTCTGTTGGTGACAGAATTTCCTCAGTGGTGATACAGATGTATGTGGTACCTCTGTGGAGCCGTACCAAACAACAAAGAAACTATTCAGGAGATGTAAAATGATAATGATAATGACAGTAATAATAACTCAGCTGTTTTCCCTAGGAACTGTTGGTAAGAACTCCAGGAGACAGCTGTGCACAGACCTCACCATGAGCACCGAGACCCTTGACATCATTCGGCTATCTCTGCAGGCACAGAGCGGCCTGGCGCTGCAAGAGGCAGGCTTTCAGAGGGGAAACTAGAGAACTCCAGGGTCTGATGGTCGTGGAACCTCTAAATTCAGGGTCACTGCTTCCCCTCGCAGTGTGACAGAGGTCAAGGGGCATTTATATAGAAAGCATTAAAATTATCGGGGTGGAATGGATCAAAGTCAACATTTCTTCCCCAAATGTAAGAAAAAACAAAACATTTAGAAGGCCAGACCCACTCAGAAGGGCAGCCCTGCCCTTTACTTGCCCCCTTCACCACCAGTCAGCCAGCACTTAAGCACACGTCATGTGCAAGGCACCCTGTTGTGTGCTAGGTACTCAATGATAGACACGACTGACAAGTTTCTGCCTCATCTACAGCTCTCATTCCAGTGTAAGCCTGTCTTTTTTTAAAGACAACTTTATTGAGACATAATCCACATACCATACAATTCACCCATTTCGGGTGTACAATTCAATGGCTTTTCATATATTCATGGAATTGTTCAACCATCACCACAATCGATTTTAGAACATTTTCATTACCCTAACAAGTAGTGTAAAGCCTTAAGGAGCAAATCACTCAGTCGATTATTGAGTTACAATCGTGAGCATTGCTTCTACCTCTCTGAAAGAATGAAGCACATAACAAGAGGACCTCTCTGGTCTTGCGGCTCCAAGAAGGCTCTGTGCAAAGTGACATTTGAATTGCGAGCTGATGGATGAGGAGGAGAGAGTCAGGCAGAAGGAGTGGAGCGAGGAGGAGGCAGGCAAAGCAAGAGCAAAGGCTCTGTGGTGAATCTGAGGAACTGAAGGAAGAATTTTGAATTTTGTCTTAGAACAATTGGTTTTCTATTTTTCAAGACATTTAAGTCTCCCTGCTCTCTCTTCATCCACTCCTCACACTCATGCTCCGATTTTCATTTTGAAAGTGTATCTCCTGCTGATGGCTGGAGAATGGCTCGGAGGGAGGCGGGAGCGAAAGCAGGAAGACAGGAGCCCATCACAGGAGTCCAGCTAAGAGGTGATGGTGGCCTAAGTCGGGGAGTTGGCAGTAGAAGCGAGAGCAGAGAGCTGATTCCAGATTTGTTAGGACCTGAACTGAAAGACCTTCGTGATTGATTGACCGTGGGAGGGATAAATCCCAAACAGGATGCCTCTGCAGCTGGGTATACGGGCTATGGAAGGAAAACTGGAAGAAAATTAGGGTTTTAGGAGTTGAGAGATCATTACAGATTCAACACTGGATAACGACAGTGAAGCGTCTACAGACTGGGCTGTAGGTGTGAGTAGGTGTGAGTCTGGCGTCAGAGGTGAGATCTGGGGTGGAGACACAAACGCTGGGGTCATTGTTGCACAGCAGGCTGTTGACCACTGGTGTCCCGCAAGCAGGTGACACCCAGGGAGAGACAACGAAGTACAGAAGGGGCCTCAGGCGAAGCCAAGGGGAGGTCCAACATCGTAATGGTGGGTAGAAGAGGAGGAGCTGGTGAAAGAGGCTGAGAAGAGCTGCCAGCGAGGAGGTAAACCAGCAGTGTGGTGACCTGGAAACCAAGGGAAGATGGCGCTTTAAGGTGGGAGAGGCTCTTTGTTTAAACACTGCTGAGACACGAGGCCTAAAATAACGTCCTTTGGACTTGGTGACTTGAAAATTATTGGTGACCTTAGCAAGAGTCATTTCAGTGACAGACAGGGAGGTCAAAAAATTGAACGTGTGTGAATCGTTTTGAGAAATTTGGCTGGGAATGGGAGGAGAAAGACGGTGTGATGAAGGGCCAGGGGGGTGAGGGAGGAACGTCTGTTTTAACATGGGGGAGATGTAAGCAAATGTTAATGCTAACAGGAAGGGTTCAGTGAGGAGTAGAAAAGAGAGGAATGACTGATGGGTAAGGCACCTGAGAAGACGGGAGTGGGTGGGATCCCAGCATAGCTGCAGCGTGGGCCTCAGCAGGAAGGGAAACCTGCTTCTGCCCTGAGGAGCCTGAAGCAAACCCTGGTCTCAGTTATAGCCAGGAATGAACCCGAGCCACACTGGGAGCCGGGGCGTGTTCTCCAAAAGCCTCACTGGGCGTCGTGTGCTCTTTACTGTGCACTGGGTGTGGGATGAGCGTTCTTGTTCTGGCCTGCTGCCCCCGCCAAACACAAACACATGCACACACACACATGCACACGCACTCATTAAACATGTTCTGGAAACAGGAGCCTCATAGAAGGAACCCTACCTCCCCTTCCTCTCTGAAGCCCTTCTCCTTGCACAGCTGAGACCTCTGTTTATACTTCACACATCAGAACACCCTTTCTCCATCCCTCCTGCTCTCAGCGTTCATCCTTCACCTCCTCAGGACGATAATAAATGGCCAAGTCAATTGAGACATAATTAACAGCAAAAGGGAGGTCAGAAGTATAACATCACTCCAGGGATGGAGTCACCGCAAGACATTCTTTTCCCAGAGGCAACAAGACAGGCACGAAGAGGAACGGTGGTGACAGAGCAGAGCAGCAGCTGCCTGACGCCCTGCAGCTTCTGACCTAGAGAATTCATGGAGCCTCAGGCCTGACCTGTGAGGGAGGTGGCTGTCCCCATCTCTCGTCACAGAGTTCAGATGGAGGGGCCTTGGGCGCAGTTCCAGAGTGGTCAGCAGGGGTAAGCACTGGGCCAGCATTGGGCCACCGCTCTAGGTGGAGGGGACCGCCCCAGAGCAGGGCCTCAAAGGTGGTGAGGATAAAACGGGATGATGCTGGGAAAGGTGCTTGAACAGGTGACTAATATCGTCATGACTCACTAATGTTGGAGGATCTGGTGAAGATTCACGTAGACCTCTGGCCTGTAAGGGAGCTTTGGACCAAAGGCCCATGCAGTCACTGTTGTCACACCAGCATGGACATATTTAAGTCAGGCTCCCATATGTACAACGATACAAGGCCTGTATATAGTTAAAACTTCATTTTTATACATCACGTGACGGAATAACTACCACGCAGGCCTGTCATTTTACACCAGGCCACCCTCAATAATGATATACTATATAGTGAACTGTTACACTTTTCAGTGACCTTTCTCACTTATTGCCCCAGTTTTTCTCCACAATGACCCTCTGAGATGTGGTGGGTAACTATGGGTTCCCCTCATGCATCTGATGAGGAGAGGGGAGCCGGGAGACCTCTGGATGAGCACGTGTTTCCTCCAGTTACTAGTAACGCAGGGTGACTAAAGGCAACTCTTCGCTCCAGCCAACACTGCACACTGCTGCCTTGGGCCTCTCCTTAGTTAAAGGATCTAAGGAAAATCTCACTGGCATAATGTATTTTAACCAAACAGTTGCCAACTAAGCTCCTGTCAAGGATTTGGGGCACTGGGCCAAAAGTAGAAGGAACTGTGTTGGGCTCATCCTCCACCTCCACAACAGAGAAGATTCACGGCTCTGCCCTTGACACGTTGTGAGAACCACTTAACTAACTGTATTTGGCAGTGGGATAGATCTAGGGACAGAAAGTGACTCTCTCATCCCCTGCCAGTGGGGGAACTCAGGCAGAACAAGAGAACCCAAAAGGATGTCTGGAGTGTGAAAGGGAGGGGGAAGAAACATACTGATTCAGAGCAGTATCACTGTGGAAGCAGTCCCACAGTATGATTACGATGTCCTTCAAGGATTCTTGACTCCCCAGGATAGCATCGTTTCTCTCCTAAGGCGGCAAGAAATATCTTGATAACCCCATCGAGGTCATATTCTTTTTAATGGGGGCCCACGGCTGGTGGGAGGTGTACCATGGACTGTAATGTGAATGTAAAATGTGCCCTTCCCTCACCGAAGAGGTGCACTTCCAGGCAGTCCTGAGCTGTTAGAACCATTCTGCATGAGTACAACCCACCCTGTTTCAAAAAACACCACTCCAGCCAGCTTCTCCTCTAATCTTGGGAGGTGGGCTAGAGACTCGGAGAAGCTCCCCCCCCCCGGGATCCTTCCAGGGCCTGGCTACAGTCTCTGCTTCCTCCTTCCCCTGACCCCTCCACAGTGTCCATCAGGAGTTACAGCTCCACGTGGGGCCTCACCAGGACCAGGGCAGGGGCACAGGTAGGAAAGCTTCTGTCTCATCACTTCCTGCTCATGGCATACAAACACCATGGTTTAAACCAAATCGAGGGTTTTGTTTTGAAACCATGGATATTAAAATATGTTAAGTCTCAGATGGGAGAGATGTTTACAAGCCCTGCTGTTCCTGTCAATCAAATGAAAATGAAAACACAACACACGAAAATCTATGGGTTGCAGCAAAAGTGGTACTAAGAGGGAAGTATATAGCAATACAGGCCTACCTCAAGAAAGAAGAAAAATTTCAAAGCGACAAACTATTGCTAAACTAAAAAGAACAAGAAAAAGAACAAATGAAGCCCAAAGTCAGTAGAAGAAAGGAAGTAATAAAAATGAGAGCATAAATAAATAAAAATAGAAACTAAAAAGGCAACAGAGAGGATTAGTGAAGCTAAGAGCTATCTCTTTGAGAGATAAACAAAATTGACAAATCCTTAGCCAGACTCACTAAGAAAAAAAGAAGGCTCAAATAAATAAAATCAGAAATGAAAGAGGAGAAATTACAACAGATACCTCAGAAATACAAAAGATTTTAAGAGAATACTGTGAAAAGCTATATGTCAACAAATTGGATAATTTTGAAGAAATGGATAAATTCTTAGAATCATACAACTTCCCAAAAATGAATCAAGAAGAAATAGAGAATCTGAACAGACAAATCACTAGTGAAGAGACTAAAACAGTAATCAAAAAACTCCCAAGAAACAAAAGTCCAGGACTAGATGGCTTCTCTGGTGAATTCTAGCAAACATTCAAAGAAGATTTAATACCTATACTTCTCAAACTCTTTCAAAAAATTGAAGAGGAAGGGATGTTTCATAATTCATTTTACAAGGCCAACATTACCCTGATACCAAAACCAGACAAGGACAACCCCAAAAAGGAACATTCCAGGCCAATATCATTGATGAACACAGATCCAAAACTCCTCAACAAAATATTAGGAAAACAAATACAACAATACATTAAAAGGATCATACACCATGATCAAGTGGGATTTATTCCAGGGAAGCAGGGATGGTTCAACATCTGCAAATCAATCAACATGATGTACCACATTAACAAATGAAGAATGAAAATCACATGATCATCTCAATAGATAAAAATAAAGCATCTGACAAGATGCACCATCCACTTATGATAAAAATTCTCAATAAAATGGGTATAGAAAGAAAGAACTTCAATATAATTAAGGCCATGTACAACAAACCCACAGCCAACACGATACTCAATGGTGAAGAAATGAAAGGTATCCCTCTAAGAACAGGAACAAACAAAGATGTGCACTCTCATCACTCTTATTTAACATAGTATTAGAAGTCCTAGCCAGAGAAATTAGGCAAGAAAAAGAAATAAAAAGGATCCAAATCGGAAAGGAAGAAGTAAAACTGTCACTATTTGTGGATGACATGATTTTATATATAGAAAACCCTAAAGAATCCACCAAAAAACTATTAGAAATAATTAACAAATACAGTAAAGTTGCAGGGTACAAAATCAACATACAAAAATCAGTTGTATTTCTATACACTAACAATTAACTAACAGAAACAGAAATCAAGAATACAATCCCATTTACAATCACAACAAAAAGAATAAAATAGTAGGAATAAATTTAACCAAGGAGGTGAAAGACCTAAACACTAAAAACTATAAGACATATTGGAAGAAATCAAAGACGACATAAAGAAATAGAAAGATATTCCATGTGCATGAATTGTAGGAATAAATGCAGTTAAAATGTCCATACTACCTAAAGCAATCTAGAGATTCAATGCAATCCCAATCAGAATCCCAATGACATTCTTCACAGAAATAGAACAAATAATCCTAAAATTTATACGGAACAAAAGACCCTGAATAGCCAAGCACTGAGAAAAAAAGAACAAAGTTGGAGGTGTCACACTCCCTGACTTCAAAATGTACTACAAAGCTATAGTAATCAAAACAGCATGGTACTGGCAGGAAAACAGACACACAGATCTATGAAACAGAACTGAGAGCCCAGAAATACCACACATCTATTGACAGCTAATCTTTGACCAAGGAGCCAAGAACACACAATGGAGAGAGGAAAGTCTGTTCAATAAATGGTGCTGGGAAAACTGGACAGCCACATGCAAAAGAATGAAAGTAGACCATTATCTTACACCATGCACAAAAATTAATTCAAAATGGACTAAATTTAAGACCTGAATGTAAGACCTTGAATCTAAGACCTGCAACCATAAAACTCCTAGAAGAAAACACAGGCAGTATGCCCTTTGACATGGGTCTTAGGAGTATCTTTTTGAATACCATGTCTCCTCAGGCAAAAGAAACAAAAGGAAAAATAAACAAATGGAAATACATGAAACTAAAAAGCTTCTGCGCGGCAAAGGAAACCATCAACAAAATGAAAAGACAACCCACCAATTTGGAGAAGATATTTACAAATCATATATCCAATAAGGAGTTGATATCCAAAATATATAAAGAATTCATACAGCCCAACAACAGAAAAACAAACCACCTGATCAAAAAATGGGCAGAGGATCCAAACATACATGTTTCCAAAGAAGACATACAGATGGCCAGTAGGTACATGAAAAGATTTCAATATCAGTAATTACTAAGGAAATGCAAATCAAAACCACAATGAGACATCACTCCATGCCCATCAGAATGGCTATTATTAGAAAGACAAGAGGGGCTGTCCCGGTGGTGCAGTGGTTAAGTGCGCGCGCTCTGCTGTGGCGGCCCGGGGTTCGCCGGTTCAGATCCCGGGCACACACCGACACACAGCTTGCTAAGCCATGCTGTGGTGGCATCCCATATAAAGCAGAGGAGGATGGGCATGGATGTTAGCCCAGGGCCAATCTTCCTCAAGAAAAAAGGAGAGGATTGGCATTGGATGTTAGCTCAGGGCTAGTTCTCCTCACAAAAAAAAAAAAAAGACAAGAAACAACAAGTATTGGAGAGGATATGGAGAAAAGGGAACTCATACACTGCTGGTGGGAAAGTAAATTGGTGCAGCTACTGTGGAAAACAGTATGGAGATTCTTCAAAAAATTAAAAATAGAACTACCATATGATCCAGCTATTCCACTTCTGGGTATTCGTCCAAAGAACATGAAAACACTAATTCAAAAAGATATATGCACCCCTATGTTCATTGCAGCATTACTCACAATTACCAAGACTTGGAAAAACATAAGGGCCCATGAACGAATGAATGGATAAAGTAGATGTGGTATATATACACGACAGAATACTACTCACTCATACAAATGATGAAATCTTGCCATTTGTGACAACATGGTTGGACCTTGAGGATATTATGCTAAGTGAAATAAGTCATACAGAGAAAGCCAAGTACCTTACGATTTCACTCATATGTGGAAGATAAACACACAGATACAGAGAACAGATTGGTGGTTACCAGAGGGGAAAGGGGTGGGGGGAGGGTGAAAGGGGTAAAAGGGCACACTTGTATGGTGATGGATGGCATCTAGACTTTTGGTGGTGAACACAATGTAGTCTATACAGAAGTTGAAATATAAGGATGTACACCTGCAATTTATATGATGTTATAAACCAATATTACCTCAATAAAAAAAAATTTTTCTTAATCAAGTAATATATTCCCAAATCTTGGCTAAGGCCTGTAACAATATGTTTAGATCGAGTATGTCTTAGGGAAGGACAGTTTTTAGAAAGTGATTATCGGGGCCGGCCCCATGGCTTAGTGATGAAGTGCGCACGCTCCGCTGCTGGTGGCCCGGGTTTGGATCCCGGGCGCTCACCGACGCACCACTTCTCCAGCCATGCTGAGGCCGCGTCCCACATACAGCAACTAGAAGGATGTGCAACTATGACATACAACTATCTACTGGGGCTTTGGGGGAAAAAATAAATAAAATTATAAAAAAAAAAAAGAAAGTGATTATCATTTTTATGATTTTTATATAAGTGTAAACTTAAACTGTTTTATCTTATAATCCCTTGCCTCATTCTCATTAGCTAATGAACACTATAGAATATAAAATATTTCACTGAGAAACAGAAATGCATTGTGTAAGTAGAGACTTTTTAATGAAAAGCAATTTAGTCACATCGACAGTTTTAAAATGCTACAGTGCTGCAGTAAACATCAAATCTTAATCAGCTCTTGTTAGGATACACTTCTAGAATAGAAATTATTACATTAAAAAGTGTATGGTAAAAGAAACCTTGATATAGCCTAATGAAGAAACATTATATAGACATTTAAAATAATATTTTATAGAAATAATATGAAGAATAACTATGATAGTATAAATAAATGTTAGTGAACGCAAAACTGAATATCCAATAATGGCTGTAACCACATAATAAGAAAGCCTATGCACAGTAATAGCCAAAATGTTGAAAACGTAATGTTTTCCTCCAGACTTTTCAGGATTTTTCACATTCTCTTTGACGAGAAATTAATATTATTTATAAAATGAGTTATTTGGAATAAAATAAAAATAGCAATATTTATTTAGCTCTTATAATGTGTCAGACATTTTGTTAAGAGCTCTACACACATTATCATTTAATCATATATGACTACCATGAGTTAGGAATTATTATCCCTACATAATAGACGAAAAATTGAGGTGTAAAGAGATTAATTAAATTGTCCAAGGTCACACAGTTAAGAAATAGAAGAGACTGGTTTTATAGCTAGGCCTATATGATGGAAAGCTACTTTCATGTATCACCTTCTTAAAAATAAAAATTTATTATATATATATGTGGTATTCTTTAATCTTCAGGAAAATAATTTGTGGAAAATTTCATGGACCTGTATTTTCACAAAACAAAGTACGAAATCTCCTTTTCTCCATTAATTTGAAAAATGAGAGACCAACAAGTATATATGTTTTTAGCCCAGATCTCTATAAATCTGTACATGATTTAGTAAATAAGTACTGACATTCATCATAAATTTAGAACCTTTGCAGCTTGGAAAATAAGCTCTTATGATTAAAAAGAATTCCTTTCTTTTTGGCCTTTTCTCCAAAGACTGTCAAAGTAGATCAATCCATTTTAATTGACATATGAAATGTGCTAGTCTACTTCTCAGATTTAAAGTTTGGGTTCACTGAAAACAACAAATGTGAAACAATTCTTTCAAGGATGCTTCAACACACATGATCTGATCTATCACGATAATTATGCCATAAATGTAAAATACTGCTTCAAGTAGCTGACCAAAATTACTCATATTGTGTTCACCAGTATGATGGCAAAAATACATGGAACTCTCCAAGAACCTTATGAGAGAACGTCACACCTCAGGGAAGGAGGGGCTCCCAAGGCCCAGTCCTCTGGTTTAGAAGAGGGCAGCTCTTTACAATATGGCTCATTAAATAAGAGGGGGTTAGAATAGGACTAAATAGGATAGGTTTTTCATCAAAGTTCAACAGACCTTTAAAAACTGTTAATAGATTCAAAATAAGAACAAAAAGGGGGAAGGAAATAGGGAAGTCCCAGGTAAGTTTCTAGATTTATTTATATTTATGAATAAATATGATTTTTTTTCTCAGAGTAAAATGCCAGGAGTATAGGCAGGCTCAGTGGCTTGGACCAGAGCAGGGGCACAAATTGAGACCTGTAGTAGATTCGGTAAAACAATACTAGATCATAATATTCCTTGTACATCTTTATTCTGGACCACAAACCTTGCTTTCTTATTTGAATCTGTTGTTCCTCTTTTACATTTCAGCCATAACTATAAGAAGTCTTCATCTTGTATGTGAAATATTTCATTATATCTCATGCCTATTATTAGAACTTCTAATTTTAATAAGTTCAGTGGGTTAATTAGAAGGATGCTATTAAATGTCTTTAAGCTCATTTTTTTTTACTTCCAATTTAACTTTTCTCAGTTCTGGATATTTCTGAGCAAGGCATTTAATCTTCATTGGCTCTGGTATAAATACTAGTTGACAGGAGACTTTCATTTCCCTTAAAGACTGCAGACAGTATTACCTGAAAAGAACCTCTGTGTAGCTGTCGCATGTGCAGCCTAGGCTTTCAGAAGCAGTTCTGATGCCTTAACTATTTTATTCTGTTTTATTATGATAATCATAAGAATGTCTGTTCAGTACTCAAATTCACTCTCATGCCTATAGATAAATTTGGCTTTCTGGTTCCTCAAAAACACTTTCTTTCTTTGCCAAACTAATGAAGTAGATGTTTTCTTTTAACTCTTTAAGTAGAAATTATGTCTCAAATGGGTTAAACTATTTGAGAGCATTAGAACAAAGTGAACCAAATAAAACTGAGCCACGTGCAAAATTTACTTAAATCGTCAAAGATTAATAAACCTTTAAGAACTGTGAATAGATTTGAAACAAGAATAAAAGAGGGACATCGGTATAGGCTCATGTTGCAGGATTGCTATATAACAAATCTACTAAATTAGGAGAGGCTTATACCCTTTCTTGGATTGCAGCAATCTCACTTCCTGAACAGATGGTCTTCCACCATTTAATCGCTCTTTAACTCCCTACAATCTGCCTTCTGGGCACACTATCCACTAAAATCACTCAAAGGTCACCAATAACCTGGATCATGGAAGCCAGCAACAGAAGTGCTAGAAAGAGATTTACGAATCAAACCCAGCCAAATAATTTTATGGATTAGAGAACTACACTCCAGATACATTAGGAGACCTTCCCCAGATTACACTGCGGGTGAATCGTGCGAGGTCTGAAGACCAGCACCTGAATTTCTGCCAGTGCTGTGCTGTTCCTCCCGGCCAACAAGGTAGTCAAAAGCCTTCTTGAACCACCAACTCAAAGTCAAAATTCTCCACACTTTCACATCCACTGACACTGTTTTACCTTCTCACTAGACTCCTTTGTCCTGCCCTCCTTGAACATCCCTTTACTCCATCATCTGCATTACCCACACCCTGGCAAAGAACTAAGCCTCAACCCTGGCCTCCCAAGAACTTTCTGCTCATCGTTTCAAATTCTACCATAAGCCATGTTCAATAGCAACACAACCTTCTACCTTTTCTTTTCATTAACTACTGGGCACCTCGATTAACTACCACGTCTGCATTGGAACTATCAAAATGCAAATATTAATAATAGCTAACATTTGTTGAGTGCTTAACTACAAACTAGGAGCTGTTTTAAGCTCTTTACCTGTATTAACTCATTTAATCCTCACAACTCTTGAGTATTATTCTGATTTTACATGCGAGGAAACTAAGGCATAACAGAGGTTAACCAACTTGCCCAAACTTGGATTCAAACCCCTATACTGTGCCTCCAGAGGCTGTGCTCTACACTGTTTTGCTAGGCAGAAGGTCTAGCAATATGAAATCTCTCCTATTTATATTCTTGAATATTAACACAGCATTTTCATATCATAGTGTTTTTTTTTCTGTGACTCGTCCTTTGATGTTAGAATGGCTTATTTATGTAAAAATTCTGTTGCATTCAACATCAATTTCAAGAAACAACATCAAATTTTCTCAAGTTGGTTTAAAAATGAAGAAAAGAAACCCAATTCCTGGCTGGTCTTATGCTACTGCCTGTTAAATATGTTAGTTTCAGACAGAATCCTGCAAACATTTAAAAAGGTATGAAGTGTGTTTTCCTATTTAACCACTAATCCTCTGTATTTTGATTAGTATAATACACATTTCAAAAGAAAGTCCATTTGCTCTACAACTCCAGAAACCTACCCCTGGTTGCTATAAATGGATGTCCTCTGTAAGGTCACCTTATCCCCAGTGGACAACTGCAATGTAGAATACAAAGAATCAGTGAAATGTACATGGTCTGCTGCTTACACTTTCTGCACCAGTCAAATCTCTTCCAGATATGAATGAGCAGCAAAGGCTGGAAACAAACACAGCCTTCAAGAAACCATTATCTGATGTTAACATGGCAGAGTCACTGCAGTGCGAACAACGAAAGTCTCATCGACAGATAATCAGTAGGTAGTCAGCACCAGAATTACTGAGGCAACAGAAAACGATGAACATCTACCGACAACAAGTTAGGGTGAAAGGAGAGGGAGAGTAAACACTCAAAGAAGCTTGCTAGCCTCCTGAAAGTGTTTTCCTTTGGACAAGGAAGAAGAAAATCCCTAATAAAATTACTAATTATTAGACTGTGGACTTGGTCTCATCCTAGTGCTAACAGGGAAGAAGAAAGAAGCTAACAGTTAGACCCTTTTAACATGATCAACCCCATGAGGTGACATCTCTGCATCTAATTCTTCAGATCATTTCCACAGCCCTCTCAGTGTGCTAAGGCACAGGTGCAACTATTTTTCTGTGATGTAATATTGAGCCAGCCTGTTCAGTTAATAAGCTATTTCCTTTGTTAATTCCTTCACACCATTACAAAAATCATTGCTTCCAAATGCTTGACATCCCCTCCCCCTTTCCTTCTTCAGGTAACACCTTCATATTGGTTATGCCACTTGACAACTGTGTGACCTTGGAAAAATTACTTAACCCTTCTGAGACTCACATTAGCTATTTGCAAAATGGGTATAATAATATATATTTCAGAAAAGTGTTAAAATCAGATATAATACATACAATACATATAAAATACCCATACCGTAGGAGCACAATCAATAGTGGCTATTCTTATTTCTCTCATTTCCTTTCTCTTGCCCTGACAAATACCAGACTAGGCTGATAGAACACAAAGAAGAACAAGACACATTCTCTACCGTGAGGAGCCTTGCCAGGCCACAACTACGACAGTGTGACAAGTGTTGTAACATGGAGTGCGTAAAGAGCTATAGGAAAGCAGGCTTAGTGGCACAGCTGCCAAACCCACATGACTTGTTTCCAGGGAGTTGTTTATAGGATGATTGGATAATATGGTCTTTTGTATAATTTATCTTCTCTAAATCAAATGTGACATAGGAAAGTGGGAGCAAGAAGAGCAGGCATTGTGACCCTATTTATAAGAATAAAGGACAGACTAATTAACAGGTTGGGGTTAATTATTTTCTTTCAAGTATTTCTTTATCAGATAATATGAATAATTTTGGCATTTAATTTACTTGGTTTGCATCTACTTGGGGTCATCACAACTGTTTAATGAACATTTACTCTGCTTAAATCCCAGTGTTAGGTTTATCAACCCAGATCTGTGGAGCATAGAGGGTAGCTGGAGAGCAAAACACTCACAGAAACAATGAGATAAGACTCAAGCAAAGGAGGTAAGGCTTAGGTTTCTAGTTCCAGAGAGCAAAGTGAGCACATGCACTCAATTCTCATTCCTCCTCAGACCCCACAGAAATGACCATAAAGATGTTAATAATAAATAAAAAAAACTAAAGCCACAGCAATGAAGAGAAAACATCAAATAAGATATTTCAGCACATTTCTAGTATAAGAGACGGCAAATGGAAGTGCACTAATGCATAAAGCAGAGCAGAGGAAGCCCATATATCCCAAACTATACCACTTAGAATATCACCAAAATGCTGCCACAGGTGTGGGAGTTGATCCACCAAATAGAGGGACCCCAGAGGGGCACCTGGTTTGCAGGCACAATGGAGGGCAGATGGGAGAGGTGGGGTGTGACACAGAACTGATGAAAGGCCACAGTGGCCAGCCTCATGCGCCACACAGAGAACTACAGTCAGCAATAAAACCAAGTTTTTCTCTTAATATACTGAACAAACTGACTGGCGCAAGTTAATGCTTCCAGTGTAGGCAAGAGCCTCCTCAAAGTTTCCCCTTCACATTCTGGCATTTGGCAAGAATGATGAGGGTCTGATCCCTGAGAGACAAAACTCCTAATCACATCTCCCTCACCTCTTGTTGAGGTGGTGTGGGGGCAGACCACTTAAGACACTGAGACACTTAAGTGAGACCACGTAAGATACAATCAGATCATCCATCACATTAATATGACTGGATAAATGAAGATCATCAGGTAGGTGACAAAATAACCAGCAGGAAGAAAGAGAAACATCACATTAATGAAACACAAAAATTACCTTGGATATTACATTTAGTGAAATAAGCTAGACACAGAAAGGTGAATATTGTATAATTTCACTTATATGAGGTACCTAAAATGGGCAAATTCATAGAGACAGAAGACAGAATAGAGGTTATCAAGAGCTGGAGGGTGGGGAGAAGGGGGAGTCATTGTTTAAGGGGTAGAGAGTATTTTTGGGAATGACGAAAAGGTTTTGGGTATAGACAGTGGTGATGGTTACACAACATTGTAAATGCATTTAATGCCAACGAACTGTACACTTATGAATGGTTAAAATGGTAAATATTATGTTATGTATATTTTGCCACAATAAAAAAAAAGAAAAAAAATTACTCTAGAGATTTAACAAATGGCACTTTGACAACTGGATATTCACATGCAAAGAACCAAGTTGGGTCCCTACCTCACACCATATACATAAATTAACTCAAAATGGATCAGAGACCTAAACATAAGAGCTAAACCTATAAAATTCTTAGAAGAAAATATCAGCATAAATCTTCATCACCCTGGATTAGGCAATGGTTTCTTAGATATGACAGAAAAACACAAGCAACCAAAGAAAAAATAGATAAATTAGACTTCATCAAAATGGAAAACTTCTGTGCTTCAAATGACACCATCAAGAAAGTGAAATGACAGTCTACCAAATGGCATAAAAAATTTGCAGATCATATAAGGAACTCATATTCAGAATACATAAAGAACTCTTACAATACAATAATAAAAAGACAAATAACCCAATTAAAAAATGACACTGTATCTTAACAGACATTTCTCCAAAGAATATAAATACAAATTGCCAATAAACACATGAAAAGATGCTCAACAACATTACTAACCAGGGAAGGCAAAAAAAAAAAAAAACCCCACAATGATATACCACTTCTCACCCATTAGAATGGCTATAATCAAAAAGACAGATAATCACAAGTATGGACAAGAATGTAGAGAAATCGGAACCCTCGTACTTTGCTGGTAGGAATGCAAAATAATGCAGTCACTTTGGAAAACAGACTGGCAGTTCCTCAAAATGTTAAACATAGAGTTAGCATATGACTCAGCAATTCCATAATGTCCAAAAACTTGTACACAAAATTTCATAGCAGCAATATTCATAATGGCCAAAAGTGGAAACCACCCAAATGTCCATCACCTGATGAATGGATAAATAAAATATGGTGTACACATACAATGGAATGTTACTTTGCCCTAAAAAGGAATGAAGTACTGATACATGCTACAACACTGATGAATTTTGAAAACATTATGGGAGTAAAAAAAGCCAGTCACAAAATATCACATATATGAAACCATTTATATGCTATGTCCAGAATAGGAAAACCCACACAGACACAAAGTAGATTAGTAGTTGCCTCGGGCTAGGGTAGGGAGAGAGAGAAAGGTTGAGGAAAGTGGAGAGTGACTGTTAAAGGGTACAGGGTTTCTTTTGGGGGTGATGAAAATGTTCTAAAATTGATTGTGATGAATATACTAAAAATTATTGAATTGTACACCTTAAATTAGTGACTTGTATAGGATGTAAATTATATTTCAATAAAGCTTTTATTAAAAAAAGTTCAATAAATGATAGCTGTTATTGTTTCATACAATTACTCTGGAGAAAAAAGATGCTTCAAGAACAGAAGAAATCTTAACTCCAAATTTTACTTACAGAAAGACTTACAGAGATAAAGTATCTATTGAAAAAAGGGAAATGGGAACAAGATGCATAGACTCAGTTTTCCCTCCTGCTCTAATTACAATTTTTTACCCTGGAAATAATCAATGGATAACAATTAAAGGACTCTGAAAGCTGGAAAGAAGAAGGTAGACTGGACTGGCTAAGAACCTCAGGACTTGAAGAATGGCAATACAGTGCGATTCCTGAGATCCCACATATGCTGGGCTGAGCACCAGTGAAGCCTGCAGCCTGACACAACCAACAGGCATAGACAAAAAAATAAACAAACACAAAAACAATAAAAGTCTGTTCTCTCTGGCGAAAGGACTGGGAAACAGGAAGCACAACAGAGACCAAGTGGGGACCCCAACCCTAGTTCCTCAACTGAGGTACTTGTTGGCCAATTTGCCTTTAGCAGCAACTGCAAAGCCCTAATGGGCCCACCCAACCTCTGCTTCACAACCAGGGCACTGGTGGGCCAATACAACTGTAGCATCAGCAAAGAAGCCCCAGTGAGCTGTCCAGATCCCTGTTTGGCAAACCAGGCTTCAGTAGGCAGTCCAATTCACCTGCAGGAGCAGCAGTAAAGTTCCAAGAGCCAGCTCAACCCCTACTTCAGAACCAGGGCACCAGCAGGCAGTCTGATCCGCCAGCAGCAGCAGCTCCACAGCAGTGACAAGCCTACCCAGCCCCAGTGCCATACCTGGGAACCAGTGAGTGGGCCGATCCACCCACACCAGCTCAGGCTGGTGTCAGGCCAGAGAGAAATGGCGTATTACCTATAGAAGAACACAAATTTGAATCGACAAGGGGTTTTTCATCTGAAACTACAGAGGCCAGAGGAAGTGGTACAATAATTCTTAGCGCTGAAAGAAAACAACTGCCAATCAGGAGTCCTGTATATAACAAAAGTATCCTTCAGGAATGAAGGGGAAATAAAGACACTATCAGACAATGGAAAACTAATAAGTTTGTTAGCAGACCTACTTATAAATAATATTCAGAGAAAGCTATCTAAACAGAAAGAAAATGATAAAATGTGGTATATACATACAATGGAATGTTATTTGGCTGTAAAAAGGAATGAAGTACTAATATATGCTACCAGATTGATGAATTTTGAAAACATTATGCAAGTGAAAAAAGCCAGTCACAAAATACCACATATTATATGAAACTATTTTTCCAGAAAGCTGAGACATTCAGAAAGGAAAGAATAATGGAATGGTAAAAGTTGAGATAAGCAGAACAGACTCTCCTTTACCTCATGAGTTTCTTTAATCAAATTTTATGGTTGAAGCAAAAATTTTCACACAACCTGATGTGCTGCTCAATTAATGCAGAGGAAATACTTAAGAAAATTATGCTTAAAAAGTGAAAAAGGGAAAGAAAACTAAATGGAAGTAAAGTTTCTACACTTCACTTAAAGTGGTAAAATGTTGATACAGTAGAGTTTTGATAATCTAAGTATGTATATGGTAATTCCTAGAGCAACTACTAAGAAAATTTAAGAAAGCAATACACTAAAAAACATTATAAATAAATCATAATGGAATTCTAAGAAATGTCAAATAAGCCACAAGATATCCTTCAGTGGGTGAATGGTGAAACGATGGTATAGTCATACCATGAAATACTACTAAGCAATAAAAAGGAACAAACTTCATAACACGCAACAATTTGTATCAGTCTCATGGGAATTATGCTGAGTGAAAAAAACCAATTCCAAAAGGTTATATATCATATAGTTCCATTTATATAACATTCCTGACATGACAAAATTATAAAATGGAGAACAGATTAGTGGTTGTCTGGGGTTAAAACTGGGGGTGAGGGAGTGGGTGTGGTTAAAAAGGGGTAACACAAGGAAGCCTTATTATGATATGGTGATAGTACAATTAAGTATCTTGACTATGATGGAGGTTACAGAAAGCTACACATGTGATTAAAATGGTCAGAGCTCTACACACACACACATACACACACACACACACACACACACACACACACACGAGTGTATGTATAACTGGTTAAATCTGAATACGCTTTATAGACTGTACCACTGTCAATTTTCTGGTTTTCTGTTGTACTATGTAATATAAGGCATTAACATTGTGGAGGCTGAGTGAAGGATTCACAGGCCCTCCCTGAACATTTCTTTGCAATTTCTTGTGGATCTGTATTTATTTCAAAATAAAAAGTTAAAAAAAGTTTTTATTCAATTAATACCTCAAAAATTTTTGACTCTCCAAATTTGTAGTAATTGTGACAATAATTTTAAATAAAAATTAGAAAGCTATGAAAATGAGAACAAGAATGAGCTATTAGATATTAAAATGTGACTTTGAAAAAAAATTCAACAGAAGAGCTGGAACAAAAAGTTAAGGAAGAGTCCCTGAATGTAGAGCAAAAAAAACACAAAGAAATAGAAACCATAGGAAAAAAAAGAAGAGATTCAGAGGATCACTCCTTTAGGTCTAAGATCTCACTAATAAGAGCACTAATAGAAAGAATAGAGAAAATAAAGAAAAGGAAATTATCAAAGATATAATTTAAGAAAATTTCCCACAACTGAAGAAAGTCACAAAATGAAAGGGGCAACCAAATGCCAAGCAAAATAAATGAAAATAAGATTCGTACAAAAACAGGTTCCCATGAAATTTTAGGACATCAAAAATAAGGACAAGTTCCCAAAAGGAGATGACCCCAAAAATGTAGTTTTATTACATCGTTTAAAGTTATAAAGGTGATAAATAAAAGAACTAAAAATAACTACTAAATATTGGGAGATTAAGATGGAAGGGAGGTTGGGGTATACAAGTGATCTTTCCAAAACAAAGAAACAACAGATACTGTGTAAAGGTAAAACATCAAGCACAGGAGTTACGTCTACATTATTCAGAAATTTGGAGACAGAGGTGAAAACAGATATAGATTTAAAAAAGGCTTTTCTAGAGATGGAGAAATGGTGGAATGGTTAATACTCCCAATGGATTGTAATGCAATTGCACTGTAATCTCATCTGTATTATTTCACGTTTTACAATATGCATTTATGTAACTTTTTTTTTTGGTGAGGAAGATTGGCCCTGAGCTAACACCTCTTGCCAATCTTCCTCTTATTGCTTGAGGAAGCATGGCCCTGAGCTAACATCTGTGCCCATCTTCCTCTATTTTGTATGTGGGTCACTGCCACAGCATGGCTTGATGTGTGGTGTAGGTCTGTGCCCAGGAGCTGAACCTGTGAACCCAGGCCACCAAAGCGGAGCGTGCAAACTTAACTACTATGCCACCAGGCCGGCCCCTGCATTTATATAACTTTTATATGTAGTCAAAGAAAAAGGCACTGCATGGGGCTTGGATTTTTAGGAGTCTGACTCAAAAAGAGGCCAGGGTTTCAGGATGAAGGTTGCACTAAGTGTGGAGGTCTGGGAGTGGTTGAGGGCAGGGTGTGATATTAGATCAACAATTCTGCTGAGACTCTAGCGAAGGAAGAGCAGGGAGAAATTTGGAGAAATTGCAGGACATAGGTGAAAAACAAGGAACTGAGGTGACCGTGTGGGGCCTCGAATGTCGGGATATGGAGTTTAGAATCTATCCTGTA
This sequence comes from Diceros bicornis minor, assembly GCF_020826845.1. Lineage (NCBI taxonomy): Eukaryota > Metazoa > Chordata > Mammalia > Perissodactyla > Rhinocerotidae > Diceros > Diceros bicornis. The sequence goes on along the minus strand of NW_026690912.1, from coordinate 125,087 downwards.
GGCAGCAGAGAGTCAGGGAAGGTTTTAAGCAGAAAATAACATGAATGCACCCACGCTTTATAAGATCATGTGTTCTCAAGCACAGATGATAAACGGGAGGAGAGACTGGAGACAAAGAGATTATAGTAATCATCCCATTGAGCAGTAATAAAGTCTGAGTGGTACATGGCAGTGCGGATGAATATGAAGAGACAAATGTGGATGTTACAGCGAAGGCAAAGCCAATATGACAATCAACTGAATACAGAAGCTACTGGTGTGAGAAGAGACTACTGCAGTCCTTTCTTATCCAAGATAGGGACTGTGGAAAGAGGGGCAGGTTTGAAAAGAGAAGACAACAAATTTGGCATTAGAAATGTTGGGTTTTACTTCTTTTTAAATTTTTTAAACCACTGTATTGAGAAATATGCACATACAAAAAGCTGTGCATATTTAATGTATACAACTTGATGGGTTAGAAATAAGTATACAACCAGAAACATCGGGTTTTAAATACTAGATCTGTGGAGAGATGATCACCAGGTAGTTGGAAATTCAAGTTTAAATATTAGGAAAGAATCACAATTAGAGAACAGATTTAGAGATATTTGCATGAGAAGTCCACTATTTCCCATGACAGACCTTCCCCCCACACATCCCTTCAAGCATCCTCAAGCCTTCAAGTTAAACACTGAGTACCTCCTACATAACAGGTGTTGTGGTACTAGGACAGGTCCTGAAGCTACAAAAATGAATAAAACGTAGTTTCTTATCTCTAGGAGTTTACATTCGAAGACCTCCAAAAGGTTTTTTTTTTTTTTGGTCAGAATCTCATAATACGTTCAAGTATATCTGCTATTGTTTACAATGCTTTGCTTTCTACTTCTCTAAACTTTACTTACAAAATGGGATTTGTTTTGTTCTCTAACTAACATCAAGAGGAAACAGCAATTTCTGACTAAAGAGTGAGTAGTGAGAAGGGTTACCCTAGATGATACCACACTTCTCCAACCTCAGTCTTACCCCCAGGTACAAAAGTATTCCCTTTTCCTGAAATGAATTTGCTACGGGTATTGTTAAGAAAATCAACAGTTCTCAATTTAGTCCTCAATGTTTTGGGTTTGCAATGTGCCAATAGCCCTATGCAAACTTGAAGGAATGGACCTTTCTACAGTTCTAGCACACTCCCTGCTTTCTGGATTCTGGAAACTTCCTTCTGCCATAACCCTTCTGTGAAGGAATGAGTTGATTCGGCAGGTCTGGGTTGTTCAAGCCCTGAACATTCCCAAGAAAGGCATGTTTTCAGGATGGGCCCTTGGCCGGCTTCTTGGAATGTTCTGTCAGATAAGAGTGTTTTGCATGCCTGAGGCCTTGGGCCACAGCGTACTAGTTTGTCCAGAGGGTTTCCCCTAACATTGTGGTTTATGGGGAACATCTGCTTTTTCTCTAAGGGGCTAGAGCTTGAATGACCGAGGTCAGTCAAGCGGGTGCTGTACGCCCACAGGACTGACCCCCAGTGAAAAGCCTGGACACTCCAGCTTGAGAAAGCTTCCCTGCTTGGAAACGCTCTGCACGCTGTCACACGTGGCTGCTGCGTAACTGCGTCTCGCACGGCTCCACTGGGAGAGCACACTGGGCGGCTTGTGCCTGGTGTCCCCAGACTTGCTCCACGTGCCTCTGCTGATTTTACCCTGTACCCTTTCACTGTAATACACTCCAAGTGTAAGTACAACAGCTTCCGAGTCCCGTGAGTCCTTCTAGTGAATCTCTGAGGCTAAGGGTGGTCATGGGGACCCCGATACATCTTCCTTCAAAGTCTGGGATTTCTCTCATTTTCAGGAATTGTCTGAAATTTACTCCTCTCTATTTACTTTTTCCAACACTTGGCAGACTTTAAAGCACCTGGTCAACCCCCACACATCAGCTAATTGCAAAGTCTGACCTGGTCAATCATGACCAAGAGGCCACTGACACCATTTCAAGCAGAGGACTACATCTGACCTCTATATTTCGCCAGTCCATGTCACCCAAGCCAGCAATGGACATGGGCATGCCAGTCTTGGCTACCACTTAAATGGCTGAGAAAGTGACAAGGGCACCTCACCATTTTATATCCTACCACAACAAAGCTGCCAGTAGGGTGGGGCATGACAGCTCCCAGCAATTTTCTGCTGCCAATCCTCAGCATCATCTCCCTCTCAGAAACCATACACAACTCTGCACAGACGTAATCTACCACATGGCTGCAGGAGACGAGCCTTTGTCCTTACCCTAGAGCAAGTCTCTTAGCTGCGATGTGGCTCCACCAGGGAGGCATGCCACAGACAATTTAATAACAATATCAGAAAATGATTTCAACGTTAAAAAATACACGTAAAGCAAATTCTCTATAAAAGTCACTCTCACTCACTCTGATGTGCTTTCTTGAGTGAGAGAGAAAGAGCTGCAAGCATATTGGATGTCAAAAAATAAAAATAACCCACAGCCTTCCTTATAAGTAACAAGCATAAAAATTGTTTATATTGTTGATTTTGCTAGCCATGTGCTTTGATGTTCTCCGGTTCCTGCCCCCACACCTCAAATCTGTGACCTATTACTTTATTTTCTAAGAAAAGGATTTGAGATTTCATTGCCCTAGAGAAGTGGGTCACACATGTGAAATGCTATGTAAATGATAAACACTAGTCTTAAAATGGCTCCGAGTCACAGCACTGGGTAATATGAAGTTAAATGTATTCCCTATTTTATCATTTCTTCAATGATAAACTGCATGTCTCAAATCTGTACAGAATGTACACTTGTACTGCACTGACCCCAGTGGTAACTAAGATAAAGGCTAAATCCCCACCTTGTGTAGGAGCTAACAGGCCCGTGAAAAATTTCTATCACATATTAACATAGGGATTTTATGTTCTTGAGAAAATCTTAACATTTATTTACAAGTCTCCCAAATAGCTTCCCATCTATAAACCACAAGGAGTACTTAACATGTTTTGTTGAAGACCAGCAAAAGACTCAGAAATAGCGTGATAGAATGTAATGGAGCTGGTTGGCTCTCCTTTCTCTCATTAAAACAAACATTTATTTCTGTGTGTGTGTGTGTTTGTATATGTATGTTTTTTAAAATAAAAGGAGCATTTCAATTTTGTAGACATGTCTTCTATAAGTTCTGATGCTGTTCTTATTAAATAAATGTTAACTGCTTGGAATCCCAAGCACAGACTCAAGTTCATTCCCTTTCTCCTCAGGCAGTTTCCATAATCCACAGCATTTTCATTTTAACAGTCCTCATTACTGGTATCATTTAATACTTGAGAGTTTGTTCAAGTCTACATCAATCTTGCTGATCCTGCAAACACTTATGTTGTTGACACAACACAATCTGAATCCATAGCTACTAAATGTAAAAAACTGAGAACTATTCCTTCACCCGACACATCACCAAGTACTAAGAACAACTCTGTCAGTCACTTGTCCCGTCACGGAGACACAGCGCTGGAGAGACGTCAAGCACAGGGCCTTTCACCAGACCCCATTCCCTTCAATATGGTGCCGTCTCATCTATCTCCCTGCCTCCCATAGGTACTGCATCTTCTCAAAGACATTTGACACCTTAAGCTTACCCACTTTGAAGAGGAAAATGTTTACCTGGAAAACATCTTGTTAGACATATCTGGCTCATACTCCCTCACTAAAAAAGAGCCCTTTACCACAAGTAAATCTCAACTAACCAGAGACGGAGAATCTTCGCCCTCGGAAAAAGCAATAAAAACCCCTTCAGAATAAAATTTCTTCTTCAATTAAGCTTTAAATGTCTTTGAATGAGTCTAAATCAAGAAATAAAATCTCTCTTTACCTGATTGGAAAACCTCACGCTCACGTTACGTTGATTCTGTAGTGGGATATAGCACTGAACAGGATCAATGTCTTTAGGACTGATTAATTCATCAGCTGAAAAAAAAGAAGGGAAATGACATTATCAAAAACGCATCTGTACAACACCATAAACCAACCAGACCTAATATATATCTATAGAACATTCCATTCAATAAGAGCAGAATATATATCCTTCTCAATGCAAATGGAACGTCTTCCATATGCTAGGTCATAGAACAAGTTTCAATAAATTTAAAAGGACTAAAATCATACAAAGTATGTTCTCTGACCACAATAGAATGAAATTAGAAATCAATAACAGGAAGAAGTTTTAGAAATTCACAAATACGTAGAAATTAAACAATGTAATCCTAAATAACCAATGGGTCAAAGAAGAACCAAAAGGGAAATTAGAAAATACTTTCTAATGTACTTTCTGATGAGATGATTAAAATAATGAAGACATAACATAACTTATGGGATATAGGTAAAGCAATGCTCAGAGGGAAATTTGTATCTGTAAATGCTTATATTAAAACAGAAGAAAAGCCTCAAACCAATAACCTATTCTTCCACGTTAAGAAAGCAGATGAAAAAGAGCAAACTAAGTCAAAATCAAGCAGAAGCAAGGAAATAATAAAGATTAGAGTGCAAATTAATGAAATAGAGTATAGAAAAACAATAAAGAATATAAATTAAACCAAAAGAAGATTCTTGAAAAGCTCAAAAGTTGACAAACCCTTAGCTAGACTGACCAAGAAAAAAGAAAGAAGACAAATTACTAAATCAGGAATGAAAGAAGGAACATTACTACCACCTTTAAGGATTATAAGAGAATACTATGAACAGATGTACACCCAGAATTTAGATAACCCAGACGATATAGACAAATTCCTAGAAATACACATATTACCAAAACTGACTCAAGAAAAAACAGAAAATCTGAACAGATTTGTAACAAGTGACTGAAACTTCCCACCAAAAAAAAGCTCAGAACATATGGCTTCACTGCTGAAGTCTACCAAACAGTTAAAGAAGAACTAAAAGCAACCTTTCACCAACTTTTCCAAAAAATAGTAGGGAGAACACTTTCCAACTCATTCTAAGAGGCTGGTATTACCCAAATACCAAAACCAAAGACACCACAAGAAAAGAAAATTACAAACCCAAATCTCTTCTGAATATAGACACAAAAATCCTCAATGAAAATACTAGCAAACCAAAGCCAGTAACATTTTAGGATTACACACCATGACCAAGTGAGATTTATCCCACAAATGCAAGGATAGCTTAACATCCCAAATCAATACTTGCAATACACCATTTCAATAGAATAAAGGACAAAAAAACTACATGATCATCTCAGTAGACACAGAAAACACATTTGACAAAATTCAACATCCTTTCTTAATAAAAAGCATTCAACAAACTAGGGATAGAAGGGAACTTCCTCAACCTGATAAAGGGCATCTATGAAAAACTGATGGCTAATATCATACTCATGATCAAAGAGTGAATGTCCCAAAGATTAGGAACAAGACAATGATGTTCGCTCTTGTCACTTCTATTCAACATTGTAATGGAGGTTCTAGCCAGAGAAATTAGGCAAGAAAAAGTAATAAAAGGCATCCAGATTGAAAAGAAGAAGTTACAGTAATTAAGACAATGTGGTACTGGCATGAAGATAAGACACACAGATCAACAGAATAGAATCGAGAGTCTAGAAATAAACCCTTACATTTACAGTCAATTGATTTTTGACAAGGGTGCCAAAACAATTCAAGAGGGAAAAGAATAAGTTTTTTTCCCCCACAAATTGTGCTGGGACAACTGGACATCCAAATGCAAAAGAATGAAGTTGGACCTTCATTCCTCACACCATCTACAAAAATAAACGGAAAATAGATCAAAAAGTTCAACCTAAGAGCTAAAATTATAAAACTGTTAGAAGAAAATATGCATAAATCTTTGTGACTTTGAATTAGACAAAACTACGACATCAAACCATAAATGACAGAAAAAATGAGATAAATTGGATTTTGTCCAAATTATAACCTTTTGTGCCTCAAAGGACACCATCAAGAAAGCAGAGTGTTAGCCCACAGAATGGAAGAGAGTATTCGCAAATCATATATCTTGTAAGGAACTTGTACCTTGAATATGTAAAGAACTCTTAAAACTCAATAATAAAAATACAACCTAATTTAAAAATGGCCACAGTACCTGAATAGACATATCTGAATAGACATTTCTCCAAAGATTTACAAATTACCAATAAGCACATGAAAAGATGCTCAACATTAGTCATTTGCGAAATGCTTATCAAAACCACAATGAAATACCACTTCACATCCATTAGGATGGCTATAATCAAAACAGACAAGAAGAAGGGTTGGAGAGAATGTAGAGAAATTGGAACCCTCATACGTTGCTGGTTGGAATGCAAAATCGTTTAGCCACTTTGGAAAACAGTCTGGAATTGCTCAAAATGTTAAACACAGAGTTACAATATGACTCACCCCTAGGTATAGACCATACATTTCACCTATTTAAAGTTTACAATTCAGTGGTTTTCCACCCCTAGGTATATCCAAGAAAGCTAAAAACATGTCATTTTATGAAGGAAACAATGTCAAACAATAATTTGTACATGAAAGTTCATAGCAGTATTACTCATAACAGCAAAAACGTGGAAACAACCCAAATGTCTATCTCCTGAGGAATGGATAAACAAATCAGATGTGGTATATACATACAATGGAATGTTATTCCACCACAAAAAGTAATGAGGTGTTGATTGATACATGGATGAACCTTGCAAACAGTGAAAAAAGTGAAAATAGACAGTCACAAAAGGCCCCACATTATGAGTCAAGGTACATGAAATGTCCAGAAAAGGAAAATCTATAGAAAATAGAAAGTAGATTAATGACTGTCTAGTGCTGGGGTGGGGAGTCAGCCTTGGTGGTCTAGTGGTTAAGATCAGGTGCTCTTCCACGGTCGCCCAGGTTCGTTTCCTGATCAGGAACCACACGACCCATGTCACAGTTGTGACACTGTGGCGGCTGGGTGTTGCTGTGATGCTGAAAGTTATGCCATTGGTATTTCAAATATCAGCAGGGTTGCCCACGGTGAAGAGGTTTCAGCAGAGCTTCCAGGCTAAGACAGACTAGGAAGGAGAACCCGGCCACCCACTTCCAAAAAATCTGGCCACGAAAACACCATGAATAGCAGCAGAACATTGTCTGATATAGCCAGGATGCTGGGGGGAACGGGGGAAGGGTGAAGTGATTGGGGGGAAGTGGGGGGTGACTGCTAAAGGGTATGAGGTTTTTTGGGGGATGATGAAAATTAAATTAATTAACTGTTTGTAGTGACAGTTGCACAATTCTCTGTGAATATACTAAAAACCACTGAATTGTAAACTTTAAATAAGTGAAATGTATGGTGTGTAAATTATACCTCAATAAAGCTGTTCTAAAAATAATGCATTTGCATTCTCAAGGAAGGAAATCATTTCACTAAGGGGAGTCAAAGTGTCTGCTGATGCTAAATTCTACAATAGTCTTCTGAGATGGGGCGTTTTTTCTGGGGCACTGACCAGCATGACGGTAATGTCTCCAACCGCTGCTATACTGTAAACACGGAAGCTCTTTTCATGTGGTAGTCCCTTGTGGCAACTTTTGATAAAATCCAAGGATACAACAAGGAACGCCACTTAGATTTTTGGGAGGGGAGGTTGAGAAGAAGGTACTAAGTCAGTGGTTCTTTGCTGTCTTCTGCTCTAACACACCTGAGAGGCCCACCAGCACCTGAGACTCACTGAGGCAGGGATTCTCCCTGGGCCTGGAAGAAACTAAGCTGGGGAGGAGAGAGTCGGTGGTGGGAAACCACAACTCAAATATAATTCTGCATAATCTCGTCAGAGGACAAGTTGGCAGTATTACCCAAATTTACAGCAAGCATACTCTGACCCAGCATTTGCACATCTATCAAGTTATCTTGTTATGCTCAGACATGTGAAACATCATTAAATAATAACATCGAAAAAGGAATGCAACTATTCTAAAGTGAGTCAGCACACTTTTTTATTTTTACCGCACTTAAGTTATGAAAATGTGCTCATTTCACTCTTGATCTTCAATTCTATATTGATCACATAAAAACGACACCATGCTGAGTTTTGTATAAATTCACCCACGTATAATATTTACTAAAAAAAAGAAAAAAATTACACCTCATTTTCCATAGCTTTTTAGGTACTGCTTTTAGACAGTGAATAATTCTAAAAAACAGAACAGGGAGTTAACCACAAAAATGCTTATAAATTTCTTTGCAGTTTTGGGAATGTTTCTCATTATATTTCTATTTGAGGGTAACCTCAGGGCACATGTGCAATGTTATCCAACAGGCAAAATCACCAAAGGTGTTTATAGTAACACTTGGAAGATGTTTTTAATAATAATAAAAGTGATATTAAAAATAGAATAACAAAAAAAGGAGGAGCAGCCACAGAAGCCACTGCTGCCTCTGCAACAGCAGCCCTAGCAACACTCACACAGAACTGACTACATCCCTGGCAGTATGTCACATGTATTAATTCATTAATCGTCACAACAACTTTATCATTTTACAGATGATGAAATGGAGGTACTGAGTGGTTAAGCAACTTCCACACGGCTGGTAAATGACAGAGCTTAGATTCCAACACAGGCAGTCTCTCTCTGGAGTCGGGGTTCTAAACCACATACAATTCTGTCCTTTGAGAACACTGACATTCTATACAATACAGACGGAAGAGACACCAGGAGGAAGAAACAATAAACAAACAATTTAGACCTTGATATGTTATACTTTCCTACCCAAATCAGGGAGCATATTACAGAACATTCTTCTCTCTGAAAAAAAATATACTTTTGCAAAATTTAAAACAAACCAATACAGGCTTAATTATGGCAAATATCAACATATAATTCCAATTTATTATCATTTTAGCTCATGATGCAAGGTTGACCATGATAGTCTAAATAGCAGCAAATTATTTCCCTATTTCATTTGTCTGATCATTGAGATGTGGAAAAATTTCCACTACCAACAAGCATTTTACATAATTGATGTTTCACTGTCATTCTATAGAAATGAAATTCTATCTTTATTATTTTGTTATTTATAAATGATGACAGATAAATTAAGAAATCTTTATATCTTTGGAAAGCATAAATGCTAATGTATCAAAATTGATATGAATCAAATAGTTAACCAAGTCTTTTGAAAGTTTATTTCTTTGTACTTCCTTCTTATTTCTCTCTTTGTACTGCACCTGCGTATCTAGCTTGATGTTCCCCCACTTATACCACGTGCTTGTCTATGTCTCCACGGGCTGTATGCTTCTCACTCATAGCTGTACCCCACTACCTAGCACAGCATCTGGCATACAGTAGGTACTCAAGAGACTTATTAACCAAAATAATAAATTGGTGAGTTAACAAATTTGGAAACATTAATTGCCATAATCATTACTTTAATTTCCATAGAGGTAAAAGTGACAGGTATTTTAAAAGGTCAAGTTAACAGACATACATTTTTTTCACTGCACTGATTTTTATCACTCAGGAGGCAAAAACGGAGCTCCTCATTGTGCGAATTCCGTGACACCAGCTTTCTGGCGAAGTGTGAGAAGCCTGAAAGAACTTACACCCAACCAACTACAGAATTGTTAAAGGGAAAATGAGACAACAGGAGAAAAGAGCAATTGGCTTCCTACATTTCACAATACAGTACCAAAGCTCACAGAAAATCAAGCATTTCTGTAAATAGGAATAGCTGTCTTTAAATCCTTAGAAGACAGATTAGGTTCATTAATATTTGCACTTTTTTATGCATAGAAAGGCTTATAAAACATACCCTGGGTTTACCTCTAACAATAATTATTGAGGGTAAAAAGAAAATATTAAGGAGAATTTTTGTTTCTTTAATGAAATGACAATTTAAAGGAAATTTAACAGAGTAATTTTTTATCATGACACCAAAATTACATAGGACACACTAAAACAGGCTCAGCAGCTAATTTATGGGGTAAAATTCTGTGCTGCAAAACCTGGTTGATTCTCAGGGGCAGGGACACATATTAGTAACACATGTATTAAGAAATGAGCTATGAAGAAAAAGAAAATGTAGATCTTCAACCAAATACATTATACCAAAAAATTTCAAATGTATAATATATGTTTTTAACTCAATTGATTAACAGTGATGAACTTTCAAAGATTAAATGTTAAATTCTATGGCAAAAAGTTAAATAGAAAAACAATGAAACACCTGAATATATAAAGACTTTAAATTTCATTCATCAAAAAACAGAACAAGCAAAGTTTAGAGGCAAACTAGGAAAACGTCAGAGAGGTTTAGTATACCTAACATATGAAACATTTATGTAGACTGATAAGAAAAATCGTAAAACCAAGGTTAAATGCGCAAAGCAGATATCCAGACAATTCACAGAGGATACAGAAATGACTAAGAAATATGTTTTTAACAATCAGCATGTAAATGAAAACAGAATACAAATTAATTCTTATTAGGTTACCAAAGTTTTTATTTTTAATAAGCATATTTACTGCCACAAAGGTTACAGGTGACGCAAGCACCTCGAAGACTCCTGAATAAATCAATCAAGTCTCTGTCAGTCCCGGGCTGGGTGACCTCGGGTGAGGTGCTGAGCTCTTCGGAGTTTCAGTTATGACACAGAGTACCCATCTCATAGAGGAGTTAGGAGGATTACTTAGGACATTATTTGTAAAGGGTAGAGTACAGAATCTGACACATTTTAAGGCAGGTATTATTATTAGCATTTCTGGGAAATAGTTTGACAATATGTATGCAGTCTTCTCGAACTCCAGGCATCACTGCTTTCATATTCAATGTCACTAAGATATTTGAGGGTGGGATCATAAATTTTTTATACAAGTTTTCTAGACCTAGTAGCAATTCAACTAAAAATTTCAGTTTCAAGAAAGCTAGTCATTTATACAATAAGCTAAAAGAAGAAAATCTTCCTACGTGAAGCTTTTCAAGTAATACTGTATTACATGTGCTCTCAAGATGTTTATAATGCCCACTGCACAGAAATTCCATTATAGGTCACTATCAATCACAAGGATACCATGAAAAGGATAACAAAAGTGCTCAGAAATTGATGTCTTTCTGCTTGAAGTTTCCTGAAATGTAACAGATGGGAAATCTTTCAGCAACCACAATTTATAAATATATCTGTACTCTTATCTATTCATTTTACCTTTACTGATCAGTAACAAAACACGTGCTATACTGAGCAATAAAATTAAGTCAACTGCATTTGAAGTCAACGGACCAATGAAAATCAAGACCTCAGTTTCGTATGACCTCATGCACACTAGGGGTGTGATCACTGATTTACTTTAACTTTTAAAAGCATTAAATTTCCAGGCTTAATAAGTGGCTTTTATATTTGAGGTCAATTGGGCAAGAAATATCATGAATGAAATCAAATGCAAATGGACTTATCTTAGTTACAAACACTGGAATTAGGAAGCAGTATATCAGAATAACTAGGCTGCCCTCAGAGGACAGAAATATTTCCTAGATTGTCACATTCCTTTCTTGCTGTAGAGCTACTGGATATCACAGTGACTAGCACAGAGCAGGCCTCTACAAATAGGAGCTGAATCATCAAGCAGATGAATGGTTATGGAGCAACTAGGCAAGCATTCTCTTCCTGTGATGTTTTGTGGCAATGAGAGTACTAGCAAGGAGGGCCCAGGAGCATCCTGCGTTGCCTGGTTAACAAGAACTATGCAACATATTTTCACAAAACTATATCCTAAATAGTGGCTGAGAGAGGGAGGGAGGGTAGAAGGGCAGGAAGTAGAAGAACCATTTAAGTATGTAGTTGTCCCACAGTCAATGCTTTATATATATTTCCTCATCAGTTAATCTTTCTGACATAAAAATAAAGAAACTGATGATCACAGAAGGTAAGAAAATTCTTCAAGTCATATAAATAGTAAGTAGTAGAACTTATATTCAAACCGTGAACTGCCTAGTTCCTAAGTTTAGGACCCCAAAACTCTTGATCTTTCCACTACAGTCAAAGAAAAACATGAAGAAAAGGAAAAAAAGAAGAGAAACTAGGGGAGAAGGAAGTGGAGGAAAAAGACGATAATGTCAGAGAAATAATCTATATCACATGGCTACAAGTTTGCTAGGTATTAATACTCATTTAAAATATAGTCTAGTGGAAAATAAATTGAGTTTGAAACAATGACTTACCAAAGAACTTTAGGTACCCAAGAAATTAAGTTGGGAACTTTATATGTACATAACACTTTGGATATTTTAAAGTACTTTTATATCCATTTTATCACTTTAAAAGTCTCTGAATAAAACTCCCAGGAAATTAAATAACATTCATGCCAAAAAGACAAAAAGTCTTCACAAAACTCAAGAAAAATTTCATTCACCTGAATATTTTGGGAGTTTGTGTATATTGGAGAGAAAGGTGTACTTATTAAAATTACTCAATAATTCAAGTTTAATCAAAGAACATGACTGACTTTAACTCCTGATGTTTACTAATAATGTTTTCAAAGTATCCATTCTAAAAAAATCCTTCTATTCGCCTGTCTTAAGTTATACAGTATATAAAGCTCTAATCTTTAACGATTTGGGATCTTACAGTAGGACCTACATGAAGGTCATCACTGTCAATGTCCTACGTACAGAGAAAGGAAAGTCAGTTGCATGTATATTGAAAAGACAAGATAAAATCTAGAAGTCAGATATTTTTTAAAGCTAAACAACTGATATGTTAGTTTCTCTTTTTAGAAAATACTAAGAAAACATATTAAAGTTAAGTAATGGCTTTGGGAAAGTTTTAGAGTAAAGTTATCATTAACCTTATGTTATCTTATATTTCCCTACTTTTCTTAACCTCAAAAAAGAAATGCAATCCAAAGAACTTTTATGTGATAAATACTTTTACAGTTATTTTTGCAAAGAACTCAAAAAGTACACTGCTTTCTACAGACTGATCATCTCTTACATGGATAGTTTCTAAACTTCCAAATTTAAATAACAATTGTAGGTATAACAAATGATCACTTTATTCTAAGACAAGACAAATGTATCTTAAAATATGTCTCTGGTTTAAAATAAACATGTTTACAATTTATTTACCCATTTTATAGCAAACACTGATGTTCTAAAAGTCTAAATTTTCTAAAGAAAAAAAGAAATACTGTAATAATTAACTATTTTCTAAGAACACAGTGGGTAGGTCAAGCCTTTGGCCAGGAAACACCATATTGAGTCTTTTTGCTCTAACAGTGGAATACAAGTCACATAGTTTTGTTGTATAATTATTCACTAAGGCATACACAGAACAAAATATTCTTAGTGGATTTCACTGGATACAAACTGGCCTGAATTAGTAAAAGTCATATATTCCAGAATATTTTTAAAGATTTACTGTTCTATTATTTTTACATAACTCCAATCAATTAACTGTCCATAAAATGTTGCCAAGCAGATATCCAACTGAGGCTTCTTTAATGAATAAATAAGCCTTTGTTGGTAAATGTGGCGTCTAGAATGCTGATTAACGTCCACAGAAGTGTGTTGGTTCTTGGAGCAAGTATACAATAGCTAAGAGTGAGTTGTCAACCAGAAGACACACAGCTAGGTAAGAGTGCTAAAGAATATGCAGCATCTCTTTCTCAGGGAAGACAAGCATGTTGTTTCCTGGTTTGCAACACACCTTCTGCATGTTCTCTACCGCCTTTGTAGAAGCTCAGCAGGGAAGAAGAGAAACTGACTCTTTCTTTGAAGGCTCTTTCTTCTTTTTGATCGTGAAACAGATCAAGGCATGACCTACACTATTTCTGTTCACTCTGGTCTTAAGATAAGAAAATGGTATCTACACTCAAAATCTGTCTACACTGAATACATTAATTTTGGAGTAAAGAAGGTCCAATGCTTTTTTACTGATTGATATTGTTTTCAATTTTTTTCTTTTTTTTTAAAGCTCAATTTGCTTATGTAGAGTATAGTCAATTCTGCATTCCCAATTCACTAGGCTTCTCAATTTTATCCACAGGCTTTGCTCAAATAGCACTTTTTCTCACTGTATCAACCTCAGGCTGAATATACAGCAAGAAGCAGAATGAAGAAGGTTTAGATCTCAAATCCCATATCCCAGGCACCAGTTTTCAGCCTCTGAATCACAGGAAAACTTCGTTATGCTCGTTTGTAATTTCCAAGTATAGTACTTAGGATTCTGATGTTAAAATTATTGTCCTTAGGTAGGTTAGCTACTCCTCTACTATAATATGTTTTATTTAGCTGTGAGTATCAACAAGGCTTCTTCATATTCATGTTAGTGAGAAGGAAATAACATTCTACCCAGAGATAACCTTACCAACTAGGCTTGATTCTAAGAACACTACTTCATCTATATATATTTGTCTGTTGGAAAATCTAAATGCAAAACCTGTATAAATAATATCAACTCCTTATTAAAAAGCTGTCCTTTTAAAGGAAGAAAATTTTTCTACAGGTTTTAAAATTATGATTAAGTTTATATGGAGACCCAGAAAATACAGTTAGGAAAAGAACAAACTGGAAACAGCATTAAGTTAATTTTCTCTTCTTTGGTTAGCTTCTATTTGCCCTTATATATCATCTGTGTAAAGCTTGAATTGGAAATCTGGACTTTGAAACATTCTTCCCTAATGGAATGGAAAAAAAAGAAACCAAAGACAATAACTCCTACAGCACAAATTTAGCATTTATGCAGTAGTACTGGGGACAACAAAGACAACAACAGTATTTCACATAGCAAGCAGTTCTTTTAGTGCAGGTACAGTATTCACAATCAGCCTGTTTCATAATCTTTTTGCCATAAAGGAATTCTGCCTCTAATAAGATAGGCTTTTTGATGGAAATGCTAATAATATTTTAAATTTTAGCAAGGAATCGCACAGGAAGAGGCATAATAGTTCTTTGTGTTCGTTAAATTAGCCTTCATTTCAATGTGTCCAAAGAGTACTTTTATTCAGCTGAAGTTTTAGGAAAAGCTAAAGAATATTTCTTCGAAGAATTATGAATAATGTTCCCGTTAAGCCTCTAGCAAACTGAGTAAATTGCTAATGTGTATTTACCGGAAAGAAGAAAACTCTGGGATAACCAATTCCTTTTGGCAAGTGGTTTACTAAAGCTATGACCAAACATGATTGCTATATTAAATCAGAATTTTATTACCTTATATAAAAGTAACTCAAAGTTCCCATAGGCTTCTGTTAGAAACCTATCCACTAAGCTGAATGCAGCCCTCTAAATGATAATGGTACCCACACTATCTGACTTTCTTCCCAGAAACCGTCCATCATCATTCAGTGAAACAAACATATTAATATACCTTTACATACTAAGTAAATCCCCCAAAACCTCTTAGCAGCATGAAACGCCAGGCAAACACAAGAAAAATGTCTGCAAAGACCTACTTCTTCTTTTTTTTTTTTTTGGTGAGGAAGATTAGCCCTGAGCTAACATCTGTTGCCAATCCTCCTCGTTTTGCTGAGGAAGATTGGCCCTGGGCTAACATCCGTGCCCATCTTCCTCTACTTTATATGTGGGATGCCTGTCACAGCATGGCTTGATGAGCAGTGAGTAGGTCCACACCTGGGATCCAAACCTGCAAACCCCAGGCCACCGAAGAGGAGTGTGTGAACTTAACCACTAATACACTGGGCCAGCCCCTGACATACTTATTTCTAACGACTTGATAACAAGAGATAAAATTGTTCCCAACCTTCTCCACTTACCCAGGAGTTTTGCAATGATATAAAGGCCTTGTCCCCAAAGAAACAGTTTTCCATCACGGCCACAGTTGCTAGGAAATCGCTTCTGACTACCAGGGTTTCTTTTTTCAGATTCTACAAAATCAGCTGGCACATAGTAGTGCTTTGGTACAACAGGATCACCTATGGAGTTTAAAAATAAATATTTAAAATATAACAAATCAGTGTCCTTCCTAAATTTTCTCTTCAAGAAATTGCAATAACTAGAAGGGAGAGAGAAAGGTTGTAGAGGAGGTGACAGATTTGATAGACTACAGAAAATTGGATATTTTGGCTCCTTTCAGAAATTGCAAGTGCACAATGCGGAAAAAGCTTCTTGACTTTAAAACACTAATTTGACAGCATATGTTATGCTTTAGCCAACAATGTTAACATATCTCCTTTAACAACATTTAATTTTAACACCTTTAAATGAATCAACAAATATACAGTACGCAAATATTTAGAGCCATTGAAGAAGCTATTTTTAATAGCATTAGTCTATGGAAGTTTTACAAATGAGATACTGTATAATCTTAAATGAAGAATTATAACCCTGAGCCATTGCTTAGAGGGAAGAAATCCTCATTTTAATCATTAAACCCATTATCTACCATTCAATATCACTGAAGAGAAAAAAATCCATCTTACCCTGTGAGCAAACTGTTTAAAAATATTCCTTGGTAGAAACTAAAAATTCTTATTTAAAGACTAGAATCTCCGTGGATGATGTAAAGGGGGAAAAAAACCCAATTCCAGTAGAGTGCTACAGAAGACTTTTTGCAATATCAGCCCATAGTAAACTTAATTTCCCTAATTTCCCTAAAATTTGCTTCCTTCTTCATGCATCAATCAATCACGATATTTGTGTCTAAAACTAGTAAAAAGGTCTATGATTCACAGGGAGTAGTTTGAACACCACTCTCTGAATATGATGAAGCCTAAAGTGTGGTACACTAAACCACCATCTCAAGGCATCAATGATTTACCACTGAGTACTAAAAGATCTCATTCAAGGGATTTTAAATATCATATGCATTACCACACGCATTACATTATTTCTCACATTGCACAAGTAATTATTTGGAACATAAAGACATAAATAAATTAATTAATTTTTATTTCAAATTCAATGTTTATCCATAAACATTTCACTACTTTAACATTACAAGTATTTTAAAGGGTGAGCACATACTGTGAAGTATTTAGGGTACTTGTGGAAAACCCTAAAGAATATCACAAACTTCATGTGAGATAGGAACAGGGCTCAGTGCTGTAACCGCCAGTTCATGCATTGTGCCCATAAACCATCCATTTTTTACCAACAAATCATATATATATATTTTTTTGTGTGAGGAAGATCGGCCCTGAGCTAACATCTGCCAATTCTCCTCTTTTTTTTGCTGAGCAAGACTGGCCCTGGGCTACCATCCGTGCCCATCTTCCTCCACTTTATATGGGACACTGCCACAGCATGGCTTGAGAAGCAGTGTGTCGGTGCACGCCTGGGATCCGAACCGGTGAGCCTCCGGCCGCTGCAGTGGAGCGCGCACACTTAACTGCTTGCGCCGCTGGGCCAGCCCCAACAAATCATAATTTTTAACTTCCAGATAAATATGTTTTCAAAGCTGTTCACTTATGAGAACATATTCTCATTTTATTAATACTTCCAAACCCCAAAGATATTTGGAACTTCTCCTTTGGAATTCCTTTGATAACTAGTTTTCTAGTCATACAGAAAAATCAGTTATGTTCTTTTATGGGCCCTGACAGTGTTTAACTGCAACCAACATACTACTCATAAGATGGGGCCTTTTGACCATTTCTAAAATATTAAACCCATCCTCAAAGGATGACATTTTAGCATCACAGCAGACATTCAAAATAACATGCTAAAAGCCCTAGAAGCAACTCCAAAGAGGAGGCCAGAATGTTCTTGACAATGGTAGTACCTTTAGGCTAGGACAGAGCCTCTAGCTGGCCCTCTGGAGGGGGCAGCAGTCACCTGAACATACCATTTCTGGTGACCTGAATACAAATCAGTCATTTTATATTATTGCCGCACTACACAGAGTGGAGTTACACAGTAGATAACAGATGAAGAACCTGGGCCTAGCCAATGAACTATTTTCCAATTACTACAGCCATGACGACCTAAATTCGTCTCCATCCTTGTATTGCCTAATGAACTCCTTTTATAAAAACAAATTTATTATAGCAAATTAATAAATTATTCTTTCTAATTCATTCAAGATCTCATTCATTTTTTTCAATTTAAATAAACTGTTCTGTTTAAAAAGCAATCATTTAGGTATTTCAAAAGAATGTGAAGGAAATATCAGTAGGAAGAATTTCTTGAAAAACAAGCCAACTATACCGTCTGTGGTCTGACGAAGTACTGGAGTCAGAAGGTCCTGATATTCCTTTACTTGGCTGGGATTTTGCCTCTAAAAACTCCTAAAATGTAAAATATAAAATCCAGCAGTATCTGAGCTCAATAAGCACCACAGAAATTTTACCTTAGGAAAATCTATTAGCCCAGTTATAATTATTTTGGTAATTTTCTACATAAATGATAAAAATAAAATTGAAAAAGGTAATGCAAACGTGTGTGATATTTTTTTCAGGAAATTGATTTTAGAAGGTCATGTTAGCATTTAGAATCGAAAACAGAATTTTAATTGAAATATCTCTATTTATATGTGTAAATATTATAGATATTCACAATGTTACGAATTATGGTATTCGTGCTTTCTATTCATAAAAAAACTTCTTTGCAAATATGAAAATATGTTTGCATCATTTTTTAAATAAAGTATTTCTTTAATTCTTTAAATTCTTTTACAGAAAATGATTTAATATTCACTCAGAAAGCAGAAGAGTAGCATACAAAAATGCAGAGCAGTTAACATCACTGGGTGCGGTCTATTTTCCTAGCTGAAAGGAGTCATATTTCATTTTTCTCTTCTTTAAACCACTTATATCCTATAGCTTAAATTTCAGGAGGAAAGCTCACTTACCATCAATCATCATGTAAAGGAAAAATATGGGAAATTCACATTCAATGCCATCAAATAGCTAAAACAGAAAATAAAATATTAAAAATTTCACTAAATTAACTAGAAAATTATATTAATTAGAATAATTATAGTTAGGATGTACATAAAAGATTCATTTATAGTAATAACAAAATTGGACTGATTTATAAGTAGTTTCATTGTTCTTTTTTAAAAATTTTTCTCAGAACTCTTATTATTCAAACACTCATTCATTTAATCCATCACACACAGTAGTCATTCATTCAATAAGCGTTTGTGAAGTACTCAGCAATGCCTGGCACCAACTAGACAGAGGGCTGTGAAGACAAAAAGACAGAGAAGCTGCCCTCAAGAGCTCACAGCCTAGGGGACAGGCAGGCATGTAAACGAACAACTGTAGCACCCGATGAAATCTATATACGTGATATACCAGAAACACAGGGAATGAAAGACCCAAGTCTGCCTAGGGGGTCAGGGAAGGGTGTATAGGAAAAGAGATGCTTCAGCTAATGCTTGATGGATTTCTCCAGGGAGATGAGCTAAGGGAACTCCACACAGAGAAACAAAAGTATAAACTACAGATGCATGGAAGCACAAAGTTTCTTAAAGAAACTACCAGCAATTCAGTATTTCTGGAAGAAGCAGGGAAGAAAGAGGGAAAGCTGAAGCCCAACACGGGGGCCAGGCCAGCCAGACCAAGAAGAGCCTGGCGGGTCACGCTAAGAGACTAAGACTTTGATCTGGAAGCGACACAGAACCACTGTTGAATACTGAGCAGGATCAGATTTATTCATTAGATTTACTTGCTAGATGGACAGCAGGCAGTGTTGAAGAGAGTTTTAGGGCAAGAAATGAGACCAATTGGAAGGCTGCTGGGAATAATCCAAAGAGAAAAGATGATAGCCTAAACCAAGGTTTTTCCACTTCAGCATTTATTGACATTTTGGGCAAAATAATTCTTGGTTGTAGGGGCTATCCTGTGCATTGCAGGATGTTGGTAGAATCCCTGGCCTCTACCTCCAGATGCCAGTAGCACCCACCAAGTGGTGACAATGAAAAAATGTCTGCAGATATTGTCAAAGGCCCCCGGGAGAGCAAAACTGTTCTTTGTTATGAACCACTAGCCTAAACCAAGGAGTTAATAGAGAGGAAGGTTAAATCTGTCAGCCTTGGTGAGTGACAACAAGGGGTGAGTGAGAATGAAGTGCCTAGGATGACTCTCAGGTTTGCGACCTGGGCAGAAGAGGGGGAGACGCACATAAGCAGACTGCAGGGCATCCAAGGGAGGACGTCCAGAAGGCAGGTGGATACATGGTAGGGCACTCCTGGGGAGAAGTATGAGTTAGGGATAGAGACACTAAAGTTAACAGTGATAGCTATGATTGCATGAATAGCAGAAGAGTAAGGATGGAACCCAGGAGAAGAGTAATATTTAAGAGGTGGAAGAAGAGGAACCTGCAGAGGAGACTAACAAAGACAGTGAGAGAAGTAAGCAGAGTCAGGAAGAGAATGGGGTCACAGAAAACGTTCCAAGTAAGAGAACTCAGTTAAGACACCCAAATGCCAAGGAAATAAGTGAAATAAGGCCAGAAAAGCATCCACTATGACCCAGTGACCTAAACTGACTGAAGCCAGCACAGCTCCCGGAAGTACTGGGAAGAGGAGCAGGGTTATAAGGTGAAGGAGTGAGTAGAGGCAAACGAGGTACTACACCTAGAATGGACCATGCTTTTCAGAAGTGTAGCCACAAAGAGAGAGGCGATGGGAGGCAGACAGGGGTGAGTGGTGAGGGAGAGTTTTCTGTTTGTTTTTTTAATTATGAACTTCATTGTGTTTATGTGAAGAAAAAGAAGCTGATTTGAGTTGGGGAAGCAAAACAGCGGGAAGGAAGAAGTAGGGAAGATGAGGAGACAAAAAGAAAGAGATAAAAACAGACACCTATCTATCAGGGAAGAAGACAAATGATACACCAAGAATCCTAGGAACTAAAAGAGAACAGGATGAGGTGTACATATGGAGGGTTAGCCTTAGAATGAAGAACAGACAGCAACTTCTGGGAGACAAGAGAGATGGAGGTAAGTATGGATGAAGGATAGATGCAGTGGAGGAGGCCAAACAGAAATGTAAGGCTAACAAGTAGAAAGTGAGAAGTCAAGTCTGGGAACTTGAGTACAAATGGAAAAAATTTTGAAAAGCTTATAAGAGGAGTCCCTGGCAGGGTCACATAGCAGAACTAACAAGCAGTGAAAGCAATGATGAGAACTGAAGCAAGATGGATGTCCTAAATCCGGGGTGGCATCTATCCACACTGCTGTGGCCTTTCTCAGTGGTGCTCAGCAATAGGTGGGAAATAGAGAGAGCCTGCTGGACTGATCCAAACTTGAAAGTATGCAGGGTGGTAGTTACAGGGGGTCCAGTTCAAATGTAAGTGCTGTAAATCAGCACAGGAAAGGTATTAAATAGAAAAGAAACATCTCAAGGTGTTTAAGAGATAAACGGATCTTTTGGCTTAATCTAACAGACTGCTGTAAGGTTTCAAAGATGTACACAATACAATGGCTCCTAATGCTCCCAAATGATAGTCAGTTGTGAAATTAAATAAAATGATAAATAGTGTGTCTCGCTGTTCTGCAAAACTAAATGTATACTAAATTTTAAAAGAGTATTTAATTGTCAAACAAATTACAAGGTACCATGCTGCCTGGACATTTTTTATATACAGATTCATGGGATTTTCCCTATCTTCAGTGAATGAGTCAAAATTATGACAATGCTTACAAAAGTAATTTTCAATCTACCCCACTAATTGTATTCAGCAATGTGGAGGCACGCTTACCTTTTTGGGGGGTGTTATAGTTTTCTGGACAGCTTAAAAACACCTAGTATAAATCTAGATATAGTGGTACATATGTATATTTGAAATAGAAAATATTTTAAAACTAATTATTTAGAGGACTATATTTCAAAGGGAAGTGTCTAAGTGAAACAAAAAAAAAGAGCATTTGCTTAACAGATTGAAAATTGGATCACAAATAGATATTTTCTATTACATGAGACAAATGGTATGAAACAGGCAGGCAGAGTTCTGAAAGTGTGAAAGAAGAATTATTCACCCGATGAATCAATATGGCTCCATATGAGCAAATGGGCTTCACTGGTGGTAAGAGCTAACACTTATCAAGTGCTTACGATGTGCGAAGCACCAATCTAAGCATTTTTATATATACTAACTCATTTAATCCTCACAAGAACCTCAATAATAGGACCAATAATAGTAGGTACTATTATATTACCAATGAAGAATATTAACACAGAGAGGTTAATTAACATGCCCAAGGCCAGACAGCTAGTAAGTAGCAGACCCAGAAGTCAAACCCAAGAAGTCTGACTCCTCAATCGGTGCTTTTGACCACTCTGTTATGCCCTGATATGGAATAGTTTTTGATACCTTCATTTCAGCTGGTTTGTAGCAGCGTCTGTTGGGATCTTCCAGTGATGTTCTATATCCATCTCTCAAGAAACGTTTAAATCCATATTTTCCTTTTAATTTTCTAACCACTTTATCAAGTGTCTGGCTATACAGAACTTCATCATCCAGGGCAAATGCAGGATAAGTGATGCAGGGGAGCAGGGCAGCATCTGTGTTCTGGCAGCAATAAAAAAAAAGAAGGGACTGTAAGTGCCTGCAGTGATATGATCAACACAGCCCGAGGAGAATCATGGAGATGAAAAGCCGATAAAAATAAGTCAATAAATAAGGAATAGATAATAAAAGGTAAACAAATAAGAAATAAGTCAATAAATAAGTCAATAAAAGTCTTTAACTGACAGTGAGATTGCTGTGCTGCAAGGGACACACAGACGCTTATATGGTATGGTTTAGTGAAGCTTACAGAGGAGATAAAACTTTATTCACCAATAAAGAGTATTTTCAAGGTTCAACACTGGACTCAAACTTTAAGATATTAATTAAGGCAGTGTGTAAAAATTTAACACCAATAACTAATCATTAAAACTTAGTTTCTCATAACAATTTTTTGGTATCAGTGAAAAACACAAAACAATCTAAATGTCCAACAATTAGATAAGTAAATTAGCAGCCATTAAAGTTTATATTGTAGAAACATTTATTGATCTGGAAACATGTCCATTCATAGAACCAGATTATCAAATATTATGAACAATATTCTCCCAGTATTATAAAATGAAAAGTATATATGTATATAAAAATATATAAAAACATATAAATACAAATGTTGTCACCCTAAGATTATAACTGAGTGGTGGAATAACGAGTGGATATTATATTATTATTATTTGCTTATTTGTGGGTTTTGTTTTTCTTTTATCATAATCCTGCATTACTTCTATAAAACAGTTATTTTTAAATAATTAAATTATTCCATTTTGAGTGTTTTCTAAGAATAGAGCCATAAATAACCCCTATAAAAATCCGCAATTGCGTACTATAGGCATATAAAAGTTTATCAGACAAAAAAAATTGTGACTCGAATGAGAGAAAAGACGCATGAAAAATAATTTTATTCAAAAGGAATATAAATTATGAAAAATATTTTTCTAATATTCTGTGACAAAAAAATTCATTTTGGTATAATGTTGCTACTCCCTCCTGAAAAAATAAAAGGTCTACTTTTCTCCTGTTCTACAAAAGACTCGAAAGACAAAGCAGCTGTGTCCACAGCTCTGCTCACTTCCTGAACAAGACCTCCACAGACCAGGCAAGTGAGAGGCAACATCTATTCTCTCTTCTCTTCTCTGCTGGCAACCTCTAACATTCTGGAACACATTCTTAGAAAAGTAAACAAAATTACATAACAATCATAAACGATAGCTCATATTAATTTATTATAAAAATATCTCACATGAGATCTTGATTCTCTGGGTAAGAGTGAGCACAAAGTTTGCCTATTGCGATTGTGAGCATCGAGATCCACAAATATAACCGACCAAGAACAGCACTGGAACGAGAAAGAGAAAAACATTTCCTAAATTAAGAAAAAACGACTTGTAGAACATTGGGCATTTTGACTGTAAGAAATTTCACAAAAACACTAACATTGGTTGCATTGAGAGTGGCATTACAGAAGATTTTAATTTTCTTTTTTTATACTTTCAGCATTTCCCAAATTTCTTGCAATAAACATTCATTTTATAATCATAAAAAATGTTATTTTTACATTTCCCTATTTCTCCTCAGTCTTCTTATAAATCAAAATGTATTGATTATAAGATACCTAATCAATTAAGGATATTTATGTTAATAAAAATACAAATAGTTTACTCACATTTTTGACAAGGAATAAAAGAAGAACCAATTTGAGTTCACAAAATCTGAATTGTACAGTCCTAATAAAGAATGTTGATTATATGATCAAACCAAGCAAATTTAGATACAATCTAGAATTATAGATATAAAAACTACTTGATTAAAATATAGAGACAGGAGAATCTCAAATAATAAAAATGCAAATAAAAGCTAATATTCACTGTGTGTCAGGCACTGTGCTTTATGCTTCACATGGGTTATCTCATTTAATCCCCATATATAGAGGATTATTATCCCCATTTTACTGAAAAAGATGCTAAATCTTAGTTTAACAGAGCACGTGTTCAAAATCAAGTCTCTAACACAGAAGCCCACACCTTAACCACTAAGTTATACAATTTCCCACAATAAAAAATATCTTTCAAGTAAGAGCCAAAAAACTTGAACAAAAAGACAGGTGTAACAAAAAATGTCAATTGGTCTGCTAACCAAGTTAAAAAAATTTAATATTTAGCCATTAGTGCTTTCCATATTTACGAGCATAGCCATAAGTAAACATAGCTTTGTTCTTTTACTGGGGAGCTAAACATTTTGAAAACACAGAGAATGAAACTGGAATACAAATACAGCTTCCATTATAAGAGAATACTCAGAAAAACACATGGGGAAGGGAAGAAGAGAACTATCATTCTAATTCTCACCAACTTCAAAGACGCATTCACTCTGAAACTAAAATACCTCAAATCAATCACCTAGACTGAAACTCAATGTCTAGTGGTACTAGGCCCTACCTCCAAATATCAGACTCACTATATGTACATTTTTCCTGTTAACCCATGTACATACATGAGTATTAGCTCATAAAATAGAATGATTTCTCAGGCCGGCCCGGTGGTGCAAGTGGTTAAGCGCGCACGCTCCGCTGCGGCAGCATGGGGTTCGTCGGTTCGGATCCTGGGCGCGCACCAACACACCGCTTGGCAAGCCATGTTGTGGCGGCGTCCCATATAAAGTGGAGGAAGACGGGCACAGATGTTAACCCAGGGCCAGTCTTCCTCAGCAAAAAAAGAGGAGGATTGGCAGATGTTAGCACAGGGCTGATCTTCCTCACCAAAAAAAAAAAAATAGAATGATTTCTCATTCATAATATCATTTCTTAAATCTGTTTTAACTCCGACGAGTAAATTAATAAATGAAGAAGAAATGAGTGAGGCTGTCATTCTACAACCAGATTAACGCTAAACTGTCCTTTCTATTATTTGAAATTCCCTAGTTTTCATATCCACTGACAAAATTGAATTCAACAAAGCTTCATGCGGTATCTGCCACTGTCAGAGTGATGTGTTCTCTGCTTTGAGGAAAACAAGATAGAACTTGACCTCTGCTCTCAAGGAGCTGACCCAGGTGATATTCAGTCCTAACCAGATGAATATTAAACAAAACAAAAAGACTGCACATGGAAGGCAATACATGACGATGTACCAAGATATGGGCCTATGTACCAAGTGAGTGGCTTAGATGAGAGAATAATAATGATAATAAATCTCTAAAGGTAACATAAAAAAAACAAAATAGGGAACCTGGGATACTTCATGGAGAAGGCAAGGACCAAAGCTAGGATCTGAATTTTTGTGGGAAGGGGAGCAGGCAGGGTAGTTAGAACAAACAGCAGAGAAATGAATAGGTATGAGATGTTGGGAGCCTGTGAATACACAAAATAACAGGACTTATAATTTATCCTTAGGCTCATAATTAATAAAGTTAATTTCATGCCAAATCAGTCTGCCTTGAACTGAATTTTTAAAAGATAAAATCTAACTAGTGTAATTTATAAATAATGAAGTGAAATAGCAAATTTGGCAATTCTTGCCATTATCTGATTAATATAAACAAGCCAATTTCTATTTTCTGGCCACGAATAAATGGTTTATTTATCTAAATTCATCAAAGTATTTGTTCAGGTTTCTTCCTCTGCCAGCCTCTAAGAAATATGCACAAAGGGAAAAATAATTTCATAATATTACTGGATTTTAACAGTGAGAGCAAATGCTAGTTAACTATATTGTGTGGCTGTCCTCTTAAAAAATATACCATGCTTAGGCATAGGGCCAAGATTCACAGGAAGATAAAATTCACCATAAAATTCACCTAAGACCATGGGCACCTATTCCTGTTCAGAAGCAAATTTTTAAGAAAGTCATCAAGGAGACCCTACTTATGGAATCAATTATCACCAACTTTAAATCATCAGACACATTAATTTTATGCCTGCAAATTTCAAAGGAAGTTTGATATGTCTGCATTGCTTTGAATGCTCTGCATAACATGAGCAATTTCTCTAGTCATTACCTTTTAGATTCTGGCCTCAGCTCATTTGTCAGTATTGTGATTTCTCCAATCAAAACCAGGAATATGAAAGGATGTTTTATATGTATATGTCACTCCAAAGTATCTGATTAACACTGTATATTTTATTTTCATCTTCCATTTCCTGAAATTATCACAACTCTACCATCATATCCTGACTCCATCTACAGAGCATATTTTAAGACTGATAGCTCAAACTGTATTCCCAAACTGAGTTTCCATGACTACTTTCTAGTAAATACACTAGAAGATGATTCAACCTAACCACTGTCATGGGGACTTGAGTTCCAATGGTGGGGAAGAGCTGCACTGAACCATCTACCCCAGACTCCATGACTGCAACAAACACTTTTGAGATGGTACCTAAAGCCAAGGGTGACATCTATGACCATAAGACACTGCTGATCTCTTTAGTCTCAATTCAAAGGGAAATGATTTGAAGGATTGTCTGGGCCTTTCTTTACCCCATCAATCACTTCTCTGAACCTGAGCTAATAGGCTTGCTGCCACATAGCATCAAAGCATAAAACAAGATGAACCCACTCAGTGTATCTACTACACATGATTTCTGTTCTTCTGAACGCAAAATCATACCACAGAACTACCATCAGGAGACTTTCTTCCCTAGTTCAGCATTAAGCTGTTCTTGAGCTCCGTGGCAGAGCCTGGAGAGCAGGATTCTTACAGAAAGGATATTTACTGATGGGAATTACCCCTCTGCATCATGGCTGTGGTGGCAATGGGCATGTAAATAGTCAACTTTTACTTACTGGCCCAACAGTAGCTTCCAGCAGCCCCTCTCACAAGCCATGCTTCTCTTTTCTACAGAAGATTCTACTCACATGCGTTAAAAGAACTTTCCAACTACAGAGCGAGGTGAACCTGAGTAGTAATTCTTAGGGTTTCAGAAAGGGGAGAGCTGAGACTCAGACCCAGGAACCACAAAACTGTTGCTTAGCATGTCTATGACATTTGCTGAGTGTGAATTATAATTTATTTAAAAATTATTATTTAAATATTGTCAAATATCACTTAAATATTATATGTCACTATATTTATAGAGAACATATTTGAAAGTATGATGAAATATGTGATTCTCATATTGATGAGTATGTTTCTAAATGCTCCAAATTAGCCTTTATTATAAACTTATCACTAAAGACATTAGGCCATTTTATCACATTTTCTTCTTAGATATTTTCTGCCAAAGAAAAATAACTTGCTTTCAAAGGGAAGATTTAAATGATAAGGTTTTTTCCTTGAATAATAAGACAAGTCTGACATTTTAAAAAAAAGAAGAAAGGAAGTGTAAGAACACATAATAACCATTATCAAAGCTAAAAGCTTATTCCACCCAACAATTTTCCATAAAAATAAAAATTAACATTTGTCTTATCTCATACACTGAAGCACAAAAAGGGCAAAAGGCAAGCCTTTCACGCTGTTTGCCAAGTGGATGTCTCATTCAGAAGTTCAACAATTAAGAAGAAAATAATGTGGTCAAAAGGTAAAAACTTCCAGTTATAAAATAAATAAGTCATGGGGACGTGATATACAGCATGGTGACTACAGTTAACAATACTGTACCGCATATTTGAAAGTTGCTAGGAGAGTCGATCTTAAAAGTTCTCATCACAAGAAAAATAAATTTGTAACTACGTGTGGGTTTGGATGTTAACTAGACTTATTATGGTGATCATTTCATAATATATACAAATACTGAATCACTATGTTGTACACCTGAAACTAATATGTCGATTACACCTCAATAAAAAAATTAAATTTTTTAAAAAAGAAGAAAATGGCTTAAAAGTTTTCAAAAGCAAATGCACAGTTCTCACCTCTAAAGGTAGAAAGCATTCAAGATTTAAGATTTCCTGTACTAATAGTTGATATTCCAGATTCATTCCCAAGTGGCTTTGGTTTAATTCCTGTTCTGCCTCTTTGTTGCATGACCAGTGAAAAGCCACCTCAACTCTGTGACCACTCATTTTGAGAGAAGGGCCCTTCCAGCTCCAAAGATCTAAGATTGTCTGAGTTGCGATCAATAGGTGTACTTTTTCAAAGCTCTAAATTAATTTAGTTAAAGACACATGATCAGGTCTTCTAAAACACTACATCAACAGTTTTTGGAAATAGCTGAGAATATTCATCTGATCTGAAATCCCTCAAATCTTGAGGAGGTTTCTATAGGTTTTCATTTGAATAAAAACATTTCTTTGTTACATTTCTTTGTTACATCAGTTCTTTTCCCAGCCACTGACTTCTAATTAGACCACAGCCCATTGAAGTACATGGAGCAATATGATAAAATGATTAAACACTGAAAAGATCATATGCACTCTTAAATGTGCTACTATTTAGCAGGTATATTTTTAACTTTGCTGTAGAGGTGGGAATTTTAACATTAACAAAGTCAGGTTTCTGTAATTCTCCACATCAGAAACAAAAATGAAAGGGAATTGGTAAAACTAGGATACTGTTTGATATTATCCAAAAAAAAGGAACATGGAGAGCTCCACTTGCAACATGTGACATCTATGTGGCTAAAGGAATAAGACATTATTTGTCTATATTTCCATCCAAAATACTCAACGAATAGTCAACTCGGCAAACATTTGGCACACAGCTCCGCTGGGAATGGACATGAGCTAACCAAGGTCAATATTAACTCTGCTTAGAGCAGTCTTTCTCATCCTTGGCTGAACATTACAATTCCTGGGCAGTTGGAAACATCTCAAGGCCAAGGTCTCCCCCTAGACCAATTAAATCAGAATCTCCAGGGGTAGAGCCCAGCAATCAGTATTGCAAATAATTCCACTGTGCAGCCAAGACTGAGACATTATGGCTGAGGAACAATTCTAGCAGTATATTTATAACTCAGAATCAGAAAGTATAGTAGAGCAATTCAGTGCTTTTAGAGTTATGGCTAAGAGATCTATGAAAGCTTCCTGGGAAAAGTAGGCTGAAGACAGAGCCCTGAAAGATGGGTAGTTAGGAAAGGTAGCATGTATACGTGTGGGCTTCTATGTAGGTGGAGGCATATATGTAGTATATATACCAGACACATAAGCAACATACACTAAGACTCAGGGACATCAAAGGAGATGGCACGATTGCAAAAAAGAGCTGACCAATACCTTATAATGTAGACACAAAATAGACACAAAACTCCATTCAGCACACTACTTGGTATGCCATGGAAGGCAGAAGAGCAAGACCTGTATCTTTCCAGACTGCTGCTGTAACACTATTGATTTAGTCCATGACTCCTCTAAGTCTCCTTGAGATACTCTCTAGAGGCTTTTCAGTCCAATCTCTTCATTTCCGTTCTTTAACATTACCAGTACTTCATTAACAATAACAAGAGATAATATTTATTGAGGGTTTGATCTTTGCCAAGCACTATACTAAGCTTTTTATTTGCATGAAAACCTTCTGAGTTAGGTCCTAGTATCATTATCCCTATTTTTTTAGATGAGGAAGCCGAGACAGGCAAACAACTAGCCAATGTCACAGAACTCACTGGTGGGAGTACAGAGCGTACAGTGAGTCTCCTGACTCCAAATACAATGCCATTCTTTTTTTTTAATTGAGGTATAATTGACGTATAACATTATATTAGATTCAGGTGTACAACATAATGACTCAATATTTGTATATACTGCAATATGATCACCACAATAAGTCTAGTTAACATCCATCACCGTACATAGTTACAAAAATTTTCTCTCTTGTGAAGAGAACTTTTAAGATCTACTCTTAGCAATTTTCGAATATGCAATACAGTATTATTAACTATAGTCACCATGATACACATTACATCCCCCTGACTTATGTTATAACTGGAAGTTTGTGCCTTTTGACCCCCTTCTCCTATTTCACCCACCCTCCACCCCCGACCTCTGGCATCCACCAATCTGTTCTCTGTATATATGTGCTTGGTGTTTTGTTGTTTTAGATTCCACATATAAGTGAGATCATATGCTATTTGTCTTTCTCTGTCTGACTTAGTTCACTTAGCATAACGCCCTCAAGGTTCATCTATGTTGTCACAAATGTCAAGATTTCATTCTTTTTCATAGCTAAATAATGTTCCATTGTATAGTCATGCATCACTTGATGATGGGGATATGTTCTAAGAAATGTGCTGTTAGGCACACTGTATGCTGTTCATCATTGTGTGACTATCACAGAGTGTACTTACACAAACCTAGATTGTATAGCCTACTACACACCTATGCTACATGGTACTAATCTTATGGGACCACCATCATATATGCAGTCCATTGTTGACCAAAACATCGCAATGCGACGCATGATTGTATATATATTTACCACATTTTTTTTATCCATTCATCCATCGATGGACACTTAGGTTGTTTCCATATCTTGGCCATCGTAAATAATGCTACAATGCCATACCTTTATGCCATGTTTATGCCTTTATACCTTTATGCCATACTCCTTCCTTCCTTCCCACCTACCTATCTATCTAATATACCTATATACATACACAAACACAAACACAGACATACACACACACATATACACACAGAAATTCATACATACACACGTACACACTAATTTAAATGAATGTACTGAGAGTGAGGCAAGGGTGAAAAGGAAATGAGAAGTACTGAAGGATACATGTGGGACTTCCATGAGTATGTTGACTCTTCCAGTGAGAAAGAAATGTTGACATAAGCCAAGAGATCAGTGCCAGAGGCACCAAGAATCTCCAGGAGAGGCATAATATTAATAATCATGATTTCGATAGGCTCACACCCCTCAAACCCCCATGAGCTCTGATCTCTCCATTTCTCCAGCCAGAGGTCTTGAGAGAGGAGGAAGAGTGTGGGAAGTGGGCGATTTAGTCTTGGGCACCCAAAATAAGGTGCTGCTCCCCTCTTCCCAATCCGTTCATGTCTATGTTCATTCTTCATTCTTCATGTCCTGGATGTAAGCAGAGTCCATCCTCCAAGAGGAAGTTAGAGTGAGAACAGAAGTGAGTTTGTGGATGTAGGGAGTGAAAGAGAGGCAGTTGTACTATAACACTCCAACTTAAAACTTTCTTAAATTCAAGACTTCGGGTACATAGTATTACAATTGCCATAACAAAAACCATGTTACCTTTTGCATATCTGCATAACTTTCTAAAATGTATTTTTACTGACTCGGCATTTTAATTGGTTGTTGTTTTTAGTGCCATCAAGTCCGTTCCGACCCCTAGTGACCCTGTGTACCGAAGAGCAGAACCCCGCCTGGTCTTTTTGCTCCATCCTCTCACCTTCTGGTGGTGTATCAGATAATGCTCCAATGCTATTCATAGGGTTTTCACGGCCAATTTTTTCAGAAATGTGTGGTCATGTCCTTCTTCCTAGTCTGCCTTGGTCTGGAAGCTTCCCTGAAACCTGTCCACCACGGGTGACCCTGCTGGTATTTGACATACCAGTGGCATAGCTTTCAGCATCACAGCAACACATGGCTGCCACAGTATAACAACCAACAGATGGGTGGTGAGGTTCCCTGACCAGGAAACGAACTCAGGCCACAGCAACGAGAGTGCTGAATCTTAACCACTAGACCACCAAGCATTTTAATAGCTTAGGGTTAATTATAATATCAGCTGGAAACTGCCTTTGCCCTCCCATCTTAAGAATCTTTACAAAAATTGCTAAAGACAATTAGCCTACTTCTTGATCCAGAGTAATAACCTGTATTCCTACATTTTATTCCCTTTCATTGACAACTCAATCCACGGTCACTTGATTGGGTGCAGAAACTTGTTAAAGATCTTGTTTTAAGAAAATTTAAGGCAACCCTTAGGATTTCTCTTTTATCCCGAAGAAAATGAGATTTAGACATATAATTACAGCCAGTTGAGGGTTAAACTAGGATTAAAATTTCCAATTCTTTGGCTGCACATATTACACAAATTCCCCTCTACATAAGATTTACATTAAGTTGAAACCAACATGAGAACTAATATGGAAAATATATGATATATAAGGCTAGGAATATCTAAAACTGTGAAAGCTCAACAAGAGACCTGAGGAAAAAGCTAGCGAACAAAGACAATGAGAATTCTTTATGAGATTTTTTTCTTTCTAATTAAGCAATGTTTTTTAGTTAGAAAACTAAAATTTAACCGGCAAATCATATTCAAAGGAAAGTCTGTTCAACCATGGTCTGCCACATAAATTTCAGACATTCTCTGATCATAAGGAACAACTTGGTTAATGAATGGCCAAATTAATTAAAAACATAATTCAAAAAAAAACAATCACAGTTTACTGTTACTATTGCTGTTTTTTTTACCTGGTTGCCAAAGAGGTTGAATCCATTAATTGCTTCTAGAGCTGCTTTTGCTAAGCCAACAGAGCTAAAAGAGAAAAGGAAATACTTTATAACTCTAATATATCTGGCTACAAAATAAGAACCATTATCTGATGAATATTCACAAGTAAGTTTCTTTATTAAAACTTAGAACAACTTCTGTAGGAAGAATAATGTCTAAGAGATCGCAGTCTGACATTTCACTATTTTAATTTCTCTTTTTTATAGTTAGTGATCTTCTGGGAAAAATATTTCTAAGTTCACCTTGATCTAGGCAAATGGTCATACTATTGATGGCAGTAGTTTTAATTCCAGTATCATTTATATTCACTAACTCAAGAAAAAAAAAAGATGAACTTTAGAGGAAGGTATATTATAATGATATGTGCACAGTAATAACAAGGTTGCGCATCATTAGCTCAGATCAATGTAAAAGAGCTTTTCTGATATCAACTCTGAGCCTTAAAAAAAGTTCTTGCACATCATACACTTACCACAGAGTGGGGTTTAATATACCCATTCAAATACTCTTTGCTTAGAGTCCAATAAAATAGGCATTACTTTATGCTCACAAAACAACTGATCATCATACCTCTCATTTTTTGCTATATTGTTCTGTTTATAATAAAATACGTACTCCTTTGCCCTCTCAAATGCCACATACAATAGTGCTGGAAAATGGGAAGACCCAAATTTCATTAAAAATATGACTGTCATCTTATAAATAACATTTAAATATTTTAGATCTAATATCCAGTTTATTTTACTTATTGCATTTTTTCTGTTTTTATTAAAAGCAAATGCATATGCTATTAATATCATTTAAAATTAATGATCTGTCATCATTTCAGCATTTCTCTAAAGGAGTGATTATCAAAGTGTGGTCCCCAGAGCAGTAGCATTATCTGGGAACTTGTTAGAAATGCCAATTCTCACTCCTCTCCAGGAGTGGGGCCCAACAATCAGTGTTAAAAAGCCCCCCAGGGGGTTAAATGCACTTTAAATTTGAGAACCACTGTTCTAAGCTATTCGAATCATCATTATCTACATTTTCAATGGGTTGTTTACATGAAATGTTCTCAAGTATACATTACTTTTAATACAGGATAGTAAATAGGTGGGAAACCTTTTAAAATACATGGATGGGGAAGTGGAGTAGACATAAGTTTCCCTATTTCTCTCACTAAGTACAACGAAAAACCCTGGACATCACATAACAAAAATAAAAAGCCTCAGAAAGATGGAAAGGCAGACTGGCTAGGAGCCTTAGGATTCTAGGAACAACACTTGGTAAGTTCCCTGAGTTTCCTTTTTGCCTCCAATATACCAGACTTAGAGCTAAAGAAGCCAAAAACCAGGAAATGCCTGTAGGTGCATTAAAAAAAGCCCCAACAAAAGCCTGCTCTCTCTAGCCAAAGGACCAGGAAAAGGATAGCCTAGCAAAACACAATAGACAACAACCACTCAAAATTTAGACAGTTTAAAATTTAGAGAAGAACCACTCAAGAAAAGAAAACTGTGGCCCTACCCCCAGTCACTCCTGTAAAGGCTAGTGGGGAACCTAGACTTCTACATTGAGTCTATAATAAGGAACTGCACCCAGCCTGCAACCCTCTCAGCTGCCATGTGGTGTCAGAGAAGTCCAAGAAGGAAGCCAAGACTTTCATTACCAATGAGTGTTAAGAAGTCTCCCCCCTCACACTTCAGCGTCAGTGGAGAACACACGGAAAGCCTAGACTTCCACACCTGCTTGCCAGTAATGAGGTGAACCTACCCTTCCTGCTGGGATGGCATCAGAGGAGGTCCAATGGAGAGTCAGTACTTTCACTAATGCCCAGCTGCAAAGAGGCCATATCCTCTCCCTGTTCCATAAGTAGAGGCCAACTGGGAATGAGTAATGAGGCACTCCTATCCTTCCTAGCCAAGGAGGTATCAGTGGAGGCCTACTGGGGAACTAGGCATCCCAACTAGACCCAGCAACAATGAAGAGTCTCCATCTTGGATATCAAAGAAAAACCTAGACTTACATTCCTACCCAGTAGTAATGAGGTGATGACCCTGCCCCCTTCCCCTGGCAGAGTGGTGCCAAAAAAATATAGCTAAAATAGAAAGTTAAAATAAGATTCAGGGTGTTACAACATAATACTCAAAATGTCCACATTTCAATCAAAAATCACTGATCACGTCTAGAACCAGACCCAGCCAAACTGAATGAAAAAGGACAATCAATAGATGCTAACACTGAGACGAAAGCAATGTTAAAATTATCTAACAAAGATTTTAAAACAACCATAATAAAAATTCTT
Organism: Diceros bicornis minor; assembly: GCF_020826845.1. NCBI lineage: Eukaryota > Metazoa > Chordata > Mammalia > Perissodactyla > Rhinocerotidae > Diceros > Diceros bicornis. The sequence goes on along the minus strand of NW_026690912.1, from coordinate 90,022 downwards.
CAATGAGCAATTATAAATATGATTGAAACAAGTGAAAAGATAGAAAGCCTCAGCTAAGAAACAGAAAAGTGTAAACAAAGTTTTTACAAGTGAAAAATTACAATAATAAAAATTAAAAGCTCAGTGGACAGGATCAATGGCAGAATGGGGGAGAAAGAGGAAACAATAACCAAATTGGAAGATAAAACAATAGAAATTATCCAATCAGAACAAAAGAGAAAAAAATTGACTAGAAAAAAAAAAACAAAGAGAGCTTCAGGGACCTTTGGGGCTATAACAAAAGATCTAACATTCATGTCATTGGACTCCCTCAAGGAGAGAAGAAAAAGGGCAGAGCTAAAAAAAAAAGTACTTGAAATAATGGCAGACAACTTCCCAATTTGCAAGAAACAAAAAGCTACAGATTCAAGCAGCCGAGTGAAACTCAATCAGAATAAAATAAATATATCCATGCTAGGCACATCAAAACTTTTGAAAACTAAAGACAAAGAAAAAATCTTTAAAGTAGCCACGGACAACATTTTACCTATAGGGGAAAAACAATGGAATGACAATGAATTGCTTACCAAAAACCACGAAGGCTAAAAGGATGTGGCGCAAGTGTTTTCAAGCATTGAAACAGAAGAACTGTCAACCCAGAATCTTATACCAGTAAATATATCCTATTTGTTTATTTATTTACACAAGACATTCCCAGATGAAAGAAAAATAAGAAATCTGTCACCAGTAGATCTACCCTAAAAGTATGACTAAAGTAAGTTCTCAAAACAAAATGATTGCAAGCAACCAACCAACCAATCAACCTTGGAACAATCAAAAAGGAAGAAAAAATATAGTAAGCAAAAATATGGGTACACATGGTAGGCTTTTCTTCTCCTCTTGAGTTTTATAAATTATGTTTGACAATTACAGCAACAGTTGTAACACTGTGGGTTCTAAATGCATGTGGGAAAAATATTTATGATAACTATAATATAAATGGGGGAGGGTAACAAGACATAAATGGAGGTAAGACTTCTATATTTGCCTCCAGTGGGTGAAATAATGACCGCGGTACGCTCAGTTTATATATATAATGTAATACCTAGAGCAATCGCTAAAAAGCTATACAAAAAGATACCTTCAAAATCATTACAGATAAATCAATACGCAATTCTAAAAAATGCTGAAGAACCCACAGGAAGGTAGGAAAAAGAAAACAGAGAAATGACAAGGCCTAGAACCTGAAGGAATAAAGTCCAAGCGAAAAATATGTGCCAGTTTAAAACATGTCTGCAAATTCTTTGACAGTCTTCCCATCAAGAGGTGGACTCTTATTCCCCTCACTAGAATATGGCCTGGTCTTACTGACTCTAACAAATAGAATGTGGTGGAAGTTATACTGCATGACCTCTAAAGCTAGGTCATAAAAGGCAATACAGCCCCCACCTGGCCCTCTCTTTTGTGACGCTGGACCTTGGAACCCAGCCACCATGTTGTGAGGAAGTCTATATGAAAAAACTTCATATAAGTCTTGTGGCAGACAGCTCCTGCCAAGGTTCCAGTCAACATTCCGATACCTGAGTGAGGAAGCCATCAAGCTGACTCCAACCCCACCCACAACTGATGGAAAATGCATAAAAGACCCTGAGCAGGAACCACCTAGCTTAGCTCAGCAACCCTCAGAACTATGAGAGTTAATACTAATAAAATATTGTTGTTGTTTTATGCCTCTAATTTGGGGTAGTTTATTGGCAACAATAGGTAACTAGAAAAGAACCTAAGTCAGGTTCCTAATTCTATCACGTACCCAGAATAAGTAGGCCCATCATACTCAGCCTTGCATGCTCCAAATGGAAACCAAATAGTACCTGCATAAGAATTCTAGACTCCTGGAACCTAAGGGTTAGGAGAGCCCCTAAGGGTCATCTATTCTGACAGTTCATGCCAAAACATCCATCGTCAACTGGTGTTCTTGCTTAAGAATGTGTTCCTGATGTCCTAGGAGTTCCCTTATAGCCCCCAACGCACAAACATTTACATGCATTTAACTGAGTAATACCAGAAAACCTCCACTTACAGTGTGAGGTACATGTGTTATGAAGACTGTTTGTAGTATTTTGAGAAGCGAGAATAAATAAATTATTCAAAAGGCAAATATCCAAAAGAAATACTGCACTGGAGGAGATGCACAATGTAGCTAACTCAAGGTTTTGTCTTTAACAAGACAGCTAAAGGATGAATTTGGAAATTGTCTTCTAAATAAAGCATTACAAAAACAAACAAATACTGTACCTGGACTAGAGTAAATGTGGAACTCTTTCTCTTTTAACTTTCTTTCCCAATGCAATTGGTTAAATAATTGGACTTAACTGAAATTCACAAATATGTTACTTTATTATCCACTAGTTATTTAAATCTCTGGCTACAGCAAGCTATTTAGAAACTCAAACATACTCCTAATGTGATCTTACATTTTACTGGCAAATATAATACATACTGTTGTAAGAGTTAAAAATATTTTACTAGCACAAGACATTCTCAGAAAATTAAATTATTCTATAATTAGTTACTGAACATATTAATATTAGGTGAATACTACCAGTAGAACATTCACCAATCTGATTCTTGAAAAGTGTTACCTCAACATTCATTTAACAGGGCTAAAATGAAGTGATGTTCACTTGGGAGATAGTTTGTAATAAAAGTGATTTGTTGCATATTTCAAAGCTTTTCTAGAAAAGATGATGGGTTTGGACTCAGTGATTGATAACCCACCACAGAATCCAAAAAATTCATTGACAAGCATGAGAACTAAATTCACATCCTCCTGCTCATTAACACTATGCTTTAGCTCCCTGAGCCACCCAATCATATCCCCTGAAACAGCAAGGACTTGACAGGACTATAGCTTTAATGAGTGCTGATGAATTGTTCAGTACAGCAAAAATATATAAAATGAAGCAGAACGGAGGGATAGTTGCTTCTATCATAGTTCAATGACTGGAATATCAAAAATGATTTAAGAAGATCAAGTAGTTACTTTAAATAACAAGCACTGTGTGGAATAAAATGGTCACTAAAAGCATCTTAAACTGAGTAAAGTGGTGATATGATGGTTACTTATCTGATATTTTAGTGATGGCTTTCTTTATTAGAAAAGCCAAGCGAATAGAACATAAAACCATGAAAAAAAAAAAAACTGAAAAATCAGATCTAAATTTCTAAATTCTCTTTGCTTCTACAGTCTTATTTGTACCGCAAATATAAGATTTAACAAAGTAAAAAAGGAAATTATGCTATTAAATAGAAAGTTCTATTTAGGAGTTAATGTTTCAAAAACTTTTCTTTCTATTTGGGCAGATATCCACATTACTAAGTTATTAAGTACAATTTTCCTTTTTCTTTCCAACAGCCAAAAAATTCAAAGTTAGTCTTGGTGAAGATTCAATTCACATCTTATAGATGACTCATCTCTTCTCCAAAACAAAGAATTTTGGTTTAAAGGTAGTCCCAAGGTGTAGGAATATCCTCACATAAATGAGGAAGGGGCAATATAAAGATTAAAATACTTTAATTCAACTTGGAGCAGCTGAGAAGACTACTTGGATACGTAATTCTGGGGGTTAAGAATTAGTGCTACAATAAATAGGTACCAAAAAGATATATGGAGGAAAATGTAATTAAATCAAATAATATAGGATTTTAAAATACATAGGCATTTGTTAAAGACTTAGAGACTGAACAAGAGAAAAGAGGAGAATTAGCTGACACAGTTCCAGACACCCTGGGAGAAACTGAAAGGAGCATGTCACTTGAGGAAAGTCAAGTCAACAGAAAAACCAGGAAAGCAGGGAACACTTGCTTAGGAAACATTTCAAGAAAATCATAGTGAGCCTAGAGCAATGGATCCTTTTCCTAAAGCCCTGAAAAGGGTGAGGCAGCTGCTAGAATGGGGTTCAAATAAATGTAAAGAGATCACCTTTCAGAAAAAAATTCTAGGGTTTATCTAAGAAATACTAAATAATTCAAAAACTTGGACTAAAAGGGATACCAGCAAACCTGGGGCTGAAAAGGGCAGATCAGGAAGGGTCTGATCAAAGCATTAAGCTGAATCAAGCTGTACTGATTACTAAACAAAGATATACTTGAAACTTATAACAGTTTCACCAAGAGCATATACCCTACTGTTCTTTCAAACTTTAGAAAAACTTTTTAAGACTTGAAAATACAACGTGAAAGAGCAGAAACAACTTTGGACTTGGAGGCCAATCACCTGGAATCCAGTTCTGGTTCTACTACCTACTGGGTTGTATCATTTAAAGGCAGGGTCGGGGGGAGATCGCTAAACCTTCTAAACTTTAGTTTCTTCCCGTAGAAAAGGCAATAATGTTCCCTGCCCGACCTAAATAAAATATATTCTGTAACTGTACAGTGCCACAGATTGCAATTATTAAAGGACCACTGAGAATGGATGCTGAAAAGGGAGCCTCTGACCTCAGAATACTATGTGTGCCTTTTGGGGGCCTAGGGGTGGTAACCTTCTTTGATCAAGTTGCAGCTTAGAAGGGATGTGCCCAGTGTGATAAGGGAAGAAAGGAACATTCACCAAGCCAGTCGCTTTGGCCAAGGCCCTAGTGAGCACCAAGGCAACAGTCAGATTGTGCTCTGTCTCTTCTCTGACTCCTGCTAAGGAGGACCGTATAGTACACAGCTAGAGGCAAAGAAAGCCAGAAGGCAAAAAGGGTGGTATGGGTACTTACAGCAAGAGTTACTGTATACTACTTCAGGCTGTCTGAAATGAGGAGGACAGCTTAAGGATATAACAGGGTATTGCACTAAGCAGTAAAGATCAGATCCAACCAGGCACAGACAGTTCTGGGATGTCTTACAGCAGCAACAGGCTAAGCAGCAGCTCCACATTCCACTACCCAGGCCTGAGCACAGGAAGATACTGGTCTCCCACCACTACCGCTATCAATGCGTCCATCAGCGCCAAGTCCGCCTGCAGTGTCAAAATAGACCCTTTTGGCACCAGAGGTGACACATCCAAGAAGGCTTGTGGAGATCTGAGGTCAGACACATTTGAAAAAAATGTTTAAAATTCTTATGGAGAATTGTAAAGTAGTATACCATAGAAAATTAAAAGATCAATGTTAAATGTATAAAACCCATCATCCAAACCTAATGGCAAACTTCATTACCCATCCATTTGAATATAATTGGCCTGCTACAATTAAGATTAATTTTGCATGCAAAAGGTAGCAAAGAACATCATATAATGATCTTCCAAGCCTTGAAATACAATCCTTAACGGTTCAATTAAAGATTAGCACCTTAGTTACAAGAAAACAAGTTGGAGCTTGTTTTTTCACTAGAAACCTTCCAACACCTTCACTTTCTAGGATGGTATCTTTCACCCAAGGTTCTTTCTGAGTTTACTACACTTTTTATAAACAGAAAAAACCCTACTCCAAATATTTTATACTGAAAATAATGTCAGTGGGATAACATTGGCATGTATCAAACGGTTATTAAAACGCAGATAAAAGGTCTGATAAATCATAAATGCTAGAAAGGTAAATTTTTAAAAATCACCTTTTCTAATCAAATCCACTTTCTTTCTTGTAATTTGATAATCTGGAAAATGTTGAGAACTTCATTTGGATTATGGCTGAAATATAACATTATCTTCCTATTTTTAATATTTGCCAGAATTTGTTTAATGTCTGAACTGAACTTTCCCACAAATTATTTCTCCACTTCACTGACTTCTTCACTGATTGCTACTATTCTGCTGTGTACTATAAAAATGCCTCATATGAATCATAAAACTTACAGAAAAATGTTTGTATTTTAGTTAACCAGAGTTAACTGAAGTCCTTTTTGTTTCAATCTTTGTTATTAAAATATTCTTAAATGTGTGAGTACACTTGTATTCTAGTGCTCACTTATGCCAGGTATTCAAATGCTTTACATATATATTAACTCAATCATTATAACAACTTTATAAAGTAGAAACTATTATTATCTTCATTTTATAGATGAAGAAACTGAGGCATGGAGATGATACACAGCTAGAGATCTGGAGCCAGTTTCTACATCTTAGTTTATATCTTATATTGGCTTAGTTTTCTGTGTGATTAGTTCTTCTACCCAAAAAAGTATACAGCTGTGGATTCCTCTTAACCAGTGTTTCTTAAACTGTTTCTCTACTTCAAGTTTCAATGATCTAAACTGACCTATAGTTAATCACCTTTAAATTCTTAAATCTTTTAGTGTGAAATGGATAGGACTCACTGAGCTACACTTTTTAGTTAAAAGATGACCTCCTGGGCAAAAATTTACAACATCTGAAAGGTGCAATCAGTCATTAAAACTATTTCCCTCACCCTAAGGAGTAAAGGAAACTCATAAACTACTAACATAAGTTATCAACTATTCTTGTTTATTCAAACCCCCTAAACCACAGCTCAAGATGGTGACCACACCTCTCAGAGAAACCAATGAATGTTAAGTTTTATATGAAGGGTATAAGTATCTCTGATTAGGACAAAAATCAGCTCTATAACATGGAAGGGAATTTTACATGCAATGTATATACATAGGTGTTTGGCAATTTTAATTTCCTTGATCTTTCAAAGAGTGTCATTGTAAAGAGGAAAAAGAAAATGACTTGGCTGAGCAGCAAGGCCAAGCCGTGGACTGGAGGCTGATATGCATGTACTAACACCACGGGAGGCTGGGAAAGACACCCTGCTCCTTTCCTGCATCTGTTTATGGGCACTGAGAGCAGACTCTTCTGGTTTAATTTTAAGTGAATTTCATCTGCATCACATAGGAAAAAAAAAAGAGATGAAATTAACATAGAAACCACAGTTCCCATCTAATACTTTTGATTTTTATTCATATTCAAATTCCACACATTTAAATTTAAAAAAAAAAAACCCTTAGAAATAAACAAATTACCTCGAATGTAGCTCTGTGCTGCCATTATTATATTTGCTTCCTCTTTCCCAGACACCAAAATCAGGCACACGGTAAACTCTTTCTACACAAAATACAAGGTTTTGAATAAAAGAGACCTAAAAGAAACGAAATAAAACATAAGGACACATGCAGTAACAGGATCTTTCGATACTGATAAGAACAATTAGATACCGTTTGAAAACCAAATACATACTTGCCTACTAGCACTTTATTACCATGTTGAAACTCTTGTGATTATTACATTACTATTAATATTCTGCTATACCTGGCTTTTCAAATATAAAGCTTAAAATGAGAACTTAATATTATACCGTACAGATACAGAATTTAAATCCTGTCAATGCTCCAACGATAATTCTTCAATGATACACTTATTACTGTTCATGACTACTGTGCATCTTAAGAATTAAGAAAAACATAAAGCACTCTTTTATACTAGATAATAATATTTGGAATCTAAAATAGCCATATGAAATGTTAAATAAGCCTAAAACTTGAGAGATAAAAAGGTATTTCTCAGTTCTGCAATGAGCCAGTCCCATGTTGAATAAACCAGGAGTCTTGGGTCTATTACTCCTGGAATCTAATTTTCCTCCTGCCTTTTCGACAGCTATAGGTACCCATTCTTATAAACTCAAAGCTTGCACTTGGAGGTAGGCTCCAACCAACAGGTCAGGAGTCACAGCTTCCATGTAAGGATTTCAAATATTTGATGAAGTTTACACTCTCAGAAGTAACTACGGAAAGCAAAGATTACGGTCAGTTCTTATTTAATAAAACTTTAGTCATTTTAATAAAGGCAATATCTTAAGTGGGCTATGGTCCTGATTATAGGGTTTTTAATTTAGTCATCATGTTTGGTTCAATAAGACAAACTGAATATGTGCATCGAGCCTAGCCTTCATCTCAAGATCCCTCTCAAGTGGCAATATATATTCCCAACTGCCACCCTACACACACATAATTAATATAATGTATATACCTTCAGAATGACAGAATAATAACACTGAAAACCAAGGTAAGGTCCCACCAGTAGACCAGAAACTTTGAGAAATTACAGGAAGACAGAAAGCAGTAGGAAGGAATTATCAAGAAATCAGAACAGGAGCCGGCCTGGTGGCGTAGTGGTTAAGTGCGCGCGCTCCGCTGCGGCGGCCCTGGGGTTTGCGGGTTTGGATCCCAGGCGCGCACCGACGCACCGCTTGTCAAGCCATGCTGTGGCGGCGTCCCATGTGAAGTAGAGGAAGATGGGCACAGATGTTAGCCCAGGGCCAGTCTTCCTCAGCCAAAAGAGGAGGATTGGCGACAGATGTTAGGTCAGGGCTAATCTTCCTCACACACAAAAAAAAGAAATCAGAGCAGAGGAAACCATAGCCCCTCAAAATGGTTCTTCATTGTAATCTAGCGTCTCTGGAAAGTCTCTAAGGCCAGAGTCAACATACACATTGATCAAGAGTTGAGCAGGGAGCAGTCTACCCAGATTCTCTTACAAATGATAGACAGCTGGGGCACTTGACACCTGCCTTTTCCATTCTCCATCCCAACAGAGAGATATTTGCCCTCAGGGCCAAGAACAGCTCACACATTTCAGTGGACAAAAAGGACCTAGGATGTTGGGGCCTCACAGAAAGAGAACTGAACATAAGATAATTCTGGGTTTCCACAAAACATGCATCTATCTCACAACTTCTCTACCCAAGAGTGGAGCAGTACATACCTACAGTAAACTTTTTTTTACTTTGATTATTGGTGAGGGTCTCCCTAGCTTTCCCAACCTCTTGCTACCGTGTCTACATACCCTAAGGAAAACCTGCCTGTATAAAAACTCTGGTCCATTTTCACAAAACCTGGTGTCTTTGCCTCTTCCAGGGTCTTTCAAGTTATTTAGATTCTATAACACATACAGGAAATATGCTATACTTTGTCAGGTCTCCATGTTTAAAGCTTTGAAACCATCCAAACCTTCTTCCTTTCACGATAAACTTCTCAAGTGATAGTCCATATACCTCTTTCTTAATCCTCTTAGAAGAACTTTAGGAACAGGGTTAAGCCCAAGTAAGGCAGTCTGGTCAGGCTGTGTAATTGGTATAACAGGTGGCTAGAAAGGCATTTTTGGCTAACAAGCCCTGTGGGGAAAACTAAAATAACACTTACATTCCAGTTCTGCAAGTAAGCAGTTTGGAAACTGCCATTCCACTCCGTCTTAACAAGTAAAAAGCTGAACAGACTGAAAAATCCACAACTCTTCTTGGATCCATAAGAGAAAAGAGGACACAGAGCAAACTGCTGCTCTATGACTGGAAAGACAACAGGTGAATACAGGCAGTCACGGCTTCCTGGAGCAGAGACTCACGGGGGAAACCAACTTGGGAACTAGCACTGGGGTAGTAAAACCTTAACTGTAACTGACAAACTGCTCAGTTAAAAACTGAGAGTTAAAAACTCCAGGAGGACCCAGTCATAAGGGGGTTCCCACAATTTTGTGAGATTTACCTCCAAGAGTCCAACTAGATTTCCATACTAAATATCAGAGAAAAATCCCCTCTGGCTTCCAACAGGGGGAGGGGAAAAGAAACCATTTTGAGATACACCAAAGCACTCAGTTTTTCTTAACAAGGCCTGCCATTGTGGGGCAACCAGTCAAGCAGAGCTTGACCTGCTGGGCTATTATCAGAGCCTAACTCACCTGGGGAAGGGGAATACCCACCTCCAGCCAGCTCTAGCCTTCCACAAAAGGAAGCCCACCATAGCCATTCTGTCCTCTCTGAGGGGAGAGAAAAAACTAAGAAACACTTGTGAAGTCCACAGTCCAGAAGCATAAGGCAACTAAAAGACTGAGACCTAATCATAGGACTACAGAGTGCTTTGCTTCCCTCCCCCTCACACCTCACCACCAGAACACTAAAGGCCTACTTACAGCAGATCCTTTTAGTTGGCACATCATGTCTGGCTATCAAGGCATACCAAAAGACAAAAAAACACAATTTGAAGAAACAAAGCAAGTACATGGCAGGATGTTGGAATTATCAGACTGAATTTTAAAAAACTATGATTAATATGATAAGGACTCTCCTGGGTAAAGTAGACATCATGTAAGAACACATGGCCAGTGTAATCAGAGAGAGGGAAATCCTAAGGAAGAACCAAAAGAAACGCTAGAGACAAAAAATTGTAACAGAAATTTAAAATGGCTTTGATGGGCTTATTAGTAGACTAGACTGAAGAATCTCTGAGCTAGAGGATACGCCAACAGAATCCTTGAAAACTAAAAAGCAAAGAGAATGAAGACAAAAACACAGAACAGAATGTTCAAGGACTGTGAGACAACTAAAGAAGGTGAAACATATATGTAATGGGAAGATGGAGGGACAGAGAGAGGGAGGGAGGAAGAAAGGAAGGAAGGAAAGAAGGGAGGGAGGGAGGGAGGAAGGAAGGAAGAAAAGAGAAGAAATATTTAAAACAATGACGTCTGAGAAGTTCCCCAAATTAATGTCTCACACCAAACCACCAAACCATATGATAAATGCCAAAAAAACTACACCTCAGCATATCGTTTTCAAAATACAGAAAATCAAACATAAAGAAAAAAACCAGAGAGAAGTCAGAGGAAAAAAACACCTTACCTATAAAGGAACAAAGATAAGAATTACATCCAACTTCCAACTTCTCAGAAGCCATGCAAGTGAGAGTGGAGTAAAATATTTAAAGTGTTGAGATAAAAAAACCATCAACCGGGGCCGGCCCGGTGGCGCAAGCGGTTAAGTGCGCACGCTCCGCTGCGGCGGCCCGGGGTTCACTGGTTCGGATCCCGGGCGCGCACCGACGCACTGCTTGGCAAGCCATGCTGTGGCGGCGTCCCATATAAAATGGAGGAAGATGGGCACAGATGTTAGCCCAGGGCCGTCTTCCTCAGCAAAAAAAAAAAAAAAAAAAAAGAGGAGGATTGGCGGATGTTAGCACAGGGCTGATCTCCTCACAAAAAAAAAAAAAAAAAAACCATCAACCTAGAATTCTGTACTCTGTAAAATTATCCTATAAGAGTGAAGGAGAAATAAACACTTTCTCAGGCCCATAAAAATTGACAGAATTTGTTGCCAGTAGACGTGCCCTGCAAGAAATGCTAAAAGTCCTTTAGAGGGAAGGAAAATAATATAAGACAGAAACTCAGATCTACATAAAGAAATGAAGAGCACCAAAGAAGAAATAAGTGAAGGTAAAATAAAAAATTTATTTTTCTTATTTTTTTTTTGCTGGGAAAGATTTGCTCTGAACTAACATCTGTTGCCTATCTTCCTCTCTCTCTTTTTTATTTCTCCCTAAAGCCCTAGTACATAGCTGTATATTCTGGTTGTTAAGTCCTTCTAGTTCTACATGAGCCGCCATAATATGGCTACTGACAGACAGGTGGTGTGTTTCTGCACCTGGAACTGAACTCAGGTCGCCAAAGTAGAGCACACCAAACTTTAACTGTAGGTCATCAGGGCTGGCTCTATTTTTCTTATTCTTAGTGGATCTAATATATAACAGTTTGTTCAAAATAAGAACAGCAACAATGTAATTGATTATGTTTATGAATATACCCTATGTATGCTTATATATACCTGAAATGAATAACAGCAAAGATAAAAGGGAAGGAAAGAAGGAACTAGGGTTATTTTGTTATTATAAGGTATTGACACTATATGTGAAGCAGTATAGTGTTATTTGAAAGTGAACTAGGTTAGTTATAAATGTATATTGCAAACTCCAGGGCAACAAGTAAAAAAGCTAAAAAAAAAAAAAAGAAGTGTAACTGATATGCTAAGAAAAAAGGGAAAATGAAATCATATAAAATACTCAATTAAAAAGACAAAAGGCAGAAAAAGAATGGAAGACAAAAATAGACAAACAATAAGGGCAACAAATAGAAAACAGTAAAAAATATAGTAGATAGTAATCCACCTGTATCAATAATCACTTTGAATGTCAATGGTCTAAATGTACCAAGTAAAAGATAAAGATTATCAAAAAACATGGCCTAATTATATGTTGTCTATAAGAAACCCACTTTATATATAAAGATACATAGATCACAAGTAAATGAATGGAGAAAAACACACCATGCTGACACTAATCAAAAGAAAGCTGGAGTAGCTATTTAATTTCGGAGAGAGAAGAATTCAAAGTAAGGAAAAGTTATCCGGGGTAAAGAAGGGCATTACATAACGATAAAGGAGTTAATTCTCCAAGAAGACATAACAATCCTTAACGTGTATGAAACTAACAACAGAGCATCAAACTAAGTGAGGCAAAAACCAATAGAATTGGGAAGAGAAATAGATGAATATACTATCAGGATTGGAGACTTCAACTCCCCTCCATCAAAAATAAGCAGATCCAGCAGGCAGGAAATCAGTAAGAACATAGTTGAATTCAACAACACCATCCATCAACTGGATATTACTGACTTCTACAGATGATTTCACATAGCAACAGCAGAATACACATTATTCTCAAGCTTACATGAAACATTCACCAAGACAGATCACATTCTGGGCCATAAAACATACCTTAATGAATTTAAAAGAATAAAAATCATACAATGTCTGCTCTCAGACCACAATAGAATTAAAGTAGAAATCAATAAAAGAAAGATAACTGGAAAATCCCAAAATATGTGGAGATTAAACAACATGCTTTTAAATAACACATGGGTCAAACAAAAAAAACCTCAAGAGAAATTAGAACATATTTTGAGGGGCCGGCCAAGTAGCGCAAGCGGTTAAGTACGTGTGGTTTGCTGCAGCGGCCCAGGGTTCGCCAGTTTGGATCCCGGGTGCGCACCAACGCACCGCTTGTTAGGCCATGCTGTGGCAGCGTCCCATATAAAGTAGAGGAAGATGGGCACGCATGTTAGCCCAGGGCCAGTCTTCCTCAGCAAAAAAGAGGAGGACTGGCATCGGATGTTAGCTCAGGGCTGGTCTTCCTCACACACAAAAAAAACATATTTTGAGATAAATGAAAATACAACTATTCAAAATTTGTGAGATACAGCAAAAGCAGTGCATAGCAAGAAATTTATAGCACTGAATGCATATATTAAAAAAGAAGAGGGGTGGGCCCGGTGGTGCAAGCGGTTAAGTGCGCGCACTCCGCTGCGGTGGCCCGGGGTTCACCGGTTCGGATCCCGGGCACGCACCGACGCACCACTTGTCAAGCCATGCTGTGGTGGTGTCCCACATAAAGTGGAGGAAGATGGGCATGGATGTTAGCCCAGGGCCAGCCTTCCTGAGCAACAAAAAAAAAAAAGAGGAAGACCGGCAGATGTTAGCACAGGGCTGATCTCCTCACCAAAAAAAAAAAAAGAAGAAGAGAGATCTAAAATCAACAATCTAAGTTTCCACCCTGGGCAACTACAAAAAGAAGAGCAAATTAAATCCAAAATAAATAGAAGAAAAGAAATAAGAATTAGAGCAGAAATCAATGAAATTGAAAACAGAAAATCAATAGAGAAAAATCAACGCAACCAAAAGCTGGTTCTTTGAAAAGATCAATAAAATTTATAAGCCTCTAGCCAGGCTAAGGAAAAAAAAAAGAGGACACAAATTACTAATACCAGAAATAAAAGAGAGAACATCACTACAGATCCCATGGAAATTAAAAGTAAATAAAGAAATATAATGAACAACTCTATGCCCACAGATTTGATAGGCTAGATAAAATGGAGCAATTTCAAGGAACAATTCCTTGAAAGACACCATCTGCCAAAACTCACACAAGAACCAACAGACAATCTGAATAAACCTGTATCTATTAAAGAAATTGAATCGATAATTAATGAAATTCCAAAACAGAAAACACCAGGTCCAGATGGGTTCACTGGTGAATTCTAACAAACATTTAAGGAAGAAATTATATCAATTCCCTACAATCTCCTTCAGAGGACAGAAGCAGAAGGAATATTTCTTAACTCATTCTACGAGGCCAGCATTACCCTAATATCAAAACCAGACAAAGACATTGTAAGAAAAGAAAACTACAGACCAATATCTCTCATGAACATTGATGCAAAAATGCTCAACAGGGGCTGGCCCCGTGCCATAGTGGTTAATTTCGGCACCTTCTGCTTCAGCAGCCCAGGTTCACAGGTCTGGCTCCTGGGCGTGGACCTATACCACTCGTCAGCCATGCTGTGGCAGCAACTCACATACAAAATGGAAGAAGACTGGCACAGATGTTAGCTCAGGGTGAATCTTCCTCAGCAAAAAAAAAAAAAAAAAAAATCCTCAACAAAATATTAGCAGAATGAATCTGAAAAAGTATAAAAAGAATTACACACCACAACTAAGTGGAACTGATCCCAGGCATGCAAGGCTAGTTCAACATTAGAAAATCAATTAACGTAATCCATCAGATCAACAGAAAAAAAAGAAAAATCACATGATGATATTAACAGATGCAGAAAAGCATTTGGCAAAATCCAACACCTATTCATGATAAAAACTCTCAGTAAACTAAGAATAGAGGGGAACTTTCTCAACTTGAAAAAGACTATCTACATAAAACCTATAGCTAAAATCATACTTATGGTGAGAAATTCAATGCTTTCCCACTAAGTTGGTACAAGGCAAGCATGACCCCCTCACCACTCCTTTTCAACATGGTACTGGAAGTCCTTGCTAATCAAAAAAGGCAAGAAAAAGAAATAAAAGGTATACAGATTGGGAAGGAAGACATAAAACTATTTTTGTTCACAGATTACATGATCATCTCTATAGAAAATCCAAAAAAAATCTACAAAATAACTGGAACTAATAAGTGAATATAGCAAGTTGCACGATATATGTTTAATATACAAAAGTCATTCACTTTCCTATATACCCAAAATGAACAATTTGAAATTAAAAACAGCACCCCTCAAAATGAAATACTTAGGTATAAATCTAACAAAATATATATAAGATCTATATAAGGAAAACTACAAAACTCTGATGAATGAACTCTAAGAAGAACTAAATAAATGCAGAGATATTTCATGTTCATGGATAGGCAGACTCAATATTGTCAAGATGTCAATTCTTCCCAACTTTATCTGTAGATTCAATACAATCCCAATCAAAATACCAGTGAGTTATTTTATAGGTATCTACAAACTGATTTTAAAGTGTTTATGGAGAGGCAAAAGACTCGAATAGCCAACTCAATATTGAAGAAAAAGAACAAAGTTGGAGGACTCACACTACCCAACTTCAACAACTACTATAAAGCTATGCTAATCAAGACAGTGTGGTATTGGCAAAAGGACAGACAGACAAATCAATGGAAGAGAATAGAGAGCCCAGAAATAGACCCCCATAAATATAGTCAACGGATCTTTGACAAAAGAGCAAAGGCAATACAATGGAGTAAAGACAATCTCTGCAATAAACGGTGCTGGAACAACTGGACATCCACATACAAAAAAATGAATCTAGAGAAAGACCTTATACCCTTTAAAAATTAACTCAAAATGGATCATAGACCTAAATCTAAAAGCAAAACTATAAAACTCCTAAAAGATAACATAGGAGAAAACCTAGATGACCCTGGGTTTGACGATGCCTTTTTAGATACAACACCAAAGAGACAATTCATGAAAGAAATAATTGATAAGCTGGACTTCAATAAAATTAAAAACTTCTGCTCTGTAAAAGACAACGTCAAGAGAATGAGAAGACAAGTCACAGATTGGAAGAAAATATTTACACAAAAGATACATCTGATAAAGCACTGTTATCCAAAATATACAAAGAACTTTTAAAACTCAATAAGAAAACAATCAACCCAATTATAAAATGGGCCAAAGATCTTAACAGACACCTAACAAAAGAAGATACACAGATGACAAATAAGCACGTGCCAAAGGATGCTCCAAGTCATGGCATCAGAGAAATGCAAATTAAAACAACATTAAGATACCACTACACACCTATCAGGATGCCCAAAATGTGGAATATTGACCAAACGCTGGCAAGGATGTGGAGCTACAGGGAATCTCATATATTGCTGGTGGGTATGCAAAATGGTACAGACACTTTGGACTATAGTTTGGAGGTTTCTTACAAAACTAAACATACTCTTAACAAACGATCTGGCAATTGCACTCTTTGCTATGGACCCAAAAGAGTTGAAAACTTAGGTACACATAAAAACCTGCATTCAGATGTTTATATCAGCTTTATTCACAAATGCCAAAACATGGAAGCAACCAAGATGTCCTTCAGCAGGTAAGTGGATAAATAAACTTTGGTATATCCAGACGATCCTACTTGGAAAAAACACGATGTCATCTCCCTGAAGAACTTGTCTGGTATCCACCCTTCAGACAATATGAACTCACAATTCTATGGGAGTCCCTGATTATGTGATCACCACAGAATTACATAGGGTGAGGTTTTGGTTCAAAAATGTTTTGAACAGCAGTTTTTGACTCTATGTTTTATGTGCTTTTAAAAGAACCCACCAATTTCATTTCCCCATCAATTCTCATTTCTTGTCAGTTTTCTTTGAAAATTCATTTTGTACTGTGTGCCTGTGTCACTGACTAGGTTCCTCAGAAACTCCAAGGTGGGTTTGGAAACAATTAACTGTTTTTCCAAGCTGTTTCTTTTCCTTTTGTATGTTAAGGAGATGTAACCACCAGCCATCCTGAAACTGACCAAATGAGGCACTCAAGGGAGATGTAACCACCAGCCACCCTGAAACTGACCAAGCCTCACCACAGGAGCTGTGCCCACGACCTTTGCCTTATTTTTAAAGCAAAGATCTCTCCAGGAGGAGCTTAGGCCTCATTATGTGGAAGCATGTTCTCCAACTGAGCCTGTGCAAGTCAATACTCACCTCTCCCTTTTGAATATTCATTACCCAAGGAAATAAAAGTTGCTGCTTCCCCTTGTTCAGGGACGCCATGACTTCAGAAATGATTCCTCGTGGCCTCCTATTTGCTGCAAATACACTTTACTTTGTGAGACAACTTCTACTGGTGTCGAGTCTTATTTAACTCACCAGGAGGCGAGCTCACTTGGTTCAATAACACCTGTTCCTCAATTTATCTCATTTTTAATTCATCACCAGCAATGGTCTTCTCCATCAACTGGCAAAGTTATCACTTTGATGTAGTTTTTATAAAGATATATTATGCTTACATGTTCTAAACATTTCAAAAGTGTGAAGTCATCAAGTCTTTGCAGGCTGCATTCATTTCTACAGCACTTGCACAGCCACCACTGCTCTAAAACTGGGCTGAAGTCCAGGAACCTTGTCACGCATGAACAGGTTTGTTCTAACCCCCGTGTCTAATTCCAAGGACAAATGTTTGTTGTTCTGTTAATTGAGCTATACATACATGCAGCAAAGTACACACAAATCTCAAATTCACAGCTTGATAAATAAACACATGTCCTTGTCCAATGACCACCAGGCTTAGAGTACAAACCTCCCAAAACCCCACTAGTCTTCAGATGGCACCACGTCTCAGAATCAACTCCTGAGATCAGACCCTGCACACAGTGTGGGGCAGTCAACAGACAAGTGCTCAGAGCCTCAGGCTCAACCGCCAACAGGCTGTGTGGCCTCCAGCATATTATTAATCACTCTGAACTTTCATTCTCCTGGCTGTACAACAAAGATGATGTGACCAGTGTCAATGTCACTGTGTGAATTACATGAGACTGTGCACGAAAATCACTTTCTCTGCATCTGACATATCATTGCTAGTTCCCTTCTCCCACCACAATGAGGAAACTAGGTTGGGGGTAGTAGAAACAGACCTGTAGCAAGGTGGCCACAGGCTTGCTCTAGGCATTCAATAATTTTGCTACATTCTTCTGTGTTTGCAGTCACAGAAATCAAATGAATTGGCAGGGGTCACCTCCCACAGCAGGATTTCTCATGGTGCAGGCCTGCTAAGACTGCCCACTTGTGGATGCCTCGGGATGTTCATAAAAATGTAAATCTTTCCACTTTAAACCTAGGAAAACAAATTATAGATGTATGCATGTATATATCTGTGTGCGTACATTTGTATGTATTTGCATGTATGTGTATGTGTGTGAGTGTAAATTAATGTGTGTACACGTGTGCATGTATGTTAATTTGTGCATGTTTAGAACAATTCTTGAAAACATGCATTTTTAAAATGTTGTTTTGTATTCTTTTGGCACATTCACATTTGATAACCACTATTAAATCTTGGTTATTTCATTTGAGATTCTATGAATTACATTTGGTGAGTAATTTGGTGTTTTCTACTAAGTGGAAGTGATGGTAACTTTCCTAGCAACAGATACCTGAGATCTTCAAACTCACCATCTAGTTTGTAGTTTCCCCATGTTCGCTCCTACGCGGGCAGAATAATGTCAAACAATATGAATTTAGTAACTCTCTGGGTGAGAAAGACTGATCCCAAGATACACTTTTAAAGATAAGACTTGTTCATAGAAACTGAGCAGCCAGGACACCTGTAGATGCTGGCAGGTGACCTCAACTCAAGGGAAAAGCATCCTTGACCACTTTCCAAGTGCTGGTCATGGGGCGTAAGGTAAACTTCTTGCCCTCCAATTTTTCAGTTTAGTCTTAATATTTACCTGATTAAGATTCCTCATTTGGCTCCCCTAGCATCTTCTGGTGGTTGTTGGAAAACAGCCCTGCTCTCAGTCTCGCTATGGCCCACCAGATGATGCAGCTTTTAGAGAAGGTTCCTACTAAGTTATTCTAACTGTCTGTCTTATCAGACCCGAGCATGGGGGCCCAATCTCAGTATTCTTTCAAATGGGGAGGCCTTCTCGATTACCCTCAGCTGCCTGACCTAAATTCCTGTACTTGCAGAGGGGAAAAGGCTAAGACTTCCTCAGAGCAAAAGGCATTTTAATTATTAATCCTTGCAGTTTTTGTTCAATGCAGATTGAGTTTTTTAAGTATCCCATTTGGCTGTTTTTCTATTATTTTCTTCTAAGTTCATATTGAAAGACAGCTTTCTGTTAAATCACAAAATCTAGTTTACAATTTACTTTTCAAAGACAGTGTGGTTATTAGGAAAACATAACTTTCAACATGAGGCACCCAGATCTACAATCTTACTCCCATTGATTTACGTAGAAAACAGCTAAGATTGTCTCTTGACCTCTCCTGTTCCAGTTTGAATGGAGAACCCTCCACTGGCCATGTCTGCATCTGCTGTCACAGTTTAGATTTCTGCTGTCCCAACTAGATGAAATCTCTTCAAAGACAGACATTGTGTCTTATTTTTGCCCAATTAACAAATATAATTTGAGAGCCTGCTAGACACCAGACACTTTTCTTGGCACTGGGATAGCGGAGCAAACAGAGAAGAGAAACCCCCACCACGTGGCACTTGCCTTCTCGTGGAGCAGATGGACATTCAGTGTAATAAATAGTCAGTTGTATCGTGTATCTGACAGTGAAGAGTGCTATGGAGAAGAAGCAGAGAAGGGTGGCTGAGATTGCCCCCAGCATCCAATGAAGTGCACGATTCAAACACTATTGAACACAACTATATTTATCTAAAAGGAAATAGAATCTTTTGAAAATATGTTGAGAACGGAAGACAATGTTCAAACAATTCACTACTCTTGTATAAAAATGCCTGAAAGAAAAATAATGAAGGACGTATTAACAGTGTGTGTAGGACAACACAATTTAGTCAGAATGTCCAGGATGTAGAAGGCATTCCATTAGCCTCACTGCATAAGGAATCAACTCCATGTGTAATATTATTCACTATAAACCAGTTCCTGGACTCCTGCTGGCACCTACTGTGTGCTTAATAAATACTTTTAATCCATAAGTGAAGGAGAGCAGAGGATAGAGCAAGGAGGAGGAGATCTCATTTCTAACATATGAGAGCGAGGAGTGAAATCCAGTGCTCTCAGCACTCTAAGGGGAGAATCAAGGGTTAGCGTTGAGGACAAGAGCACTCCAGATTGACCTCTTTATTGGAGAAAATTCTGAGTAATCTATGCAGACTTAGGTTCTCTCTTGGCTCATTTACAGCTGTGAATAGACTGTCATCATCATTTGGGCAAGGATTTTTTATCCTAATTTCTTAAAATACTTTAATAATTTGAGAAACTTGTGTTCAACTGTTTTCATATTTTGATGTGTCTAGAAAGCCTATTTGAAGACCGGAATGGCTATCTGAATCATACACGCACAATGCTATTAATTGCAGCTTAGTATTTTTTACTACTTCTACAGTAAACAAAAATTATTTTGCCTGAAACTGTAACCCTTCTTCCCTTGGTAAATCTCCTGTCTGACCATCTGGTTCTTGAAAAAGAGGAGTGCTGCCCTCATAGTCTCCACACTCTCTGGCTCCAGGTGGGCCCTGACCCTGGGTGAGTCAGCATACTCCATCCCCCAGAACAATGGTTGGTCCAGGAAGACACACCTGACTCTCCAGGCCAGTCGGCACCCTCCAGGAGTTTCCTGTCCAACTCTCTGGGGAACAAATCTCCTTCACATTCTCCCAACTCTTTAAGGATGTGACTCCTGAGCTCCCAGCAGCTGTGTGCTCAGCTGTGTGAAGAAAGCCATCAGACATACAAGAGCATGAAGCTGAGACAGAAAGAAAAACAAAAAGCAAAGACAAAATACAAAGAGATCGAAAGAAAGAGAGATAGAGAGAGAGGAAGAGGGGTGGGTACTGGGAGAGAGATTGCTGACAGTGATGCTAGGAGATGCCTTACTTCCTTTACATTTTTCACTAATTTTGTCTTCTACTTTTGTACTCTTCCAATAAATCCTATTTTCATTACTTTAGTTCAAATTGGATTTCTGTTACAACCTAAAAAATATGCAGTGCCACAGAAATTAGACTCAAGCGTGGTGTCACAGGGAAATACTCCAAAATATAGCTGTGCTGAAGTGAGAGAAGTGGGTCTGGGGAGCAAAGACCCTTGAGTCCTGGCCACTCACAATGAGGAGTCCTCATTCTGGTCGCTCTTCTAAACTGGGCATGTAACACCTCCAATTGTCTCAATGAATTGGAAGAAGGCAACGTTATCCCCATTTTACTAATGAAACCTAAGCTTACATAAGTTTATGTAATAAGTTTATGCAATAGAGTGGAGTTTTGTTTAATTCAAAAAAGGTAATACGTGTTTTTTCATGGATGAAAGATTTTACTAATATTGAAGGCTACTAGTCTGGAGAGGAATAACAGAAAGGCTTGGAGACCAGGTGCAGGAGACAATCCTTCTGGAGCCAACCCCAAGACCACTTACCAAAGGGCTGGAACTCTGTCAGCTGCAAAGCCTCCATTTGTTGGTAACCAAAGCTGGTAGTGTTAGTTGTCTGGAACATCAAGAAACACTTTCCTGTGTGAGAACTCACATCTGGTTCTAGTGTCCCATCATTTTTGGGTTTGGCTCTCCTTTTTTCAACAACGGTATCTGCTGATAGAGATGGGAGAAACCAGCAGCCTTTCATTTTCAATAAAATACATCTTAACCTATTTTTGAAAGGTTCTGGCAAACACATTTTGCACAAAATTGTTTTTCTCCTCAATCACTGGATTTGCAAAGTAATGTTAAACCATGTGTATTTGATTAAGTTACCATTAACTCTTTGAAAAAGCTCTTTAGAAGAAACGTTTAATGAACAGAAATCCTTGGAAATCTTTGTTTTTGGACCAAATCTTACCATTTTGTTGAAATGAAATGAAACTTGAAATCAATGCATTCAATTTGAGTCTACAATTGGCACTCTATATTTGACTAAATGTAAAAAAGACTGAAAACACAATAAGCAACACAAATTATACATATTGAATGTGTTATGTTTTAGAATATTCTCATTATTTTCAAAACAGCATCCTACCATTACTAAATGGCATTTACTTTAAGTGAATAACTATGACTATATGTCTCACAAAAAGTAAATTAAATTTAGCAATAGGTTTACACAATTGTAATCTCATAACATGTTATAGTCTCTCAAGTGTAAAATCACCAGAACTGGTGATTTAAGGAGTCAATAAGACTTTCAAAGAGGTTTAACTTCATCTTGAGTATCAGGAGTAGAGCAGCAATTAAGTGATGCTCTGAGAACATATTGGTTACCGTCTACTGGCTCCACGCAGCCCCTCAGTATCGCTTATATCTGGATATCTCTTCTGAGGCCTCATCTCTCATTTCTGTCACCCAACTGCGCACCTCACACTTAATCTCCTCGCCATAACCTCAAAACCAATTTGTCTAATTAATGCAAAGTTTCCCCTGTTCTCAAACTGGTTTTTCTCTTTCTTCTTCTCTTTATTTTCCTGCTGATAACCGAATTGTAAATTTCTCTACCACTTATTTTTTTAACAGCTTTTTTGAGATATTAACTGCAAAGCACAAATTCACCCAATTTAAGTGTACCATTCGGCATACATTTCCTTTTTGTCTTTACACAAAGGTCATCTTCTCAGTGATTTCTCTCTAACCAGTTATTTAACTTTTCAATACCTTTTCATCAATAACTCCCAGATATTGTCTTTGCTTTACATTTGCCACTTACCGTTTGCTTTTTTATTTTTAACACATCTTAACAAGGTCAGGGTTTTTCATCTGTCTCATTTGTTACTACATCCCCAGTAAGTACAACAGTGGCTGGCACAGAGTAAGCACTCAATATTTAGTAATGAATGAAAACTCGTGAGAAATTATGATAAATAGAGACAGAGTAAGAACTATTGGATTTAGTGGTAGGGAAATAAGTAGCGATCCTGTCAAGAATAGTTTCAATTAAATAGCTGGTGTAAAACAAGATCATAGTGGCTAAAAAAGTGGAAGAAACCCTTGTGCACTGTTGGTGGGAATATAAAATGGTACAATCTCTGTGGAAAACAGTATGGTGGTTTCTCAAAAAATTTAAAAATATAACATATGATCCAGCAATTTCACTTCTGAGTATACATCCAAAGGAATTGAAAGTGGGGTCTTGAAGAGATATGTGTACACCCATTTCCATAGCAGCATTATTCACAATAGCTAAAATGTGGAAGCAAGTCAAGCGTCCATTGACAGATGAATGGATAAACAGAATGTGGCATATTCATACAATGGAATATTATTCAGCCTTAAAAAGGAAGGAAATTCTGACACATGCTACAACATGGATAAACCTTAAGAACATGATGCTGAGTGAAATAAGCCAGTGACAAAAGGACAAATACTGTATGATTCAGTTATATAAGGTCTCTAGAGTAGTCAAATTCACAGAGACAGAAAGTAGAACGGAGGCTGCCAGGGGCTGGGGGAGGGGGGTGGAGAGTTACTGTTTAATGGGTATAGAACTTCAGTTTTACAAGGTGAAAAGTATTCTGGAGATGGATGGTGGTGATGGCTGCACAACAATGTGAATGTACTTAATGCCACTGAACTGTACTCTTAAAAATAGTTAAGATGGTCAATCTTATATGTGTGTATTTTACTACAATGAAAAACAACAACAACAAAAACAAGCAAAAAAGTGGAAAGTGAGGAAAAAATTAACGCATTGAAACCCATTTAAAAGCTTAATATGTGGCATGCAGAAGAGTGATAATTAAAAAAGGATGTGGGATCAGGGGAGGTGTTTTAACATACAGATATGGATTTACATGTTAGGAAATATAAAGAAGTTGAGAGAGAGAAGCGAGAGAGAATAACTGAATAAATCAAATAGTCTGAGGAGGCAAGAGGAGATGAGATCCAGAGAACACACAGGGAAATTAGCCTACAGGAAGGAGGAAAGACAGAAAACACGATATATAAAGATGCAGATAAATGTGTAGCCTTGAAGGTAAATTTTAAGAGAAATTTGTCTCTTACTTCTGTGTTCTTTGTGATGTCTGAGAAATGGAAATCCCTGGAAGTTTGAGGATGCTAGGGCATACTTGAAAGAACTGTTACATAAAACGGCGGAGGAGGAGAAAGAGACGACTCACAAAGTGTAATGACACGGTAGGCAGAAGGGAGGGTCCAGATGAGGTTGCTGACTGTACTGATAGCGGTGTCAGTCTAGACTTGGTACGTAGATTTAAAGTTGCTGCAGTCTTCACGTTTCAATCTGTTATTTATGTTTTCTCAATTTTATGGGTGTGGGGTCATTGCTGTGCTATTCTTATCTCTACTAACTGTTCTTGGAGCCATGGAAAGATGAGCAATGTGAAAGCATTGGGTTTGAGGAAACCCGGCTCCGGGGGTCTGAGGTGGCTGCGTCAGCTCCCATGAATGATTCCACAGGCTGCAGTTGAAACTTAAGCAAATTAGGCTCCAAATAAACACTGTTCTTTCAGCTTTTGACTCAGAGATGAGCAGAATAAGTGGGGAAGGGGCCATATAGTGGGATTTTCTCTGGGTAACAAAATAAGGGAAGATACATTTCGATGAAATTTTTACTTATCTGTGGAGATAAGTAATTCCATAACGGAAAGAGATACCTACTAAATTTTATAAAGTGGCCATGAATTTGGGGTATTTAAGTAACTGATCTTTTTTTTAAGTTATCATTTGTATGTTTATACCACTGTCTTGATAGTTTTGTGGACAACGCACCCAGATATGATTTATAATGTTAGGTGGGATAGGGTGGAGTTCTTGACTGTGGACCTGTTGGAGCAGGAGCTATAATGCATGCCCATCACCATCTTCTCTTCTTGACCCCGAAATGTGAGAAGAACAACAAAAGAGACTGCACAAGACCATGCCCTATTGTCTTACCTTTCCTGGGAATCCAGAATTTTTACGTTTTTCTTGTATACATAAAACAGAAGATCTCCCCCCACCACTTTCCTTCAAAAATTGTAAAAATACACTCTGGACAGAACGGCCCTCTGAGACTCTGACTTGCTCTTTCTTTCTCTTCTTCCACATGATGACACAGTGGAAGTGGACAGAATGGAGAAGGCCAAGGCTGTGGCCCTAAGATTTGGTGCAAAGTGGTGACCCCAGGAAATCTGGCCAAGTTGAACTAAGACAGCTCTAGGCTTCTCTCTGTGTCTGTCCTGGCTTTTGGCAGCCCTGGATTCTTTTTAATCAGTCTTTCTTCTAGTTATATTGACGATGGCTGACACTAAGGCTTAGACGTTAAAGGGAAATATATAGGAGTGATATTTAGTGCTTTCTTTGAATTGAGAATATTCAGACTTTCCTGGAGTAGGAAAAAAAAAAGTAGTGCCCTCTACATGGTCCAGCACATTCGCTAAACATTGGGTTCTGAGGCCATTGGGATCTCTTGCCCAACCCCATTAAAAATAAAGGGATATTTTGATTCATTTTTCCCTCTTGGTTTGTTTTAACTCCCTCTAAGTCTCCTTAGAGGAGAAGAAGTGGCTCAGTTAAATCAGGATTCAGAAATTCAAAAGCCTACTCACAAATTCCATTGTAAGATAATCTTACTGCTACCCCAATCAACATTACTAGCATTTTCGTTGGGTTCAAGAGCATTCAGAGACATTATAAAGGTATTTCTAACAACCTAAGGCTGGAAATGTGGGTAAAGGTAGAGGAATAAAAGCATTAGAAAATAAATATCATAAACAGTTAGGTAGGATTTTATTGCTATTCCACCGAAAGCCACCCTCAAAGAGGAAGGGGGAACAGGAAGACCCTGGACGACCACCCTTCTGACTTGTAAGCACATTCGGTCAACAGGAGAAAGCACCACAGTGGAGCCACATGGATGGCAGAATACGGCTTCTGGGAGGACTCACGATGCCTTCTGCGAAGATGTTACTACAGCAGCTATGTGTGCAAAAACAAAATGTGATTAGGGTGAGAAGAACACAAGTAAAAGAGATAAAGTTAGTGAAATTTTGGTCAAAAAGGAGATTGGTTCCCAGGTCACTTAGAACCTCAGATGTAATGCAAATGAGATCTTTTTACACTAATAATTATAATAGCTAATATGTGTTGAGCACGTGTTATGTGCCAGACACTGCAAGCGTGATGTGTATATTAAACAAATGTACAATATGTAATGTTACAACAAGAGGAGAAACACAAAGAAACTCAAACCTGGGCACATCATGGTTAATTCCATCAAGTTAAAGATAAAAAGAAAACCCTAAAGGTTTCTTGGAGAGATGGCTGTTTCTAGGGATGGAGTAGGAAACATACAAGATGAGGCTGGTGCATCTTGTAATGACAGAAGTAAGGAAGCAATTATTAAAATGCACAAAGATGCAGTCTGTCAAAGGGACACAGGAGCCATCCTAAAGAGCTCCCAATGGCCAAAACTGGACCAACTGGAGGAACAAAATAGAGTTATTTGGTCATAACCCAAAGTATAAATAGATATCTTTGAGCCCGTACTTATATAAACAAATGATAGAATGAATTAAAAATGGGGGAGAATGGATGTCTCCCATGTTCAGAACTTCAAATAATTCACGCAGATATTCTGCCCTGCAAGTGGTGGAGCATAACTCTTCACTCCTTAGGTGTGGGCTGCACACAGTAAATTCCTCCCACAGAGCACAGCATGGAAAGGGGGTGAGAGTCACTTTACAGTGGAGACACTCGACAACCCCACCTCAGCCAGGTGATTGGGGTCAACATCAACAGTGATAATCCATGTTGAGATGTACCTTAGATACAGTGTGATGGAAAAGGCACCCTGCCTCTGTGTCTCTCCTCCCAAGAACACATAACCCCAGTCTCATCATTAGGAAAACAACAGACAAATCCAAACTGAGACACATTCTACAAGATTCCTGACCAATCTGTCAGGAATCCTCCAAACTGTCAAGGTCACCAAAACAGGGAAAGTCTGAGAAACTACCGTAGCCCAAAGGAGGCTGAGGAGACATGGCTACATGTAATGTTGTGTCCTGGATGGGATCCGTGAACTGAATTAGGATGTTAGGTAAAAAACAAGACAATCTGAATAACATACAGACTTCAGTTAATAATGATATATCAATATTGGTTCATTAGTTGTGACAAATGGAATATCCTATAGTAAAATGTTAGTAATAGGGTAACCTGGGGTGTGGGGGCTATGGGAACTCCCTGTATTATCCCTGTAATTTTACTGTAAATCTAAAACTGTTCTAAAATAAAACGTTTATTTAAAAAAGGAATTCTTCAAGCAGATTAAAAAACACATTTTATAGAGAGGAATAATGATAAGAATGAGTCTGTTCCATCAGAAACAATGTAGGCCTCAAGAAATGGTTACCTCTTTAAAGTGATAAAGATGAAAAGCATCAATCTAGACTTCTATGTCCAATTAAAATATCTCTCAGAAGCGAAAGCAGAATAAATATATTTTCAGATGATCAAAAGCTGAAAGAATGTATTGCCAGCAGGTTCACACCATAATTGCTAAAGAAAGTCTTTCAGGCTAAAGGAAAATGGAAACTTGTATTTATAAGAGTGTTAGAAATTGTAAAAATGTGAGTAGGTCTAAAGGATTTTTTTTAACTAATAATCTTTAAAAGTTAATTGATTCTTTAGAGTAATATAATAATGCACTGTAGAACCTACAATATACGTTGAATCGAAATACGTAACCTACAAAGCACAAAGGATAGGAGAATTTAAATGGAATTATACTGTTGTAAGGATTTTACATTATATACTAAGTGGTGTCATATTAATTCAAGGTAGATTGTATTAAATTAAGGATGTGTATTTATAAACCCTATAGTAACAATAAAATATAACATGAAGAGTTACAGCAAAAAAAACCAATAGAGAAGATAAAATGCAATGTAAAGAAATACTTAGTTAACCCAAAGTACAGCAGGAAAGGAGGAAGCAAGAATAAAAGAACAGAAAGGATGAACGGAAGGTAAATACCAAGATGACGGACAGAGACGGGGAGATGGAGTGCGATGGAACACAGCAGGCAGAGAAGGCGGTGTTGCTTCCTAGGGCAACAGTGATGTGTAAGAAATATGGACATAAAGAAAACATTTAAAGTTTTCTTTGTTAGCAGATTATCGACATGTCAGAGCCATCACTGATGTCCACTCTCCCTTTCTGGAGATCTCAAGTGGGTACAGCATCTTCAGTTATAAATCAGCCAGTTGTGTGAAAGGACAGCCCTTATTTCCATGGAAGATTTTCTAGTTAAGAAACTGGAAGCTATTTTTAGTAATTGCTTGTTTTCAGTTGGCTCCAGTTTACTAAGTTGATACAAGATGTAATCTTTTAGATCACATATTGAAATATTATTTGTGAGTAAGAGAAGTATACGACTTCAGGTCCCTAACCAAATATAAAAATTCTCAGGCAAGCCACTCAACATGGAAACAATGACCATTCCAAGAGGCTATTCCTGTATGCTGTAAGAAATCTGTGACTAAGCTATGTGTGAAAAGATTCAAACTGTATTGCAGAGTCACAGGAATGTGCTATTTCTATGAACATATTTTAAGCTGGAGTAACATTTAACTTAATTCTTTGAACATCTTTGGTGGCTTCCTGGGTACTCTACCAGTTCACTGGACTATCTTCTGCATTCACATGCTCAGGCTAAAAGTAATGGTGTATTTTTCTTCAAACAAGCAGAGTTAAAAACAAAATTTGTCGAAGATTTACAGATGATACACCGCCTTTTGGAGGTGATTGCTTTTCTGTGGCTTGAAGGTGCGTTGGGTCCAAGGAGTTCCTCCTGAACCCAGAGGAACCTGGTTCCTCTGTGGAACCCAGAGATTTATAGTGAGCTATTCAGCTTCTCTTCCACTACCTTTAACTGTAATTAGTACCACTCAGAAATTTGGGGACAAGGTTTGATCCCAGAAAGGGCAAGCGTAAGGAATCCCATGGCAGATGGTCTTGCTGTGTGTCCCCGATGACCATGTGATATCATGGATAAACCAAGATTTCTGGAATCAGAGGGATCTGAGTTTCAACCTATGTGGCCTCTGGGTAAAGTGGGATAACGGCCTTCTCAGCGGAACTCGAGGATTAAATCATGGCAGCAGAGCTCTCGCACAGCCCCTGCTACTGGCGGGTAGCAATGAATAGTGGTCCCACCTCACTCCCTCTCTTTCTTTCTTCACTGACCTTGGCCACACCTAGATTAACTGAAAATATTCAGTTATTAGTCTTTTAAATTTAAGACAATATGTTCTTATATGTCTGCAATGGTCATTGTGACTCTAATTTTCATTCATTGTTGACTGTTGATGTTAAACATCTTTTCACATGCTTATTGGCAATTTGTCCCATTTGAAAGTATTTATTCAAATATTTTGCTCACTTTTTAATTGTCTTGTTCATCTCTTTACTGAGTTGTGAGTGTTCTCTTTGTATCCTGGAGACAAGCTCTTCCTTTGTCATATATTTTCTCCCAAGATGTGGCTTGCCTTTTCTTCTTTTTCATTTTTTAAGAGCAGGATTTTTTATTTTGATAAAGTCAAATTTACAAAATTTTTCTTCTGCTATACATACCTTTTGTTTCCTGTGTAAGAAGTAACCACAAAGTCTCAAATATTTTCTCCTATAATTCCTTTAGGAAGTTTTATAGTTTTAGCTTTTATGCTTAGGTCTACGATCCATTTTTAATTCATTTTTGTCTATAGTATGAAGTAGTTGTCAGGGTGTTTTCCCTTATATTTCTATTGGTTGTCCCAGCACCATTGGTTGAATGACTGTCATGTCTCTCATTGATTTGCATTGCCAAACTGGTCAAAGATCAAATGACCATTTGGGTGTGGTTCTGGACTCTCTCTTTGTTCCTTTGATCAATGTGTCTATTCTCTCTCTCATACCCCCTCTCTTGATTATGGCATCTTTATAGTCTGTTGTAGGATCTGAAATCTTTGTAGTTTGATACATGATTCGAAACCAGATCGATTAAGATATACAGATTTTTTTCTTTTAGGTTTGCTTGACTCTTTAGATTCTTTTTATTCCCATCTAAATTTTAAAATCAACTTACTGTTTTCTAGATGAAATTTACACTTTTGGAATTTGACTAGGATTGCTTTGAGTCTATAGACCAAATTGGGTAAAGTGAACACTATAACAATATTGAGTCTTTTGATACTTAAAACAACATATATCTCCCCATTTTTTCAGGTCTTCCTTAATTTCTCTCGGAAGTCCTATTTACTTTTCATTGTACAGATCTTTTTCATATTTTGAGTTCATCCCTAAGTATGTCATATTTTTTTACATTGTTGTAGATAGTACTTCAATTTCAAATTCCCATTTTTCTTGTTTTTGACAAAGATTCATGCTGAGCTAACATCTGTTGCTAATTTTCCTCCTTTTTATTCCCCTTCTCAAAGCCCCAGTACATAGTTGTATATTCTAGTTGTATGTCTCAAATTCCCATTTTTTTTTTGATGAGGAAGATTGGCCCTGAGCTAATATCTGTTGCCAATCTTCCTCTTTTTGCTTGAGGAAGATTGTCGCTGAGCTAACATCTGTGCCAGTCTTCCTCTATTTTGTATGTGGGATGCTACTGCAGCACGGCTTGATGAGCAGCGAGTAGGTCCACGTCTGGGATCCAAACCCACGAACTCTGTGCCACCAAAGCAGAGTACACAAACTTAACCACTACGCCACTAGGCTGGCCTCTCAAATTCCAATTTTTGATAGTAGTATATAGAAATACAAAAATACAATTGATCTTTGCATTTCTATATTGTGTGCTGTGACCTTGTTCAACACATTTATAAGAGCTAGTTGCTGTTTTGTGGATTCTTTAGGATTTCCTATGTGCATGATCATATCATTTACACATAAAGATAGTTTTACTTCTTATTTTCCAATTTATATGTCCTTTATTTCTTAATTACCTTATTACCTGGGGTAGGATATGTCCTTTTTGGTGGAAAGTTTTCAATATGTTTTTTTTCTTTTTGCTGAGAAAGATTCACCTTGAGCTAATATGCATTGCCAATCCTCCACTTTTATTGCTTGAGGAAGATTAGCCCTGAGATAAGATCTGGGCCAATCTTCCTCTATTTTGTATGTGGGACACCACCACAGCATGGCTGATGAGTGGAGTAAGTCCTTGCCTGGGATCTGAACCTCTGAACCCAGGCCGCCAAAGTGGAGCGCAGAGAACTGTAACCAGTCGGCCATGGGGTCGGACCCTAAATATTTTTTTTTTAATGTATATAGGACTTTGCAGATTTTGTATTTCTGCTTAAGTCAGTTTTGGTAATTTGTGGCTTTCCAGGAATGTGTCCATTTCATCTCATTTTTCAAATTTATTGGTGTAAAGTTGTACATAAAATAACTTTATTATTCTTTTAATGTCTGTAGGATCTTAGAAATGTTCCATCTTTCACTCCTCGTATTAGTAAGTAATATCTTCTCTCATTGTTTTCTTATTCAGCCTGATTAGAGTTTCATAGATTTTATTGATCTTTTCAGAGATCCAGTTTTGGGTTACATTGATTTTCTCTATTCTTTGTCTATTGAATTGATTTTCCACTCTTCTTTTTATTTTTCCTTCATTCTACTTACTGTGAGTTTACTTTGATCTACTTTTTTTCATTTCTTGAGGAAAGCATTGATTTTATCATAATCATTTCAAATTCTACATTTCCCTCTAAGCATTTCTTTAGCAATACCTCAAAATTTTTGAAATTTTGTGTTTTATTTTATTTGTTTGAAAGTATATTCCAGCTGCTCTCATAATTTCTTTGACTCATGGATTATTTAAAAGCATGTTGGATTATTTCCAAATATTTAGATATTTTTCATATATCTTTCTGTGATTGATTTCTTATCAGTACTGTTATGGTGAGAGAATGTACTCTGTACAATTTTAAGCATTTTTAACATTCTGAGATTTGTTTTATGGTCTGGAATATGGCCATAATACCTGGTGAGTGTTTTATATATAACAGAAATGAATATATATTCTGTAGTTTTGGACTAGAATGTGCCATAAATGTCAATTATGTGATTAAGAGTATTATTTCAGTGTTGCATAATCTTCCAAAGACATGTGTCTAAGATTTAATTTAGTCTGATAATATTTGTATGTAAATCTCCTGGG
This sequence comes from Diceros bicornis minor, assembly GCF_020826845.1. Lineage (NCBI taxonomy): Eukaryota > Metazoa > Chordata > Mammalia > Perissodactyla > Rhinocerotidae > Diceros > Diceros bicornis. The sequence goes on along the minus strand of NW_026690912.1, from coordinate 58,078 downwards.
GGAGAGGTCCTAGGGTAACACTGAGCTCTGTTTCCTTTGGTGATGGCCCTTGACTGTGTAACGGGAGGACACTAGAGAAGGAATTTGGTCTTTAGGCACAATCAGCAGCAGCAGGAGATTTTCATCATCATCAACTTAATCTTCAAGTATTTATTAAGAATCCATTAGGTTACATTCCCCCAAAGACCTAGTTTCCAGTCTGTCCTGTTGTAAGTCACTAAAAAAATATAAAGTCACAAAAACATTAAGGTTTTAGTATTTTTAAAATGGAAATATGTTGAGTTTTGCACGTAGCAATTTCTCCAGTGATTTCTGCTCAATCTACACCATTTTTTACTTTCCTCCAGTTTATGTATTTGTAGCTTAACTCAGCCTCAGCTAATCAGATCCCCATGATTCTCTGATATATGTCCCTGTTAGAATCCACTGAGGACTCCCCATGAGGCTGTTAAGAGAGAGGGGTTTGCTCTTTCCCTTTGGTCTTGAATCTGGGATGATCCAGGGGGAGCTGCCCACAGGTGAATTGCATCAAAGGGATCTGAAGAGACCAGAGACAAAGATAGGTGAGACCAGATCCCAGTGAACGTGAACTCCTGAGTCCAGCTCCCCCTGCAGCTGCAAATGTGTCCCGAGCGCTTTTTGATGGCACAAGCCAATGCAGTTAATCCTTTCTTCCCTAAGCACTGCGAGCTACTTATTCTTCCTGTTGCTTGAATCTGTAAGACTTCTAAATGATGTAGGTATTATCAAAGTTTTCAGTTGTATAAAAAATATGTTAATATGTGTTTTCTGGTCTGAGCTTCTATAAGACAGTGTGGATACTTTGCTCTGATCATCTCTGCATCTTCACTGGTGAAACAAGTATCTGTTCCTGAGACAGTGGTTAATAAATGGCTAATGAGTGACTGAAATATTGAAACGTGTTCAGTGTACAGTAATACAGAGGATGAAGTAGTTGCTTGAGTCTTGCAATTGTGAATGGTTTAGGAGGGCTCCCTAAATTTTCTTCGTAGAAATTTCTGGTTGAATGCAGCCAATCGTCAACCTCCAGTTTTTGTATCCTTGTCATGCACATTACCTGACGACCTTCTTCTCAAACACTTAGTGTTGGTGGCACCTTGCAGGACCAGTCTTAGACCATAGGGTCCATGAAGTAGGGACTCTTGGTGTTCCCCTTACGCCTGGCCTGTGATGGTGGAGCATCATGAAGAGGTGCTTCAGTGCCTCTATGTAGGCTCTCTCCTGCAAATCCTCCTCCCAGAACCCTCCTCTGCTTGAGTTCTGGCCAATGTCTTTCTCTCTGGAGGGTACGAATGGATAAACATCGTCTTCCATGGAACTCATCCCATTTTCACTGTGGGGTGAAGACAGGGAACAGGCAAATATGAACTCTCCTTCCTGCTCCTGCCTTGCTCCCCAGGGTTATAGCTCATCCTTTTCCTCACTAATATCCTGCACTTGGAAGACTATCCTACATTAAGATTCAAATAAGTCACACTTTGCAATGTGTTCCTGACCCCAGAATTTCTTGGCTAAATTCAACCCTTGTTCCACTGTCTACAAATCTTGCTCGAAAAAGGAGTCAAGCCAAGGGGTCTGTCTTCTGCTCACTCACCAGTTCAAGCCCACTTGTCACCCAGCAAAGAAGACCAGTGGCCCTGCCTGATTCTCTCTCAGCTCCAGAACAACCACAAAACCCTAAAGGTTATAGTTTGAATTATGCTCTTTCTTTTCTTTCTAAATTGAAATGAAAAGCAACTCACAGGAACCACAGACTGTGTCAGGAAAAGTAACAAAGTGGCAAATTGGAGGAGGAAGGAGGGCAGAATAATTTGCAGCAGTTTTAAGTGCACTTGTCATCTCATAGATAGAGATGGTTAGTTAGCATCTTAACGTTTTGCTGGCAGAGACTGTGTATGATCCAGAGCATTATGTAACACAATTTTTTGATAACAATGGAAGGCTTCCATATTTTTATGTATTTGTCTAAGTCAAAATGTGAAGAAAAGATATTGGAAAGGCTCTGGCCTCCAGCCATTAATCTCATATTATCACATTTTACAGCCTGTACTGATTATGATTAGAAAATTAATGTAGTAGGGGGAAAACAAAATTATAGCCATTGGAATGAAAAGCTACTTACAGTCGAGCCAATGGAGATAAAATCCAATAAGATGTCTGCACACGTTCTCCACTCTCACCCTCCACTAAATTGCTGACGTATTTGTTATGCTCGAACTCAACAATATCAAATACCAATATCAAAATGTAAAAAACATTTCTATCCCATACTAATTGCAAAGAGGGCAGTAGCTTTATTATTATTTCTTTACTTTTGTAAAAAAAAAAAAGAACAAATAAACAAAAACGTGATACAAATTTGGAGCATTGGTTGACACTCAGTAAATGGGCCAGAATCCACATGGATGCTGACACAGCAGCCACCACTCACTGGAAGAGTGAACCCACATTATGCATGATGAAGCGAGAACCTCAGAAGTCCCTCAGCTTCTTGGTGAGTGAAGTTATATGGTTCATGTTCTTGGAAGAGTTATTTTCCTTTTTATTTGTGTTTCCTCAAGATTTATGGCTTGGCCCCTTAGAAACCATTTTCATTTTTGCAAATAGAATTTATCTTCAGTTTATTTTATTTTACTTTTACTGGTTCCTCACTCACCATGCTTTTAGGTTTCATGCGAGGATTTGCAAGTCTCTAAGCTGTTGAGACTCTTGGCTGCTGCAAATGTCTCTGAATAACTAGAGACGGCCTGATTGTGGGGAAGTTGGAACATTGGCCAAATCACCCATGGCCATTTTCTGGGATTCCTTCTAACATTATGTTTTGTATCAATGGTGATAACCATTAGCACTAAAGTGTGGATGCTGACTTCAAACCACATCAGCAATAAAAAGTAGCCAGTGAGTAGGTGGAGTCGCTTTATTCAAAATATTTTAAACTAGGTCTTCAAATAGCATGACGAAAACTTATTCTTACTTGGCAGTTATATAGCAACCCACAACTCCTGCTTTCAATAATATTTGAATCCTTAGCTTGAGTAAATAAAGGAAAATGTCAGTGTGATAAAATGACATGCTAGGCTCACTGAAAGGAAAGTCTCAGAAATAATTATGTCCACAACATTGGTGAAAGATAAAAATCAGAAAATGCAGCTTGTTTCAAAATATTCCTCTTTCAACACATACTACTTTCATTGGATTGTGTCTTAGTTTTTACATTTTTAGATTGACTGAAAAAGCTAATTCTCATTCAAGATTAAAAGGTGACTGGTGGTGAGTGAAATTTGGTAAAGACCAGCAGATATAGCATTAGAAAGGTCCAGTATTCCATTGGATTTGCCAGAAAATCAGTCTGGGTGTGAGATCTGGCTCTTCAATACTGCTATTTTGCCCATATCTCTGCCAAAGAGTCGCCATCTCCCTGACGCCTAACCCACCGAGGCCGCGCCTATCTGGATGCAGGTGGAGGCGGCTCATAATTTCAGTTTAGAGGTCATTTTCCTTGAGTCTCATCCAAACGCATGAACCCAAACATGAGAAAAGCCGAGAGTTGAAAGCCGAGGTGGGAGGTGATCAGACACAGTTCTCCAAAGACCAGGGCAAAGCAGCTGCCAAGTGGATGGAGAGGGAGAAGTGGAAGGATGAGGGCATGTTTCTGTCTGTTGCAGGGCTGGGAGGGTAAGAGGAGGCGGGGGAAGCTGCGAAGAACTGGGAACATGAAAATCGAATCTTGATCATGTTTCAGACAACACACAATGAACTTTTTGTTCTTCATTTTATTTTTTCCTCAAACAACTTTCTGAAGTGGACATTATTCTCCCCACTTTATAGGCGCAGTGGCGTTCACTGTTCTGCCAAGTACACACAGGGAGTGAATCCTGATCTAGGATTGTTGGGCACAAGAGCCAATTAGTGTTTCTTAGGACCACTTTTGTCCACCAAGGAGACTGAAACGATAGAAATGACTCAGTCTTCAGTTTCAAGTGGGAGATAAACCATGAAAACAATGACTAAATACTATTAAGGTGAGTAATATGGAAATGCCTTTTTTTTTTTTTTTTTGCAAGTCAGGTCAAAGGCAGGTGAATATTTGCAAATTCATATGGTTCAGCCTAATTAAAATAGATACATTGTTTGATTCCTTTGGGGAAATATGGAGGTCAGCAAGGCCAGCCCTGGTTAGATGGTCCATGATGCCGAGTCTAGGTGACATCTCTGCTCTCCTTGGCTTCTCCTCAGGGTCCCAAGACCCATTTTCCATTGCTCCCAGGACTTTTGGTTCTTATACTGTCATATTCTTCAATTTCCTTTTCTGCAATATTCGATCTACTACACATTGGCATCAGTTTTTCTTTGTTTTTATGTTGGAGACATTCATTATCTGCAATAACTGTTTATTGTGAACAGATTGGGTCTTTTCATGACAGTTTGATGTAGAACAAATATCATTGAAAAGATTATTTGTGTGTGTGTGTGTAAATTATTTTTTCTTCCCTTCCTATTTCCTACAATAACTCTGTTCATTTTGAGACCATTTGTTCTAAGTACTCATATGTGCCTGCTACCTCTCAAGTCTAGTTTTTCTATTTTTAAGCTTCTGAGACGTTTTTTTCCCCTTCATTTTTTTTTTTTTGTGAGGAAGATCGGCCCTGAGCTAACATCCCCCAATCCTCCTCTTTTTGCTGAGGAAGACTGGCCCTGGGCTAACATTCATGCCCATCTTCCTCCACTTTATATGGGACGCCACCACAGCATGACTTAACAAGCGGTTCGTGGGTGGATGACGGGGATCCGACCCAGTGAACCCCAGGCCACCACAGCGGAGTGCACTCAACCACTTGCACCACTGGGCCGGCCCCAAGCTTCTGAGACTTTTTATGTAACTGTTAATTTTTCTATGCTTATTCATGCTTAGAGATGGATATCTCTTTGGTCAGAGCCAGTAGCCCATAAAGACTCCATCAGAGGTTGTACAGTTTTCTGCACTCCTTAAAACATCTTAAAATTTTGTATGTGCATCTAAACGTCCTCCCTAGATACCAGCCATTTCATAGAAGTTTACCAGTCGTATTGATGGTGTTGCAGAGATTTTGGGTGGCCCCACATTCCTGACACTGGAATCATTCTCATTAGCAATCCTACACTGATAACTCACAAAATAATGATCCATCTATGGTATTCATATGCTAGCTGTGATGCCATCTATGGTGTGACAACTCGAGATGTAACAGTTCCTGTCAGAAACAAGCAATATTAAAATGATGTACACAAATACCTCGACTTTGTTGGTTCCAGTTGAGGATCATAACTGCGCTGATGTTTTTTCATCTAAATAAAAAAAATTACTGAATTTTATATGTGAAGTAAAGATGGTGTTTCATAGAATTGTTGCTTTGTTGCCTTCTTTCTCTAACATGAATATTTCACCTTAACACTACATTAAAAATCTGTTATTCTTTGATATTCTCCATCTGAGCTACTGCTTGCTTGAAATTAAGCCTCATTGTTGTGCTCATTAACTCTCAAAGCTTCTAAAAATGCCAAACTTACTCTCGGAAAAAGTGTGGTTCAAATGTTGCACCTTGATGTTTTACTGGCCCTCATACATTTCAAACCCTCAACTGCCACAATAAAATTAAATGAATATAATTTATCGAAGATTTGTTGACATAATTATAGCTTTTTGAAAGAGAGGAATATTTTGTCTGGAAAGTAGCAGTCCAAAACAAAAGAAACCTAGAGCATTCACCTGACTGCAAAACCGTAACGAAATCTGCTAGAGAAACCTGCAAATAGCACAAATGCTATTTTTGTACTGAGTTCAAACAGACATTGGCTTTCCCCAACTTAAACATCTCTGGTGAAAAGCTGAGTTCAGAGTCCAAGGCCTGGCAGATGTCGAGATGTCTTCTCCATGCCCGCGTGGAGAACCAGCAGCCATGTTGAGGAAAATGGCTCTTCTGCAGGTAAGGAGGTTTATTTCTCCTTTAGCATCTCTTAGAAAATGGCTGGCCGAGTCTGGAGAGCACTGCGGGAGGGCAGGCCATGAACAGCACCTACTGTAGGTAAATGTAGTGGATTCAGAGGGCCCACATTCCTCCTACTCTTCCCACTTTCTCTCACCGTGGGCCGTGCTTCACCCAGGAAAGCCTCCCAGTTTCTGCTTGGGCCTCAGAGAATGACTGCACTGGGCAGAGCTGTACTCTATGGAGATGTCTGATTTTGAGAGGACAGCATGCTGGGAAAGGCCACATGGGGAGACGGCAGGGAGAAGCCCAGTCAGGGGGAGAGATGTCACTAACTCCCAGCCATGAGTCAGCTGAGACCCCAGCTGAGACCCTGATCAGCAGGATGAGCTGACGCCCCGGAGCCCTAAAAAACTGCTGATTTGAGAACAATGTGATTTAGTATTATTTTTTTAAGCCACTGAGTTTTGGAGGGGTTAATTACGTAGTGATAGTTGATCGCAAGAGTCAAGTCTACTGCTCACCCAGACTTGATGTGCTCATCCTCCAAGATTGGGTCTGGGGCCACTGCTCTGGTAGGCAACCTCAGCTAAAGCCAGAGGTTCAGGGTAACAGCATAAGCTAAAACCAGAGAATAAAACAAGGCATTTCAAAGCCAGGGAAGGGAACGCCCCCCAGAATAGGAGACATACAGACACCTCCAGGATAAAATAAGATTTATTGACATTCCCTGCGCCGCCCAGGGCTGGCCACTCATGTGTGTTCACAATAACTGATGATACCTCTGCAAATAAAAATGAGCCCATTTAATATGCTGTGGTCAATAACTAATTAAATTTGTTTTTAAGAAGCCATCCCACTGCTCCCAAATGGTTTGTAGTTGGAAACCAAGGATCACAGAGCAAAATAACCATAATGGTCAACTAACTACATGTTATTTAATTAAAGTAGCCGTGAAAATCCATCTTCTTGATAAGACACAAGCATTTTATGGTTACAAAATGCTTTAGTAATCCTTCCTAACACAATACTTGGGGGACCTCCTGCCATTAAGGTTTCCTTTCTGAAGGGTCACTAGCAATAAATGTTCTATATTCATTTTTATGTCAGTTTCAGCTGTAAGGCCATATAAAAGCCCAGAGCTGAACAGTGCAAAAGCATCAGTTGCTTGAATTTGTGAAGAATTCTGGGCAGTGGGACCAGATATCTGCCTTCTTCAGACAATGTCATAGTGTGGAAAAATTGGCTGTCCTCTGCTGCTGGAAGGGGTCATTAGCTGTTGCTGGATCTCCCTGCGTTGTGTGAACCCTTAACAGACACACAACAGCTGTCATGTGGAGGTCTACACATGTGCCCACAACTGGAGTGCAAAGACTCCGCTCTGTGGGAGACACAGAATCGCACATGGGCTGTCTGAGCAACGTTCTTGTGGCTGCCTCTGCTGGGCCTCCTTCACTGTGATCAGTGGCAGGTTTTTCTTTCGTGGATGATCTCCTGTCATACATAGCATGTTAAAGATGGAGACGATGACCGTAACCCAAGCGCATTTTTCCAGGGCAACTGTTTATTCCTGACTCAAGGACCAGAGACGCAGATGTCCCCACTGGGGTCCGTGCTATGTGTCTCCAAGGTCCCTGCAGATCCCTCACCCAAGGACAGGCAGCCTTCACCAGTGGTTTTATGATTCAATGGCAAACAGACAGAAAGGATCATGCTGAGAGGAGGAGCTCTGGGGACCTTGATTATCTCCCACCTTTGGGAGGAGAGAGACGAATTTGTAAGGCCCAGGTGGGCATCTGGATATGTGGAAGCAAGACAAGGGAGGAGGGCCTGGGAGGAAGAGTGGCTCTAAACAGAAAAGCAGAGCCCATCACGCCTTCCTCTGGCTGGGTCTGGGCAGTGGCCAAGCGGGGCAGGGCCAAGTGCCCAGAGCCGGGCCGAGTCTACACTCCTCTTGCCTAGCATAAGGAATGTGTGCACAGAGAAAGCCCATCCTTGCTTACAGAAGTGAATCTGGAGAGCATCCTCGTCTGCTGGTGAAAGTGTCCCATTTTCTCCAGCGTGGGTTCCTCCCTCAGGCTTAGCTACAATGGCAGATGGAATTGGCAGGAAAGCCCTCACCCTATAGGAGGATTTTCTTGATTTTGTGCCCATACCAATGGAATTACTGGATTCACGAGACAGGCTTTTATAAGTACCACAGGCATGTCTGGTTTTTCAAGCTTCAGCAAAGAAGTTTTTTCAGTGAAGAATACGAAACAGACAATAAAAATATAACAAAGCAGCATTCTCTTGATTCGTTGGTGAGGGGATTTTGCCTTTCCCCAAACTCGCATCAATTTTTAAGTATAGTTCATTTTTAAGCATTTAATGAGTAATTAATTGAACAGAAATGGAGTCTAATGTTTTTACTTACAATTGGGAGAAATTTTGCTTGTGTCACTTTTGTTAAAATGGGAGTTCAGAGTACTTTGACTTTTCATAGCCATACGAGAAAAAAAATATAAATAAAATGTAAGTAAAAAAACCCCACGGTGTCAGATGTCAGTCTCTAACTGCACTGGGTATAAAAATCTAAACACAATATAAAACAAACCAACAGAGGAACACATTCCCAAGTCTGTGCTAGCTTTCTTCTGATGAACTGCAAATAAGAGATAAACGAAAAGTTGAAATAAAAGCTATCATTTGTTACTATCATCCCATTAATGAAATCTGGCTCTGGCAGCCTGTGGACGTGGAGGCAGATAACGCTGTCAATGCGGGTGGACAGATCCACGCAGACAAGCCCATACCAGCACTCTGGAGAGCAAGTTCATATAATCCTATTCTATACTTCAGCTAGTATTTTTATTTTTTTTCAGATTATAAAATAAAACCTCCCCAAATTGGAAAACATAAATATTTTATGCATCTGTAGAGAGCAGACATATGTTTTCATTGGTTTACAGAGTGTTCTTCATATCTGAGGTTAAATTGTTACTCTTCCAAGATGAGGATTATTACTGATGACAACAGACACCTGGCTCTTGTGGATCTAAGAGTGCACAGCATGTCAAGGGCAACTAGTCCTGTGCAGCTGAATTGAAATGGTGTCAGTAAAAATGGAAAATGGGAACAGAGATATTCAAAACGAACGTTATTTTATGAAAAAAACTAATCCACTAAAAATGTAGCAAAAAGGATGTGCCAAAATGCAATGACATACTTGAATCTACGTTTTTAAGTAATGCAGACAGTAAATCTGTCTTTCCTGACACAAACATGCAGATAGATAGAAGTATCTGGAAACAAATATAGCAAAATGTGGTTGATTTTATTGTGCATGATTTTTTTTTATTTTAACATTTCTTTCTTTAAATTTGCATTTTCCAAATTTCCTGTAAAGGATATTTATTCCTTTATTTTTTTAAGATAACATTTTTTAGAGTGCATAGAATTAATAAGGCTAGATACAGGAAAAGACTTATGTAAATACTCCCATTGAAAAAGAACATTCCTACAGTTCAGAGCTTTTGAATACAAAAGAAATACTAATTTTAAAAATAGTATTCCTTAGTAAATTGTAACGTATTAATTCTTTGAGTTTGGAGAGAGACCAGTTTATTTGTAGTCCACACTATTTACAAAATGCTTCATCCTCATGCAAATGCTAACACTTACTCCAGAATACAGCAAAACAAATTAATAAACTAAGACTTTCTAGATGTTACTATGCATTAGGTTCTGTGCTGAGTGTTTTACAGACATGATTCTATTCACTGCTCACAATCACAATCCTGTGAAACAGCTACTCTCGTTTGCATTTTATAAATGGGACAGTTGAGACACGGAGAGGACAGTTACCACACGTGTAAGCACACAATGAGTGTGAAGCCTGCAATCCGACCCCACCGGCCTTCCCCAGAGCCCAGGGCTCAGTCGCTATTGTCTCAGCCACCCCGCTGTGCTGCACTGTTTTTGCTTCTAAATGAAATAATGTACAAGTCATACATGAACTTTGAATAAGTAAGAACTATAAAAATGAAATAAAACAGAATGATATTGTGTCTCTGCAAATGGAACCAGACGCAAGTGGACTAATGTGTGAAAATACGAATGCACCAGGCTGCTAGTTCAGACCCCAGTGAGGACAGCGGGTCCCCACGGCAGGCAGGGAGTGAACGCCCTGCGCTGACAGAGCCCCGAGTCACCAACACACACAAGGCAGCCTTGCTCCCCTCCCTGCTGACTCCTCTCTCCTTCCGCTGCTGGGGGCAACTTCTTCTGCATTTCACAGCAGATAATTGAAATCCTCCGGATTGTTAGAAGACGTCCACGGGTTCCGGAGAGGATTGTTCTGAGAAACTTCATGTCTCCAGAGTGTTCATCTATTTCTAATGTTCTCCTCTATTTCTCAACCTTGTGGAAGAAACCACAAACTGAGAGCGAGACAGAGAGAGGGGGAAAAGCACATCCCAGCCATGGTGCTCTTTAAACGCTTTACATCCTCATCTGGATTATCAAGTTCCCACACTGATCATGAGAACCAGCCGAGGCACTTGAGCTGAAGCAAAGAGGAAACAGTACAATTAAATCCATTGAATGAAAATCCTTAGGTGCTTGGTGTTGCCAATATGCCTATGGTCTTGGGCCACGTCATCATCCTGGTGCTTTATACCCGAGACGGAGAAGAGAGAAGATGGACGCAAAAAAGGAGCGGCCTGCACCAGCTCTTCCCACACCCCTCAGCGGGGGACGGGCCCGTGTTCTCACCGGAGCAGGGCTGGGTGAGGGGGAAGCCGCCCACTCTCCCCACGGTGCAATCGTATTCGTCCTTCTTCAGACTGTACTTTCAAATATGCCACTTCGCGCTGTAGGTCAGCATTGTCGACTAATCTTAGAGGCACAAGTGACAGGGGCCCCGAAAGGGCCTGCAACAATTAATATGAGGTGGAAGATCTCACCACCAACCGCTGTATACCACCCACAGGTGTCTATGAGGTCTCTAAACACCACCCCATGAAATTATAGGGGATTAAGGAATATATACAGGTACCCACATAAACAAGCAAATGAAAAGAGGCAGCAAAGGTTGAGGGACACCCGGGAAGAATGTGTAATGAGAGAGGCAGGGCCTACGTACATTCAGAGGTACGTGCCTTTTTGGGGGCCACAAGATACCCCACAGCACGAGTTTTATGAAACAGAAGTGAAGTGGACAGAGTATGTCTGTTATGACGGCAGCCAGTGCAGGCGGAAGACCCAGCCCAGTGAGAGGGAGCTCTTCTCCTGGAGGCAGAGTCGGCCACGGGGAGAAGAGAAGGGCAGGACTCAAGGCACCTGGAGATGAACTAGTGCAGGCAGGCCCGTTGCGTTCAAAGGACGGACGCTGCAGAGGACATGGGGAGGGGATGGGTCTCGGAATTCTCGTCTTGTTTTGTTTCCCAGGATTGACTCGATCCTTATTCTATGGCTCCATTGTCCATGGTTCCACTGGGTTGCTCTTTTATAAAAACAACGGTCATGGAAGCACAGAATTCTCCCCAACATTACTAGCTGAGTACCTTCTCACAAAAGTGCTTCTAAATCTCTCTGTGGTATAAGAAAATCTAATAGAAGGTTTTACTTGATAGAACTGAGTATTTCAATATATCCATTATTTTTTACAAAGAGAAAGAATCATGATTATAGAATGTTTGCTTTAGCCTGCTAAATATGCAACATTTTCCCAAGTCTAAGATATTGATTTGCTTTCTGTATATACATAAGCAGCTTATATTTAAGGTAGGATACTGGACTCAGTATTTTACTTCAAATTCCTGAATAGTCAACACATATAAAACCGTTTCCCTTGCTACACACAAGACTGAAGCTACACAGATTTGCTCCACCCACTGGCAGTGAAAAGAAGAAGGATCTGATTGAGATTGAGTGCAATATTAGAATTCAATTAACTCATCAGAACAATTAAATATTTATAAAATAGATATCCTTTTGTATGGCAGAAGAGAATTCAATTTGCCATATTCCACCTGTGAGATCTTCTAAAAAATGAAATGTGCTCCTGAAATGCGGTCTTTGAACAGTTGGGTAGTTTTTTTTTTTTTTTTTTCGGGTGAGGAAGATCAGCCCTGAGCTAACATCCATGCCAATACTCCTTTCTTTTTCCTGAGGAAGACCAGCCCTGAGTTAACATCTATTGCCAATCCTGCTCCTTTTTTTTTTTCCCCCTTTTTCTCCCCAAAGCCCCAGTAGATAGTTGTATGTCATAGTTGCACATCCTTCTAGTTGCTGTATGTGGGACGCGGCCTCAGCATGGCCGGACAAGCGGTGCGTCAGTGCGCACCCGAGATCTGAACCCGGGCCGCCAGTAGCCGCGTGCGCTCACTTAACAGCTAAGCCACGGAGCCGGCCCCCCAGTTGGCTATTTTAACCGAATGTTTGCTTAGCCACCTTGAACGTCCACAATGAGTGAAAGTCTCAGTTGTTTTTTGGGATGGTCATGGTGTTGAATCAGAGAAATGACCTGAATTAGACCAGAACATGCTAATTGGCTTGAGATGGAAGTTTTGACATAATAATAAGAAATTTGTATTAACTCCAAAAAAACTACAAAACTCTCACAGAAGGCGGGGACTCCTGGATTCGGACGAAGACCATGATCTACGCAGTGGACTGAAGCAGAAAGAGCCCAGGGCAGAAGATCTGGTATTTTTTGTGAGCTTAGGCAGGTTCCTTACCAGTCCTGAACTCAAGGTCTTCATCTCTAAAAAGATGGGGACACTGTGTGTTGCTGCCTGTGCCACGGTTGTCATAAAACCAAATAGAAACGTAATGTAATATGTATTGATTTTCTTTTTTATTCTCCCATAAGTGAGTGCTCCCTTGGGAATATTATCGATTGCCCCATTTTTCCTTCAGGCTGTTACATGTGGGACCAATGGCGGGTCAGGACTAGTTTGAACATGTGAGCCTTGCCAATTTGAGCTCACAGTGCATGGTTTTGGAGGGTCCTGCACTGGGAGTTGGGAGAGCTGGGTTTTCATGCTGGCTCTGCTTGAGGAGAACATGGGAGATTCATTCACTGCTTCCAACATCAGCTTTCTCATCAAGAAGTTGAAGCATTTTAATCCCTCTGTTTCCTCTGAGCTCTGAAATACCAGGAATCACTCTCTTTTTTAGAGTCGGACAAAGAAAAGGAAGCTCTGTTCTATTAAGCACCTCTTCTTTCAGGCTCAGTGATGTGCTCTGCTCTGACACTCTCTGGTTTCTCATCCACAGGGACCCTGGATCCAGCTGTCGTGGGGACCCTTGATGAGGACGGCGATGCTCATCCTGGTAAGACCAGGTCTGTATTATGAGAGGGCACCCGGCCTGGAACCGTGCATGAAGAGTATGCAGAGACCACGCACAAGACAGCATCCAGAGGCTTCTATATCACTAGAACATGATTCCTCAAAATGTTTCTTCCCCAAACTTAAGTTTTGCTAAAATTTTTCAAGAAAGTCATAGATTAAGAATGCCACCCCAATGATAAACAGCATTCTGAATGAAAGTTTAATACAGTGTGACTTTTTGATCAACTTTATTAGCCATTGCTCTGTTAAATTAAATGGGAAACTCTCGCAATTTTGAGGTGCATCTATAGTTTGAGCACAAGAAGACATTTAGACCTTCCTCGCCATGCTTTTGTTTTCCGTATGACAAACTGATTTATGATCGATCACTCAGCATTCATCATTAGAACTGTGCTTCTTGCTTTTTATCTGTTAAAAGCATCTAATCACAGAAATCCCCCCCGAGGATTTTTGTGAAGGATAAATTAGCTGATGCTGCAAAGCTTTTAAAACAGCGTTTGGTATAGAGTAAGATTTTGATTTTTATTTTTAAATATTATTGATGTGACTACTCACATATTTGTGAATTCCTCTTCCAACTGAGGAAGGTGCCTTTGAATCATTTTGTATATTCCATGGCTTTCTTTCCAAAGCAACGAAAAAGCATTCGGGAGAAACCAGGCTATCACTGCTTCTGGGCTGTTACACGCAAAGGTTCTTCCCGCCAGTTGGGAGAGGGGGACAAAGATGCATCAAGCAGCTTCTTAGACTCTCCTTGGCGATTGGGTTGTACAGCAAATGTGGAGAACACCCCCCTGTTTCTGATATTGAGTGCCACCTATCCCTAAGCTCATGATAATAATAAAAATAAAGAAATAATGTTATAGAGATGCTGTATTGGAAAAAAAAACATTTCCAAAATCTTCATACCTGTTGTGTCCAAAGCTAGAATACTACACACCTACTTCTTTGTCTATCTGTCCACCCACCCTGCAACCTACAGCAGTGGCTTAGTGCACTGGGGGCCCGAAAGGCTAGGCTTGCCCAGTTAGCAAAGTGGATCACAGAGCTTTCTGCAAACATTTTTGTCAAAGTGAGATAGAAAATGCCAAGGTTTCTAACTCAAGAATGCTGCTAAGATTTCAGGAGCTTCCTTCCTTTCACAAGAGATGGTTCAGGGAATTTCCCACGAAGAGAGAAATAGAAGACTGAAAAGTAAATAGTCAAGAAGCTCCAATTCGGAGAGGGACAGGTGGGAAATGGGTCTCCACGGTGTCTATGCCACATCCAGTCTAAGCTGACGGGGGGCTTCACAGGACACTGGGCACCCAGCCCCCAGGCCTGGGTCGTCAGCTCGTCGCGCTGCACTGGGCAAAGCTCTGACTTCTCTTTTTCTTGCGTCAGCCTCTTGTTTAGGGTGAAGGGAAAAGCCACATGGCTTCTGACAGCTCCACATGAAACTATCTGAGCGACACTTGAAAGGATCTTTGCTCACTTTGGTCAAACACTGGACCTAACTCTCAACAGTGGCCCCGCATTTTCACTCATCAAACTTGTTGCAGCCAGGACGTTAGTGCATGAACCCCAGGGGCCAGCTGGACAACTGGGAATGAAGCTTCTCATACAGGATGCCCACAGGCGTTCTTTCCAAAGAGGAATGGGGAATGACATCTGTGTATCACATCCTGTGTGGCTGGCTGTCTGTAATTTTTGGTCCCTTGTCCCAGATGAGGGCCACCATGAGGAGACACAGCAGAGAGACACTCAGCCCCACATAGGTGATCACAGTCAGCACAGGGGCCTCCTGGATCCAGCAAAAGAAAAGAGATATCAACTCATTTTGGACCTTCGTATTCTTTAATAAATTTACTATTATTGTAAATAGGATAAAATTGTTTAATTATTATATATTCTTGATCTGGACTACCATTCAGTCCTTAAAAAATTATGTTTTCAGACCACTTATGGATGTCAGAAAGTGTCCATGACAATGTTAAATTTACAAAGCAGTATATATACTACATGGATCAGGGTCTCTCAATCTCAGCACTATTGATGTTCTGGGCTGGATAATTCTCTGTCGTGGAGGGCTCTCCTCTGCATTGTAGGATATTTCGCAACACCCTTGGTCCCACTAGATGCCAGCAGCACTCTCCCCACCAAGTGGTGACAACAAAAAATGTTTTCTGCAATTGCCAAATGTCCTGGAGATGGTGAAGTTGTCCCCAGTTGAGAACCACTGATATGGAGTATGGTCACACAGTTGAAAAAGAATACACGCATAAAACAACACGATTTATTTTTTAAGTTAATTTCCATTATCTCTGGATGGTAGAGATATTTCTTGTTCTTTGTAATTTTCTATATTTCCCATTTTAAAACCAGGAAGCATACATTTTCTTAATTAAATAAAATCAGTATATATTTAAATCCTCCACTGAATATAAGTTTGGAATAAGATTCATTTTATTAAAAAATTAATTATCAGACTCTAATTGCTTAGTAATACACTTAAGACCTTACCTTCATCACACTGGATGCCATAAGCACTGCAAAACTGGAGAGGCGACTGCAGGAACATACCGTTTGCATCACAGTATATAAGATGACATGACAGCCTTCATTGAACCAAACCATTTTGTGCCAATAGATACATAGAGGCCTTTCAATTTCATTTTTCCCCTGAAAAGAGAATAATAGCCTTGTTATATTGTATTTTACAATCACTTCAGTCAGTATATGTAATATATGTATCACTATATGTAAATCTATCAGAGTTAACAATTTATGTATATTTGAGGGTAAAACACAGCTATAATTGCTGCTGCCTGTTGTTGATTGAATAATCCCTCCCACATTTGCTCCCTCCCTCACGTATCTAATTACTCCTTGACTATAACTGTGTCCTATGAATCCCAATCTTATCTTTTTACGAATAACTTCAACAGAACTTCTAGCCCAAGAGATGGAAAACTATGACCCTTGGCAGATGTGACCCACTGCCTGTTTTTATATGCCTGTGAGCTAAGAATTGTTTTTACTGTTTCAAATAGTTGAAAAAAATAAAAGAACAATATTTCATGACACTTGAAAATTGAACAAAATTCAAATTTCAGTGTCCATAAACAAAGTCTTGTTGGAACACGCCTATTTGTTATGTAGCTGATGTTGCACTACAGTGGCAGCATTGAGTCATTTTGACAGAGACCATATGGTTAGCAAAGCTGAAAGTAATTACTGTCTAGTCTTTTACTAAAAAAAATTAGCTGATCTTTGTTTGAGCCCACCAGCTGTGAGTGATCAGCTTTAGACCAACAGGAGAACTTTGCATCCAAAGTGGGGAAAAGAATTATTCTTTGTTGAAAACCTGCCAAGCGCATCAACTATGTTATATCATTAAGTTGCCACAACAGCCCTGATGAGGAAACTAAATCTCACAGAGCATCAAAAACTTGCCTGGGTGCCAGCCCTGTGGTGTAATGACGAAGTAGGGTGGGCTCCGCTTTGGCTTCCTGGGTTTGCAGGTTCAGATGCCTCAGTTTTCTGTTACCTCCAGTGTCTTCTCCAGCAGTGGTTGTGCAGTGAATGCTCACCACTTCCATTCCAGCCCTCAGGGTGAACGTCTTTTTGGACCCTTTACAGCCTCCTTTAATGGACAGGGTTTCAATAGCTGAAAGCCAGACATTTTGTTATGAAGATTGATATCTACTTATATTAAAAATTCACAGCACTGGGGCCGGCCCGGTGGCGCAAGCGGTTAAGTGCGCGCGCTCCGCTGCGGCGGCCCGGGGTTCGCTGGTTCGGATCCCGGGCGCGCACCGACGCACTGCTTGGTAAGCCATGCTGTGGCGGCGTCCCATATAAAGTGGAGGAAGATGGGCACCGATGTTAGCCCAGGGCCGTCTTCCTCAGCGAAAAAAGAGGAGGATTGGCGGATGTTAGCTCAGGGCTGATCTCCTCACAAAAAAAAAAAAAAAAAAAAAAAAAAAAAAAAAATTCACAGCACTTTACACATTACACAGAGTGAGTTTCATTGTATGTGACACCACCACCACCAACAGAGCAGAATCACTAGGTAAAGTGAAAAAATTACAAAGGAGCTTCAAACAGTTATCTTTGTAAGTGAGTTTGTTGGTCTCATGTGGGGAAACAATACACTTGAGGGAACAAAGTAGATGAAATGAGGAATGTGTGTGAGGGAGATAAGAAACAGGAAGTAGAATTCAAGTTTGAGCTGGATGCTCTGTCATTTTCACTATAATCATTTCAAGAGAAAGAATTGGAAGAGGCTCTGCTATACCCCACCACTCTATAATCAATGTGCAGATGGAAAATATAGGCCCTTGTCTTGCCATTTTACCTATTTTGGTGAAAGATAAAGACATTTTAAGCAACTTTACATGGAGATGCTGGTAATAACACACAGTGAGTTTAGGTCATTTTGGTCTTCGTCACAGTGTTGAATCCCTTCCTTCTGTATCTCTGAGACTAAGGACACTACATTCAGCTTCATTTGCAAGTTTCTCATATGTTCTGCACATTCCATTACCATTTGGTCATGCCTTTATTTCACGATTTAACCACAGTGTCCACCTACTGCTAGGCACAGGGAAATAAAGGAAACAGGACTTGAAGTGGGGCCCTACCCGTCTCAGCTTTGTCTGTGGCCTCAAAGGCCCAGAAGAACACAGTGGGACACATGTGTCTCCCACATCCAGAAATGAGGGGCCGAGCACCTGTTCTGGACATGGCTCTTGATACCCAACAGGAGGTTTCCCAGCACTGGCGATGGCTGCCTGCAATCCCCCTCTCTATTAGAGCTTGAGATTGGAGAAACCAGATAGGACTCTAGGGGGAAAAGTTGAAGGTGTAAATGAATGTACTTTCCCCTCCTGTCACATCAACTGAGCAATGTTTCATGGGGACTATGCAGAGAGCATCTATCTGTTACCTGGAGATTGGAGAATGTAGAGATTGGAGTCTGACTCTCACCAAGGGAAGCCTGAAGTGTTTCCTGGATGAGATCGAAGATGCCCTTGCCTAATAGCAGAATAATGAGTATTGCAGTGGAATCGGGATGCAAAGGTGCAGAGTCCTGGGGAAGGAGATTCAGATCTGCAAATAGGAGCTAGACTGGAGCCCATGTTAGAAGGAATCCTACTAAGGGAGCTCCCCGCAGGATGAGAGGATCCTGCTTGAGTAGCTCAGAGGCTGAGGGGAGGGGTCTAAGATGCCGACTGGGGGAGTGGCCTTGGGACATCTTGGGATGCCTGCAGGTCTCTTGCAAGAGGAGTGCCAAAGACGCCCCATGAGAGAAGCAGCCTTGTACAGTTTAAAAGTTGAAAATGTGATTACCAAAACTGACTCAAATAGAAAATAAAGAGAGAATATTATACAAATGTTGCCATGTGGTTTCAAGAGAACATCTGAGAAAAAAAATTCCAAATATCCACCAGGCCTGGAAGAATTTACATGGGGCATTGCCTGCACGCCAACTTGCCCAGGAACAAGGTCTCCTGAGCTGGTGTGAATGGAGAGCAGAGGGCGAAAAGAAAAGCATTTAGCCTCTCGTCCTGCAATGAGGAACAGGCTCTCCCTACAGCATCCATGTGCCTGAAGCTGCGGGGACGCATGAGCTGAGCTTGACTTCCGCCCCCAGGATATTCACCCCAGACCTTCCCTGACAACACACGTGTTATTATAAATAACATGTCAATACATTTGAAAATTAGATGAAATTCACAAATTGCCAGGAAATGAAAGTTACCAAAACTGTCTCAAGAAGAAATGAGAAATCTGAATAGTCCCATATCTAAAGAAGAAACTGAATCCACAGTTTAAAACATTCCCACATTTCATCGTGGCTAACACCTCTGCTGGCAAATTCCACCAAACATTCAGGAGAGAAATAATACACATTGACTCTAGCTCTTCCACAGAACAGGAAAAATGGGAAAAACTTTTTGATTCATTTTGTGAGAATAGCTTAACTTTGCTACAAAAATCTTACAAGGTCATTACAGGAAAGGAAATTTACAAGCCACTTTTTTTCTGGAACTAAACTCATGTATTCCTAAAAAAAATTAACCTTCCAAATCCAGCTATATTTTTGAAGGAGGCCACATCATGACCAAATTTGCTTTATGCATTGCCATTCAGTGTGCTACTTCCTGAAAAAGGAGAAATCATAATCTGGGTAACTGCGGTTATTATCTATTATATATATCATGTATAATCTACTAAAATAGAACTGGTCATGTTCTTTTTGTTGGCCTGGGTGGAGTTAAGACATGTGTACACTTTTTGATAACTTATCAATCTTTGCACTTGGATTTGTGCTCTATTCTGATTGTATGTCATATTTCAACAAATATGTTTATTAAAAAGAGAAAATGAAAGCACAACAATGAATGAAAACCATAACAGTTATTCAATTGAGGAGTGCCCAGAGGACTAACCAGAAAGTTTGGGGAAAACAAAGCGAAACAGACCTAACAAGTTAAAATGCAGAGTTATTTAGAGTCAATACAAACCGGAAATTTACCTTATTGAAGGTGAAATTGCAGAGATACACACATGTGCATGTGAGTATTCTATCATGTATACATACATGTATATGCTATACATAGGTACATGCATTATATATATGTATGAGTGTTTGTGGACACACATGCACATATGCATCTCTCTCTATATATAACTTATAGGGGGTATATATATGTGTGTGTGTGTGTGTATTTATATATATATATATATATATGGCTGCTCTGGAGAGGGAGGGAGGGACAGATGTTTACTGACCACCTACAAGGTTTCTCAAACTTAATTTTTCCAACATTTGAAATGTCATTTTTTTAAACTTCACATATGTTTCAATAATACATTTGTATTTTAATGTGTTATACCAGTATAATCTCAGCATTTTTAATTTGTTCATTAATGGCAGAATTCTCCAGCCCGTATGCATTCTCTTGATGCTGTGATGTAATAGGCTGGGCGCTGACAGCCTCCCTTTTGTATTCCAGAGGTTGTGTGAAACCTCGAGTTTGTGGTCTCTCTCTGGCCTGCGGATTTGGACCAAGTTTCTGCACATGCTCACTAGCTGTTCTCCAAAATTCACTCTAACCACCACTGTTGGGAGCATACACAGGGAAGAAGCCCTAGGGTGGAGGTGTGTGCATGTGAGGCACGCAGAACACTGGGGGTGCCTAAGGGCCAGCTGGGGAGATGCATGGGTGAGGCATACCCCACAAGTCGTGGGAGACTTCTTGATGGAGTGCTCAGTGCAGTTACAGGAGCCACATCCTTTAAAACTCTCTAAGAGTACCTAGCTGCCAATGCCCCCAAACTCTTCAACCCATCCACACTCATATTTTTGTGCTCCAACAGAGGGCTGGAACTTCTCTTCTTGAAACCTGGACTTCCACAAAGGCCCTCTCCTCTGTGTGTCATGATCTAAGACAGTGTTTTCAGGGGTTTCCATGCAGCAGCTGAAAGGAGCTTGAGCTGGTTCACGGGCCACTGCAGGGTCCAGAGCTGGGACCGAGGTCTGTCTGCCTATTACCAGAGGCATGGCTGGGGGAGACTCCCTCTGGGTCCCTTGGCATATGGTGCTGGATCCCACTTCTCCCACAAAGGCACTTTTGTCTATGGATGGATGCCAAAGCATTGTAAGTGCAGGAGTAGAAAAACAGGAGGTGTCTTATTCCACAATGATGCTGATGTCACTCTCCTTCTTTGAATTACAGAGATTCCAATTTGACTCAGTTTTTCAGGAGCCTGTTATTTGCCTACAATTCTCTGCAACCTCAGACCCTCCCAGACCCACTCTATGAAGGACATAGAAAGAATGTTCTCAGATCTACTTACAAGGGCCAGGCAAATAAAAGCCAACAAATTGGTTCTGGTCATTCTGCTGGGAACAGAGGGCAGTGGACGTCTCATACATTCTGGTTTGGAAGCAAGACTTCTTGTTCTCTGTGGATGAAGAAACAAGAAAAGAGAGCCTGTGGTAGGTAAATACATGCTTGATTCATCTGAAAAGCTCATCTCCTCCCCTTCAACTTGAAGGTTAGTGTAGGGCGAGAGCACGGGTAGTTTCCACTGTTCACCATCTCCCTTAATATTCAGAACAGAGAATCAGTTTTATTTTGGGTGGCAATTCAACAAATTAAAGATAAAATTCCTAACCCCTCTTGCAGATAAGAGTGACCAGACTAAATTCAGGCCAATGATGTGTGACAAGAAGTATGGAGTGGGGGTTTGTGGAGGCTGCACAGATGGAACTGACATAGATGGGAGGTTGAGCATTAGACACATGTGACACCAATCCACAGGTGTTGTAGGTATTATCTCATATACACCTGACGATGTTCCCAGAAAGCTGTTTTTAGCACCATCCCCATTGTGCAGGTGGGGAGACTGGGGAGATCTTGAGAGGCACAGTGGCTTTTCCAGGACACAGAACTGGTAGGATAAAATAGGTGTGACTTCAGCTCTGTCTCCTCAAAGCTGGCCACTGGTTCCACTCCCAAGGAGCTGTGGGGAGGGTGGTGATGGATATTTGTGTACAGTGATGGAGATGACATGGGCAAGGAGGGAGAGTAGCCAACAGCCTAGCGGGGGCTTTGGGTGGGTCTGATTGAAGGAAGGGGCCAAGTAATAGAACCTTGAAGAAGTGACCTCACTTCCTTGGTGACAGCCCCCAACAGAACTTAGAACTCTGGTTACCAGGCACCCACATTGTAACCACAGCCTCCTGTCCAGTTCATTTGAGTGGAGACACTCGACACAGCAGGATGTTCTCGTGTTGTCCCGTGACTTTCCGAGGCTCTGGCCCCCGGAAAGCCAAGAATGAGAGCATGTTAAGTCGCTTTAGACATTGGCTCAGCCCTCACCTCGAATGTCTGTGGCCTTTTGGCAGGAGGAACCATCAGGTAACAGCGTAGCCCAGGGCAGGCCACTCTAGATCAGGCCACAACTGTGATCCCAAATGGACAGCCCCACACCCCTTGACCCTCTTTGTGTGTGTGTGTGTGTATGTGGGAGGTGGAGTTAGAGAAGGTAGTATGAGGAGGAACCACCCTGAGCAGGAGCAGGTAGCTAAATGGTGGAGATCTGGTGGTGTGTCATGTTCATACTGAAGATCTTGGCTGCAGGAGAGGATGGTGAGTGCTGGGGACCAAGCTCTTCTACCCACATGTGAATCCCAGGCCGTCGAGGTGTCATCACATTCCTTCCCTGATGGAGACTATGCAGATGCCCCTCTGTGCCTGAACTGTGGTGGGGTTTCCCTCTGTGGTAAAGTCCAGGCAGGCCCCTGATGCCTCCTGGCCTGACTTCTGGGCACTGTCACTGCAGAGCTGCACCCAAGTGATGGTTGAGGAGCTGGTAGATGGTTTCCAGTTCACCATCTCCCTGGAGAGGACACAGGTACACCAGTCCATCAATGAAGAGGGCTGGTCTGAAGTGAGTGTTGGTGCAGAGGGGTCTTCATGCCCAGGACTCTGAGATGACCAAGGCACTACTAGAATGCAGACTCAAATCTGAGTCTCCTCTGGAACCCCCCAGGGTTTTTTCATTAGAGTGCTCCACAGTCCCACTCCCAAAGCACTCTGGACCTCCACTCCTTCCCACCAGCTACACAGGAGGGTAGAAAGTCACCTCATGCTCCCGCTGGTTCACCATGATGTCATTGAGTGTATGTACCTCCTCCTCTCCCTCAGTGTGAGGATGAGTCCACCGTGAATTTCAATGAGGCCTGCAGGATGCGGGCCCTCCAGACAGGCGTGATGGAGAAGATGACAGAGTCCATCGCACCAGCTTTCCTGAGGAGGAACATCTCTAGCTTCACCACCTTCATGGTCAACTACTCGGCCTTAGACACAACCCACCAGGTCCTGGACCAGCTGTTTCCTAGGTGAGTGGCCACTCCCTCCTCAGCACAGTGGTGACTCTACCCCCTGCCAGCTGTGTGTCCTCGGAGTGTCACCAAATCTGAGCCTCAGCTTGCTCCTCTGAAAAGTAGGGTGGGAGAGGATAAATTTCATGGGGATCTTGTAGGAACTAATGGGATCAGCCATGGCGGGTGCTTACCTGGTGCCTGGCTCTGCAGAGAGGGCTGTGGACGTGCTGTGGTTGTTCATGGTGTTTATTTCTCTCTTCCCCGTGAAAAGTAGTCTGCCTCACCCATCTCTGAGATGCGGCCTTTCTGAGTTTGGAAAAGCACATGGAAACCACCCTGTCAAGGAGTTGGAGATTCCATCCAGCTGGTCCTGGTCCTTTTCCTTGGGGTAGCCAGTCAAGGATCTCTGGGGCAGCAGAGAGGCCCTAGGTCCACTCAGGTGTCTGGGATGGTTCTGGGTGGACTACATTCATTCAAACATGTAGATTAAGCACCTATGCATGCAGGACATTTGGAGACAGTAAACCCAGTGAATGAAGGAGACACAATGCGTGGCCTCAATTTCCATCTGAGAGTCAGACATTGACATTAGACATCATTCGCAGGTCTTGTCATCCACCGTCCATCCCAAGGGATGCCCTCATAGCCTCCTTTACATCTGGAGGCATCTCCCCTTATTCCAGCCAGGAGGGCAGAGCGCAGGACCACCTAAAAAAGTGAGTGGTCTTTGGGTCCAGAAGGACGGCCTCCTGTCTCTAAAGAACAAGCTTGGGGGGGAGAGATGGAGGCTGTGGCTGAGGGGAGCCTGTCAGAAGCCGCATCTCACGCATCTGTTGATTCCCATGGGAAGGCAGAGGCCCGGTGGCTTCCACTCCAGGAGGACAGGAGTCAAAGAGCTATGGATGGGTGCCAGGACCCCTGGTAACGAGAGGGGTGGCTGTGCTGCATTCTCCCCTAGAAACCCATTCCCACCACAGACCCATTTTAATCTGCCTCCCCTTCTCCACATCTACCTCTTCTGACCACCGCCTCTAGGCCCAGAACAGGAGGTGTGTGACCAACCTGCTCACACATCTGTCTCAGTGCTCAGTACAGTTGCACAAGTGCATGGAGGCCTGGGGTGGGCTGTGTCCCAGACCTTCAGGAGAAGAGTGTCAGTGGGAAGAGAGTCACAATAGACTCTGTGTCAACTTGCTGGATAAGCAGGCCTGCCACTGCCAGGACAGCCTCACAGGGGTCAGGGCTGCCACGTGGCTCTCACCTGGATGGAGAGGGGCAGGCATAGGGCCCAGACACAAGCCAGGGTGCCTTGGGTGAGAAGTGTGGAGGGAAAGGCCAGGCCTCTGACTCTCTTGCCCAATTGCCGCCCCTAGTGCCATCTCTTCTCTGGTGGGAACCTGCCTGGACCCAGGGCAGGATTTCTGGGAGCTCCTGCACTATCCCTGCTTCAGGATGAAGCTGAGCTCTCTGCATCTCAGCTTGCCTGGCTCGGGGCTGCAGGGCCACGCCTACCTTCTCCAGGTCCAGCTGGAGCATCCACGGCCCATTGAGGCAGATCTGGAAGGTGAGGGGACTGCAGTCTGGGAAGATGATTTGCAGGGTCTTCACAGGCTAGGTTCCCTTAAAGGCAGTGGGGTCTTTCCTGGCTTTGACAGGCACAGGGGAAGTCAGCTACTTGAGTGACACTGTTTCTTTCTCCTGCTGCAGTACCATCTCCAGAGCTCCCTCCAGCTCCAGCGCCAGAGCAAGGCCCAGCTCCATGGCTAGATCCAGCTCCAGCTCTAGTTCCACCACCTGTGCTAGAGCTGGAGCCAGTGTCACCTCCATCAATCCCTCCAGGGCTAGAGCCACCACCAACATCAGCTCCAGCCCCAGTGCCAACTCCTGAGCAGGAGCCACCTGGACCATTGCCTCCAGGGAGAATCCTCCCTCCACCTGGAGAGATAACAGCAGAGCCAGATCCAGCCCCAGAGCCCGCCTGCCCCTGGGACGTGACCACCAAGAACCTGCTGAGGGAGGAGAAGCCCGACTTCTTGGAGTTCCCTCCCCGGCTGGTGGCAGAGCAGTTGACACTGATGGATGTGGTGAGCAGCGGGGCTCTCAGGGCAGGTGGGGCCGGCCTTCCCTGTGCCATCAGCTGCCCCACACCTGCCATTTCCTGATCCAGAATCCCATGATCTCGGTCCAACCTCTTGCTTCCCCACTCACCCTCATGGGACCTGAGCAGCCTTCTTAACTCCCAAGCCTTTGCTGTCCTCATGTGGACAGTAGGGATGGACTTTGAGAGCAGCTGCCATGCAGAGTGGCTGTGCAGGTGGATAAGGTGGAGCAGAGAGGAAGTTGGGCAGAGTCTGCGATTTGGTTGGGGAGGGGAGCACACTAAATTGCTGTCTCGTCCTTGGGTAGTTCACTCATTTGCCCAGGAGGCCTCAACGGCCTCAGCACTAATTAGGCACTTAATGTGTACATGACTACAAGGCAGACAAACAAAGCCCATGGTTGTTGCTGCCTTGGGGGAATGTGCATGTCAAAGAGGAGTCAGACCCCAGGATTGTCAGAATGGGTGGAAGATGCCCCTAGAGATGGTCAAGCAGGAGCCGAGTTCTGGTGCTTGGAGGAAGTGAGACTGGGCGGCGAGCAAATGCTACTTCCTTGCGCCACAGTATTGGGTCCTGGGCCATCCTGTGCTGGGTGCCCTCAGGGGACACAGGCAACACCCAGGGATTCCCACAAGTCTCAGGCCACATTCTCAGCTTCCTGAGCTCCAGCTCTCACCACTGACCCGGCCTGGGACTGGGGGCTGCAGATGCTGAGCTGGGCTGTGGCAGGGCTGGGTGACACTCCCTGTCCTCCCCAGGAGCTGTTCAAGACAGTGATGCCCCACAAATTCCTGGACTCCATCTGGTCCCAGTGTGACAGGGGCAATAAGCACCTGGAATCCACCATCCATGTCACCACGACCCACTTTAACAGAGTGGTCGAATGTATCATCAGCACCTGCATTGGGGACCCGAGCATGACTGCCCAGGACAGGGCCAGGGTGGTGGAGCTCTGGATCCAGGTGGCCAAGGTAAGATGTGGGAGGCCCTGGGAGCCCCTCTCTGGTGTCGGGGGAACTGTCCCTTCTCCTTTCTCAGCTCTCATATTTGAAGTCCGTGGTCTGAGCCTTTGCACAATCCTTAGGCCCCTCCTGCTAGGCCTCGTTGACCTGACTCCTGGTCCCAGTGGTGGGCAGCTCACCCCTTCCTGGGCTCCTTTCTTGGCTTCAGCTAAAATCCTCCTCCCTGGAAGTATTCCTCATCAGGTTCCACCTGTGCCCTTCCTGGGTTCCCTGAGCTGCTGTCTCATCCAGGACAGGAGACGTCAATGAGGCGAGAGAAGCCAGAGGAAGCAGGGCTCCAGCTCCCCCTCACAGCTCATTCTCTTCCCTTCCCCAGGAATGCCACGGCCTGAGGAACCTTTCCTCTCTCCACGCGATCTTCTGGGCTCTGGAGGGCCCCTCCATTTAACGTTTAAAAGAGACGTGGAGACAGGTGTCCAGGTGGGTAGGCCTCTCTCCATGCGAGCACCACCTGTGTGGACCAGACACCCCTCACAGGGCTAGCATTGCCCTTCAGTCAGTTGGGACCTCCTGGGAGACAGCAAACCCTGGGGATAGGGTCTGACCTGGTTGGCAGGCTTGAAGTCGTTCTGAAAACTTAGGCCAGTCGTTCTGCTTCAGGAATCAGTTTCCCTAAGTGACAGATCATGGCTTGAACCAAATTGAAGATTTTCAAGTGTTTGCAGCAACAGAACTCTCTGTCCACGTGAAATTAAGACTGTTTAAAACACATCTGCTGAGAAAATAAGAGAATGGAGGCCCAAGGTGACAATAGGAGAGTCCCCTCCCCAGTCCCAGACACCTCAGGGCTCAGAGGACACAGTGAAAATGCTCATCCAGGCTGTCTGGATCTTCTGGGTTTTCAAACAAAAGGGATTTACCCTCAAACCACTCCACAGTGTTTCTTTCCTTTTTTCCCTCCTCAGGAAGAACTGTGAAATCCTTAAAAATATCTTCCAAACATGCCAGCGGGAGAGCAGGAAGCTGCTCAAGGAGGTGAGTGGAGTCTGGAGATCTGGAAGGACGGGAGGTGAGGTGGGGAGGGACCAGGCAGGATGTGCTTTGGTAAGTTTTTCACTTAAGGTTCCCCGAGAAATAACGGTCTGTCTTGTCCAGCTGGACAGGAAGCGGGGGGTGTGAGCTGCAGGGGCAGGTGGGGACTGTTTGGGGCAGGAGGCCTTGGTCACGGGATACAGTGGTGTCGCCTGGACTGTTCCAAGAGGTGAGGAGCTGACAGAATGAGCAGGTGTCTGGCTTCCATGCGGACCCATCAGCTGGCCCTCATCATCCTCAAGGCTGGCGGGTGGATGGAGTGGTTGGGGGTTCCTTTCTTCCTAAAGCAGCCCAGTCTGTCCTCAGGAAGCCAGGCCCCTGCTGCTCCTTCTGTCTTCACTGCACCTCGCAGGGGAGGGCACTCTGCCTGTCCCAGGGATGAGCACTGTGAGGTTACACAGGCATTGTGGACACAGGAGCTGCACAGCCTTGGGCCAAATGGTGGATCTGGGACAGAACTGTGTGCTCTCTGGGACTGTGCACTCTAGCCCGATAGTGGTCACTGCTGACAAACCAGTGAGTCTCCCCCAATGCCTTGTCGACAAAGATACGCCCCAGATGGCAAAGAGAATTATCGGGGAAACTACAGATTCTTAATGGACCTTCCTGACAGATTCTTAATGGCCTCAATCGAGGCCCTGGCAGGAGGGGCCTAAGGATTGTGCAAAGGCTCAGACCAAAGACTTCAAACATGAGAGCTGAGAAAGGAGAAGGGACATTAGAAGTTTCCAAGTGGAAAAGGATGCAAATGTCACCATTACACAGTGCCATGGTCACACCCTACACTGTCACTCAGATGTGGCACACGGGGGTCCCCTTCCTGAGTGAATGAAGGAGGAGTTCTGTGCAGGGACCATCCTGAGGGGATTCTAGGGAGCTGAGGCCTTTGGCATGGCCTCAGGTCCAGCCTGGTGTCAGAGAATCCCAGGGGGCTGGAAAACACAGAAGCCACTTGCATGGGACCCCGAGACACTTTGTGCCTCTCCATCCATGGCTCATGTTGACTGAGGACCTCAACACACCCCGAGAGTCCAGAGGACAGGACATTGGTCCGAGGTGTGTCTGGAGGAGGAGTGAAGGCGGGGGCCAGGGCCTCTGGCTGGGAGGGGGAGCGGTCTCCTCTGTGGGCCCCTGAGCCAGTCACTGCCCCTCTGTGGGCCTCGGTCTCCTCATCTGGGTAATGGAGGGAGATGATCTGTGGTGCAGGCCTCACAGGGGTGATGAGGAACAAGGAGGAGAGGAATGTACAGGAGCTTTGTGCTCCTCCTCCTCGAGGGGGGAGGGGACAGCACTGGTGACAGTCAGATGATACTGAGTCCTCAGGGGACCCTGGGAGGCATGGGGAGTCCTCCTCACACTTTCCTGATGAGGAGAGAGGCTTAGGGGCCTTTGCAGGCCTGAGGGCACAGAGGAGGGGGTGTTGGAGCTGGGAGCGATCTAGAATCAGGGCAACCTGCAATGGGAGCAGCCATAGACACCAGATGTCCAGGGTCCAAGATCAGGGGCCTGGGAGACATGGGGAAGGGAACATGGCCTCCCTGAGCCTGTCCTTGACCCTGCAGGAGGTGATATCTGTGAGGGCCACCCTGCAGATGGACCCCCAGGGACCTCAGGAGAGGCAGCAGCAGCAGGTGAGGTGGCCTGAGGGGGAGGGTCCAGGTGTCAGAGGAGGGGTCACTCACCTCACGGCTGGAGGCCTCCCTAAGAGAGGGGTCCCTCCTCCTCCAGCCCAGTTCCAGGAGCCCAAGAGCATGAAAGGCCTGCCCTGGAAGTCACCAGGAGGAGGCCTGGAAGGGCTGGGCCCAGGATGTGTTAGGGAGGGGAGGGGCAGGGACCACATACCCTAGGATTTGCCAAAAGCCGCCCCTGGGAGGTGACTGGGGAAGTTGGGTTGTCCTGGAGGGAACAAATGGGGGCAGGCCGCTGAGGGTCCTAGGCTGTTCCCTGTGGGAGTCTGTGGTGGGCAGGAGGCTGGGGTGAAGGGATTTGGGGGAGGGTCCATGGGGGCACCTGAGAGGTGGGACTCATCTCACCACTCCCACCCTGATTTCACAGGGTGTCGTCCCCTTCCTGGGCATGTTCCTCTATCACCTGAAGCTGCTGGACATTGGGATGGCGGATGATCTGGAAGTGAGTGAGCCTGGAGGTGGGGACAGGGAGCAGGATCCTGAGGTTTGGGAGGCGAGAGCCCTGCACTGGGACCTGAGCTCTCAGTATCTGACAAACCTCCTCTCATGAGAGCCCCATGGCCATCCCTGGGAGCTGGGGAGTCAGGCCCATCTTAGCAATGCGTGAATAGACGCTCTGCATAAGCCCCCCACCAGTCTA
Organism: Diceros bicornis minor; assembly: GCF_020826845.1. Classification (NCBI taxonomy): domain Eukaryota; kingdom Metazoa; phylum Chordata; class Mammalia; order Perissodactyla; family Rhinocerotidae; genus Diceros; species Diceros bicornis. The sequence continues at coordinate 28,390 of NW_026690912.1, read as the reverse complement.
CCTGGGCTGGTGAAGCTCATAGCTGCCTGCCTGCAGAGCTGCAGGAGGCTGTGTCTGAGATGGATTCAGCCTCCCCCTCGGGCCCTGCCCCTGGGGGAGGGCCATCAGCCCCTGCAAGTGAGGAAGCACTTCTGTGTTCCAGCTGTCCCTTCCTCCCTGAGGCCTCAGTCTCCCTGTCTGTCATCAGAGAGGGTGTGCTACATAAGGTCTCTGGCCTCAGCTCCCCTGTCCCTCCTGCCCTGGAGCCCAGAGCCTGGCCCAGTGTCAAGTTCTCTTTGTGGAAGGTCTGCCCTCTGCTGGGCCCTGACATTCCTGCAGCCTGAGAAGGGGTGGGATGGGGGTTGGTTACGGGCTTAGGGGGCTGTTTCTGATGGACATTGGCTGTCTCCCTTCCAGGGAAATCGGGTCAACTTCCAGAAATGGTGTGAGGTGAGCAGCTATGGGGAGGGTGGGGATGTGGAAATCAGAGACCTCGCCTGGCACGACTTTCTCTGGCCTCATCCCTTGGGTCTTACATTTATTGGGAGAGTCAGATCCACAAAGCTGGGCATCCCATCACGTTGGCGGGTGCGGGAGGGGCTGGCATCAAGGACACCTTCCTGGATGAGGAACTAATTCAAGCCAACTGTGAGGACAGGCAAGTCCTGAATGGAGTGGGAAGGAAGGAGGGTTCCCGAGTGAGCACAGACCCCAGACCAGATCCTCACTCCACACAAGTCCCTGGCAGCGTCCCCCACCCAAGCCCTGTCTGCATCCTGTCCTTCCTCCCAGAAACTCAAACTCATCCGGAGGATCCAGCTGCTCCAGCAGGCTGCAAATGCATATGACCTGGAGCCCGACGAGCGATTTGGGGCCTGGTTCCAGGCCATGGAGCCCATCAGTGTCCATGAGAGGTGAGGGGGACAGGAGTTGGGTGAGGGCAGGCCAGACTCTCTCTGATGGCCAGCTCCAGAGCCTGTGGCCTAGCTCGCTGATCAGCCACAGAACTCGTAGCGTGGTGACCCATGGGGCACCAGGACTCAGCTGCTGGCAGGCTCTGGGAGGGGCACCTGAGGTACGGCTCCTGGTAGCTCACAGGTCCACTCTGTCCTGTAGCTACTGGGTCTCCTGCCAGCTGGAGCCCGCACACCAGAAGGCGAGCAAAATGCGGCTCTTCATGAGGAAGAGGAACCGGACATCCTCCAGTTCAGGGCTGAGTGAGTGTTGGGACCAGGAGCGACTGAATCCAGGGGCTCAGTACAGCTTCGGGCTAAACATGGGCCTCGATCCCAGCTCCACTGCTGAGCAGGCCTGGGACAGGCCGCTCCCCTCTCCTCTCTGGGATTCAGTTGCATCCTCTGAAATGGGTGATGCTAAATGATGCCTCCTGCATCAGGGACAAATGGGGTGCTGTTGATGGACTGAGCACTTGGTACAGGGTTTGGATCAGAGTGCAGGGGAACAGGGAGTTGTGCCATGAATCTCAGGAAGGATCCCCAAAATAGTCTGTTTCTTCTCTTCAGCCACCATGCCCTTGGCGATGAGCCATCACACTCTGGAGACCACAAGTGCAGCTCCTCCTGACCAGCAGGGACACTGGCACCCTCGGGATGCACCAGGCCAGCTCTTCCCACCCTGAGTGAACGAGGACATCCTAAGACTTTCCCTGGTTTCCCCTAAATCCCGAGAGGGAGGGCACCACCACCTCCCTCTCCCTGACATCACCACGCCAGCCACTGTTAACCCATTGGGGAGGAGTGATATTATTTCTTTAATAGTAAATGGTAGATTTGACTCTTACATTATATCCTGTTTCTTTCACAGCCTGGGTGTTGTGGTGTGGTTCTTTCACTTCTTATGCTCATGTAAATGAGACACAGAATCTCACTTTCCTCCTTGAATGAAGAACTTGTGTATGGTCACAGCTTATTGTATGTGGGAGAAGGGAGGAGGGCCACCCTCCTCCCTGGCTACTGAATGAAACCCTCAAGTCCCCCTTCCTCAGAGGACAGGTGGATTTCAGTGTGGTTCACCTGGGCCAGGAGCAGAGACAGCCCCTCAGATCTCCCTGGATGTAGAGGTTGGAGGGACTTTCCCAGGCAAAGCAATAACCACTGAAATGTGGGTGTCTTTCAAATAGCACTTACCAGGACCATGTCCTTCCCCAGGACAGCGGCTGTCTTTCTACAGCTTTCCAGGAAGAAGGAATGTTTTTTGCTTCTCTTGTTGAGGTTTCTTGGATCAGATATTGGAACTTGCCGTTTTCTAATCAGTGTCTGGATTCGCATCAACACTAAATGAGGAAAAAATGTAAAAAGATAAAAGTTTGCATGTGGAACGGACAAGGACAGAGGAAGACCATGTGCAGATGGACTAAGGGCCGACAGGACATCCCCATCAGGCCGCCTCTAGGGCTCCCTGTTCACCCTTCGCCTAGACTGGAATCCTCCTGGGATCCTGGCCCATGCTCGCGGAAGTCCTTTTCCCGCTTGTTTCATGTCACTTTATGATGAAGTGCTGCTGTTCACGCCCAACTCTAGAGTTTTATGGATCAGATAATACCCAGTTCATAACAGTCATCTCAGACTGTCCCATAATTAGGTATTTAGTCCCAACCAGCACCAAGTAGCAAGAAAGGTGCCATTTCTCAAAAGGAAAATGGATATGCATGGTTTTGCTTTAAAATCCTAGGTGCATGCATTGTCATTCTCTTGTGGAGGGCTCCCAGAAGATCCCGAAAACAGCCCTAAATGCCAAAGACCTGCTGATTCATATGGCCTAAATGGTAGAATAGCTTATACTGTACCCTGGACCAGCTTTAGAGACTTCTTTTGCTCTGAGCCCCATTTGAAACTCAGTAAATATGCAAAGTAAATCTCTCAAATGAGACACATATTGGCTCCAGAACCCAAAGAGGCCCACAAAGCACTGGATCTTTTTTAATGTTAATAGGTGGAAGATACATCAACTTAACTTTCACATTGAAGGAGGGATCTCAGTATGCCTCAGAACCCTAGAGCCCTACAAACCCACCAAGTCTTCATGGGGTTTATCTCCCACTTATATATCTTACTAAAGCTTCCAGGGTATTTGCTACTTCCTGCCCAACAAATCTATTAGCATGATTTCATGGATTATTTAGCCTCGATTATGACAGAGAGGGCTAGAGCTGAAAGCAACAGTGAATGTTTTGTTGACCCGATCATGTGGAAGCAAATTACTTCTTGGTTGATATAGAGAGAATAAAGCATTTGCCAGAACAATAGTTGCACACCAGTTTTTAGAGACTGTGCTGTTTTGCTCCAGTAAGGAGACTACATCTGTAAAAGCAGCAGCATTTAGGATCACCACCTGATTAAGTGTATGAAAATCTGCTACCACTCTCCAAAACCCCACTACCATGCATACAGGCCAAGTCAACACACTTGCATCTCTCAAGACTTGCATGGTGGCATTACTCTCCACAGACTTCCTCAGGGATGCAATATTGCTTTTGATTTATTATTTTGGTTGAACAGGGAAATTCCAGTGGTTTCCAGTTGGTCTTTCCTATTATATAAGCCATTGTTCTACAGGCAGGGAGCCAGTGTGAAGAGTCTGCTAGTTTGCAAATGTGTTCTTGAGAACTATAAATTCAGGTAAAATTTAGATACAAAGAGAATTCCTATTGGGTTGTATGTGTGGACCCACTGGGCCCACTGTGAGAAGGAATCAGACCAAAGAACTATTTATCATCTAAAATCTATCAATCTCCACTCTGACTATTTGACCAAAAAGCATTCGGGATCCCCAGGAATTAGCATCAACTCCAATTCTATCTTAGTCATTCCAAAAAAATCTGGCTGTTTCCCTCTTCCCATGCACAGATACCTTGGTAAAGGGTCCCAGGTCACTTTCAGAAGGGCAAAGAGGAAGATTTACAGTATACTAGGTTGGCAGGGTTATAGCATTCTTCCTCAAAGGGACCCCACTCATATCTCAATTTTGAATATCTATTCCTGCACCAGTACCAAACTGTTTCTATTAATACAGCCTTATAATGTGTCTTGAAAATTGATAAGGCAATTCCTAATATATTCAAAGATTGTTTTGGCATTCTTTTTTTTTTTTTTTGGAAGATTGGCCCTGAGCTAACATCTATTGCCAATCTTCCTCTTTTTTCTTGAGGAAGATTGTCCCTGAGCCAACATCTGTGCCAACGTTCCTCTATTTTGTGTATGGGATGCTGCCACGGCATGGCTCGATGAGCAGTGTGTAGGTCCGCGCCCAGGATCCGAATCCTCGAACCCCAGGTCGTTGAAGCAGAGTGCAAGAACTTAACCACTATGCCACTGGGCCGGCCCCATATTTTGGCATTCTTATATATTTGCTTTTCCTAACGAATTTTGGAATCCATTTGGCAAAATCTACACACACAAAAATTCTATTAGCATTTTTATTGAGATTGTTTGGATTTATAAATTAATTCAGGGAACACAGAAATTTTTCATAACATTAAGTTATCCCGTCAGTGAACATGATATATCTACTTATTTGGCCATTTTATATCTTTTATTAAATTCTATAATTTTCTCAGTAGAAGTCTTGTACATTTTTGTTAGTTTTAGTCCTAATCAGTCTCACATAAAAAATTTAAAACTTTTATGGACTCACATTCTCATCCAGCTATTTCCCTTTCCACTTTATAGCCAAACATCTTGAAAGAGTTGTCTACACTACATGTTTCCATTTACTCACCTCACTTCCTCTTAAACATAAAGCAATTTGGATTCAATGAGCTCCACTTCATCAAAACTGCTCAGTCACTGATGACACACACAACTTTAAAAATCCACAAGTTTTTTCCTGACCCTTATCTTGCTTGATTTTTAAAAAATTGATATGTTTTCACTTTCAGTTTCCAGTTCTGCTCGTAAGGAGCTTGGAAGTTACCGCTCCATCCTGATAACAAGTAAAAAGCTGAACAGACTGAAAAATCAACAAACAACTATTCTTGGATCCATAAGGCAGGGGAGGACACAGGGTAAACTGCTCCCCCAAGAGTGGAGAGATGGACAGGCAAACACAGAGAGCCGCAGCTCAGCAGAGCAGAGACTCGCGCAGAAACCACCTCCAGAACCAGCGCCAGGGTAGGAAAACCTGAACTGTAATGGACAGATTGGTGAAGGCTCAGTGTGGACAACTCTGAAAGTGAAGAACTCTGGGGTGATCCAGTCATAGAGGGGCCCCCAGAACATTGTGAGATTACCTCCAGGAACTTGACTAGGTTCCCACAGTAAGTATCTGAGAAAAATCCCCTTGTGCTCCTGGCAGGAGGAGGGGAAAAGGAACCATTCTGAAATACTCCAGAGCACTCTGTTCTTCTTAACAAGGCCCACCCTCAGGGAAAACTGCCTAACAAGAGCTTAACCTACTGGAGTATTATCAGAGCCTAACTGACCTAGGGGAGGGGAAATACCCAACTCCAGCCCACTCTAGCCATCCTGTCTCACCTAACGGGGCAAAAAAAAAACAACTGAGAAACAGTCATGAAGTTCACAGTGCAGAGGCATAGGCTCACTGAAAAACTGAGACCTAATCTTAGGACTATAGAATGCTTCCCCTCCCCAACACCTCACTGCCACATCACTAAAGGCCTATTTACAGCAGTTCCTTTTACCCAGTGCATCATATACAGCTATCAAGAAAATTTACCAGGCATATACCAAAACACAAAAAACATAATTTGAAGAGACAGAGTAAGTATCAAAATCAAACATGGCAAGGATGTTGGAATCATCAGACTGGGAATTTAAAACAACTGTGATTAATATGCTAAGAGCTCTAATGGATAAAGTAAACAGCATGCAAGAACAGATGGGTAATGTAAGCAGAGAGATGGAAACCCTAAGAAAGATTCAGAAAGAAATGCTAGCAATAAAAATCACTGTAACAGAAACGAAGAATGGCTTTGAGGAGCTTATTAGTAGGCCAGACATGGCTGAGGAAAGAATCTCTGAGCTAGAGGATATATCAATAGAATCCTTGAAAACTGTAGAGCAAAAAGAACAAAGACTGAAAAAAAAAAAAAAACAACAGACTATCCAAGGACTGTGGGACAACTACAAAAGATGTAACATAGGTGTAATGGGATTACCAGACGGAGAAAAAAGAGAGAAAGGAACAGAAGAAATATTTGGAAAAATAATGATCAAGAATTTTCCCAAATTAATGTCAGACACCAAACCACAGATCCAGGAATCTCAAAGACTACTGAGCAAGATAAATGCCCCCAAAAATTACACTTAGGTATATCTTCAAATTATAACCAAAAATAAAGAAAAAATCCTGAAAGTAGCCAGAGTATAAAAACATCTTACCTATAGAGGAACAAAGATGAGAATTACATCTAACTTCTCAGAAACCATGCAAGCAAGTAGAAAGTTGAGTAAAATATTTAAAGTGTTCAGAGAAAAAACCCCACCAACCTAGAATTCTATACTCTATGAAATTATTCTTCAAAAGTGAAGGAGAAATAAAGACTTTCTCAGGCAAACAAAAATTGAGGGACTATGTTGCCAATAGACCTGCTCTGCAAGAAATGTTAAAAGAGGTTCTTTAGAGAGAAGGAAAATAATATAGGTCAGAAATTCAGATCTACATAAAGAAAGGATGAGAGTTGAAGAAGGAATAACTGAAAGTAAACCAAAAACTCTTATTTTTCTTATTCTTAATCTATCTAACAGATAACAGTTTGTTTAAAATAACAATGTATTTGATTACGTACGCTTACGAATATGTATGCTTATGTGTGCTTACATATAAGTGAAATGAATAACAGCAATGATACAAGGGATGGGAGTAAGGAATTAGGATTATTTTGTTATTATAAAATACTTATGCTACCCAGGAAGTAGTATAGTGTTATTTGAAAATGGACTTGGATTAGTTGTAAATATATATTGCACTCTAGGGTAACCACTAAAAAAGTTTTAAAAAACTGTAACTGATATGCTAAGAAAGGAGAGAAAATGGAATCATCATACAAAATGCTCAATTAAAACCATAAAAGGCAGAAAAAGAGTGGAAGACAAAAACAGGAACAAAAAACAAAAGAAACAGGGGCCGGCCCAGTGGTGCAGCGGTTAATTGTGCGTGCTCTGCTGCGGCAGCTTGGGGTTCGCAGGTTCGGATCCCGGGCGCGCACCAACGCACCGCTTGCTAAGCCATGCTGTGGCGGCATCCCATATAAAGTAGAAGAGGATGGGCACGGGTGTTAGCCCAGGGCCAGTCTTCCTCAAGAAAAAAAGGAGGATTGGCATCGGATGTTAGCTCAGGGCTAGTCCTCCTCACAAACAAAAAAAAACAACACACAAGAGAAACAAATAGAAAACAGTAATGAATATAGCAAATATATGTCAGCTATATCAAAAAACACTTTAAATGTCAATGATCTAAATGTACCAATTAAAAAACAGAGAACGTCAGAAGGGATCAAAAAACATGACCTAACTATATGTTGTCTACCAGAAACCCACTTTCAATACAAAGACACATATAGATTCAAAGCAAATGGGCAGAGAGAAATATACCATGCTAACAATGATCAAAACAAAGCAACAGTAGCTATAGTAATCTCAGACAGAGCAGACTTTAAAGTAAGGAAAGTTATCAGAGATAAATAAAAGCATTATATAATGATAATGGGGTCAATTCTCAAAGAAAACATAACAATTCTGACCGTGCATGTGCCTAACAACAGAGTGTCAAACTATGTGAGGCAAAAACTGATAGAACTATAAGCAGAAATAGACAAATCCACTATAATAGTTGGCGACTTCAACACCCCTCTCTCAGAAATGGACAGATCTAGCAGGCAGAAAATCAGTAAGGACACAGTTGAACTCAACAGCATCATCAATCAACTAGATATAATTGACATCTATAGAGCACTTCATCCAATGATAGCAGATTACACTTTCTTCTCAAGCTTGCATGGAGCATTCACCAAGATAGACCACATCCTGAGACATAAAACACCTTAACAAATTTAAAAAAATAGAAATCATACAATGCCTACTTTCAGACCACAATGGAGTTAAACTAGAAATCAATAATAACACTTACATGTTTTAAATTTACATAATTCACTCTTTGTGATGTATATTTCTATGGATTTTGACAAATGCATAGAACTGTGTATACCATCACAGTCATGATCCAAAAAGTTTCATCACCCCAAAAATTCCTGCTTGCTGCCTCTTTGTGATCAACCCCTCCCCACACCCCACTCCTGGCAACCTCAGATTTGTCTTCTATCTCAATAGTTTCGCCTTTCCCAGAATGTCATATAAATGGAGTCATACAATATGATGCCTTTGGGTTCTAGCTTCTTTCACTTAACAAAATACCTTTGAGATTCACACATGTTGTTGCATGAATCCATCAGGGTTACTTTCTCCCTTGTGTTGCTAAGTAGTATTCCAGTGTATAGATATACCACAAACTGTTGATTCATTTATTCACATTTGAGTTGTTTCCAAGTTTTAACAATTAAAAATAAAGCTGAAATAAACATGCGTGTACAGATTTTTGTGTGCACATAAGTTTTTAGTTCTCTTGGGTAAATATTTGGGAGTAACACTGCTACTCCCATATAAGAATAAGTAAACATATAAGCACTGTATGTGTTTAAATTTGTTTGTTAAAAAAACTATTAAACAGTTTTTCAAAGTGGCCATACTGTTTTATAGTCTTATCAGCAAAGCATGAGGATTCCAGTTGTTCCACATCTTTGTCAACACTTGGTAGTGTCAGGATTTTTTTTTTTACCTTCTAATAGACGTATAGTGGTGTTTCATTGTGATTTTACTTTGTGTTTCCATCATGAGTATTGGCATCTTTTCATATGCTTATTTACCATCAATATGTCTTTTTGAGTAAAGTGTCAGTTCAAAACTTATGTTTCTGTCTTTTGAGTTATTTCTTGTTGAATTTTGTGAATTCTTTACATTCTGAATAAAAGTCTTATTTTATTGAGGTATAATTGATATATAACATTATATTAGTTTCAGGTGTATAAAATAATGATTTGCTATTTGTATATATTGGGAAATGATCACCACAATAAGTCTAGTTAACATCTGTCACCATGCATAGCTACAAAATTTTTTCTTGTGATGAGAACTTTGAAGATTTACTCTCTTAGCAACTTTCAACTATGCGGTACAGTATTAACTATAGTTATTATGCTGTACATTACATCCCCACTACTTATTGATTTTATAACTGGAAATTTGTACCTTTTGATCTCCTTCACTCACTTTGCCCACCCCCCCACCCCTCAACTTTGGCAACCAGCAATCTGTTCTCTGTAGGCATGAGCTTGTTTTTTTGTTTGTTTGTTTTAGATCCCACACGTAAGTGAAATCCTACAGTATTTGTCTTTCTCTGTCTGACTTATTTCACTTAGCATAATGCCCTCAAGGTCCGTCCATGTTGTCATAAATGGCAAGATTTCATTCCTTTTTATGGCTGAATAATATTTCAGTGTATATATACACCACATTTTCTTTATCCATTCATCCATCAGTGGACACTTAGGTTGTTTCCATGTCTTGGCCACTGCAAATAATGCTGCAATGAACATGCAATGAATATGAAGTCTTTTGTCAGAAATGAGACTTCTAAATATTTTCTCTCAGTCTGTAGGTTTATCTTTTCTTTCTCTTAACAGTGATTGTTTCAGAACAAAAAGTTTTAATGTTTATAATTGCTCACGTTTTGGCAGCATTTGACATTGGCTTTCTCATCCTTCAAGACTCAGTTTCAGGAGGCCTACCTGAATTAGGCTCCTCCAGCTCCTTTATGTTAGCAAATTTCTATCATATTACCCTATACATTTTCTTTATGGCACCTCTCACAAACTGTAATTATTTTATTCATTTATTATGTTTATTATCTGTATTCCCCACTACATTATAAGCTCCATGAGGAATGGGGGCTGCATCTGCTTTTTCACTAGTACTATCAATGACTAATACAGCGCCTGGCAAATAACTATGGAAAGGAAGGAAACAAGGAGAGAAAGAAGGCAGGTACAAAGGAAGAAAAGGAAAATCTTGAAGGAGAGGTCAAAGATTATTCTGAGAATTCAACTTCAAGAAACTAGCTAATTGTTATGATTTAAATGGAAATAGAAAATACAGGATTGAACAGCAACTCCCCACTTCCAGCCCACCCCCCATCAGCCCTTGGCAACCACCATTTTACTTTCTGTTTCTATGAGTTTGACTACTTTAGATACCTTATATAAGTGGAATCAGGCAGTATTTGTCCTTCTGTGACTGACTTATTTCACTTAGCATAATGTCCTCAAGGTTCATCCATATTGTAGCATATGATAGCATTCCCTTCTTTTTTAAGGCTGAATAACATTCCATTGTATGTATGTACCACATTCTCTTTATTCATTCATCTGTTAATGAACATGTAAGTTGTTTCCACCTCTTGCCTATTGTAAATAATGCTGCAATGAACATGGGAACGCAAAATATCTTTGAGATTCTGTTTTCAATTCTTTTAAATAAATATCCAAAAGTAGGATGGCTGGATCATATGGTAGTTCTATTTTCAATTTTTTGAGGAACCTCATACTGTTTTCCGTAGTGGCTGCACCATTTTAATTACCATCAACAGTGCACAAGTGTTCCAATTTTTCAACATCCTTACCAACACTTGTTATTTTCTGTTTTTTTGACAATGGACATCCTAACAGGTGTGAGGTCATATCTCATTGTGGTTTTGATTTGCATCTCCCTGATAATTAGTGATGTTGAGCATTTTTCGTATAGCTGTTGGCCATTTGTATGTCATTTTTTTTTGTGAGGAAGATCAGCCCTGATCGGATGGCACCCTAACATCGGATGCCAATCCTCCTCTTTTTGCCGAGGAAGATTGGCCCTGGGATAACATCTGTGTCCATCTTCCTCTACTTTGTATGGGATACCACCACAGCATGGCTTGACAAGCTGTGCATCGGTGCGCTACCAGGATCCAAACCTGCAAACCCTCGGGCTGCCGAAGCAGAGCACGCACACTTAACCGCTGCGCCACCGGGCAGACCCCTGTATGTCTTCTTTGAAGAAATGTCTATTCAAGTTTTTAGCCCACTTTTTAATTGGTTGTTAGTTTTTCGGCTATTGAGTTTTATGAGTTTCTTATATATTTTAGATATTAACCCTTTATTGGATAACTGGTTTGCAAATATTTTCTCCCATTCTGTAGGTTGCCTCTTCATTCTGTTGATGGTTTCCTTTGCTGCACAGAAACTTTTCAGTTTGATGCAGTCTCACTTATCTATTTTTGCTTTTGTTGCCTGTGCTTCTGGTGATATGTAAGAACAAACCTTTTAGCAAGGTATTCCCGGCTTTCAAATTCTGACCCCAGCCTGCCTTTCTTCTTTGAGCTTCACCACCACACCACTGCACACCACAGTCCAGGCCACTGGACCACTCCCAGTCCCTGAGAATGCCATGCACATGTATGTATCTCTGCATATTGTCCTTTCTTCTTGGAATAGTCACCCTCTGCTGTCTACCCAGCAGGTGCAGTATTACAAAAGTCTCTGGTGGCTTTCCTGATCCTCTTCCTCCCAAGGAAGGATTAGTTGCATTCAGCTTTGTTTGGTCCCCTAGTGAAGTACGTACTAGAGTTGTTTACAAAATTGTTTCCTGTTCTAGACTATATCCCAGAAATTAATATCTACCAGATAGTGTATGCTATTTTTTAAATAAATTTGGTCATTTTGTCTCGATTTCTTTATCTATAAAATGACAGTGCTTTTAAATTTGCTTGTCAATAATAACCAGCCGAAACTCATTTTTGAAATATAGATTTGAGGCTCCCTCCCATAGATTATGATTGCAGGGTTCCAGGAATTCATATTCGAAATGACCTCACTATGTGATTCTTATAATCAGGTATGTTTAAGAGAACTGAGTTAGATTACTCTAGGGCCCTACCCTGCTCTAAATTTTTTCCTTTTTTTGTCTATAATTTCTTACAGCATAGAAGAGAATAAAAGTGAAGGACAAAGGTGAAGGGCATGTTTTAAGATGACTAGCCAGAGTTTTGGTAACTGACACCCATCCCCTCTCCTTCAGTCCTTATTTTCAAGGGAAATTTTGAAATTTTAAGCCTGGTAAACATGTGGAAATATGATTAGAGTAAAGAGAAAGTAAGAGGAGAAACTGATTCGATGTATATCTAAATTACAAAAATACCTTAGACAATTTTCCATCAATAATCAAAATAACACCTTACACCGGTACAATGCTTACAACTTGCAAAATACTTTCCACTTCCTTTATCTTTTTTACACTTTATAACCACACTGTAAGTTCAGCAGGGAAAAGCAGGACAGCAATCATTATTTCCATTTTATACAAATATTTTTTGAGTGCCTATGTCATATGAGGAAAAAATAGAGTATTTCATATAGAAAAAGGCTATGATCTTCTATGCGTTTAAAAGAGGTAAAGTTCTCAAACTGTATATGCCCAGGTAAAGAGTTATTGGACTGAGTTGGAAAGATATATTATCCAGATATTTCAAGGCCATCGAAATCTTCTTTTCCCACCACCTATGCAGAGTTATTTAGGGAACTGCTATAAATGCCCTCTTGACTTTTCAAATTTGAAATAATTTCAGAATTACAGAAAAGTTGCAAAAATAGTAGTTTCCATATACCTTTCATCCAGCTTCCTCTAATGTTAACATTTTACATACCACAGTACAGTTATCAAAATTAATATTGGTACAATACTAGTGACTAAACTACAGACTTTAAACATTTTTCCACTAAGGTCCATTTTCTGATGCAGGATCTAATCCAGGATCCCACATTGCATTTAGTTGTCAAGTCTCCTTAGTCTCCTTCAATCTGAGATAGTTCCTTGGTCTTTCTCTCTCTTTCGTGACCTTGACACTTTGGCAGAGATACTGGTGGAGTTATTTTGTCGCATATCCCTCGATTTGGGTTTGTCTGATGCTTTCTCATGTTTAGATGAGGGTTATGCATTTTTGGCAAGAACACCACAGAAATGGCATTGTGCCCTTCTCAGAGCATAAAGTCAGGAGACGTGGTGGTCTCTGCCAAGTTTCTCCATGTAATTATTCCCCTTCCCTTGTCATTAATAAATATCTTAGGGGAAATACTGAGACTATGCAAATATCCTGCTTCTCCTCAAACTTTTACCCACTAATTTTAGCATCCTTCAATATATTTTGCCTCTGATAATTATCACTATGGTGTTTGTCTAATGAAGATTTTCTTTCTTCTTCTTTTTTTTTGTTTTTTTTTGGATATCTGATCTTATTTGTTACTCTTAGAAAATTTCATTTTTGACTGGACTCAGACTTAGAGGTAGAAGCTCTCAGGACAGCCCCCGTCTCTTGGCAATCTGTTCCTGGTGTTTTTCTTTGGCCTCCTTCACTCTCTTGGCCAAAAGTTCAGCATATTCTGCAGCCTCTTCCTTGTTTTTCTTAGTACACTGTTTCTTCAGAGCAATAGGCCGCCGTTTGTGTTGCAGGACACGTGGAGTAACAAGATGCTGAATCCTAGTGGATATTGACAGACAACGTGAAGGATCGTCACACTTTTGTGAGGCATGGAAGGGGATGGGCAGTGGAAAATTTTTTGGAGGGAGCTGAGGAATTAGAGTTCCTTAATATCATTTGCTCCTCCTTGTGAGTCCCATTCTTATGACTAAAATTTCACTTTCTGGCATTCAATGTAAAAACTCTGGTGTTAGACACAAGGTGGCAAAAAAAAATTATGTTGCAATGCAATGGGCTTCTTCAGTAACTTCCTGATCTGGTTATATATTCTCAGACCAAAGGCAAATTGGCTTCCAATAATTGTCAAATTTGCTCCAATCTACTTTCATCTGAGAACTTTGTTTAGAATTCCTCTCTTTTCTAATGTAGTTTCCAAAACTCCATGTACAGTAACTGCCACACTTGACATTTTTTATATTTGGCTACCAAGTTCTCTAAAGCCCTACCTCAGTGACTATATAGTTGGAGTTCTAAGACACTATTGGAGAAAGCCTGTGTAAATGATTTACTATTGCATAACACACACACAAACAAGTTCCCATTTTAGGGCAGGAAAGTCTTTGTTGCCTGCTACCCCACCTTGATTCAGCCAGTTGCACTTTCTCTGAGGTTTGTTATTTCCAACCCCATTCACAGTCAAACTGGAGCAGGACTCTTCCAGTTGTAATTGGCTGAAATTCACTTAAACCAGTTTAAGCAAAGACATGACATTGTATTATAAGGATAAATTATGATAAATAATTCAAAGATAGGGAGCAGACTCGACCTTCTCAAAGGACTGAGATCAGGAACGGTAAAACTATCAGGAACGAAGGCAGCTATCGGATCCGTGTCTGATATGTCAGCACTGCTCCATGAAAGCACAGACTCTGGAGTCACACTGCCTGAGTTTTATTTTAGCTTTAGCCCTTCCTTAATTTAGTCAAGCTTCTCAGTTTCCTTACCTATAAAGTAGGCATAACAGTACCAACCTCACAGAGTTACAACACTTAGAACACGGAGTGACGTGGTAAGTGATCTGAGAGTATTCTTGTTCTAAAACACACCTCTAAATCTCCACATGCTGCTACCAAACATGGCAGCCCTAGCCTAAATTTATAGGTTTCTTGGAACAGATCAGCTGTCTGATAAACTTTCTCAATCAAGTTTAAATTCTTAGGACAATCTGATTGGTCCAGATAGGGTTCCAGGTTTCATCCTTGCTAAAGCCAGAGGCGTTAAGTCACCTAACACTTACACACCTACTGAGGCCCACCCCTAAACGTCTGTGGATATTTCTCAGTGGTGGGGGATCACAAATCAAAGCTAAAATCCCCCCCTCCAAAAGAGAAAGAAAAGGATTTTTCAGTACTTCTCTCAACTCACTGCTATTCTGTTCTTCCATAGTCACAAAAAGTCCTGATATGAGTAACTTGCTCAGTATCATATAGCTAATAATGAAGCTGTGGTTCAAAACTAGGTCTGACTCCAAATCCCAAATTTATTTTCACTAAACAATGCATTAGAGTTGTTTATATTTATTGAGACCATACTAAGTAGCTGACCCTGTATTTAACCAAACTTTTGAGATGCAAGACTTCGAGTAATTCAAAATTAGGTTTCCTGGGTTTTTTTCCTAATTTTTAATTTTAAAAAATTGGGGTATAGCATATGCACAGTAAAGTTCACAAAATTAAAATGTTTGACTTGATGAGCTTTCTCATACATATACACTCATACCCACCCAGATCAAGATATGGAACATTCCCATCATTTTATAAGGCTTCCTTATGCCCCTTCCAAGTCAATACCCATGCCCAGAAAGGTAACTACTATCCTGACTTCTATCATTATAAATTAGTTTTGTTTGTTCTTGATTTCATATAAATGGAATTATATAATATGAATTCTTTTGTGTCTATTTCACTCAACATAAATTATTGTTTGTAGCAATTTATTCTTTTTTATTGCTGGGTAATATTCCATTGTATGAATATACTTCACTTTGTTCCAGTTTGAGGCCAAAATGAATCAAACTGCTAGGAAGATTCTTATACAATGCTTTTAGGAGACACCTGCATTCATTTCTCTTGGATATACACTCAGGAGTGAAACTGCTGAGTTATAGGATAGGCATAAGTTTAGCTACAATGTACACTGCCTGTGAATTTTCCAAAGTGGCTGTAACCAATTTACACCCCCACCAGCAATAATACTTTCAGTTGCACTATAATCTTTTTTTAACCAAGGAAAATAATATAATCAGTCTATTGTGCTAGTCACATTTCTTAGTTCTGCAAACGTATTTTATTTGAGGCTCTTTTGTTGCTGGTTACAAGCAAGGCTTAGTTTTAGGCTAAGTTGTTACGTAGAATAGATCCTCCTCGTTCATTAGCACCCTTACCAAACCACAACCCCCACCCACTGAGATTTCACTAAAAGATACTACCTAGTTTGCCATCCTTTATAGCGGGGTTTCTCAACAATGGCATTATTGTCATTTTGGGCCAGATAATTCTCTGTTGTGGGGGGCTGGCCAGTGCATTGTAGGATCTTTAGCAGTATCCCTGGCCTCTGCCCAATATATGTCAGTAGCAGCCCCCACCCGATTCATTGTGACAACCACAAATGTTTCCAGATTCTTGCCAAATATCCCCTGAGGTGCAAAATCTCCACCCACCACTGCCCTGTTAATAACCACTATTTTCTAAGTAAATATTCTGGCCTCTCCACACTTCATCTAAACCAAACGTCGTGAGTGAATGCAGTGTTAATACAATGATGTCCATAGTTTTTCAATACTAATGGCACATTAGAATCATCTTTTTAAAAGGGGAGCTTTGAAAGAACGCATATGCCAAGGCCCCACCTTAGAACAATGGAATGAAATCTCTTAAGGTAAGTCTTGAGCATTTTTCTTTTTCTTTTTTTTTGGTGAAGAAGATTAGCTCTGAGCTAACATCTGCTGCCAATCTTCCTCTTTTTGCTAAGGAAGATTAGCCCTGAGCTAACAGCTGCGCCCATCTTCCCCTATTTTTGTACATGGTTTGCCACCACAGCATGACTTGATGAGCAGTGCATAGGTCCGCAGCCAGGACCTGAACCTGCGTACCCCAGGCCGCCAAGGCAGACTGCGCGAACTTAACCATTATACCACCAGGCCGGCCCCTTGAGCATTTTTATTTTAAAGCTCCTTAGGTAATTCTAAACTTCGGCACAGCTGAGAACTACCTTCTTAACATATTACTCTTCCCAGGAATATATGCTTTCAAATAGATTTCTACCAAGGACTTCTCAAACATTAGCAGAGCATGAGGCATGTATCTGGGGAGTAAAAGACTCACAGAAATTCTCAAATTACACCAATTAAGTGTCTATAGCCCATAACTATAAACAGTGATATCTAGTGTTCTGTTCCCGATTGGGAAAAAAAAAAGGTATATGTGTTAATTCTTACAGCTAACTCTAATACATTCAACCTCTCTTTCAAAGGGATATTTCCCATTGTCTTTGAAACACCTTAAATCTTTCACCTAAACAAACAAAAATCCACAAGCCCCCCCAAAAAAAACAAACAGAAAAATTCATATTCACCCTCAAGTCAAAGTCCAACTGTCTGAGAGAGAAATTTAGACTCACTGATTCCATTTCTTCATTTATCACATCCCACTCCAATCTGGCTTCTGGTCCTATTATTCCAACAAAATAGTTCTTGCTAAGGTAAATGACCCTTATGTTACTAAATCTAACGGATATTATTCAGGCCTTATTTCACATGACTTCTCAACAGCATTGGACACTACTCACCACTCCTTCCTTGAATTATTTATGACTTTGTCTTCCATTGCACAACACCCATCTGATATCTGCAACTCCTTAGCCAGCTCATCTTCCTCTACCTAGCCAAAAATTAATTTAAATTCTTCATTGCACACTCCTAGGTTGTCTGCTAAGTTATTTCATGTATACTCAAGACTTTAATTTCTCCCTACATACTTAACAGTTAGTTTTCAGTCTAGATCTTACTTCTCAGCTCTAGACTTCTATCCAAAAGCCTCTTGGATGACTCAAAGGCATCAGAAACTCAGTAAGTCCTACACCAATGATCTCCACACCTACTCATCTCCAAACATATTACCTTTCAAATGGATGTCATCAATCAGCTCCATTCCATTCCATTGTATGTACAGCTTCCCTCCTCCTCCTAACCTTGAATCCAATTGCATCAACAAATCCTGTGGGCTTTTCCTTCCACAGCTACTCTCTCCTCCTCCATAACACTACCCTGGTTCATCAAGTTATTTCTAATCTTTTACCTGTTGTACCTGCCTAATTCATCTAAGAATATTGCATCTACTTTGACCTGCCTCTAATCCTTTTTTGGAATTTACAGCTAAGGTAAATTTTTCAATTTGCAAATCTCATCATTACCATCCAGTTCAAAATCCTTCAAAGGTTTCCCATTGCTCCAAGGGAAGAACCTGCTTCTTTTCCTGGCCTTTGGGCCCTGAATGGCCTGGCCCCTATGCAGCTTCATCTTCCTCAGTTCTGTCTGCTCCAGCAGCACTGAGCTTCTTGCAGTCCCTTATAGGTAGGATGGCAATGTAATTTATCACCCAAACCACTTCTTTTTGTGTGTGTGTGTGTGTGTGTGTGTGAGGAAGATCAGCCCTGTGCTAACATCTGCCAATCCTTCTCTTTTTCTGCTGAGGAAGACTGGCCCTGGGCTAATATCCGTGCCCATCTTCCTCCACTTTATATGAGATGCCGCCACAGCATGGCTTGCCAAGTGGTGCGCCAGTGCGCGCCCAGGATCCCAGCTGGTGAACCCCGGGCCGCCACAGCGGAGCATGTGCACTTCATTCACCGCCTGTGCCACCGGGCCGGCCCCCCAAACCACTTCTGAAAGTGCAAAAAGTCTATCCTTGGCAAACTGGGATGTTAAGTTGACACCATCTTTCTGGCCCTAGAATTTTTGCTCATGTTGTGTCTTTTACTGGGAAAGGAGCTCTCCATGTCCCTTTTGCCTATATAATTCTTCAGTTCTCTGACCAAGTCACTTCCTTCCAGGACTTTTCTGACTACGGTTCTCCATTGTGAATCCTCACAGCACTATATGCTTCTTCATACCATTTTTCTCAGTTATGATTTTGCAGTGTGATTGTTTTCTGCACTAGACTTGAACTCTTGAAAGTATGTTTTTGCTCTAATTCCCCTCCCCCACCCCAGCAGAGTGTCTGTATGCAATTTATTGAATGAATGTCAATATAATAAATAAGGAACACAGAGAGTCTGTATTCAAGGAGCTCACAATGTAGTATGGAAACAAATGGCTTATTACAATGACATGCTGCACTTACAGAATACACAATTTGATATCCAAAATGGGAGGTAAGAGAGCTGCCTGATGTATCTCACATGGTGTCAGTACAATTGTGTCAGTTCTTGATGACTGACTTAAACAAACCTACAAGGTTTGTTCATAGGAGAGATGGACTATATCCACTAACAGTGAGAAAGATACCTTTCCAATGACCTGAAGAAATACGTGGCTAGAGTGTCGAGTGTCTGCTAGGAATGATGGGAGGCGATGCTGGGGTCAGATTTTGAACAGACTAAGTAATTAAAATATTATGCATGTATGCAAATATATGTAGTATATTTAAATATACATATTTAGAGCAAGGGAGTGATTTCATTAGATTTCAGGTCTGAAAGGAGCCTACAGGGTGAGCTGGAGGGAAAGATATAGAGAAAATAGGGCCTAAGTAAACAAAGTAGTGAGGATTAAGAAGAAGGGCTGAAGACAACAGATATGAGGTAAAATGGACAGTAAATAAAGGACTTGGGGGAGAGGAAAGAGTGACATAGCATCAACACACCAATTTCTTTTTTTTCTTTTTTGAGGAAGACCAGCCCTGAGCTAACATCCTTGCTAATCCTCCTCTTTTTGCTGAGGAAGACCAGCTCTGAGCTAACATCTATTGCCAATCCTCCTCCTTTTGTTTTTTTTCCCCAAAGCCCCAGCAGATAGCCGTACATCATAGCCGCACATCCCTCTAGCCGCTGCATGTGGGATGCGGCCTCAGCATGGCTGGAGAAGCTGTGCGTCGGTGCCCGCCAGGGATCCGAACCCGGGCCACCAGTAGCGGAGCGCACGCACCCAACCGCCAAGCCACGGGCCCGGCCCCCAATTTCATATTTTGAGGTTAGCTACTTAACTTTTTTCTTACACTGTGTGCACACTTAATTTTGTCAGTAGAGGAAGTAAAATCTTTGTATCCACTTCAATGCCTATTAGATTTTATACATAGTTGCCTCTTAGCAAGATCTTTAAGAACTTTCCATTTAAAATTTATTATGATTCAAGCATTTATCAGTAAAAATCTCCAAATACAGTGGCCATAAACAAGCTGGATGAGCTATTGGTAGATATCAGAACAATCTAGGATATTTTTCCAAGCACTACCTAGAACGTAGAAATTCTGCATATCAGAAGAGGGGAGGAATGAGAATGTCAGGCATGTGTAATTAGGAAAAAATTTCCTAGGTGACTGACTCCTGCTCCCTGCCCAACACTGGGAACCACAGCTCCTCTCTTATTTTTATGATTAAGAAAACAGAAAATGTACAATAAATTTTCAGTGTAGGTTACTTAGGATTTCATGTGTTCTATTTATAGAGGACTTTGTAAATTTAAGTATATTTGGAAAGCTCTTCCTGTTTGGCAAGGACCTGGGGGATGACGTCATAGGTTGAGATTCTAGGGTATTTTAATACTGTCCTGATTGTTTTAGCAGCTTCTAATATGCAAATCCTCTAATTAACAAGAACATAATTATGAAATTAAAACCCCAACTTGGCATCCAAAACATTAACAGAAAGCAAGAGTTATCATTGTTTTTATGGTACACATCTCACAATTCTGGATAAGTGGTTCTCAATCTATCCCCACCTAAGGAAACTCATGGGTTTCCAGCCCTAGAAGAGCATATCAGAAGTAAGGACTCACAAAGAGCTGTCCTAGATTTTGTCAAAGTAATATTGTTTCCAAAGAATATGAAATGTCCCAAATGGGAAATTAGATAGGAATAAAAACTTCTGGTTGATGTTATTTTTCAGGGATTTTTGCTAGTCATGTGTTGAGATTATCAACTGTTTGTCTATTGTTTTTAGTACCCATAGGTAGAGACAAAGACCGAGTTTATTCAAACAAAGTGAAACTGAGAATTTAACTATGCAGATAACAAATGGTCAAACAAATACTTTTGCCTTATTTATCAAGTGACTTTTTAAAAGCTGAACTGGCAAGATTGTTCCAATTTTCTACTTACTTGTATTTCTCGACATTGTCAACAGTCATTCTAAAATTTTGTGGAGTCTTAAAGTGTACAATGATTTTACAAGAAATATAAATCTCCAAGATTCAACAGGAAACATAAACCTCCAAGATTCAACAAGAAATATAAATCTCCAAGATGCAACATTTTATTACAATTTTGGCAAGATTTTTTTCCCGCAAAAAAAGGATCTAGAGTTTATATGTAGCATATCACATCCAAATGGCAAGTCAGTAGTTAAAAAAGGTTTGACGTGGGCTTTCAGAAAACATACAAAATAGATTAAGAACATAACGGTAATTCTTTTTTGTAAGACAATTATAAAGTGTAGTATAATTGAGGACTTTATTATCTGAATTATATTTCTGATCACAAAATTCTTTATCTGGCGTAGCTACTGTTTTCCAGGGGCTTTTATTTTTCACTTACCACTCCAGTAATCCAAGAAAGAAATCAGAGGCACGGGAAGTTCCTATCATTAAGGCACTTTTATCATATTTTTAATATTAAAAATTAGCACTTGGTTCCTACTTTTAGGGCCTTCAGAGATGGAGATTTGTATGATCTTGTTATTCCTCACAACCCAGCGTTACAGCTATTTAATAACTAGGAAAAAAGGAAAGAAAAAAAGAGGTGGAGCACAGACCATTTTGCAAACTGTGGTAGTGTTCCATTTTGTTTCACTCTTCATTGGTCACAGACAGACTTTTTTTGGAGTAGACCAAGTGTACCTGTTTGCCGCCTCCTCCTTCCCAAGGGTGAATATACTCTTCCATAAAACTAACACATGCTTGGAGTCATGTTCTGAGATCTTTTTGAAGGCTTTGACCCAAACTGTTTAAACAGCTGGTAGACTAAAACTTGAAATCCCCACACGCGAAAAGAACTATTTTGGGAACGCAGCTACCCCCTTCAAAGTCATTTGACTTGGAAGGTTGGCCTTTACACCAAATCAAATAACTGAGGAATGGGGTTAGAAAGTTTCAAAAAGTATCATTAACCTCGAGCGATTCAAGACTGATCTGTGGACGGGGGAAAAAAAAATGAAGTGTAAAAGAAATGATTAAAAAAAAGCTTTCAAAAAGAATGAAGCGGGACATCCCCAGGCTTGAAAAGATAGTGTTTCCAACGCCACATCTCCAGGGTTGTAACTGAGGCCCGCAGTCACAGTTCAGGAAGAAACCGTCCACTAAGTGGCAGCACGCTACGCTAAGCCAGTTATCAACGTCCTTCGAGCAGCTTTTTTGTCGCCATTCGGCAGCGCACCCTCCTCCCGTCCTCCAGGGAGGGACCTAGAAAGGTTGTAAGAGTTTTCTCCTGAACCCACAAAGGAATCAAGAAGTGTCACAGGATGTCAGCAACTCCGTCTCTGTTTTCCCTCCGTCTCCTCAGGTGCCCCGCCCGCACGGGCCATCGGGCCCCCGAGGCAGCCTCTGTCGCAGGTCGCCTAGGCGTAGGAGGCGGCCGGAGGTGACCACAGCTGCCCAACAGTTGGGGTCCCAGGCTGCCCGGTGTGACGCAGCGGGCCCCTCTCCACCCCTCCCCACAGGCGCTCCGATGGGGCCGGAGGCCGGAGAGAGATGCGGGCCGAAGCCTGGGCGACCGGACCCCACGCACGACCCGGCCCCCTGGGCTTATCCAGCGCGGCGATTCTGCGGCTCCCCGAGCCCCAACACAGTCTTCAGCATCTCGCCATGCCTCTGCTTCCCCGGTTCCTCTCGGTCTCTCCCCCGCAAAGTCCTTGCGCAACTGTCCCGAGCGACAGCAGCGTCCACACCCGCACGCAGCGAGCCTCTAGCTGCCACTTCCCGGAATTCAACTCGCGGCGGGTGAGGGAGGGCACCAGAGCAAGCATCACCGGCCCGCGGCTGTGCCCAGAGTCCGGCGGCCTCCGCGCGGCCGGCGTACGGCTCCCATCGGCGCGCGTGCGCGCACTCGCTCTCCGCCCCACCTCAGCACCAATCGCTTTCTTCCTACGCCCCACGACTCCACAACGTAGCCCCTCCCACCGCCCACGCGCCGGCAGGAGCGGTTCGGCGTGCGCTAGCCCGCCCTCCTCGCGCCCAGTAGGGAAGAGGAGCGAGCAGGGAGCTTACGTCGCGCGGGAGGCGGCGGCGGCGGCGACCTCGGCGGCGGCGGCGGGGCGGAGACGGCTGCGCTTGCTCTCCCGGCGTTCCGGCGGCTGCCGGGAGCCGATAAGCGGCGGGAGCGGGAGCGCGCGTGTGGCTGCGGCGACGACGACGGCTCGGCTCGTTACTTCTCGTTCTAGCTGCCCTCGCCGTTGGTGCTTCCATCATGAATGGATCGTCGGATCCGCTCTCAGGGGACAGCGCGTGGGAGCCGCGAGCCGGGGCTTCCCCTCCCCCCTCCCCCTCACGGACTCCTGCTTCCCCCGAGACGCCCGGAGCCCGAGGACTCACCCGGCGGCGGAGACCTGAGTGGGCTCCCTCCGCCCCCGCGAAGCCTGCACGGCCGCCGGTAAGAAAGGGGGCGGCGGGCGGGTCAGGATGTGGCGGGGAGGCCGGGAGCCTGCCGGGCGGAGGGCGGGGGCGGGGGCTCCGGGCGAAGGCCGGGGCGGCTCTGCGAGGGCCGGCGGCGGCGGCGGCAGCCGGGCTGGGCGCGCGGGGGGCTCCGCGGAGCGCGTCCTAGCGCCGGCGGGCGGCGGAGCCCGGGCCTCCTCGGCGTGGGCACGGCGGGGCCGCGAGGGCAGAGCCGCGGAGCACGAGCGGCGAGCGCTTGGCCGGCGCGTCGCCCCCGCCGCGACCCGGCCTCCCGGCACGTGGGGGGCGGCGGCGAGGGGGAGGGGCGGCGGCCCAGGCGAGCCCGGGAGGGCGCGGAGCGGGGCGGCGGGAAGTGTGAGGCGGGAAGAGAGACTCGGGGACCGGGAGGGGGGCCCTGGGAGGGAGGGGGGTGGGAGTGTGCGTCCGGCCGGGAGACTGACTGGAGCGAAGCTGCGATGGACGGAGGCGGGAGGAGGAAGGCTTCCAGCCTCCTTTCGAGCCCTGCTTCGGAAACTCAGCAGGAGCAGAGCAGCTGTTGAAGGACCCGGCACAGGGGAGGAGGGTTGGGGAGGTTTGACTTCATTGTTGAGACGCGGGAAAGGCTGGAGAGAGCTGCGTGCGCCTGGAGCTGCAGAACTCAGGGCTGTGAGCAGGGCCTCAGAAAGAGGACTGACTCGGGGAAGGCAGATGAGGGGGAAAAGGAAGTTAGAATGTCCAGAGAAAGCCGTTTTGAGGAGCGAAAGGAAGGTGAAAAGGAAAGAACGAAAAGAGTGAACTTTCTCAACGCAGAGAGACTTTCGGGAAAGAGGCGGTTTGTTAGAGTCCCTAGATTTTTAAGACTTGTTGAACAGTAAAGCTCTTTGACGGGTTGGAATTAATATTTAACATGATGAATAAATGTTGTGTGGAACAGTTACTTTTTGGATAACCAGTTCTTGCAAAGAGTCTACTGGACCTTAGTCTCTGGAGAATTAAAATCTCCATCTAGATGTAGAGTTTGCTGTGATGAAGTTGGCAACAGCTTGTTTTCCTCCTCTTGTTTTGTGGAATGGAAATCATCGTAGGACTGAATTCTCTTTGCTGAGGTCGGAGGACAGCTCTGCTCTCAGTCGGCTATCTCGGTCCTTTCTGGCTGGGGAGGGATCTGACGTCTCCTTCCCCCGCTTCTTCCTCTCCCTCCGCTGCCAGAGATCTCCTTGGTTTATTCGTGGATGGCTTGTAGGTGACTCTCCAGTGTTGTGCTGAAATCTTGAAAGGTGGGAATGCTGTGTCTTGGTCAGTGATTTCTGCCCCAAACCTGTTACTTAAAAAATCATAGTGTGTATTCCATTACCTTTTTTTTTTTTAATGGAATCTCCGCAAGTCCAACCTGGATAAATATGATTTAAATTTTATCATTCCACTGTCGGCTTACCTGTGAAAGTACACGTTTATTTTGACCTGTACAGTTTTTGCGAAGATTGTATGATACCCTTTTATTCTTCTGTTCTTATGTGAGCATTTTCAAAACTTTGTCTCATTCAAGTGTATGAAGTTCTTGGTGATATGAATTAGTGTTTGATTAAAGGTAACCTTTTCCCCCTTTACTTGGTTTGACAAAGTATCTAATAAGACTCCGTTTTCTATTCTTGGAGTGTATGTATATGTTATATATTACCATTTTTCTTTAGTTAGCTAGTTATCCGTAATGTGTGTATATGTATCGCTACACAGCTGCAGTTAGTCTAAAAGTTTTATCACTCAGCAGATATTCTGATTTCTTCTGTCAAAAATAAGCACTGGTGTGCTATAAATTCTAGTAAGTAGTCAGGAATGTAGTTAATGGAAGCCTAGGTATTTCTGATTGGCCTAGGTAGATTTGTATAAGTTCTAAATAGACTTATCTTTTTCTCTACAGGAAGTTTTCTTATTTTCTTAATATGTTTTCTTTAGGTGAATCAAAAAGGGTCCCAGGAAACCTGTGAATGTTGAAGAAAATTCGTCTGTGAATTTTTGGTATTCAAGGAGGAGTCAGTATTTATATTCATCTTTTAAACTGGGAAGATATATATTTTATTTTAAAACTTCTTGATATTTACAATGAATGGACACAGTGATGAAGAAAGTGTTAGAAACAGTAGTGGAGAATCAAGGTAAGCACTTTATTATCAAGTATTTATTATGAAGAGAATGGAAAACTTGTGTGAGTCTTTTTAGTTTTCTTAGTAGATGGCAGTTTTCAGGTTCAAATTCTTCCTCTTAGGTATCCAAACAGTAAAAAGTTTCTAATATAAGGAGCTTTGTTGATAATACAGGTTTTAATTATTTTTTTCCTTTGAGATACACAAAGAAGAATTTAAGTATAGAAGTTTGGGTTACTTAAATCTCCTTGGAGGTATATATTGTTTGGGTTAATAACTGAAGCTAGAACAAGTAGGAAAAGAGATTTAAATTGATTTGACTGTTAGTGCACTCTCTAAATAAGGGCAATAAGAATTTCTTTCCTCATCTTTTTCTGGCATTTTATCTTCTACCTGTGCTGTCCAATATAGTAGCCACTAGCCACATGTGGCTGTTTAAATGTAAATTAATTAAAATTACACAATATTCAAAATTCAGTTAGTCACACTAGACACATTTCAAATGCTGAATAGTCCCATGTGGCTAGTGGCTACCATGATGGACGGTGCAGATAGAAAACATTACTATCACTACAAAAAGTTCTTTTGGACAATGCTGATGTGGATATTTGTTAAAGTATTGTTGCAACTCTTTTTTCCTCCTATTTTCTTTAATTTGAGTTTTAATTATATATAAGTGAGTTAAGAGTTCTTACTTGGGCCATGTCTTTTTAAGGAAGATATAGTTTATGGGATTAAGCCATATTAAGCTATTTTAATGTGAAAGAAGCCTCTTCAAATACAAAGACTCTTTAAATTCTTCTGTAGCCCCCAAATTTTAAGTTATCTGCATATTAATAATAAAGTCCATGTAGTTATATATACTCATTGTATGTAGAGATCAGGAATATGGACATTGGAGTGAGACTGCCTGATTACTTATCCTGGTTCTACTTCTGGTTAGCTCTGTGAATTAGGACAAATTATTTAACCTCTGGGGCCAGCCCCATGGCCTAGTGCTTAAGTTTGGTGTGCTCTGCTTCAGTGGCCCGGGTTCAGTTCCTGGGCACCGACCTACATCACTCATTGGTGGCCATGCTGTGGCGGCGACCCACATACAAAATAGAGGAAGACTGGCACAGATGTTAGCTCAGGGTGAATCTTCCTCAAGCCAAAAGAGGAAGATTGGCAACACATCTTAGCTCAGGGCCAATCTTCCTCAGCAAAAAAAAAAAAAGAGAGAGAGAGAAAAAGAAAACATTAACTTCTGAGGCTTTGATTTTTGCAGTTTTGAAATGGGGATTACGGTATTATTTATCTTATTTGAAGTTGAAGATTAAGTGAGATGCTACATCTAAAGGTCTTAATATAGTTCCTGATATAATGAGCACTCAATATTTGCTTATTATGATTAGCATTATGTTTTATGTAACATAGGGTACTAGATAACTAAAACATTAATTATAGTGATAGAGAAATGTGATGGACAAGAAACAGGAAAGTTTTGGCAGTTAGGAGGGTTTCAGAAAAAATGTTGGGGTAGAAAATGAAGCAGTGGTATATGTATTTGACCTGAGACTTGGGATTTTCTGGTCATTCTAGTGATACTTGAGTTTATCAGCTTTCACAGGTGCACTGTTTGGATAACAAGAACATCATAGAGAAGAAGGAGTAGTTACACGGAAAGCAGCATGATTTAGCAGAACAAGTGTTGGTCTGGAGTTACAAAACCTGAGTTGACACCATCTAACTAGTTCTCTGAATGATTTCTCAACTGTAAAGTAATTAAGAGTTGAACTAAATGATTTTGAAGTTTCATCCTATCACTTTTACAACGTGTAATAAAATTTTAGATAACAGAGTTTCTGGTGATTCTAGTCAAACTCTGTTATCTAAAACTTTATGAATCTCCAGAGTTGAGAGGTAAATTAGAAGACTTTTGAATCTCAGTTTTGATTAAGATCTCTACAGGTATATTGACTATAGTAAGTGAATAGGAGAGTCACGTTGTCCCGCATTGTCTTATTCATTAGTGAGCAATGAAATGGTTGATAGGTAGAAATACCTAGAGGAGACACAGGAACAAAACTACCTGGAAAATAGGAAGTAAGCCTCTTGAGAGTAAATCCTCTTGTTGAGTATGCGGAGAGATCGCGTGCTGTTATATTCTGACCGCTTACCTGTTCCAGTAATCTTTTATATATTTTACTGCCATATCTAAAGCAAAGGTGAGTAGTAAGTCAAATTAGATGGTATAGTTGAAAAAAGTTAAACCCTGTGAAAGCGGATTTACTTACAGGAGTCTTATTATGCATACTCATTTAAAATAGTTGCAAAGCGTATTCTGTAATTATTCTGAGTCATCATTTCTACCATACAAGGTATGTGCTTCTGAGAAGTATGATTGTCGAGTTATCTAATTCTTTCAACTGTCTTGGTGTTTGTTTATCAGGAGGAGGAAGACCTGCTTCTATTTTGCTTTCATTTTCTTCCTCACGGCTGTTATGCTATCCTTTTCCTTTGCTCTACTGTCATTGTTACGAACCGTGAGACCCCCTCCCCAAAGCTTTTATAACAAGGCAGTACAGAGAAGGGAGATTGTGCCTAGTTAGTTAAAAGAGTGAGGAGGTGAACTTTATAGACATAGGGATTTTCTTGCAAACAGCAAAAGTTTCAGTAACTACGAATGTTAATATAGAGTGATGAGAGGAGAAATATGCTCTCCTTTTGAAATTAATATACACTGTAAATAGTTTTTAAAGTACAATTTGATTTTTATTGGCTAGAATTTTTAAATGTATTTTTGCTTTAGCGTTTCTTTTTTCCTTTATGAAAATGAAGTTTATGAAATGAAATAGACTTAAGAAGTCATTTAGCATTTTTGGTTGGTATA